>NC_138193.1:99799239-100446775 GCF_964194105.1 Spermophilus citellus
CTGTGAGTTAAGTGATGGGAAGTGTGAAATATTTAAGGGAGCATATTTTATCCCAAACTGCCCATTATTAGTGCAATAAACCTTTCCCCATCCCTTTATTGTCCACAGATGGAGGTGTATTAAGTTATCTTAGTGGTGAGTTTGAGAGAAGATCTGGATTTAGGCAATCAAGCCCCTTTCTTCTCTGTCTTGCAGAGAGATGCTGATCATTCCTTTTCGGTGTGCTTACAGGGCAGACAAAGCTGGCTCTTTCTGATAATGGTGGGCTTGATGTTGTGGATCTTGGGAATAAGCACACTCAGGAGCTTTGTCAATAACAAGAAATTATGAAAAGTTCAATTTCTTCTGGACAGAACTTCTTTGTTCATTTTGGAAGGGTACAATGACTCTGCCTAATCAGCAGGGATGACACACTGAGAAAATAGTATAGGCTTTATGGGATAAGTATAAAACCATGCTACTGACTGAAAGACTTTCTAAGTAGGAATCCCTATAGTTCAGGAAATAAAAGGGAAAATCAATCAGTGGGATAGCTTCAAGTTGAAAGCTTTTGACAGCAAAGAAAACAATTAAACAATTAGCAGTGTGAAGAGTCAACCTATAGAGGATGGGACAAAATCTTTGCCAGTTTCACTTCTAAAAGAGGATTAATATCCAGAATATATAAAGAACTCAAAAAATTTAACATTATAAAACACAAAATCATCCAATCAATAAATGGGCAAATGAATTGAACAGACACCTCTCAATAGGGGTATAAATGGCCAAAAAATATATTTTAGAATGTTCAACAATATTAATCATTATGGAAACCTAAATCAAAGCTACAGTGAGATTCCATTTTACTCCATAAAGAATGACAATTATCAAAAATGCAAACAATAATAATAATTATTATTAATATCAGGAAGGATGTGGCAAAAAGGAACTCTTACACACTGTTGGTTACAATGTAAATTAGTACAACCACTATGGAAATCATTATGGATATTCAACAGAAGGCTAAAAAGAGAACTACCTTATGATCCAACTACACCATTCTTGATATTTATCCAAAAGAGGTAAAGTCAGTATGTTAGAGATACATGCATAGCCATTTTTATTGCAGTACAATTTATAACAAATTATGGAATCAACCTAGGTGTGGCAAACAGTTGAACAGATAAAAAATGTGTTATATTTATGCAACGGAGTATTATTTAGCCATAAAAATGAAATTATGTCATTTGCAGGAAAATGAATAGAACTGGAGACAATAATTTTGAGTGAACTACGTTAGATTCAGAAAGAAGAGTATCATATATTTTCTCATATACAAGGATGTTAGAGAAAAAGGGGGATGTCATGAAGGAGTACAAGGGAGACCATTAGGGTAGAGGAAAGAGATGGGGGAAAGGTGATGTACGAGGGAGAAAAATCAACCCAATTATGTCTTTATGTATGGATGAATATGCCACAATGATGTCTACCATTCAGTGTAATTAATAGTCACTGACAAAGAGAAAATGTCATGTTTATAAGCTATATATTTTATTTTGCAAAATAAAATAATTGACCAATTGATTGGATCAATTTATGATTAAAACAATATCCATTCAGATGTGTTAATTATAATGATGGTAGACACGATAAACACATAATTTAATAATTTCAAGTATCTACTGAAAAAGAAATCCAAAGGTTTTAAAGGTATAGTGCATCTTGAGATGTTGCACATTGAGAAGATAGATTAGTCCAGGGTCTCATATAGAAATTGAATATCCCTTGGGAGTCATATAATACAAGTGTCACCAGAACTTATTCTTGAAAGAGATTCATTTTAGTCAGTAACTATAACCTATTAAAATTATAACTTTTCAAAATCAATGATTTTAATATTGTCACCAACTTTCTTTTCATCATGTTAAATAGAGGCAACATCTACAGAAGTGTATTTATTACATAGTATTGTCTAAATTAGTGAGAGAAAGTAAATTATATCTGCATGGTTTTAAGTTAGTATGTAATCAAATAAGTAAAAGTAGTCATTGCTACAATTTTTTAAAAAGCTCTTAAACAACATAGTACAATTATATAGTTTGACACTTAAAAAATTACTTTAGTTGATACCTAGAAATTGTGAATATTCATGAAGCACAGTGTAATATTTTAATACATGTATACAATGTATAATGATCAGGTCAGATCTATCATCTGAGACACTTGTGATGTATTTATGTAAGAACATTTAAAGTCCTCTCTACCAAAGTTTGACTTTTATTAGTACAAAATATATCTACTTTAATTGTTTAATTCACTAAAAATCATACAAATCATGTATGTTTTTAAAACCTTAAAATAGCACAAAGATTGTATTTAATATATAAATTTTATAAAATATAGTATTTAATAAATAAGTAAACTCTCACATTAAATTCATTAGGAAAAATTTGAAATATTTTATTCCATAGTTAACCACTTTACCAGTTTTCTTTAGTAATGTATTCAAAAATTAACAACAGAAGATTAACTTGCAATCTTCTTTTTTTCAATCCCTAAATAGTTTCTAAGTTTATAATTAATGAGCCAAAATTTTTTTTCAGAATCAGTTGATGTATGAGTTATTAAAACATGAACAATCAATCATTTAATTTATCATGTTTTTCACACCATGTTCCATAGATCACTGATACGAGATTTTTTTAACACAATTTTAACAAATATTTATTGAATGATACACAGAGTTAATTTCAGTATTTATAAAGGAAGATGTGTAAATGTCATAACTTCCTCAAACTTGTCCAGTTGTTCTCCACCTCAACAAAGTATAACATTTTCTTAAAGAAATTTCTTCTGAGGAGACACAAGAACTTTACTTTGTCCAAAAAACTGGATGGTTGGGTGTGTTATCTTTCATCTTCACATTTTGTTAGTAATGAATGATTCATCTCCACACATATAATTTACAGATTAATAAGTGAAAAGGCTTTCATTAATAATTAAAGACATTTTTTTAATTTGCTGATGACTGGAATTCACTGAACTGAGAAGTTTTGTTAATCTTTTTAAACAATATCTAGCAAAAATTTCCTACAGGTTCCATTACTCTGTATTCCTGTAATAGTCTAAAGCTACCTATATCTTGTCAAAATATTTTGAATAAGTTAATCAAATTCATTCAGATTTTATTAAATCTCCTTTGACAAAGCAGTGCAAGATATATAAATGGAAAAATATATATATATATCAGACTATTTTTTTTTCTCCCTGGGAAATTTCTTCCAGTAAAATCCTGATTTACTTTTATTATATTAATGTATATGATCAACAAACTCTTTCTAAAATCTTAGCATGTGCCCACACACCATCCTTGGACACAAAGATTGAGTTTGTTAAATGGAATGTTCTTTCTCTCTTTGCCTTTAAAATCTGGAGAACAGATTAGAAAAGTCAACTAGATATTTTAGCTTGAAATAATCAAAGGATAATTTTCTTAAAATTAAATATATCTGATCTTAAAATTTTCTTCATAGTTGCTGTGTTTGTATGTTCTTAATGGATATCTGAAAGAGGGACCCCTATCTGCAGTTACAATACTAAAACAATAGAAATAATAATTTAGCTTCCCAGGGGAACTACATTAGGGTAGGAACAGTTTTGTAAGCTACCTGAAGACAATGACCAGATTTATCTGTTTCATCAAGTATTATCAGAACATAATGATTTTAGTATAAAAAGGGAAAAAAAGTTACTATATTGTGATTTAAAATGTCACATGGCAGCATACATAAAAATCTTTACAGATTAGTATTTTAATTGCTTCCTGGAATTCTTATAATAATTCCTTTGTCTATTCCTTCCCCTACTCTTCTGGAAGGGAATTTGACATAATTTGCTTTTTTCCTGAATCCTCTATGAACTTCCAAGTAGAGGTGATGCTTTTTCTCTTTTACTAAGAAAACAGAAGTGATAAGAAAATACATTTCATGAGCTTCTGTTATCACAGCTGACCACCTATCTACAGCCACACACCAGTCATCCTCCTTCTCTCTAGTAATCATAGATGAATCGCCTCAGCTTCTAACTGAGGTTAATTAACGCACTCCCGAGATTTCACCCTCTTTTGCCCTTACAGGATATTGTTCCAATCACTATCTCTGCTCTCTTTTGTTTCACTGTTGCTCATCTCCCTACCATTGCTACACACTTATCCCGTTCTCCCTACTTCTTTCTCCAACTGTTCTTTTTTTTTTTTCCCTTTAGAGCAAAACTGCTCAAAGGCCTCACTTCCATTTCCTGCCACTGATTGCTCCCCTCTGTCTTCATTAGGCCCATTGCAACAGAATTTTACCTGCATGAGATTACTGAATATGTTCTCTTCAGGGTCACCAATGACCACCACATTGTAAAACCCACCATCCACCTGGATCTCACCTTACCTGGCCTATTGACAACATTTTGAAGTTGACTACAGTCTCCTTCTAGATATTCTTCTGTCTTCTTGGTGGTTTCCAAGTCACCACAGTCTCCTGTTTTCTGTTCCAACTAATCAATACTCCATAATACTCATCTATTTTCTGGCTTTATTTTGTTCTCTTAATTATGTGTTCCAGTGAAGTTAAGTTTTTCCTTTGGATAGTCAAATTTAAAAGTCTTTCCTTTTTGGTTATTGTTTTAATTTTCTTTATATTATTTTATCTACCCCAATGTCATGGAGATAGTCTCCTATATGATCTTCCAAAATGTTTTATTTTCAGGTATAGCTATGTAATCTGGCAGGATTTTATTCTGTGTGTACTTTGACCAACGGGAAAAAATAGTATTGTTTTCCTACATGGATATGTAATAATTCCTATGAAAATATTTTCCCACTGATCTACAGAACCACCTCTAAAACAGGTTGAATTTCCTTATAGGAGATAATCCCTTGGGCACTTTCTTTCATCCTATTAGCATAGATTGAAAGGCCTTTCTGAAACAAATGAAAACCCAGAAGCCATAAAAAATTGAGAAATCTGAATTGATATTATTAAACTAGATACTTTCTTAATAACTTGGTTTGCTATGAATTAAAGTCTACAGATAAATAGCTGAAGGAACTAGGCTTGCTGTGTGTACATATGTGTATATATGCACTCACAGTAGCACATTATTGACCACAGGTTGAGTTCATTAAGATATCGAACAATTCCATCAATCAACATGAAAATAATGACCAGCACAATGGGAAAATCTGATAAGGGAAAATAGAGGTAGAGAGTTCATCAGAGAATCAATGAAAACAGTGCATGAACACAAATTAATTTTTCTCATAATTAAAAAAGAAAACAATGAGATGCATTTTTCATTCTATGTGGAACAACAAAGTTATTTGTATGCTAGTACTCTGTTACTGAAAGTGAATGGAAATAGTCTCTTTCTTCTTCTTTTGGTAGGAAGAGAAACATGAGACCTTCCAAAGGTACCTTTGTATTGAACTATATCTTTCACATATACAAACACACTCAGTCTATTCGCCCCACACTCTATATAGACAGCACTCATGATCACTTTTTATTTATGAGGTAATTAGAGAAAATAAAGGTAAAGATCAACACTAGTAAAAAAGAAAAGAAAAACAGGATGAAATTTGATCCTACATGGTCTGATTTTCGACTCTAGGCTCTTTACTCGACTTTAATGCCTTTTTATGCATGTGTGAGGCTTTTTATTACAGCATCATTGTCAATACAGTATTAGTTATAATATATATATACTAAGGAATAGAGACGTGTTTTAAAGCATCTCAACGCAATGGAGAATGAAGCAATTGTTAAGAATGCTGTAAATCTGTAGGTGCTGATTAAGAGAACATAAGAAAATGGTAACTGGTTAACTCCATGGTATATCCTGGAAGTCTGACATTAAAGGTAGATTTATTTTTTCCTAATACTCTTGCATAATTTTAAAAGTCTGCCATGGACATTGAAGCCTGTCTTCATAATGAGAAATGCAATAAAAACAGATGATCAACTCTGTGTGGACCATGTCCCCCCTTGAGGCGTGCACCAAATGTGCATGCTTTGTAAAGAAAGCTTTCCACTGGTCCTTTGCCTGCCATAAATATGGAATCCTAGGAACTGTGCCAAGAGTAGATTTGGTCTCAGAAAAACAAAAAGGCTGTGGTTTACCTTTCTGTTAATCATTGAGGTAAAATTATGAATGTAATAGTGTCCGTGGTGTTTGGAAAATGACTTGTGCAGGTGGTCCTGAGCGGTGGGGCTTGCTGCGGGGCTCTTTCCTGCCTTCCAAGAGCCCCAATAGAGCCTCAAAAGAAATGTCAAGCTGCTCATGCTGTCAGTGTAGCAGATGCTGTGCTGACGTCTTTGGGGAAGTGTCAAGTGACTGGAAAATGGATGCCAATGATGGAGTGCAGTTCTTCCCTCATCACTAGATTCTACACGCCCCATGCTCTGTTGTGTGGTTATCAACTCCGAGCCTCTGTGTCAGCAGTGTCCCCAGTTGGGGAATATCCAGCAATGTGACTGGCAAGATGTCAGAGGTCTCAGCTTTCTTCTGCTTTTTCCAGGAGGTGTTCTCTATGGTTATCAAAAAAAAAAAGGTGGCTATTTAACTCTATCTCCTTTGAAAAATGCCCCCCCCTGCCACACACACACACACACACACACACACACACACACACACTCACACAACCTGACCATTCTTATCTGGATGATGTTCTCTTTCTTTCAACATAGCATATCTTTCTTAAAAATATCATGACCTTGTATACATTTTCCTCCTTTAATGTTTGCTAATATTTAGATTTTTTAATAGAAAGTCTTTATTAAAACAGATAAATAATATAAATATAGAACATAAAGCTAGAACAAAAGATAATATCTTTAAAGTGCAGAAAGGGAGGACATCCTCTCTCCCAGAATCCTAAATCTAGGGAAAGCAACCTCAAATATAAGAGTGACCTAAAAATAAAAATATTCTTAGTAAAACAAATGTAAGAAAATTGGATGTCTGTAGCTCTCTACCTCTAAACACATTGAACAGGTTTCTTCAAACTGTAAAAATGGTGCTGGATAAAATCTCAGTTCTATAAAAAGAAATGAGAAACACTATAAATGGTCAGTATGTATATAGCTGAAATATTTTTTCTTATACCTTGATTTATCTAAAGAGACAAGTTGCTATAAAACCCCAAAGAAAATTAACTAATAGCAATGTATTTTGGAGTAAATAATATGCATAGATGTAAAATGCACAATAATAACAGGATGTAAAGAAGAAATAGAAGTACACTGTTGTTGCAGGAGTCTCTCATATGTAAAAATAGATGGTAATAAGTAAAAGCTCATTTGTCAACCCTAGGGCAAGTACTAAAAGTGAAACAGTGAACATGGCCAATATTCAAGATAGTGAATCACTAAAAAGAGTTCAAATTAAGGGGGAAAAATAAATAGAGAAAAGGACAGATTAAAGAAATAGATTGTAAGAAGTTTATGAACATAAACTTATCCTCAAGAGTAATTACAAAAAAAATGGAAATAAACATTCCAAATAAAAAAATTGGTCAAGTGTGTAATCAAGCAGAACCCAATTATAAGCAGCTATAAAATGGGTTTGCATTAAATATAAAGATACAATGAAATTAAATGTAAAAAGTGGGATGGATGTGGCATGGAAATACTAGTCATAAAAAACTTGTGTAACTATCTATATTCATTTTGGATAAATAAACTTCATGACAAGTAAAACTTTCACAAGAAAAAAAGTGACATTTGTTGATAATAAAGGGTCAAGTTATCAAGAATGCATTGCACAATCCATGTACAGAAATGAATAAAACAAAACTGAAAGAAGGAAATATTCACAATTTTGGCTGATGGTGAGTACATTCATCTATCAGTAATTGTTTTAAGAGTCATGTACTATGTAAATCATGATATGGAAGACTTGAACAGCACTACCACCATCCTGACTTATTAGCATATATGAAGCCATATTCTACAAACAAAATTGCTTAGTATGTTAATTTCAAGTCCATAGAGAATAGTAATCAAAATAGACTTTCTGATGGGTCATAGAATCAGCCTTCATACATTTAAAAGAATTAAAGTTTAGCATAATCTCTCTGCCCTTAAATGAATTAAATATATTTGGAAAGTTCTCAAGTAGTTTAAAATTAAATAACACAATATTAAGTAGTTCAGGGATCAAAGATGGAATGACAGGAAGAACTAGGAATTATATTAAACTGATAATGATAATGCAGCCCATCAAAATTTGAAAAGTACAGGAAAATTTAGGATTGTACCATACCTTTAAATATAACAGCAGGACATTGTAGCAGAATGAGCTAATGTTCAAAAAAGTAAAAGTGTAGATCAGAGAAATAATGGACCCCAAATCATTTAGGGACTTATAGACTTAATATTAACTCTTTTTGAGTAAAACAAGGATTATGAACAGAGAAGCAATGTCAAGTAATTTATCTTTTTAAAGGATTATCTTAACCTCCTGGTAAGAGTAGCTACAGGACAGGAAATAAATAGAAATAGAATGCATGTTGGGAAGTTATTACAGTAAGTCAAGGTCAGAGTTGATGGTGGCTTAGACTAGAGATGAAGCAATCAATGTGGTAAAAAGTTGACAAATTTTAGATGTATTTTAAATGTAGAGTCAACATCATTTCCTAACAGACTTGATATGAGGTATGAGAAAAAGGGGAATATTAAACATTGACTCTACATGTCTTGTCCTAGCAACTCAGAGGATTTGATAGCCTCATGGGGGAATAATGGCATTGACATAGATTTGGATGTTTGGGGGGGACAAAGCTGGAGGAGGAATCATGCTAAGTTTGAACATATAAAACCCAAGTTTTCTATTAAGTCTTCTGATGATTTGTTAAATATGCAGTTACATATGTGAACAGGAGTTTAGAAGAGAGATCCAGGCTAAAGGTATAAGTTTTCAAGTGATTCTCACATAAATAATATTTAAATCCATGAACTACATATGATGACAAACTGAATTTAGACATAATTAATAAGTGAACCAAAGACTGTGAACCAAAGTGAACCAAAGCCCTCTGTCACTTAAAATAAGGAGGTCTCTAAGGACAGAATCAGCATAGGGTACTGAGAATGAATGGTCAGTCATAGAAAACAAAAACCAACATTAGAATTGCCATCTTAACAATATTGTCTTTTTAACCCAGGAACATATGATGTTTTTTCATTTACTTAGATCTTTGATTTTTTTTCAACGTGTTTTAGTCTATCAGTCTTATGCTTCTTTTGTTAAACTTATTTTGTAGGCATGCTGCTTTTTGAACTATTATACAGTTACCTTTGTTTTCCTAATTGCATTTTTTGAATTTGTAATTACTATTGTATAAAAAGACAATTGACTTTTACTTGGGTGATTTTTATATCAATGGTTAGTTACCAGAGACTATGGATAAGGTGTATTTTTATTCTTAATTTTTATGGTTTGCATGTTTGTATGTATATGAAAACATATATACATATACAGCACATACATCACAGCACATATATGCGTATATATTTGTTTAATTTGCTTCTAATATAAAGGACATATTCTTAACTAATATTATAGAAAGACAGGCTCTCACTCCTTTACTAGAAATTTAGTTTTTATCATTACTTTCTCTACATTGTTATTTTTTTAAAGGTCAGACCAGGTATGGTGGTGCGTGTCTGTATTTCCAGCTTCATGGGAAGTTAAGGCAGGAGGCTTGTAATTTCAAGACCATCCTCTGCATAAGTTGCAAAGACACTCTCAAAATCATAGTTAAAAAGGACTCGGGATGTAGCTCAGTGGTAAAGCACTGCTGGGTTGAAGTCCCAGTTTTTTTTTTTTTTAAAGGTCAGGTTTTATGAAAGAAACCTTCCATTTTAAGCAAGGATTCCCTATGTTCTGCTCACCTGCTTGTCAGCTATCAGAGACAAATTCAAACCCTATTCTACACTTGCAGGTAATAGGGTAGGAGAAGGAAGATGGTGATAGTTGCTGTGCATTGTGTATGTGCATATTCTCTGTGTGTTTACATTTATATGTGTGTGTGTAGGTGATTGTTTTTGATTTTTTATTTGGGTTTCCAATCTGAAATATCAATAGCTTTTCTCCAGTAGCTACTAGACATGTGACTGATTTTGAGAAAAGAGGTATATCCTCAATTGGTTTTGTTGAGCAACAAAGTTTCTTTAATCCAAGTCTAGGTGGATAGATGAAGAACACGTTTGTTTTAACTTTAATGTAGCACAATAGACTTACTAAATTTGATGGATTATAGAAAGAGGTGAAAAACAAACTTGTTTTTCCATTCCAATAAGCTACTAGAATTTATCATTCTCAGCCTATGTGTGTGTGTGTGTGTGTGTGATGTGATGAACTAATGCATCCTGAGAACACATTGGGTATGATCCAACAATAACCAGTTGGATCAATGCAACTGAGATTGCCCTCATGGGACAAGACAAGAAATTCTGCTGTCCTTTAGGATGCAATTACCCTGCTAGTTTCTGTAGAGAGTGACCTCCTTTACTCTGGTAATTACTAAATCGAGATCTACTGCCTGGTCTCATTTAAAAATCCCTGCTTGCAGTGCCTATCCCAAGGCCAAGTACAGTAGGCAGTGAACCACCCTAGCTGCCAAAAAATCAGAACTTTGAAGAGCAGATTTGCCAGGAGATTATCATGCCTGTTCCCGTTAGAATCAACATTGCTTTTTTTTTGGCTCACTTAATGTAAAATGCAATTTGATTTTGAAGAGAACTACTTTAATTCACAAATGGGTGACAGCAGTAGGATTATAGTGTGGGCTCTCAGCTTAAAAATAGTGTGGTCTGCTTACAAGTATTTCTGCACTGAAAAATATCTAACAGGATCGGAACTGAATGGAGGATATGAGTATGTGCTTTTATCAGCTCAGGAATGAAGACACAGCGAAGGTGTGACAATTGAGTAATAGATTTGGCACTGAAACCATGATCTTCTATTTCATATTAAGCAACATTTTGAAGAAATAATATATAGGTTTCATTAAAATTTATGCTGTGAGTTATTTTATTATTAAGCTTCTACAGTGATATATTAGACGTAATTCCAATGAAGAGGTAGTTCAGTTTTTCCCTATTTGGCTAGAAGTTAAGTACTCTTGAGTCTAAACTTGGGGGACATGTCCTTATTTAAGTGGAGCTCATAATTAACATTTCTGTGCATTTCCTACAATCCAAACATGCAAGAGGGAACATTTAAATGTCTAGCAATTAAAATGAAAACATTTTACATTTACTGGCAGCCTTTTAACTTTTCAGTTCATCATATTTATGGTTATCATTATTAGACATCTGGAAAAATATAGTTATGCTTGCTATTTATATTACAAACTAAAGACTTTGAATCACTTTGTAGACATGATCTCATTAATGCTCTGTATATCTCTGTGAGGTAAGTGCAATTATCTTCATTTTATTGAGTTTAAATTACTTTCCAAGGTGTCAAAATTGTGGCAGGATATGAAAAAAAAAATCAAGGTCTCTCAGCGTCCACTCTAATGGTAAATCCTTTTAAATAAAATCAGAATGAAAGGAGTACAGTTTTAAGTGGACGGGGCATAATTTTCTATACTCATTTGATGTAGCTGTACAAGACATAACATTTTGTAGTTATACCATTTCCAGTATAATTTATCAGCCTGACTCATATTCTAATGTAATTGTCAAACCAATTTTTTATGCAATGACATTCTCCTAAGTTTTTTAGAAGAAAGTTTTATACAGAGATGGAAATAAAATTGACTTTCTTTGTAAGTGCTTATGTTACTTACTAAAGAGGTTTTTGTTGTTTTTCTAAATGTTTCTACTTTCTTACGCTTCTAACTACCCAAAGCCACATCTATAATCTAGGTTTAGTTTTTAGGTAATTGTTCAAAACTTGTTTCTCTCTCTGTTTTAGGGGAAGAGAGGAAGGCTTACAGTGTTCTTATTGTGGGTTTACAAAATGATTTTGGAACCTTTTGTCTCTACTCTAAATATTCCCTTCTTTTACACCTTAACCAAGCTAAATACTTAGAAAATGTGAATCAAAACCAGTCACTAAGATGTTAATAATAATAACAATGATGCTACTGAATATAATAAGGGTTGATAGGTTAATAAGCACATGAAAAAATTGGAACTTTTTCCCAGAGGCTCAGGAGGTTGAGACAGGAGGATTGTGAGTTCAAAGCCAGTCTCAGCAAAAGTGGGGCACTAAGCAACTCAGGGAGACCCTGTCTCTAAATAAAATACAAAATAGGGAAGGGGATGTTGCTCAGTGGTCGAGTGCACCTGAGTTCCATACCCAGAACCAAAAAAAAAAAAAAAAAAAGAAAGAAAAATAAATTGGAATTTTTGAGCATGAACAGTGGAAATGTAAACCAGTGAAGCCACTGTGGAAAACTCAAATCTTCAAAAAGCTAAACATAGAATTAGCATGGAACCCCCCACTCCCAAGTATGCCCCCAATGAACCGTATATAGATTCAAACAGAATACTGTATACCAGTGTTCATGTAAACATTATTAACCATGCCTAAAAGGTAGAAATAATCCAAGGGTACATCAATAAATGAGTGGAAGATCAAAAATTTTGTCATAATATTACTTAATATTATTCACTCATAAAAATGAATGAAGTTCTGATCCATGATACAACATGGAACCTGCTAATATGATAAATGAAATAAGACACAAAGGTGAACTATTTCATGTTTCTACTAATGTAAAACATCCAAATTAGGCAAATTTATGAAGACAGAAAATAGAATAGACATTATCAAGGTTTAAGGGTAGGGAAGATCAGAAAGGTATTTCCTAATGGATACGGAAGGTCTAGAGTGACAAAGGTTTCACAACATTGTGAATGACAGTGAATTATACATTGAAAAATGGTTAAAATAGAAATCTAAATATTATACATAATATTTATTATATAAGTTATAGATATATATAAATATTATATATATTTTTACTACAAAAATTTTCTCTTACCATTTCAACTTTAACTTATACCAAGCCCAAAATAAATATACATATTTAGTTTTATGTTTTATCAAAAAGAGAAACTCTGTATCAGCTTTTATAGTTAAAATGAAATAGAAGATGTTAAAAGCCTCTCTTCCATTATATTTTCTCCAAAAAGCATTTAATATATAGTATACCTGAAAATTTATTTAGCCTAATATACTGTCTTATATGAGAATAGATTCCTTTATACATGAAAATCTTCAGTCTTTCCTGGGATAACATATGCAGATTTCATACATGCATGGTGAGAACTGTTTTAAGCCACTCAGAGATAATTTCTAAGAAATCCTTCTTCATCTTTTCAAAATGAGCAGAGTTGAATGATGGCTCTGTTATAATATTTATTATGTGATATACATGCATAAGAGATATACATTCCAGTTCAGGAACCAAAACACAACTCTACAAACATGAACATAAGAAATTTTTCTATTCAAATAAGAAATACAGAGCAAAAATCCTTCACACTGGAAATCAAAATAACTGCATATATAAGTACAGTTATTTGATTACAAAGGTATTTAGTACAGATAGGGGGAAGCCCTACATTCTTTTCAAATGAATAATTATGAAATGGTGTAGTTTATTTTGAACATCTTACTGTTAATTTCAATGAAAAGTAAAATACTGTAATCTAAAACTCATATATGTAAAAGTGTATACATGCATACACACACACACACACACACACACACAGACATACACACACATATATCCAATTCAAATATTTCAGAAAACAGCTATTAGAACTCTTGTATGTGGGATACTCACACTGACATTTCATTTTCTAATACATTGCTCTCTGCTTAATTTAAAAAAATCACAGTCTCTATCCATTAATGGGTCATGATTATCAGTTGGAAAACATTGAACAGGTGGATTTCTAAAAGGGAACCATGACTTGAAGATAAACAGGGGCTATGTTTAATGAGCAGCTGTGAATCTTTTTCCATCATGATGCAAAATGACAGTGAACCCACACTTTATAGTAACCAAGTTGTCCCTTGCATCTATCTATACTGTCTTGTGGAAAGAGAGAATAACCTAGATTCCTAGATAGATTTCCATTATCTGTGAAAAAATAAAGGTATTGTTCTAAATGGCATTTAAATTCATCAAATAGAGGAAATGTTTGGGGAAAAAAATACCTTGATAAGTGCTATAGTTAGATCACTCACAAAGGGCCTGAATGCTGTTAGCTGGTACCGAAGCTTCAGAGAATAGATAAAATTGTGCTACGTGAGACAATATGATTGTCTTTCCTTCCTCCCTTCCCCTATTCTTTCCTCCATATCTTTCTTCTCTCCTTCCCTCCTCCCTCTGTTCTTGTTTCTGTCTGCATTTCCCTGACTTTCCCTATTTCCTCTATGAAGATAAAATAAAAATAAAATACAATGATATCTTTTTCATAAGTATCTAAAAGTACTTCTTTTATCGGAAATTTCTTTCTACTCCTTGGTAACTGTGAACTTTTTCACAAATGAATATTGAGATTTAACAAATTTTTTTTCTCTGTATATTACCATAACATGATTTTTACATTTTTCTGTTAATATGCTAGATTTATATACTAGTGTTTTTTAATGTCAAAACAACCTTGTGCTCATTATGGAAATCCATCTAGGTCATGATGTATTATCCTTCTTATTATATATTTAGCTGCATTATGTGCTAAATGTTTGTTTTGAATTTTTGTATATACATTCCTAAGGGGTACTGGTCTGAACCTTTGGGTTCCTTTATTTGTATTTTTAGTTTTCTTTTAATATCACAGAAATATTGGCCTGATAAAATAAGTGGTGTTTCTTTCTTTTCTATTTTGTAGAAGATTTTCCTAGAATAAATTATATTTTCCTTAATTTTTTGGTAGAATTCATAAGCAAAGCCAACTGGATTTGAAATTTTCTTTATGTGAAGGTTTAAAATATGAATTCAATTTATTTAACAGATTTCACTCGATTTGGCTTATTTGTTTTTGAGTAAGCTTTTGGTAGCATTTGCACTTTAAGGAAATATCAATTTTGATTAAATTAGTACATTCATTGAGAAATTATCTGCAGTATTCTTTTTAAACTTTAATACATCTTTTTTTAACATTTTTATTGGTTGTTCACAACATTACAAAGCTCTTGACATATCATATTTCATACATTAGATTCAAGTGGGTTATGAACCCCCAATTTTACCCCAAATGCAGATTGCAGAATCACATCGGTTACACATCCACAATTTTACATAATGCCCTATTAGTAATTGTTGTATTCTGCTACCTTTCCTATCCCCTACTATCCCCCCTCCCCTCCCCTCCCATCTTCTCTCTCTACCCCATCTACTGTAATTCATTTCTCTCCTTGTTTATTTTCCCATTCCCCTCACAACCTCTTATATGTAATTTTGTATAGCAATGAGGGTCTCCCTTCATTTCCATGCAATTTCCCTTTTCTCTCCCTTTCCCTCCCATCTCATGTCTCTGTTTAATGTTACTCTTTTCTTCCTACTCTTCCTCCCTGCTCTGTTCATAGTTGCTCTCATTATATCCAAGAAGACATTTGGTATTTGTTTTTTATGGATTGGCTAGCTTCACTAAGCATAATCTGCTCTAGTGCCATCCATTTCCCTGCAAATTCTATGATTTTGTCATTTTTTATTGCTGCATAGTACTCCATTGTGTATAGATGCCACATTTTTTTTTTTATCCATTCATCTATTGAAGGGCATCTGGGTTGGTTCCACAGTCTGACTATTGTGAATTGTGCTGCTATGAACATCGATGTGGCAGTATCCCTGTAGCATGCTCTTTTAAGGTCTTCAGGGAATAGTCCGAGAAGGGCAATAGCTGGGTCAAATCGTGGTTCCATTCCCAGCTTTCCCAGGAATCTCCAAACTGCTTTCCAAATTGGCCGCACCAATTTGCAGTCCCACCAGCAATGTACAAGTGTACCCTTTTCTCCACATCCTCGCCAGCACTTGTTGTTTGACTTCATAGTGGCTGCCAATCTTACTGGAGTGAGATGGTATCTTAGGGTGGTTTTGATTTGCATTTCTCTGACTGCTAGAGATGGTGAGCATTTTTTCATGTACTTGTTGATTGATTGTATGTCCTCCTCTGAGAAGTGTCTGTTCAGGTCCTTGGCCCATTTGTTGATTGGGTTATTTGTTATCTTATTGTCTATTTTTTTTTGAGTTCTTTGTATACTCTGGATATTAGGGCTCTATCTGAAGTGTGAGGAGTAAAAATTTGTTCCCAGGATGTAGGCTCCCTATTTACCTCTCTTATTGTTTCTCTTGTTGAGAAAAAACTTTTTAGTTTAAGTAAGTCCCGTTTGTTGATTCTTGTTATTAACTCTTGTGCTATGGGTGTCCTATTAAGGAATTTGGAGCCCGACCCCACAATATGTAGATGTGAGCCAACTTTTTCTTCTATCAGACGCAGAGTCTCTGATTTGATATCAAGCTCCTTGATCCATTTTGAGTTAACTTTTGTGCATGGCGAGAGAAAGGGATTCAGTTTCATTTTGTTGCATATGGATTTCCAGTTTTCCCAACACCATTTGTTGAAGATGCTATCCTTCCTCCATTGCATGCTTTTAGCCCCTTTATCAAATATAAGATAGTTGTAACTTTGTGGGTTAGTCTCTGTGTCCTCTATTCTATACCATTGGTCCACCCGCCTGTTTTGGTACCAGTACCATGCTGATTTTGTCACTTTTGCTCTGTAATATAGTTTGAAATCTGGTATCGCTATACCACCTGATTCACACTTCCTGTTTAGAATTGCTTTTGCTATTCTGGGTCTTTTATTTTTCCATATGAATTTCATGATTGCTTTATCTATTTCTACAAGAAATGACGTTGGTATTTTGATTGGCATTGCATTAAACCTATAGAGAACTTTTGGTAATATCGCCATTTTGATGATGTTAGTTCTGCCTATCCATGAACAGGGTATATTTTTCCATCTTCTAAGATCTTCTTCTACTTCTCTCTTTAGGGTTCTGTAGTTTTCATTGTATAAATCTTTCACCTCTTTTGTTAGGTTGATTCCCAAGTATTTTATTTTTTTTGAGGATATTGTGAATGGAGTGTTTTTCCTCATTTCTGTTTCAGAAGTTTTGTCGCTGATATACAGAAATGCCTTTGATTTATGCATGTTGATTTTATATCCTGCCACTTTGCTGAATTCATTTATTAGTTCTAGTAGTTTCTTTGTAGACCCTTTTGGGTCTTCTAGGTATAGAATCATGTCATCTGCAAATAGTGATAATTTAAGTTCTCCTTTTCCTATTTTTATGCCTTTAATTTCTTTCGTCTATCTAATTGCTCTGGCCAGTGTTTCGAGAACTATAATGAATAGAAGTGGTGATAGAGGGCATCCCTGTCTTGTTCCAGATTTTAGAGGGAATGCCTTTAACTTTTGTCCATTCAGAATGATGCTAGCCTGAGGCTTAGCATAGATAGCTTTTACAATGTCAAGGTAAGTTCCTGTTATCCCTAGTTTTTCTAATGTTTTGAACATAAAGGGATGCTGTACTTTGTCGAATGCTTTCTCTGTGTCTATCGAGATGATCATATGGTTCTTATCTTTAAGTCTATTGATGTGGTGAATAACATTTATTGATTTCCGTATATTGAGCCATCCTTGCATCCCAGGGATGAAACCTACTTGATCATGGTGCACAATTTTTTTGATGTGTTTTTGTATTTGATTCACCAGAATTTTATTGAGGATTTTTGCATCTAGGTTCATTAGAGATATTGGTCTGTAGTTTTCTTTCTTTGAGGTGTCTTTGTCTGGTTTTGGAATCAGGGTGATGTTGGCCTCATAGAATGAATTTGGAAGAGCTCCCTCTTTTTCTATTTCCTGAAATAACTTGGAAAGTATTGGTATTAATTCTTCTTTAAAGGTTTTGTAAAACTCCGCTGTATACCCATCCGGTCCTGGGCTTTTCTTGGTTGGTAGTCTTTTGATGGCTTCTTCAATTTCATCCATTGATATTGGACTGTTCAAATTGTGTGTATCCTCCTGACTCAGTCTGGGCAAGTCATATGACTTAAGAAATTTATCGATGTCTTCACTACCTTATATTTTATTGGAATATAGGTTTTCAAAATAATTTCTAATTGTCTTCTGTATTTCTGTAGCATCTGTTGTGATATTGCCTTTTTCATCCCGTATGTTAGTAATTTGAGTTCTCTCTCTTCTTCTCTTCGTTAGCATGGCTAAAGGTCTGTCAATCTTATTTATTTTTTCGAAGAACCAACTTTTAGTTTTGTTAATTTTTTCAATAGTTTCTTTTGTTTCAATTTCATTGATTTCCGCTCTGATTTTAATTATTTCTTGCCTTCTGCTACATTTGCTGTTGGTTTGCTCTTCCTTTTCTAGGGCTTTGAGATGAAGTGTGAGCTCATTTATTTGTTGGTTTTTTCTTTTTTTGAGGTATGACCATCAGGCGATGAATTTTCCTCTTAAAACTGCTTTCATTGTGTCCCATAGATTCCGATATGTTGTGTCTGTATTTTCATTTATCTCTAAGAATTTTTTGATTTCCTCCTTTATGTCTTCTGTAACCCATTGATCATTCAGTAACATATTGTTCATTTTCCATGTGATGTAGGATTTTTCCTTCCTTCTTTTATCATTGATTTCCAGTTTCATTCCATTATGATCAGATAAAATGCAAGTATTATCTCCACCCCTTTATATTTACTGAGGGTTGCCCTATGGCATAATATATGGTCTATTTTTGAGAAGGATCCATGTGCTGCTGAGAAAAAAGTATATCCATTTGATGATGGTTGATATATTCTATATATGTCAGTTAAGTCTAGGTTATTGATTGTGACAACTTTTGTTTGGAGGATCTGTCCAATGGTGAGAGAGGTGTGTTGAAGTCACCCATAATTATTGTGTTGTGGTCTATTTGATTCTTGAACTTGAGGAGAATTTGTTTTATGAATGTTGCAGCACCATTATTTGGTGCATAAATATTGATAATTGTTATGTCTTATTGGTGAATGGTTCCTTTTAACAGTATATAATGTCCTTCTTTATCCCTTTTGATTAACTTAGTCTTGAAGTTGATTTTATTCGATATGAGGATGGCCACCCCTGCTTGCTTGCGAGGACCGTGTGCATGGTATATTTTTTCCCATCCTTTCACCTTCAGCCTGTGTATGTCTTTTCCAATCAGATGTGTCTCCTGGATGCAGCATATTGTTGGATTTGTTTTTTTAATCCATGATAGCAGCCTATGTCGCTTTATTGGAGAGTTTAAGCCATTAACATTCAGGGTTACTATTGATATATGGTTTGTACTTCCATCCATGTTTGATTATTTATCCTTTTTTTTAAACTTTAATACATCTTTTCAATGTTTTCTTTTTACAGAACATTTGCAGAATAAGCAGAAAGATAGCTCCTGTATGCAACACACATTTTTTGCATCATATATCTTACACTGCTATTGTATATATGTCCAAACTAGTGAACCAATTTTGATATATTATTCTTAACTATAATTCATTTCTAATTCATATTTCACTGCATTTCTCTAATGTCCTTTTTCTGTTTCACAGTCCTATGTAAGATGCCACATTACATTTAGGTATCATGTCTTGTTAGTCTTTTCTGGGCTGGGACAATTTCTTAAATTGTTTTCCTTCCTCCCTCTCTCCCTCCCTTCCTTCCTTCCTTCTTTCCTCCCTCCCTCCCTGTCTTTGATGGTTTTGAGTGGCAGTGGTCAAGCATTCTGTAAACTATCCCGTAATCTGTGTTGGTCTGATGCTCTTCTCATGGCATGATGGTGACTGTGGGATTTTGACAGAGAACAGACCACTCTCAACCTAGCTGACAGTACGTGCTGACAGCCTGAATTGTCACTAGTGATGTTGGCCTTGAACCAGGTCAAGCCAGGTAGTGTTGCCAGGATTTTTCAATGTGAGGTCACTCCCAGTCTCCTTTCTATACTCTTATGTCTATAAACAAGTCACTAAGAGTAGCCTAAATATAAGGGAGTTTTGACTTAAGTTTTGACAAGTAAATTTTTACCTTAAAAAATAAAAAATAAAAACTCTGTTTGGTTGTTTTTCTCCTGTCCCTGTGTATTTATTTAATCAGCAATTTATATAAGTATGGACCTGCCATGCATATTTGTGCTAGTCTATGAATCATTCAGTACTGCATTCTTATTCCATTTCTCAGTTCTCGTGGGATTGGCTGTCGGGGGGACTCTTTCGGCTGTTTCATTTGTCCTATCACAGACTCCTGTTATTTTGACTTTGAACACATTCTTGTTTTCTGGGAGTGGCACATGCTCTATGCTTGGCTTGTATATTCCCTGCCCAAGTGCTAGAATGGGACATTTCTGAGGAGACATTTTGAAATTGGAGAATAATATTGGAAACTACCTTATAAATTTGATGGTTTCACGATTAATTATTTTTAGTCTACTTGTACTATTAGATTATTAGATTATTAATTACACATCATTTTCATACTGAATTGTCTATGGTCTATAATATGTATATTTTCTTTATCACTCTCTTTTTTTTTGGGGGGAGGCAGTACTCGGGATTGAACTCAGGGGCACTCTACCACTGAACCACATTCCTAGGCCTATTTTATATTTTATTTAGAGGCAGGATCTCACTGAGTTTCTAAGTGCCTTGTCTTTGCTGAGGCTGGTTTTGAATTTGCAATCCTCCAGCCTCAGCCCCCTGGGATTACAGGCATATGCCACTGTGCTCAGCTATCACTCTCTAGTTTAAAGTAATGATTAATATATTCCTCCAGATATAGCGTAAAAGCTGTAAGCAACTGTAACTCCATCTCTGTCTCCTAACTTTAAGATGTAATTTCCAACCAGTTGGCTTCTAGATATGTTTAAAAAATCTCTCTTTATATAGGTTATTACATAACAATAAAGTAATAAGCTTAGAAATGTGAATTCTGTACTTACCCACTTATTTACTGTATCTTTCATTGCTCATTTTTTGGGGTGTTGATTAAAATTATATAGTTCCATATCCCTTTTGTCTGAAAAATTCCTTTGACATTTAAGTAGTTTTATCTACTGCAATGAATCACCCCTGCACATGTTTATCTGCAATCATGGGGCCATATAGTCATTCTGGGTTTAACATATGGAGGAACCATGACACTGTGGTTTGCAGTGGCTGAGCCATTTAATGCCCATCAATAACATATGAGAGGTCCATTTTCTCTACATCCACACTAGAACTTTAATTTTCATTTAAACCAGCCTAATAGATGCAAAGTGATTATAGTTTTGGTTTGCATTTTCCTAATTATTAAAGATGTTAAGGATCTTGTAATGTGCTTGGTGGTCATTTGTATATCTTCTTGGAGCCATGTCTACTGAAGTAATTTGTGCAATTTTAAAAATTCAGTTGCTTGTCTTTTCATTGGTGAGATGTAAGATTTTCTTTTATATTCTGGAAACTAGCTCTTATCAGTAATTGTTGATCATTTATTTATTTTTCTTTGAGTTCTTTCTGTTATTGACTCTTTTTAAGATTACTGTTGTCTTATAGCTTGCACACATTTTGAGAAGAAATTTCATGTAATATGTATGGATCTGCCTCTATAAGTAACACATTTCTTTTCTGTGGCTGCTCTTTAGGTTTTCTCATTAACCATTGGTCTTTAAAAATTTGATATAATGTGTCTTGGTGTATTTTTATAATATTCACTTGGTATTCCTCAAAATTCTTGAATCTACTATTTTAGTTCACACCGCAAACTGAAATTTTTCAGACACTTGTTCTTCAAATAATTTTTAATCTTTTCTTCCACCTTGCTTCTTTTTTTCTGTAATTCTGATTGTCTGTATTATAGACTGTATGATATATTATTTCAGGGGTATTTGCTCTGTTTATTTATTTTTCAGTTTTTTCATTATATATATTTTATAGCATTTGTTTTCAATGCCTTAATCTACTATTCTGTTCAATAATTTTTTCAGTTCAGATATTATGTATTCTATTTCTAGAAATTCATTTTTTTCTTCTATTATTAACTTTCCTTTTATTTCCTCATCATACTCATGTTTTTCCTTCAATTTTGTAAATATAGGAAGGATTTTATAATAGTTGTTATTTTTTGTTATTCTTATCAATTCCAATTTATATGTTTTCTCCTTCCTTGTTTCTAATGATTTATTTTCCTTCTTAATATGGATCATATTTACCTGCTTTGTATGCTTGGTAATTTTCCAGTAGATGCCAGGCACTGTTAGTTTTACTATGTTGGCAGTAGCTTTTTATTGTATTCCTGTAATTAGAGTTGTATTTGGCTCTGACATGCAATTATATTGCTTGGAATAATATTGATCATTTGGAGGCTTTATTTATTTATTTATTTTAACTCCATTAGGACAAATCCGGAGATACCTCTGGTCTAGGGGAATTCATCCCCTAATAAGGCCAGGCCCTTCTGATAAGTCTGAGCAATGCCATGTGCACTGTAGCTCTCTCCACTTTGACTGCTGAAAATTATTCTCAGACCTACATCACCTCTAGAAATTGTTTCAGTGGGTGGTGTGTCAGTGGCTCTGTCTTTTTCTAATAGCTCCCTCTTAATCTACAGATTGGTGCTCATCCAAAAACTCAAGGAAATTCTCGCAGGTCACCTAATCCCTCCTTTCAGCTCCCTCCTCTCCAGGATGTTGTACTGCAATAGTAATCAACTTACCTGGCTATTGTTCCTGTTATCAATCCAACTAGACTTCAGAGTCTTTTGGATTTCCCTAAATGCACTGTGGCTTGAGAGCCTTGCCAGCTAATCAGTCAAGGCTATCAGAGAGCTCACCTTTTGTTTCCTTCTCCCAGGAATCAGTCTTCCATTGCTGGTTGCCCAAGGTCTGAGCACCATTTTCATCTATTTGGTTTCTATTTTTTTAGGTGATTAAGGTAGGAGAGTTCATCTGATCTCTATTACTCCATTACAGGTGGAAGTAGAACTTCTCATGTATATTTTTTGTTTATCCTATTATCGCTCTGAATTATTGTACCATATTCTACTGTAAGAATTTGCAATGATTTATTTATCCAACATTCTGTTGGTGACTATTTTTTTTTTTTGTGTGTGTGTGTGTGTGTGTTTCTTTGGTTTTGATACCTCTCTCTCTCTCTCTCTCTCTCTCTCTCTCCATCTATCTATCTCATGGCTTTGGGCTATTATAAATAGAAGTGTTACATTCTTGTGTTTGTGTTTTGATGGGCATATTCTTAGAATACAGAAATATTATTGATTTTTTATATTGATATCCAATACAGTAATCTTTCAGAACAACTTATTAATGTTGATTTTTGTACATGGGTTTGCATTTTCAGAGACATGCTCAGAGCATCTGGAATAATTACAGTATTATTTCTTTGATCCTTATTGTGTGTCTTTCTCTCCTTAATCCACTGGCTAAGGTATCTAGTTCAATGCTGAACACGAGTGGTAATAACAAGAGACCTTCATTATTCTGAATCTCAGAAAGAATATTTTCAATATTGCATGTGTTGTCTACCTTAGGAAATTTTATACTTTCTTACAAAATTAAAATGATCCTTCTAGCCCTAAATTCAACAAGCATTGTACTATTATTTATATAAAAATGGATATTTATCTTTGCCAAATGCTTTTTCTGTATCTACTAAAGTAATAATATAATTTTTTACATGGTTTAGCTTGTATCTGCAAATTTCTAGGAAGAGCGAATTGGGTAGGATGCCTCATGCTTATGAGCTCAAATTGGAAACTCCCCTCTAATATTTGAATGTCACTTTCTCATTGCTCTTAGAATTCTTGCATATTTGAACTACATTTTTTTAAGTATTCATTTCTATTTGCTACAGTGGCAATGAGAACCTGACAACTTACTAAATACTACTCTAAATGCATGTTTTATCTTTTATTTCAAAAATCAGTATTTTAATAGATTCTACTTGTAGAATCTGAAAATAGATTGATTTGATAGATTTTGTTTATTTTTTGCATGACAAATGTCAGACTATGTCTTCACTGTTGTCTCATGCTGTCTTTTTTTCCTAAATTCTTATTTTAAAATTGTGGCTGATTTCTATTGTTCATCTATACATGTCGATATAAACCATGCTTTCCATTTTATCATATGTATTACTATATATGTTTTCAGCATAATTAGTTTTTTAAAATTTTCAATATTACTCCTATTTTTACTTTCACTGAAGGGATTTAATAGCGATATTTTTAATGTACTTAGATAGTAGAGATGTTTAACTGGTGTCTAGTCTTATTGTATTGAGATCAGAGCTTTTGGTCATATATATTCTATTTTATGGGATGTATCCATGCTTTTGTGACATAATAAATAGTCTGTTTTCATTATTTATAATGGATGCATCATTTTTATATTTTATTACATAAAAATAACCTTATTGATCATAATTTTATCTTATGCATTTGTATTTATTGCTTTATTCATTGTCCAATACAATTGACTTGGACTGGAAGTAGAATGTTAATATCTCCCATTGCCTCATTCTCTGTCACCATATATCTCTAGTGACTTCTACTTTGTGTTATATAGAGTTGATTTACTCCCAACAGGGATAACTGTATTGCAAATGTTGCCCTTTAGCATTACAAGACACTCCTTTTTGGTTTAATCTGATGCATTTGGCCTGGTTTACTTTTCTTTCATTTTATATATTTGCCTAACCTTTGCTCATTCACCTGTTTCTAGCTCCTCTGAATCACTTTTTTTTTTTTGTACTGGAAATTGAACCCAGGGAAACTCAACCACTGAGCCACATTCCCAGCCCTATTTTGTATTTTATTTAGAGACAGGATCTCACTGAGTTGCTTAACACCTTTCTGTTGCTGAGGCTGACTTGAACTTGAGATCCACCTGTCTCAGCCTCCGAAGCCACTGGGATTACAGGCATGTGCCACGGCGCCCAGCTTGAACCACATTTTTATACAAGTATCTTTTACACTGCTCTTTTAATGAGCTAATCTTATATATTTTACTTTTAAGAGGTACTAAAAAGATATTTACATTTGTTGATACTACTGGTGTGTCTGGCCACAGTTGTATCGCATGCTGCTACTTGCCTTTGCTCATTATATTTTTGAGAATAAATATCTTTACTTTTAACAGTTTTGTTGAAGCATATGTGATACACAAAGAACTAAAGCATTTAATGTGTACAATTTTATGAGTTTGGACACATGCCAACACTTACGATATAATCACAACAATTAATGGAAATATCAAATGCCTCCCAAATTTTCTTCATATTTCTTTTCTAAACTTTAAAATTTATCTTTATAATGTATTTGGTAAGAATACTTAACATGAGGTTTGCCCCTGTAACAGTTTGAAGCATGAAGCTGGGGGTGATGTAACATGCCTACAACCCAGAGACTCTGGAGGCAGAGGCTGGAGGATTGCAAGTTTGAGGCCAACCTGAGCAATTTAGCAAAACCCTATCTCAAAACACAATAAAACAATTAAACAAACAAAAAAAGGGCTATGCATGTAGGTCGGTGTTAGATTATTTGCCTGGAATGGGCAAGACCCTGGCTTCTTTTCTCAATACTACAGAAGGAGAAAAAAATAGAAGTGCATGATATTGTATTGCAACCTATAGATAACTATAGATACTGTGTTGCAGAATAGATGTCTAATATGTATTCATGTAGGATTACTGAAACTTTAAACCTACTAAGCAACCATACCCCAATTCTGTTACTCCACACCCTGGCAATTAATATTATATTCTTTGTTTCTGGGAATTTGACTATTGCACATATTTCATAGGTGAAATCATGTATAATATGAACTGTCTGAGTGATTGACCTATTTCACTTCATATAATATTCCCTAGGCCACACAATTGAAAATATTCATGTCATCACAATTGAAAACTTTCTTTATTTTGGGAGGACCAAATAGTATTCCATTGTATATGTACTGTATGCCATACATTGTATATATAGGTATACTATATTTTCATTCTTTCTATTCTTTTGTTTTGTTTTTGTTACTGGGCTATATCCCCAAACCTTTTAATTTTTTGAGAGAGGGTCTCCTTAATTTTTAAGAGTCTTTCTAAGTAGCCAAGGCTGGTCTCAAACTTGCAATCCTCCTGCCTTGGCCTCCCACTGGGATTAGAGGCATGCACCAGCATGCACAGCTACATAAAATTTTTATCCAGTGTAATTATTTGGAATATTTAACCAGGAGTGAGGTTTCAAGATCATAAGATAATATTCTTTTTAATTTTATTAAGTAACCTTCATACCATTATTCCTAGCTGCTGTCCTCAGTGACACAGTTTTTTTTAAATAATAACCATATGAAAAGGTGAGAAGAACATTTCACTGTTGCTTTCATTTGCATCTATCTCCTTAATAATTAATGATGTTGAGCATCTTTTCATGTAACTTTTGATCATTTGTAGACATTTGTACTCCTTTGGATAAATGTCTGTTTGAGTCCTTTACCCATTTTTCAATGAGGTTGTTTATAGTTTTATTGTTGAATTGAAGGCATTCCTTCTGTATTTTTCAATTAACCATTTATCAGCTATGTGATTTACAAGTATTTCTCCCATTCTAAACATTGTTTCCCTTGCTATCAAGAAGTTTTGTTGTTGTTGTTGTTTTGTTTTAAGTTTAATGTAGTACCACTTCTCTGCTTTTGCTCTTGTTACATGTATTTGTATCATGTCTATAAAATCATTATCAAGATTAGAATTAAGAAGGGTTTATCTTGCCAGGCATGGTGGTACATGCCTGTAATCCCACTGGTTCAAGAGGCTGAGGCAGGAGGATCAATTGTTGGAAGCCAGCCTCAGCAAAAAGCTAAGCAACTCAGTGAGATCCTGTCTCTAAATAAAAAAGAAAAAAAAAAAAAGCCTGGGGATGTGGCTCATTGGTTGAGTGCCCCTGAGTTCAATCCTGGGTCCTCCCACCACCCCTCTGCCAAAAAAAAAAAAAAAAAAAAAAAAAAAAAAAAAAAAAGGTTTTATGGTTTTATCTTTTGCTTTCTCCTGGGAATTTTACAGTTTCCAGTCTTATATTAAAGTGTTTAAGACATTTTGAATTGAGTTTTTATATGGGGTCAAGTAGAGGTCCAGTCTCAGTTTTTCTTCATCTACTGTTCTCAGCATGATTTGTTGAAGACTCTATCCTTTCACCATTGTGTATTCTTAACCTCCTTCTCAAGATCAGTTAACCATACATGAGTGAGTTTATTTCTTGGTTCACCACTTGTCTATATACCTGTCTTTATAACAGTAGGATACTTCAAAAATTACAATATCTTTATAATCATTTTGTGTGGTGCTTCTAGCTTTGTTTTTTCTCAGTATCACCTTGGCTATTATGGACTTTTTTGGCCCCATATATATTTTAGATTTCTTTTATTTCTTTTTTCTTTCTTTCTTTCTTTTTTTTCTTTCCTTTTTTTTTTTTTTTTTTTTTTGTACCAAGGATAGAACTCAGGGGCACTCAACCACTAGCTACATCCCCAGCCCTATTTTGTATTTTATTCGAGACAGGGTCTATCCTGAGCCATTGCTGAGGCACTGGCTTTGAACTCTGGATCCTCCTATCTCAGCCTCCCGAGCTGCTGGGATTACAGGCGTGTACCACTGTGCCTCAATCTTTTCTCAATATCTGTAAATAACATAATGATATTAGAACTTGGATGGGGATAGCAGTAAATCTGTAGGTTTTGGGTTCTATGAAACATTGTAACAATATTAATTCTTCCAGTATATGGGATAAAGGATAGCTTTCCATTTATTTGTATCTCCTTGAATGTATTTTATGAGTGTTTTGTATGTCCATTGTGTATCTTTTACCTCCTTGGTGAATGATATTCCTGAGTATTTTATCTTCTCGATGCTATTGTAGATTGAATTATTGTAAATGGAATTATGGGAGAAAAAAGTAATCTTTTATTCTTTGGTTTATTTTCTACAGCCTTATGAAACTCATTTTTTAGTTCTTCTAGGTTTTTTGGTTTAGGTTCACTATATAGGGTAAGATAATGTTCAAACAGATCATTTTACTGCTTTCTTTCCAATCTGGCTTTCTATTATTTTTTACTTACCCAGTCACTCTGGCTAGGATTCCTACTATTAATATCAAGGAGAGTGTGTTTCCCTAGTCATCAAGGCTTTGATTTTTTTTTTTTTTTTTACTGTGGTGTTGTTTGTGGCCTTGCCAAATGGGGCCATTCTTATGCTGAGGTGGATTTATTCGGAATATACCTTCTTGATGTGTCCTTCGTGAAAGGGTGTAGATTATTTTTTTTCTCTCTGTTGAGATGATTGTATGATGCAATACATCACATTTATGGATTTATCCTAGCAACCCATGAATGTTCCTTTATATATGCTGTTGAACTTGATTCATTACCACGTCCTTAACAATTTTTCCATCTGTGTTCTCTAGGGATTTTGGTCTGCAATATTCTTTTCCAGGTCTCTTCTGGCTTAGGATCAGGATAAAGATGACCTTGGGGCTGGGGATGTGGCTCAAGCGGTAGCGCGCTCGCCTGGCATGCGTGCGGCCCGGGTTCGATCCTCAGCACCACATACCAACAAAGATGTTGTGTCCGCCGAAAACTAAAAAATAAATATTAAAAATTCTCTCTCTCTCTCACTCTCTCTTTAAAAAAAAAAAAAGGATAAAGATGACCTTATGATCTAGATATCAAATCAGAGACTCTGCGTCTGATAGAAGAAAAAGTTGGCTCACATCTACATATTGTGTGGTCGGGCTCCAAATTCCTTAATAGGACACCCATAGCACAAGAGTTAAAAACAAGAATCAACAAATGGGACTTTCTTAAACTGAAAAGTTTTTTTCTCAGCAAGAGAAACAATAAGAGAGGTAAATAGGGAGCCTACATCCTGGGAACAAATTTTTACTCCTCACACTTCAGATAGAGCCCTAATATCCAGAGTATACAAAGAACTCAAAAAATTAGACAATAAGATAACAAATAACCCAATCAACAAATGGGCCAAGGACATGAACAAACACTTCACAGAGGAGGACATATAATCAATCAACAAGTACATGAAAAAATGCTCACCATCTCTAGCAGTCAAGGAAATGCAAATCAAAACCACCCTAAGATACCATCTCACTCCAGTAAGATTGGCAGCCACTATGAAGTCAAACAACAACAAGTGCTGGCGAGGATGTGGGGAAAAGGGTACTCTTGTACATTGCTGGTGGGACTGCAAACGGGTGCGGCCAATTTGGAAAGCAGTTTGGAGATTCCTGGGAAAGCTGGGAATGGAACCACCATTTGACCCAGCTATTGCCCTTCTCGGACTATTCCCTGACGACCTTAAAAGAGCGCACTACAGGGATACTGCCACATCGATGTTCATAGCAGCACAATTCACAATTGCTAGACTGTGTAATCAACCCAGATGCCCTTCAATAGATGAATGGATAAAAAAAAGTGGCATTTATACACCATGGAATATTACACAGCACTAAAAAATGACAAAATCATGGAATTTGCAGGGAAATGGATGGCACTAGAGCAGATTATGCTTAGTGAAGCTAACCAATCCCTAAAAAACAAATACCAAATGTCTTCTTTGATATAATGAGAGCAACTAAGAACAGAGCAGGGAGGAAGAGCAGGAAGAAAAGATTAACATTAAACAGAGACATGAGGTGGGAGGGAAAGGGAGAAAAAAGGGAAATTGCATGGAAATAGAGGGAGACCCTCATTGTTATACAAAATTACATATAAGAGGTTGTGAGGGGAACGGGATAATAAACATGGAGGGAAATGAAGTACAGTAGATGGGGTAGAGAGAGAAGATGGGAGGGGAGGGGAGGGAGGATAGTAGAGGATAGGAAAGGTAGAAGAATACAACAGTCACTAATATGGCAATATGTAAAAATGTGGATGTGTAACCGATGTGATTCTGCAATCTGTATTTGGGGTAAAAATGGGAGTTCATAACCCACTTGATTCTAATGTATGAAATATGATATGTCAAGAGCTTTGTAATGTTGTGAACAACCAATAAAAAAAATATTGAGGCAAAAAAAAAGATGACCTTATAAAATAAGTTTGGAAATTCCCCCTACCTCTTCAAATATTTAGAAGCATTTAAGAAGGGGTGGCATGAATTTCTTTAGGGTTTATTTATAGAGATTTACTGTTTCCTTTAAACCTAACTTTTTTTCCTGTAGTATGTAGAGAGTCCAATAATTTTACTTTCTAATTTTAAAAAGTATTTATTTAGGTAATTACGAACATCATTTTGAATTTAAATGCTCTTTATCATTTTTTCAATAATAGGTCCTTTTAATCTATAGATTCTGATTTTTTTAAATGTCAGGTTTTCTTGGATTGTAATAATTAATAACTAACTTTCATTTCATTTTTCTTCTGATGAAATAAGTTAACACCTATGTAACTTCTCTTTGAGTTATTTTGAGTATCTGTCACTTTCCATCTCAGAGGTTTTCCCTCTTTTATTATTTTATGTTTATGTCTCAGCTGTTCTCATGCCACTTCCTAAGGTTCCTTGTTCAATTTTTATCAAATGTCTCATTGTTCATAACTCATGCTTTATGACTGAAGGGGCTTTTCCCTTTATTTCTGAAGTATGTAAAATTGTAATTTCACATCTTTTAAAAAATTTTCTTCCTTAATTAATTAATTAATCTACTCTTTTATTTTTGAAACACCTAATTCAGAGTGCTGTTTGATCTGCTTGATTTAAGTTACTTAATTCTTGGTAAATGCTATAAATAATAATATAATAATTCCTACTAAATTCTTGAAACATGCAGTACATTATCATTGCCTGTGGTCCCCTACTGTGCAACAGCACATACCAGCTCTTCTTCCTCTCTTACTGCACATTAGTACCCATCAATCAACCCATCTGGGAACCCCCATTCTACTGTCTAAGAAGTGTTTCAATTTTCAGCTCTTTTAAATGAATGCTTTATAGGATTTTTTTCATTTTTCTTCATTTTAAAATGTCTTATCTTTTCCAAGACAAGCAGAAGAATGTTTCTGTGGTAAGCCAGGTGGGGGGCTAGGCGTGTCCTGTTTCTTCCACAGTGAGCATCCTGGTCTGCTGGTGAAGTGGAGCAGAGTTCTCTCACAGACAGACAGCACTGCTCTTTGGGATCAGAGATGTTTAAGTGCCTTCTAATTTCCTAGTTTTCCCCTTAACTGTCATTATTTCTTTCCTTTTCATCTTTCATACATTCTTCTAATTGATGTCTTCCGGTTTCCAATTGACTCAACTTTTCCTGGAGCAATGCTTTCCCAAGACTGCCATCCTCTGATTCTTCAGTAGTTAATATTTTATTAAAAGGAATATTGTACATCAGTGTTGCAGTATGTAACCCATTTCCACAAAATGCATGCTTCATCCCTATTATTATATATACTACCTGAGCTAAAAATACTGTTCTTTCTCTAATCCTGTTCAGATACAAGAAGTTTTGTTCATTTAGTCCAGTAACATACACTGACTTTCTACCACACTAATAGGAGATGAGTAAAATGAATCCTCGAACTTACATTATAAAAGATACAAAATAATAACCTAATGGTTGTAAGGGGTACATATTTGTCTTAGAGGATAGAATTGTAGCTATTTGCCTTAGCTCACATGTAAACCCTGGCAAAATAGAAACACTTTGCTATTAAGAATATGTATGTCATTGACAAGAAAAAAGAATTGGTTCTTGAACTTAATAAAATTCAGAATGATAGGTTTTTTTTTTTTTTTTGGTACCAGGGATTGAACTGTGGAGTGCTTAACCACTGAGCCACATCCCCAGCCCTTTTTGTTTTTTATTTTGAGACAGAATCTCACTAAGTTTCTAGGGCTTCACAAAATTGCTGAGGCTGGCTTTGAACTTGCAATCCTATGTTTATTTGCTCTGCTGTTTGTATTACATTTTAAATTTCATAACAGTCGAAATAACTTGAAGACTAAATCATCTTTCTTCTAATTGCATCATGAAGCAGATCATTTCAAAGGGATTTAGATAATAATTTAGAGAAACTTTTCTCAACAAAATCCAATAATGAATCATTTTGTTCCAAGTATTATGTTCATCAAACATGTAACTTATTTTTGTTTGTAACAAATTGCATTTCCAATAAAATTATTACACTGGGCCTCAACCTAAAGTCTCCTCAGATAGAGGCACATGAGGTACATTTATATTTTTCTATTTTGTGAGAAATAAATCATTTGGTTCCACCCTGGTCTTGGAGAGTTAGGTCCAATCAGAAGTAAGCAGAGAAATCAGGAAAGCAGCAAGTCCATTATTACATTAATATCAATAGTCTACTATGTTGTGGTGCATCCAGAGATACAACACCAAGTTGAACATGGATGAGATTTTTATTACATATTAAAATATTTGAAAACTGTATTAAAGAGATAGTAAATCAAGCAAGAACCCTGAAGAATCTATTTGAAATCATGTGTCCATTCTAAGAACTCTTTAAAAATTTTAGCATAACATTACTTTTTTAAAATATTTTTTTAGTTGTCTTTAGACCTTTATTTTATTTATTTATATATAGTGCAGAGAATCAAACCCTGGGCTTCACATGTGATAGACAAGCACTCTACCACTAAGCCACAATCCAGACCATGACATCACTTTTTGTCTGTACTAAAAGTGTTTAATCCTAAAATAACTCAAAAGTTATGCACATCTTTATATTTTTTTCAATCTTAGTAATGATGTTTCTGTTTTCTTTACCTAATCAATTTTCTCCCGATTGTCCTTCAGATGCAGCTGAAATTTCTTTTCAATGCAAAGTGATGTGTCATCCTCTGATTCAGTATCAAGCACATCTGTTGACCCAGAATGCTCATTGAACAAACATCAGACTGCACCTGTAATGCTTTATTTTATTTCCTCTCAAGATACAAATGAAAAATAAGATAGAAAATAGTTTAAGACGTCTAAGTCCTCATTCATAATAAGTAGCGAGACTGTCGTATTTGCTTCAGAATTTTTCTGTCTTCTTTAAAACTGAGAAAACAGAACTAAAATGTTCTTTGTTCCCATTCACAAAGACTATGCTGTGTGTTTCTCAGATGCATTAATTACCAAGAATTTGATGAGTTTCCCTCCTTCCTTATGTTTTTGTGTCTGTGGATGTAGAAGCTGAACCCAGGCTTGTGCATGTGAGGCAGGTATTCCACCACGGCAATACATCCCAGCCCCTTTCCCCCATTCTTACATTCCACTTCACATGTGAGTTTTTCATAAACACTATATAATATTGTTTAACATTTTTAGCTGAGGTTAAAAATAAGATATGAAATGATAAATTGATCTCTAACTTACTTTAATAATATTATAAACATTAAGATTATCGTGCTATCATATAAATGTAAAAGTTATATTGGTTTTGTTTCCATAACACACAGCATATGAATACCACATTTTGCATTGTTATACTTGAAAATTTGGTAGGTTTTTCTAAATAAGTTGAACAAATTGTTCTCATTAATTGCATCTCCATGCACAAATGATCAGATTTTCTATAGAAAATTTAGCTATGAATTAAATGATCTGGATCTCAGCTAAAATGTTGGGTCATCAAATATATAAATTTTCAACAACATTTGTTCCATATTTCATTTCAAGCTTTTTTTTTTTTTCTTTTTTTGGTGCTGGGGATTGAACCCATAGTGCTTAACCACTCAGCCACATCCCCAGCCCTTTATATATTTATTTAGAGACAGGGTCTCGATGAATTGCTTAGTGCCTCACTAAAGTGCTGAGGCTGTCTTTGAACTCCCGATCTTCCTGCTCAGCCTCCCAAATTACTGGGATTATAGGATTATAGGCATGAGCCACTGTGCCTGGTCATTTCAAGCATTTTATATTATCGAATACTACTAGTATCTATGTAGTAGTAGCTTTTCTTGAGACACATCATTGTCTACAAAGGTTATTTTTAATTTTGAAAATTTTATTCTTAATTTTGAGAAATTTATTTTTAATACGGAAAAGTCAGACCTCCCCTATTTGCATGTTAAAACACATGGTCTAGATCAGGATTAGAAAAGGTGTGAATTTTCCCTTGGTTTGAAAATGTCTGGAGACATGTTTTTAATATTTTTAGCAAACAAGTGGGTGCCAGTATTATCTATTTAATCGAGATGAGCTGCAGATTAATCTCCTACAATGCATAGGAAACCCTTCCCTCCCCAATATAATCTAACCTAAAATCTTAATAATGCTGAATTTCAGAAGCCTGGCCTGTTCCTATAGTCAATACAATTTAGATTAGAGTATTTTCTATTAAGGTAATATAATTACTCATTTGCTATTTTTTTCTCCTTTGAACTTTTCAGTGATTGTTTTTTTTCATATAAAGTCAATTTCAAATTGTTTGGAAAATTATAGGAATCTATTTTAGGCCCTGAAAATTTTGTAACAATATGTCTTCTCATTCAAAATGTAGAATAATGCTTTCCTTCTAAACATTATCTTTTCTTTCAATATTTTGTAATGTTTCTTCTAGAACTTCCATACTTCAGTTTCTTCATTCTCCTGTGTTTGTGTGTGTACAGTCTCTACATGTACCTCCTAAATAAGTGGTATTTGGTTTAGATGTTGCTGTAGCTCTTTTTGCAAACACAGTACAACAGTATCAGTGATTCATGATCTTTTTTGTCTGAATCTCTTTAGAGATGTCAAAAACAGGTGTGTGTTCTTAATCTTTCTATGGTACCTCACTTCTAACCTCCCTTCCTATGATCACTTCTCTAGTCTCTATATACACTTTTTTTGTGTGTAATCTCATAATCTCTACTGTTAGGAAAAATGATGTTGCCAAAACATGTGATATGAAAACACTGTGGCATATAAAGACAACAGGGCAGACTATATCTATTAGAAACAAATGAAAAAGAGTGATCCAAGTTTTCCCATAGCCATATGCCACACATACAGGGTGGCATATGGCTGTAATCCCAGTGGCTTGGGAGGCTGAGGCAGGAGGATTATAAATTTAAAGCCAGCCTCAGCAATAAAGAAGCACTGAGCAACTCAGTAAGACCCAGTCTCTAAATAACACACAAAAAATAGGGCTGGGGATGTGGCTCAGTGGTTGAGTGTCCCCGAGTTCAATCCCCAGTTATCTCCTGCCCCCACCCCCCACAAAAAGAAACATGTTATACTGCTGTATAAAGATAACTAATAGCCAGGAAGTTAAAAAAAAAAAAAAGCTAAATCTAAACCAGTTTGAAAATTGTACTGTTTGTATTTCTATCCCTGTTTTTATGTATCCAACTACTATTCACTGATTTTTATAACAAAAAGTGGGAATTTAAGGCATCATGTAAATAAATCAAATGGATGCTTTCATGTAATGTGAAAAAATTTCAAATAAGTATGAGCCATCCCCGGGCTGGAAGTGCATTTGCCAGTTGAAGAGGCAATCTGAAAGGATGCTCTTTCCTTCATTCTGAAGTTTTCCCCATTTTTATTATAGTTGTTATGCTTCTATTGTTTCTAAAACATATGGTATCCAAAGACTCTAGTTCTGGTGTCAGATCTGACTCATGGTCACCTGATGTTGATCAAATTATGTTTTGTTTCAGTCTGTTCTCTCATTGGAAAGTCCCGCTGCTGCCGTATGAGCATCACTGCAGCGAGGACATTTAGAGGTTGAAAGGCTTATTTCTAATTCACCTGCTGCTTTGCATACTGGTCACATATTTTTTAACTAACCTAAGTAATGAAATGGTCATTCTAAAAAAAATTCTAAATGAATATTTTAGCATATGTAATAAATACTCATATTCACCAGATGTAAAGAAATGTTTAAAAGAGCAAAGCAATTTAGAGCATCATTCCTGTGAGATTAGTAAGGGCAAATTACATATCTATATTTGAAGGTGAGAGCTGATTATGTAAGAGTTAAGTATTCCTATAATGATAGTATATAAAAACTCATAATTAAGAGGATACTTCCTCCTAGAAACTTACCTGATGACATTGGACAAAGATAACTAGTAAAAATCAACCCAAAAGGAAGGATAAGATGATTGATGTGGAAAGTAATGGCAGGAATAAAATTTTTGAGAATCTTCCTTCTTTGATATGAAGGATTAGTTAAATCAAAGAAACCAAGGATGCACTCACAACCACATGAGCTTGCTAGGGAAAGGGACCGGTTTTGACTGACAGTGCACATTCATTCATGAAAACTACACCAAGTTTTTATTCATTGAATTTTTGAATGTATCTTTATCTCCTTAAAAAGTGTAAAGACCTATATATTGTAAAGAGAGTATACTTTGGCAACATGCCTACAATATAAATTGTGTGACAGAGAGTATAACCTCAATAGATGCACCTGTTAAAAAGGGAAATGCTGGGAGGCTTAAACCATCATGAGTTTCTAGAAATTCTGAAATCTCACAGGGAAAATTTGCTAACTGGAGGACAAGAAGGTCTCTTTGGTTAAGTTCCATTTCTGCTTTTGAGAGAGAATCACACTTGATTTTTAAATTTTATTTCTGAAACATTCTTCCTCTGCTATCATCCTACTACTAAGGAGGCAATGAAGAAAGTTTCCATTGGGATGGTTGGGCAGATTTATCAGACATATATTTATAACTTGAATGTCTTGGACTCTTTTTAAGATAGGTTGGTGGTGCATTTGCAAATATAGCTTTCTCCCAATTTTATAAGTAATTTATTCATTTGATCCCAAAACACTTCATATACCCAAGCTGTGCTTATAATTCTTCTGAATGATGTTCCTCTCATGTGTTTAATTACTTGTCTGAGTTCATTTCATGGTCTGTGCCATACTTTTGTCACGCCAATAGCAGAAGCCCAAGAGAAGAAGCATGTTTATGTAAGTCCATCTCAAATCTCTGCTTACATCATACCCACTAATATAGATTGGCCAAAGCTTAATTATATATCTATGCACCCTATCAGAGTGTTTTAACCTACATTGAAATATCAATGTATCAATGTTTTAACCTACATTGAGATATATTTTTTTCAATGTAGGTTAAAAAGAAAGTAAAAGTAATGAATATTTTCTGAACAATAATTTAATATAGCATACCCTCCAAAGAGTAGTAAGATATCTTAAGAGTTCCACAGCTGACAGGAAGAACTATAGACTCCATTGAACTTAAGCTAGTACAAATCACATATTCAGTGATGTCACAGTGCTGATGTTAGATTGCCCTGTGAAGTCCAGGGATTAGCCATTCCTTTTTGGCCATGTCAAAAGGACATAATTGAAGGAATGAAGAAGTCCAAATTTGAATCAAAGAGACTGTGTGAACTTACACAAGTTATAAAACAATTTATGTCTATTTCCTATTACATTAAGTATAAATGAACATTGTCTAGTACTGTATTCTACCTGTTTATCTAGAGAAAGAAAAAACCCACACTTTTATTATTAAATTTTATATTCCTCTAATTCTTACTTTTAATACATACACACATTTAAAATTGTTTTTCTCTTCTTTTTAGTTGATAATAGATACCTGAATTCAAAGATAATGTATTTGTTGTTTTTTAATTTATTTATATATATATATGTGTGTGTGTGTGTGTGTGTGTGTGTGTGTCTGTGTGTTAGTTGTAGGTGGACACAATACTTTTATTTTATTAGTACATGGTGCTGAGGATCGAACCCACGGTTACACACATGCTAGGCGAGCGCTCTACAGCTGAGCCAAAACCCCAGCCCATCAAAGATAATATATAGATTATATATATATATATATATATATATATATATATATATAAATTTTTAATGAGGTAACTTTTTTTTCCATACCTTAATTTTATTTATTTATTTGTTTATTTTATGTGGTACTGGGGATTGAACCCAGGGCCTCACATGTGCTAGGCAAGTGCTTTACCACTGAGCCACAACCCCAACCCTCAAAGATAATGTTTTAACCTCAATAGTAAAGTGCACAGTTTGAATAATAAAAATGAATGAAACATTGTTAAATAATCAGAAATAATTGTTTCATGTGATGATACATTCTGGATTGCAATTAGGGAACTACCTCCAGCACCACTGTGCATGATCAATCTACAGCTACAGTGAATATTTACAACAGTTTTAATAATCACACTGAAGATTTGTGAAACAGGTTTTGGATTATATTCTTTCCCTAAGGGGAAAAAAGAAATTTGTTAAACTCCGAGATAAAAACAAAACTATGGGCCCACTTTCATGTAAAAGTCGTAAAATCCTAGTAGATCAATCTGCAAAATGCATATCAAAACCAACCCACTGGGCTTCCGTGCTAAAAGGACAATTTGAGCATGACCTAAATCTTCACTTTGTATGTTAAATCCATAATAACCCCGTGTAGAATGTACAAACACATACATTAAAAATACTTATTTGCATTTAATAAAAGAAATAGTAAAAAAGGAAGGAAGCATTTCATGGTAAGGGAGAGATGAGGCTGTGTGTTAGGTTTTTTTTTTTTTTCCCCCCTGGGACAAATACCTGAGATAACAGTTTACGGGAGGTAAGATTTGCTTTGGTTTACGGTTTCAGAATTTTCAGTCCATGGCTGCTGATTCATTGCATTGGCACAGAGGTGAGGCAGAACATCATGGTAACAGGAGCATGTGGTAGAAAAAGCTGCTCAGCTTGCAGCAGCCAGGAAGCAGAGAGAAAGAGAGAGGGGCAGAGAGAAAATGAACTGTTCCAAGGCAAGCCCACAGTAACCTACTTCCTCCAACTAGGTCCTACCTCCTAGGGATCCATTTTGCCATCCGTGGATTAATCCACTGATGATGTCAGAGCCCCGTTATCCAATTACTTCCCCAAAGTCACATGTCTGAACACTGTTCTATTGGGAACACAGAAGACTTTAGGGGTCATTCCAGGTCCAAACCATATCAGGCCACGTTACCCTAGGGATGCTGATACCAGCTTTTGGTGCTGGAGAGTAAATGCCAAATGATCATCAAGTCCACATAAAGGAGGAAACAACGGGAACTGAGATGCAGTAGGAATTGGATCAATTTTCACTTCTGTACAGAACATATGGGCTCAGACCCTCAAGCAGTGCTCAGAATCAGTCACATGCCCAAGAAGCCCCTCCTCGATGCTGTAAATGGGATAATTGTTCTGGTAGATGAGAAACTCTTCAGTTACTAAAAGTAACTGAAGACTTTACACAATCATTTTTACGGTAACTCAAAAGGCCCTCGTAGCAGCAATCAGGAAATGGTTCACTGATAACCTTTTATAAGTAAGAGGTATTTCTAATATATCCCAACAAATGATTACACAGAATATTTCTTATTCCAGAAGAAATAGAAGAGATGACCAACAAAAAAATGCAAGAAAAATTATTAAGTACATTGAAAGTGTATAAAGACAATGAAACAGTTTCTAAATAATCCACAGTTTAAAACAGAAACCAAAGTGAAAATCATAAAACACTTGATTTTGTGTTTAAAATGTTTGAATTATTCAGATTCTCTTTAATGCCATTGCTAATAAAATTGTTTTCTTAATTTCATTTTTCAGATTTGACTAGTATGTATAGAATATTTTAAGTGAAATTATCAATTTTCTAGAGCAAGACATACAGTAAAATTGATAATCAATAAATCAATACCATAGATTTGAACATATACATCATATATCTGTACATATATATAATGAATTCAATTTAATGTGCTAAGATGTGAATATAGGCCAAAATATAATTAGACCTATGGATTTAGAGAATGAATAAATATGTTTGCATGAATACAATTTATGTTTACTTTCATGCAACTTTTAGTTAGATCATGAGTTTTTTTATATCAATTCAAAATTATAAGACTTCGTTTCATAAAGAAAAGATAGATACATAGTTTTGATGAGGATCCAATAGTTCAACATTCTTATTTCACATGGATGTCAACTGTATCTACCATCAACCTACTAACATAGAATATCATATACCTTTGATTCTAAATCCACTCAAATAGGGTGATTTATAACTATCCTAGATACTTTTCTATGTTTCAACCTGAGACTGACTTTGCGATTATTACAGGAGAACAGTTCTTGGGGGAAAAAAAAACTTGCAAATTTAATAGGTAAAGAACTACTTTGCAAATGGAAGTTCCAGATAAAATGTACTGCAAAACTATTTTTAGAAGTCCCAGAAAATTCTCCAGCATATGATCAAATTACAGCTGAACTGGAAGTCAGTAGCCTTACACTTATATAATTCAAGAAATAACCAAAGAATTAGCTATGGTCTCAGAATCCCTACAAGCAAGACTTGGGCAAGATAATTGGAGCCAAGCCCATAAGAGTCCAATTTAATATTTTTTTAAGCTACTAGTGAAACTTTCTTGGTATCTTTTAAAAATTGAGACCAAGGAAGGTCTTCAGACAATTGTTACCAGAAAAAACAAATCCCAGAAAAGTTGCAGAAAAAAATAAATATGTCCTTGTACCAGTCCTTATAATATGCTGTTAGTATAATAATAATAATCATAATAGTGAATTAATATTCAAGGATATAGTTTTGTTAAAAACATGCAGAACAACTAATAAACACTGATAAATTGCTTCTTGATAATTCTAAACCTAGACATAACACTCTGGTTCTGTGACCAAATTCTTTACTATAATAGATTTAACAAATTTATCATTTATAATTCTATAACACTCAGCTTTCATTTCTTAATGAAATGAAATCTATTGATAAATATATCCAATACTTATTTGTTTTCACTTGAAAAAGGGGTCAATAGATCACCTGGATAGTTATGGTCAGGGATTTATGAAGCTCTATCCTTCTAATAAGTGTAAGTCTTACACTAAATCCCTAGAAATGCTGATTAAAAATATTGATGACCTATTTTTATGTTCCATTAATTTTGGAAGTTTAGCACTGACTATCCATCTACTCACAGATACATGGGCACAAGAGTTTCTTAGAAAATAAAAATGCTCTGATTTTTGTCAAGCAACAGTTAATTGTCTGTCTTCATCTATTATAGAAGGGCATTATTTAAAGAGAGATCATGTATTATTCAAAATTACTCAAGGAGAACCAAGTCTATGTTATTAATGTAGAACCAAACATTTTTGAACTGGCAAGGCCTCCTTTTCATTTTAATTATAAGATATCTTGGAACTAGTCCTTGTAAACCATAAACCCAAAAGAGTATCATTGATCTCTAAATATCTCACCAACTTTCACCTGTACTCTCTTTTGAGTGTCACAACCCTCACTTTTTGTACCTAACTGAAGTTAGGTCTTGCTCTGTGAGGACGGACTTAACAATATGACACACATCAAAGACACATTGTTCATCAATAACTTGCCCCTAGATCCAGCAATCAAACAGTATCCTTCCTTCTCCAAGTTTCCTGTAAATGGTACTTCATTGTTTACTTTTTATATGTCCTTATAAAATGATTAACCTTTAATGTGAAAGAAAAAAATCTTCAGTGCCTCCAGGCAAAAGATGACATAGTTTTTAAAATAAAAAGAATTAAAAAGTAGATGGCTGTTAGTGTCTGTAAATAAGTCAAGATGGCGCCTGGCATTTTGCAGAGGGAGTGGTTTGTGAAGTAACACCAGCGAGCCATTAAGTGTGGAGATTCCTTATTGGTTGACTGCTGTATCGAGTTTATGTTAATTGAAATAAGCTGTGTGGAATGTATATATACCCCTCCTGTCCTACAATAAAGGGATCCCACTCCTGTTGTATCAATGTACACAGTTGTTTGTCACACACCCCCCCCCCCCCCCGTTATTTTGCCGCAGCTGGACTGCGGCAGATGGCTCCATTCTCTCAAATATTTAACCAGGTCTGCATACCTGGAATAAATTCTGTGTGGAAATGGTATATGATTCTTTTTATACATGTTTGGATGCCACTACCTAATGTTTTGTTGAGTGTATTTATATCTATATTTATGAAAGATACTGGTATACAGTTTTTCTTTTTTTGTCTGATTTCAATAAAGTAAAGAGGGTCTCATAAGTAAGTTTTGATGTTCTCTATGCTTTCATAATGTGGAAAAGATTATGGAGACTTTGTATCATGTTTTTTAAAAATGTTTGGAAGAATTCATCAGTAAAGCCATCTGAGCCTGGGGGAGTTAAGGACAGGAAGTTTATTTTTAATTCAATTTATATACACACATACAAATGTGAAATTAGATGTCTTATGCATGTGTTCTCCCTCACCCCCTCTCCCTCCCTGCCTCCATTCTGTGTATTGTGTGTGTGTGTGGTATATATGTGTGTGTGTGTGTATGTGTGTGTGTGTGTGTGTGTGTGTGTGTGTGTGTGTGTATATATATATTTATATATTTCAGATATCTATGGTTCTTTATTTTTTTAGTTGTAGATGGACACACAATATCTTTATTTATTAATTTATTTTTTATGTAGTGCTGAGAATTGAACCCAGTGCCTCACATGTGCAAGGCAAGTACTCTATCACTGAGCACCCACCAGCCCCATCTAGCTTTTCTTGAGTGAGTTATGAAGAAATTGACCCATTTCATCTAAGTTATCAAATTTGTAAGAATATATTTTAACAGTATTTCTTAATTATACTTTTATTGTCTATAATAGTAGTAGTATTGTCCCGCCTTTGATTCTGATATTCATAATTTGTGTGTTCCCTCTTCTCTCATCTTATCTCATCTCTCTCTCTCTCTCTCTCTCTCTCTCTCTCTCTCTCTCTACCGCCCCCCCCTTTTCTTGTTTAGTCTGGCTAGGGTTTTATCTTTATTGATTCTTTCTATGAATCAGCTTTTGATTTTGTTGAAAATTAATAAATGTAATTTCCTACATCAAAAGACATAAGAAAAAAAATCACATATCATATAATGGATACAAAACACCTTTTGACAAATTCCAAAACCCACCCATAATCAAAACCACACCAAAATAAAAAACAAACTCTTATCAGCTTTTAATGTAGGAGGACATCTTCAAATTGCTAAAGTATGTCTACAAAGAATTTATGATCAACTTCATAATTAATAGTGACAAACTAGGTACTTTCCTCTAATATTAAAATGATATAATTTCTTACTATTTCTATTCAAAATACTAAAAATCCTAGATAATTTAATAGGACAAGGAAAGGAAATAAAAGGTATGCAGTTTGTTAAAGAGAAATAGTAATTTCTATGTTTTCAGATAACATGGTTTTCTATGTAGAAAATGTTCAAGAATGGACAAAAACTACTGGAGGAAAGGGGTATAAAATAAGTCACAACTAAAAGTTCAATATATATAAATTATTTTTTCCTAAATAGAAGCAATGACAATTTAAATTTGAAATAAATATATATAAATATATAAATTTGAAATATATATATATTTAAATTTGAATATATATATTTATTTATATATAAATATATAAATTATATATGTGCGTGTATATATATATAATGCAGAAGACCATCAAAAAAAGGGAAAAAAAGAAATGCTTAGGTATAATTCAACAAAATATATGTACAATCATATGCTGAAAAATATAACACTAAGATGAAAGAAATCAAAGATCTAAGTAAATGGAGAGACATTCCATGTTCATGGATTGAAAGATTTGATACTATTAGAGTGTCAGTTCTTCCCAGCTTCTTGTTCAGATTCAAGGCAACCAAAATGAAAATACCAGCAACCTATTTTGCAAGTATTAACAAACTGATTTTAAAGCTTATAGGGAAAGGCAAAAAATAAATAATCAGTACAATTGAATACTTAGCACAATACGGAACGACAATAATATTGCAAGACTCACACCAGCAGATATCCAGGGTTACTACAGAGAAATAGTAATGGAGACTATTGGCTAGTGAAAGAGTACTGAGTTTGTGAAAGAATAAGTTATTTATATCAGTGAAATAGAATATAAAGGCCAGAAATAGAGCTAAATAAATATAATTAACTAATCTTTGAAGCAGGATTAAATATGATTCCATGAAGAAAGTTATTTTCAACAAGTGTGCTATAACAATTACATCTCCTTTTGGAGGGAAAAAAATATGGTCTCTCAAATCACACTTCCTCAAAAATCAAGTTGTAATCAATCATGAAACTAATGTAAACTATAACATTTACACACAAGTCTTTGTTATTTTAGCTGACAGTGCTTAGAAGCAAATCCCCATAGCCATGAGCCCACCAAGTGCCCATATCTTGATTTCTAATATCGTTCTTCAACAAAAAGAGGAGGGGGGATTCTTAGAGTAATTGCTGAGTTTAGGACTGAGACAAGATATATATTATGAAATGTGCAAACTTGTAGTACCAGAAAATAAGCCCATGCTGTAAAACCACATCAAAGCAAAAAACAAAATCAAATCATAAAAACTCAGAAAAGGTAGAAATATATCACAGGGACATAGGAACCAACTGAAAGAGATCTCATTTGCCAGTGTTGAGTAACTAAATAAATTAAGAAGTATTTGACAATAAACCAAAGCTTAGTATAAATATCCATTCATCAATTCTGATAAAAATATATCAGTGGCTCTCTATTTCTATGGACCCTTAAGGTCAGAGGAGCCTTCACAGCAACCCCAAAGAAAAAGTTCTCGGCGGACACAACATCTTTGTTTTGCATGTGGTGCTGAGGATCGAACCCAGGCCGCACGCATGCCAAGCAAGTGCGCTACCGCTTGAGCCACATTCCCAGCCCAGCAGGGGAGAATTTTGAATGTTTCTGCTTTCTCTCATTACCAAACCAGTACTCCTCTCAGGATCACTAGGCAATGCTGAACTGACGTGGATCTGGGGCGATCAGTCTGGGCCTCTCAGAACACACACTGAGCCCGGATCGGCTGAATTCAAGCTCCCTTTCGCCTGCTTCCCGCAGACAAACAGCTGTGACTCAGGACTAATCCATCCGGCTGAAACAACTGGTCGGCCCTTCTGTTCCTACGGAGGTAAATGCCAACTGAGCCTTCATAGATAGTGGCCACAGGTTTGAAACGGGGCTTGGGAGAGACAGTAAGGACCCACCCGTTGCATTGGTCGCCCGGCAAAGGGAAACAAACTGTCGCCATTTGCAAGAGATACCACCATGGCAGAGAACTGACGTCACCAGACTGTGGTGGAGGAGATAACTTCATTGAAACCTGTGGCTACAGGTGAGTAATTCCCTAGCCTTCCCTCTCCACACATCAGGGAAACCTTAAGGGCCCCTCCCAGCTCTCCCGTGAGCACGACAGCCAGTCCAAGGGAATCAGACGTGGCGCCGGACCCGGGGCGCGGAACTCCCGGCTACCACTCCCCCCAGTGCTGACAACTGAGGTCTCTTGCACCAGCTACCGGGGGCGTGGCTACCAGAGGGCAAGTAAAATTCGCTGAGGAATCTCAGCCCCAAGCTCTACAAACTTAGGGTCTGAGGGAATGGCAAACTGGGAGAGTGTGCCCAGTCGTTCATGAAAACAGGGCTCCTGGGAGCAGCAGACCTGGCATGTAGCCAGTATTGTGGTGAGCGGCACCCGTGAGAGGGGCCTGGCTAGAGGAAAACTGGGAAGTGACTAGACACAAGAGGAGGCCCTAGGCACTCAGGATTGGAGACTCGCCCAGTCTGGGAGAAGCTGCTGCACAGTGATTGGTTCCCGCGTATTGACAGGAGAAACTTGGCCTGGTGGGCACAGCGCCACCTACTGGAAAGAAGTTAATCAAACTCTAAGACTGCATTTATTAGTTTTTTTTTTCTCCTTTTTTTAATTTGGGTTTTTTCTTTCATTTTCATTTCTTGTTGTTTTTTAAAATTTTTTTACAATTTTTTTAAAATTTTTTTTCTTCTAATTTTAATGTTAATTTTTTTATTATTTTTTTAATTTTTTTTCTTTTTTTATTTCCTATTTTTTTTCTTCTTTTGTCTGTCTTTTCATTTCTTTTCAATTTTCTTATTCCCCCTTCCTTGAATTCTACCTGCTTACTCTCATTCTCTTTAGTGACTTCTTCCCTTCCCTTCTAATACCTTTCCTCCCAAGCATCAAATAAATTTATAGGAGTAAACAGTAACTCAGCAGTCGAACAGAACAAGAAGTAACATGAGCAACTTGAAAAAGCAAGGAAGAAAAGGAGTACAAACAATGCAGGACAGCCTAAATATTCAGGAGGACCTAGAGCCATCAGAAAAATGGTCATATAAAGAAATCAAGGAACACCTTAGACAGATGGAATGGAACCTTAAAGAGGATATGAGACAGCAAATTCAAGCAGCGAAAGAACACATTGAGAATGAATTACATAAACAGATAAAAGAAGAAGTTAAGCATCTCTATCAGTAGATAGAGATTATAAAAATAATCAAACAATAATTCTAGAAATGAAGGAAATGATAAACCAAATTAAAAACGCAATTGAGAGTATCACTAACAGAGTGGAGCAAGTAGAAGCCAGAACGTCAGATAATGAAGACAAAATATATCATCTTGAAAAGAGTCTAGCCAACTCAGAAAGGCTGGTAAAAAATCACGAGAAAAACATCCAAGAGTTATGGGATAACATAAAAAAACCAAACTTACGAGTCATCGGGATAGAAGAAGGTACAGAGATTCAAACCAAGGGAATGAGTAACCTGCTGAATGAAATAATTACAGAAAACTTTCCAGAAATAAAAAAGGAAACAGATATACAAATTCAAGATGCATACAGGACACCGAGAACACAAAATCACAGTAGACCAACCCCAAGACACATTGTTATGAAGATATCCAATATACAGAACAAAGAGAAAATATTCAAAGCTACAAGAGAAAGGAGGCAGATTACATTCAGGGGTGAACCAATAAGGTTAACAACAGATTTTTCATCACAGACACTGAAAGTGAGAAGATCCTGGAACAACGTATTTCAAACACTGAAAGACAATGGATGCCAACCAAAAATTCTGTATCCAGCAAAATTAAGCTTAAGCTATGACAACGAAATAAAAATATTTAATGATAAACAAAAGTTAAAAGAATTTGCAGCCAGAAAACCAGCATTGCAAAGCATTTTGAGCAAAACACTACACGAGGAAGAAATGGAAAACAAACCCAAAACCATCAGTGGGAAGTGCCTCGGTAAAGACAGAGGGCGAGGGGGAAAGATAATCATGGAGAAACAAACTAAGATTTTTTAAAAAAGGATAAATAATCAAACATGGCTGGAAGTACAAACCATATATCAATAGTAACTCTGAATGTTAATGGCTTAAACTCTCCAATAAAGCGACATAGGCTGGTATCATGGATTAAAAAAACAAATCCAACAATATGCTGCCTCCAGGAGACACATCTGATTGGAAAAGACATACACAGGCTGAAGGTGAAAGGATGGGAAAAAATATACCACGCACACGGTCCTCGTAAGCAAGCAGGGGAGGCCATCCTCATATCGAATAAAATCGACTCCAAGACTAAGTTAATCAAAAGGGATAAGGAAGGACATTATATACTGTTAAAAGGAACCATTCACCAACAAGACATAACAATTATCAATATTTATGCACCAAATAATGGTGCTGCGACATTCATAAAACAAATTCTCCTCAAGTTCAAGAATCAAATAGACCACGACACAATAATTACGGGTGACTTCAACACACCTCTCTCACCATTGGACAGATCCTCCAAACAACAGTTGAATAAAGAAACTATAGAACTCAATACCACAATCAATAACCTAGACTTAACTGACATATATAGAATATATCAACTATCATCAAATGGATATACTTTTTTCTCAGCAGCACATGGATCCTTCTCAAAAATAGACCATATATTATGCCATAGGGCAACCCTCAGTAAATATAAAGGGGTGGAGATAATACTTGCATTTTATCTGATCATAATGGAATGAAACTGGAAATCAATGATAAAAGAAGGAAGGAAAATCCTACATCACATGGAAAATGAACAATATGTTACTGAATGATCAATGGGTTACAGAAGACATAAAGGAGGAAATCAAAAAATTCTTAGAGATAAATGAAAATACAGACACAACATATCGGAATCTATGGGACACAATGAAAGCAGTTTTAAGAGGAAAATTCATCGCCTGGTGGTCATTCCTCAAAAAAAGAAAAAACCAACAAATAAATGAGCTCACACTTCATCTCAAAGCCCTAGAAAAGGAAGAGCAAACCAACAGCAAATGTAGCAGAAGGCAAGAAATAATTAAAATCAGAGCAGAAATCAATGAAATTGAAACAAAAGAAACTATTGAAAAAATTAACAAAACTAAAAGTTGGTTCTTCGAAAAAATAAATAAGATCGACAGACCTTTAGCCATGCTAACAAAGAGAAGAAGAGAGAGAACTCAAATTACTAACATACGGGATGAAAAAGGCAATATCACAACAGATGCTACAGAAATACAGAAGACAATTAGAAATTATTTTGAAAACCTATATTCCAATAAAATAGAAGATAGTGAAGACATCGATAAATTTCTTAAGTCATATAATTTGCCCAGACTGAGTCAGGAGGATACACACAATTTGAACAGTCCAATATCAATGGATGAAATTGAAGAATCAATCAAAAGACTACCAACCAAGAAAGGCCCAGGACCGGATGGGTATACAGTGGAGTTTTACAAAACCTTTAAAGAAGAACTAATACCAATACTTTCCAAGTTATTTCAGGAAATAGAAAAAGAGGGAGCTCTTCCAAATTCATTCAATGAGGCCAACATCACCCTGATTCCGAAACCAGACAAAGACACCTCAAAGAAAGAAAACTACAGACCAATATCTCTAATGAACCTAGATGCAAAAATCCTCAATAAAATTCTGGCGAATCAAATACAAAAACACATCAAAAAAATTGTGCACCATGATCAAGTAGGATTCATCCCTGGGATGCAAAGATGGTTCAATATACAGAAATCAATAAATGTTATTCACCACATCAATAGACTTAAAGATAAGAACCATATGATCATCTCGATAGGCGCAGAGAAAGCATTCGACAAAGTACAGCATCTCTTTATGTTCAAAACATTAGAAAAACTAGGGATAATGGGAACTTACCTTGACATTGTAAAAGCTATCTATGCTAAGCCTCAGGCTAGCATCATTCTGAATGGACAAAAGTTGAAGGCATTCCCTCTAAAATCTGGAACAAGACAGGGATGCCCTCTATCACCACTTCTATTCAATATAGTTCTCGAAACACTGGCCAGAGCAATTAGACAGACGAAAGAAATTAAAGGCATAAAAATAGGAAAAGAACTTAAATTATTACTATTTGCGGACAACATGATTCTATACCTAGAAGACCCAAAAGGAGCTACAAAGAAACTACTAGAACTAATAAATGAATTCAGCAAAGTGGCAGGATAAATGCATAAATCAAAGGCATTTCTGTATATTAGCGACAAAACTTCTGAAACAGAAATGAGGAAAAACACTCCATTCACAATATCCTCAAAAAAAATAAAATACTTGGGAATCAACCTAACAAAAGAGGTGAAAGATTTATATAATGAAAACTACAGAACCCTAAAGAGAGAAGTAGAAGAAGATCTTAGAAGATGGAAAAATATACCCTGTTCATGGATAGGCAGAACTAACATTATCAAAATGGCGATATTACCAAAAGTTCTCTATAGGTTTAATGCAATGCCAATCAAAATCCCAATGTCATTTCTTGTAGAAATAGATAAAGCATTCATGAAATTCATATGGAAAAATAAAAGACCCAGAATAGCAAAAGGAATTCTAAGCAGGAAGTGTGAATCAGGCGGTATAGCGATACCAGATTTCAAACTATATTACAGAGCAATAGTGACAAAAACAGCATGGTACTGGTACCAAAACAGGCGAGTGGACCAATGGTATAGAATAGAGGACACAGAGACTAATCCACAAAGTTACAATTATCTTATATTTGATAAAGGGGCTAAAAGCATGCAATGGAGGAAGGATAGCATCTTCAACAAATGGTGTTGGGAAAACTAGAAATCCATATGCAACAAAATGAAACTGAATCTCTTTCTCTCGCCATGCACAAAAGTTAACTCAAAATGGATCAAGGAGCTTGATATCAAATCAGAGACTCTGTGTCTGATAGAAGAAAAAGTTGGCTCACATCTACATATTGTGGGGTCGGTCTCCAAATTCCTTAATAGGACACCCATAGCACAAGAGTTAATAACAAGAATCAACAAATGGGACTTAATTAAACTTAAAAGTTTTTTCTCAGAAGAGAAACAATAAGAGAGGTAAATAGGGAGCCTACATCCTTCAAACAAATTTTTACTCCTCACACTTCAGATAGAGCCCTAATATCCAGAGTATACAAAGAACTCAAAAAAATAGACAATAAGATAACAAATAACCCAATCAACAAATGGGCCAAGGACCTGAACAGACACTTCTCAGAGGAGGATATACAATCAATCAACAAGTACATGAAAAAATGCTCACCATCTCTAGCAGTCAGAGAAATGCAAATCAAAACCACCCTAAGATACCATCTCACTCCAGTAAGATTGGCAGCCACTATGAAGTCAAACAACATCAAGTGCTGGCGAGGATGTGGAGAAAAGGGTACACTTGTACATTGCTGGTGGGACTGCAAATTGGTGCGGCCAATTCGGAAAGCAGTTTGGAGATTCCTGGGAAAGCTGGGAATGGAACCACCATTTGATCCAGCTATTCCCCTTCTCAGACTATTTTCTGAAGACCTTAAAAGAGCATGCTACAAGGATACTGCCACATCGATGTTCATAGCAGCACAATTCACAATAGCTAGACTGTGGAACCAACCCAGATGCCCTTCAATAGATGAATGGATAAAAAAATGTGGCATTTATACACCATGGAATATTATGCAGTACTAAAAAATGACAAAATCATGGAATTTGCAGGGAAATGGATGGCACTAGAGCAGATTATGCTTAGTGAAGCTAGCCAATCCCTAAAAAACAAATACCAAATGTCTTCTTTGATATAATGAGAGCAACTATGAACAGAGTAGGGAGGAAGAGCAGGAAGAAAAGATTAATTTTAAACAGAGACATGAGATGGGAGGGAAAGGGAGAGAAAAGGGAAATTGCATGGAAATGAAGGGAGACCCTCATTGTTATACAAAATTACATATAAGAGGCTGTGAGGGGAATGGGAAAATAAACAAGGAGAGAAATGAATTACAGTAGATGGGGTAGAGAGAGAAGATGTGAGGGGAGGGGAGGGGGGATAGTAGGGGATAGGAGAGGTAGCAGAATACAACAATTACTAATAGGGCATTATGTAAAATTGTGGATGTGTAACCGACGTGATTCTGCAATGTACATTTGGGGTAAAATTGGGAGTTCATAACCCACTTGAATCTAATGTATGAAATATGATATGTCAAGAGCTTTGTAATGTTGTGAACAACCAATAAAAAAAATTTAAAAAAATTTAAAAAAAGAAAAAAAAATAGGAGAACTCACCCACAAAGCAGAAATTGCAACTCTAAGGAATAGTATGAAGCCACTATAACACCCACGGCAGTAGCGGGGTGTAGGAGCAGCGGAGATAACACTGCAGGGAAAACAAACTCTTCAATAGATGCCCATTGTAAGTAAGTGGAATCAAACCCCAAACAAGAGTGGAGTCCACATCCTATGACTCTCCTCAGCACCGGGGTGTCAGGAATAGAGAAATCAAAGGTGTAATGGAAACTCAGAAGTTTTAAATATATGGAAATAACACTAAAGGAAAGTAGGAAGATGTAGTGAACCATTTATTACAGTTTTCGACTATTCAGTGTCAATCTCCCTTCTTTAGGGGTATCTTTTAGCTTTTGTATTCTTGGTGGAATTTTTTTACCTTTTGTATTCTTGGTGGAAAGATATTTGGGCTCATAACATCAATGCAACACTGAGGAATCAAAGTTAGAAAATGAACCAAGGCCAAGACAAGGCAGGCCCAAGAAACAGGAATCACTGCAGCTGTCTTTTATCAAGAAGTGTTTACTGGTGTGCAGGTACAAATATGTAACAAATATGTAACAATGAATCCCACCATTATATATAATTATAATGCACCAATAAAAAAATATGAAGACAAAAAAAAATATATCAGTGAATAAATTTATAGACCATAGATACAAACCTCCCATTTAAAAAAATTCAAAATTATTTGTGTAGATATCCTGCTCTTAAGGAGGTAGAATATGACTCTCCACTCCTTAACAGTAGGCTCAACATACTGATTTCCTTCCAAAAGAGTACACTGCAGAAGGGAGAGCATCTTCATGAACTCTGCCTTAGCCAGGGGATCTAGGTTAGTATCACTTAACCTGGGTGAGTCCTAGTGGTTGTTTGTACCCATGATGTAAGATGATGAGAACAGCACTTGGCTTCTGTGATCTTTTCTCCAAAGAATGCTAAAAACAGAGTCTAGTACTGAGCAAGGCATCACCCAAATCTCAAATAAAGAACAATCTACAAAATTTTGGCCTGTAGTCATTAAAATTCTCAGGATATGGAAACTGGAGAACCAGAGAAATATCAGTCATTAATGTGTTTATGTTTTCCTGTTTTTGTTGTTGCTCAAGAGGTTAGGGTTAGGAGACATGATGGCTAAATGTAATGTGTTAACTAGAGGGAATCTGGAAGAGAAAATGAGCATGAGGTAAAAATGAAGGAAATAGAGCAAATAAGGAATTTTAGTTAGCAAACATATGTCCATATTTATTTATTGCTTGTAACAAATTAATTCAGGATTATCCCTTATTAATAGGGGAAACTGGATTCAAAGTTTATAGAAACTCTCTGTATTATTCTAAAATATTGTCTTTAAATCTTAAAAGTGTTAAAAAATGATTTTTAAAAGAAATTAACATCTTTTCTTGAAATTCCTACCATTAATTTGAGTGTAGAATGTCATTCATAGATAATGGAAAAAATAATACGAAAAGTCATGAAGCCAGATTTAGACAGGCAGTGGGTATAGATAGGTAAAATGAGTCAGGTCAGATTGGAGACTGACCCCGCCCTTCCCTGGGATTGAAATGCCTTCAGAGCCCTTCCTCCACTCTACCAAGGTAACCTGCCCCTGCTCCAACGTGTTGCTAAGGCAACCTGTCCCAGGAATTGCCCCTCCCTACAGGGAGCTGTAAAAGTTATTAATTTATGTGTCCTGGACTGCTCTGTCTGGCCCTGGCGCTTCTCTTGGTCCATCTGCTTCTCATCTTCTGGCCATCCCGAGAGCATCTCCTGGGCCTAGTTATGTGTGCAGAAAGGAGAGGGAAAAGGGGAAGAGAGCAGGAGAACAAAGGAAGCCTAAGTCATATAAAAAAGGCCGAACGCCTCCCTTATTAGGATACTAGGTTACCAGCTCTGGCCCCCTTCTCCCTCCTGAGATAAGTCTCTGTTACCCCTTTTTTAAATAAACCCTGCTTTCTATGCTTGCCTCGGCATGCTTCTCCAATATTACACTTCATCATGAGAGGAGGCAGGACTTGTTACCCATAACCTGAGGAATCACTTGGAAATAACCATACCTAACCATGCTCATAACCCGGAGTCCTAAATGAATGAAACTATTTAAAGACAGGAAAGGAAGTGATAGACACATTTCACATTTCTTAACATGGATTATGCCTTTCCCGAATAGATTTCCTGCTTTTTTTGTTGCTCAAGAGGTGAATTCTGAAGTTCCTTCAAGTTCCTTCAACAATGAGTTGGACCTTGAATTAGCATGTGGTAGTAACCTTTTCAGTGTGCAAACCACACAGACTAGAGAGAATGAGAGATGAAGGCATAGCTGGAGCCATATTCATACAGAGAGCAGTTTGGGGCACACTCCCCCAAACTAGTGTTCAGTTCATCTGAAGAGGCTGGGGATACAGAATTAAAAATGTCTCTAGAAATCTTGGAGAAGTATGGGCAACACTTTGGTCCATTTGGCGACAGAATGCTTACTTCAGAGTTAACAATAAGGCATGTTTCTAAGTTACAAATAAACAGTCTCTGCTCTTTCATAATATGAAAATCAGTAGAAGTTGTAAGAAATCAGATTGCATGGGAACCAAGTAGGTTCATCCAAACAGTATGAACAAGTAGCTTCAACAAAATGGATTTTTTCCCTTAGTGCAAATCACAGGCATAAAAGTATCTAAGTAATCTAAGACCATGTTTTCTGTGGTTAGACACTATTTTTTCAAGGTAAGGAATTCTTCCTTTGATACCTCAGAGTCTTATATTTTAAAAGTTAAAATATGTTTTCAAGATTGATTGGAGGGCAATGCAAAGTAAAATATTGCCTGGAACCAAACAGTTAGACTTTTAAGTTATTCTTGTTTTCTTGATTTTTTTTTCTTTAAAGGTGAATAAAATTGTCACTACAGAGCTATGCCTTTTATTTGTCTCTGGAATGAACCTTGGTAATTCCACAAAAGCTGCTGAGAGCTTTTAAAGACAAGAGAGCTGCATGCCTCCAAGGACCTGTCAGCACTTAGTATTGCTTGTTTTCTGTTCCCTTTATTTTCAACAAGAAACAAACTTTAGAATTTAAACAAGAAATACAGACCTCATTAAATATGAACCTGTGTGGGAAACAAAAAAAAAAAAAAAAAAAGAACAAAAAAGAAACTTTCTACAGGACTGTTGACCCACATAAAACAATGCCAGAGTTTGTAAATTCCAGAGCTGGATGGCTTGGCTCTGAAAGACTTGGATGCTGAAGGATATTTTTATGGAGGACTTGAAAATAAAGATAAATCTGGAAAATGAGAGCCCTGGCCATTTTTCTGCATTATATTCATTGTCCTGAAAGACACATATGAAGTTAAATGAAAGGTATGCTTTCTGAGTCTGTTACCAGTTGTCCTATACAGAGGCAAGCAGGCTTGGGCACAGTTGCTCCAAGTACATTGTGTCTGCTGGCGCATGGTGTTCATGCAGTGCATTTATAATTTATTCATACCTGTATGAGTTTCTCTCTCCACTCTTAACAAAACATCCCTCTTTTGGCATTATGCAAATCTTGAATTTAAACTTCTCATCTTTATTTTTTTAAACTTCCAGTTTACACCATTTTATGGTTTGAATGTGCCCATCAAAATTTTGTTGAAAATTTAATTTCCAATGCAATAGTTCTGACAGCCAGGACCTCTAATTGGTGACTGGGTCATGAGAGCTCTGCCTTTCACAAGTGGATTGATGCTATCATTGTGGGAGTGGGTTTGTTGTCACAGGAGTAGAGTGACCTGACAAAAGGGATGAGTTCAGCCCCATTGTGTGCACTCACTAGTGCTGTCTCCCCCTCTCCCTCCTTCCTCCTCTCCTGGCTTCCCACTATCTGATAGAAGTCACTCTTGCTCTTCTGCTTTCCACCATTGGATGAAGCAGCATAAAGTCCCTTATCAGATGTGGTTCCTCAGCCTTAGACTTCCCAGCCTCCAGAACTATGAATTGAATAAATTTCAGTTCATTATAAAGTACCCAGTCTGTGGAATTCTGCCATAATAACAGAAAAAGGACAAAGACACACTTAAAACTAGCACATATTAATGCAGTAAAACTGATATCTTCAATGTTAGATGTCATGGATTCTTTTCAAACTCCATCTTCCTTGATGAAGCCAGAATTAGACAGGGAGTCAGTGTAGATAGGTAAATTGAGTCAAGTCTGATTAAGGAGGACAATTTTGAGGGAGTATGGGAAGTTGGAGACTGTCCCCTGAGGGACTGAAATGTTAATTCCTTCAGAGCCCTTCCTCCACCCTTATCAAAAACCTGCCCTGGCTCCAACCTGTTGCAAAGTAGCCAGTCCCAGGAATTGCCCCTCCCTACAGGGAGCTGTAGGGTTGTTAATTAATGTGTCCAGACTGCTCCATCCTGCCCTTCCCCCTTCAGCCCACCTGTTTCCCACCTTTTGGCCATCCCAACAAGCATTTCCTAGGCCTAGTCACATGCACAGGAAGGAGAGAGATGAGGGGAAGAGGGCAGGAGAACAAAGGAAGCCAAGGACATATAAAAAGGGCAGAGCACCTCGCTTCTGGGGATACCAGGATACCAGCTATGGCCCCTTCTCCCTCCAGGGAGAAGTCTGTTGCCCTTTTTAAATAAGCTGTGCTTTATATGCTGGCCTCTGCGTGCTTCTCTAATGTTCAAACTTCAACATGTGAGGAAGCAGGACTCATCACGCATGAGTGATATATTCTATAGAATGTGATACCCTAACAAGGCCCAGTTTGTCTTTAAGTGACACTTACTTTGTAAGTCATCAATCCCTTTGCTCTCTCTGGCTGTTCCTTTTCAATCTCTTTGTCCTCTGTTTGGATATGATTGTTCAGATATTAAATTTTAGATTTCCTAAAACCTCATTTTTTCTCCTTAATTTTCTCTTTCCATCTGGCTTCAAGTATCACTTCTGTGTCGATGTTCTGAATCTCTTAACTTGAGCCCAGAAAATGTATCATATGATTCCAATTCTTGATAGTATTGGTCTCCTCATCAAGTGCAAGATGAAGTCCAGTTATCTTGGTCTCATGCATGGGGCCATTTACAGCCGGACCCAGAGTGGCGCCCTGAGCACTGGGCACCTGGTCTCCACAGAGCTCCAGACTTCACTCTCTGTTGGCCTCCCGCCATGGCCTGATGGTGATTTTGATGCTGCTGAGTCATCACTGCTAAAGTATTATTCTCCTCAGTTTAGAAAAATGGCACTCACTTCAAAACCATTAAGTGTATTAATTGTTAAAACCCTGTTCTAATACACTTCTGTCCTCTTGCAAACCACCCCCACAAAATCTAAAGCATTTTGTACAATTTTCCCCCATTAATTCTATCCATTGATACTACTTTTAGAATTATATTTTTACACATACTAGACATGTGACATTTCTCCTGGTAATTGGGGGGGAAAAATTGAGGCCAAAGACAGTCACATGTTTTTCATCTTTATATTCCTAGCATCTAACCATTTTCTGGTAATTTAGAAGCATTGAGATACATCTGAAAAACAAGTGGACATGCATAATGTTAGGACCCACACCAAGGAGACTCTGTGAAAAACATGCAGCCCTATCACTAGCTTCTTGGCAATCAAATTCTTGAGGTCATAACATTTGACACAGGCTCAAAGCATATGACTCAGGGTTCTGGGAATGTCTCTCTTTGTCACTGTAACCTGATTCTTTCTCTCAGAGCTAATAAAATAGACTTTTCTTATATTTCCAAAAAAAAAAAAAAAAAGAAAATCTGGCAAGTCTGCAAAATCATAATACAGAAAGGTTAGTTTGTCTCTATCAGCAATACAAAGTCAAATTTTGAAACAGAAAATATTTAAGTTGTGAGGTTGTCTTATGTGAATCCAAAGTACCTAATAAATTCTGATATTATAGTATAATATTGTATATGTGTACAATATTATAGTATTATATTGTTTTAGTAAGTTTTATATCATTATGACAAAAATATCTGTCAAAACAACTCAGAGGACAAAGTTTATTTGGGGCTTTTGGTTTCAGACATATTAGTGCATAGATATGGCTGAGTCCATTGCTCCAGGTGCAAAGCAAGGCAGGACATCATGAAAGGGCAGAATAAGAGATCTGCTCTCCTCATGGCAGCCAGGAAGCAGGGGAATGGGAAGATAAAGGGCCACAGGGAAGACTAGCCCTTCCAGGGTATGCCCCCAGTAACCCACCTCTTTCAGTGACTCCCCTCCTCTAGCCATTCCTGCCTACAGTTACCACCTGGTTACTGTATTCCAACTAGGGTAGGCTGACTAAGTTATTGCTCTCACAATCCAATCACTTTGTCTATAAACATTCATGCATTAACACAGGATCTTTAGGGAGGACAATTCATATTCAAACCATATAGTTAGACTCTCTGCCCTTTTTCTTTTTGTCTATGTGTGTGTGTGCGTGCATGCACACGCTTCCTGTTTTCTGTTTTGCCTTTCTCCCCACTAATTACCTTATTGCTATTTAGGAAATAAGCTATCAGACAAAAATTAAGCAATGCTGCTCAATGTGAGAGGACTAGAACAATCAAAATTCTAATAGTTAAATTATTAAGTCCTTATCCTGTCCTAGATCCTATTCGATGGACTTCACAAAATATTTCCTACATATAACCCATGATACTGTGTTATGGATAGTGCTATTGTTATCTCATTGGCAAATGAGCAACTGATTCAGGTGATAGGCCCAGGGAAAAGAGCCATCACAGACCTGGAATTCCAACCGAGTTTGCTTCATTGACTATGCCCTTAACCAGCACATATACTGTTATCTTATTGGGGCGGGGAATAGTGAGTGGAGGTGTTGAATTTAATATTGAAGTCAGAACCCCTGGGTATCCATACACAGATGTTTGAGCACACAGAAAATATCAAAGGTCAGGATATAAATAACTTTGAAACTATTTAAAGATACTTCCCATTTATACAAATCATTTAAAGGAAACTCTAATTTTACCAGAGATAACCACTCATTAATACAGACAACTTAATCATAGTTGTTGACCCACGTGTTGTTTCTGAAAAGGACAGCAGGTTTAATTTATTAAAATTCACTGGGTAATGACCCAGAACCACATTCTAACAACAGGTGATTTAACCTGTATAAAAATAAATCCAATGGTATTAATGAACCATTGGGAATCTCAAGGCTTCAGCAAGAGGTGGAGCTGAGAACAAAAGATCCTTTAACTTTATATGCTGTGAGTTTTTAGTTCAATTTTGTTCCATGTAGAGGATCTGTAAAAGGGCCAAGTTCATCCTTTGTGTTGTTTGTGAATCTTATTAATTTACATGTTACTTCCTTTGCCTTGATGGACAGTTGTCTTGCTTCTTACATTAACTTTCTTTACCAGACAAATTCACCCTAATAGGTTGGTTCTGTATTTGTGAAGTCTAAATATCACACTCAACTTCAATGTCCTTGATTTTTCTTCTCATATTTTGTCATCCTTATTAACTGCAGACAGATAATTTTCTAAATGGATGCTCCGTAGGCTACAAATTTAGATAAAATCCCTTTGCTTTATAACCCCCTTCCTTTATTCTTGGTAGTTTTATGGTTGCCCTGAAATCTCACAAATATCCAAAGAATGCTTTACCTGCTTCTTCATGACCTTGGCCTCATGCAAAAGAATCTTAACTTGTAGATAATGTTCTCCAGGGCTCTGACTTTAGCCCTCTTCCATTTTATGCTGCACTGGATAGATATGTTTAGACCCATAAAATATGTTTATACTTTATAATTAAATAAAATGTTTATGCTTACATTTATATAAACATATAAACTATGTTTATACTTTATAATTGAATATTTTAGGCTTACTCTTTCTAGAAAATTCTGTCTTCATATCCAATTCCCCATTGAACACATCTACCCTCACAAAACTCATATTTCAGTAGAAAAATAAATAAAAAGAAAATTACAGTTAACAATAATGTGGGGAAAAAAACAGAAAAGAGGGGCAACCAGCTCAGTCTGGAATCAGGAAGATTCTAGGAGGCTGATAAATCAAGGATAGTTCTAGGTGCCAGCAGAGAAGATAGGAAGGAAAATGGAACAAAATCCCTAAAGGCAAGAGAGCAGAACTGCATGTGGCTCAACCTAACAGCAGCAGAGTGGGCGAGAGCACAAAGCAGAGAAATGTGACAGAAGAGGTAAGCAGGGCCAGATCATCAAGGCTCACCTTTCAATGTTGTCAGATAAGTACTTGAAAAATGTAACTCTCAGGCTGAGAGATTTTAGAAATTAGACTTTAGACAAGAAAGGCAGGAGTCTACAAGACCAATCACGATGCTGTTGGAGTAGTTCACATGTCAGAGATGGATGGAATTAGGATAATTAGTTATTCAGTTAGAGATAAGTATATGGAATCAAGAAATACTTTAGAAGGTGAAACTGACATAAATTTGCAAATTAGACACCAGGCAGAGGAACAGGGAGATCTCAAGAATGACATAAATGTATATGGCTTGAGTAACTAGGTAGATTGACTATGTAAATGGTTAGAATGGATATTGGGATTCCATTTGAGATATGCTGAATATGAGGTTTAAATGAAACATTCAAATGGAGATGCCCAGTTGATGCTTAGGCATGTGAGTCTGGAGAACAGAATGAATATATTAACCCAAGATTTTTTTTTTAATTATTTGGAGAAGGGATAACATAAAGAGCATCTGTAAGACAATGAGCAAGTAAACTTTAAGACTGGAGGGAAAGGACAAGGATATAAAGGTTGTCAAGACTTTTGCCGTTAATGGGTACATGAGATTTGATGCAGATTGTATATGATCTCTCTTTTCATGATAGGAACAGTATCTACTACATGGACAATGGATAAGACTGGGTAGCATCTTGAGAATAATGATACATTTTGGAATGGTATTGGGGGTTGAAATAAATGTGGAGGAACTCATGGTGGTGCTTAAGGGTGACAGATAGTGATGTAGTCCAGCTTGTGGTCATGGCATAGGAAGAGGGATGAATGTTGCCAGCATAAGCATGGCAAGCATCTGTAAACTGAACCCCCAGGTTTGTGATGCATGCTGTCATCTAAGTCCCTATCAAGGCCCCAGAGAGCAATACTGGCATCATTTCCATTTTATTTCTTTTTTAATGGTTCATTAAAAGTGTACATAATAGTGAAATTCATTGTTATACATTTGCACATAACATAACATTATAATTTGTTCCCAGTACCTCCCCTTTCCCTCCACTGCTCCCTTTCCCTGGTCTCTTTCGTCTCTTCTACTGGCCTCCCTCTATCCCACTTCTTTTCTCTCTGGTTTCCACAGATGAGAAAAACATACAATCCTTGACTTTCTGAGTTTGGCTTATTTTACTTAATGCTCTCAAGTTTCATCCATTTCCCTGCAAAGGACATGATTTCATTCTTTTTTATAGCTGAATAAAATTCCATGGATTATACATGCCTCACCTTCTTTAACCATTCATTTTTGTAAAGTCACCCTAGCATACTTTCCACTTTAAAGATGGGAAAAAAGAAAAAAAAATACATGATGTTTTGAGAGTTAAAGGAAACCCAGAAAGTCCATGGGCAAACCCCAGAAAGTGAGGGATGAAAGTGTGCTACCATGGACAAATAGCATGTTGTTCAAGTTTGTTCAGCTTGCTTTCCCCATAAAGTGACTTTCATCCTGTGATCAGCACTGGCCATTAATCTCTAGTCAGAGCCAGTATCTGAGCAAAGTCTGGTGACATTGGTCTAAAGGCATTGATTGGTGATTCCTGCCAAATGTGGCGGTAGATTTGCCAGCCTCCAAACCACTTTTGAAATTTGAAATTCTGAGTGTCCTTCCTGGAAATGCTAATGACACTGCTTTTTGAAATAAAATTTTATTTCACATTGTAAAATTCTAGAAGTGTCTGAAATTATAAGTAACTTAATTGCCATCTTCACTTACAGCTAAAATGAAATATGAGTTTGTTTAGTGTGGTTGTGTGTGTGTGTGTGTGTGTGTGTGTGTGTGTGTGCACGCACAGTACCAGAGATTTGACTTTTGCTCTTTATTGCATTCTTTAAACCAGCTACACTTGGCAATTCATTTACATCAATAATTGAAAAGCCATCAGTCTCCTCTTGTCTTAAACTCCTTGCTATGCACACTAATGATATGCATGATTGGCTATTGCCATAAAAATGCACCATAAATTTTTTAAAGATAATTCAACTACAGAGAATGAATCAATATGAACTACAGTGATAACATATGAGAGACTATCTCTGCAATGTTGCTTCGAAGTAGTTAGGGCTCCTCTTGATGAGAACCTGTCATTGCCTCCAGTTGGAGTTTTTAGACAGTGATTTAGCACTTTCCTCTTTCAAAACTTGCTTGAGGTACTGTGTCCTCATCCACCAGTGTGGTGGACCATTTAAGATACTTGTTTGGCTGTCTGCTTTCCAGTTGCTTACTTCTAGTGTCTTATAAGTGACAAGGGCCTGTGGTGCCTTAAGTGGACCACAAAATTGTGAATGAGAGATGGTGTTGAGTCATTCATTTAACCATTCATTTGACACTTGTCATTTATTTGACCTCAAATAGACAGATGTCTCATATGTGACAGTGTCATCCATTAGAATACACCAATTATAAAAGAAATCTGAAATAAAACCAATTCTGAGGCTAGGCAGAGCTCAGATCATTTCAGTGTCTAAATGTTGGGCCCTAAATGTGATGATTTTACTTATTTTGGGGGAAGGAGGTACTGGGGATTGAATTCAGGGGCACTCTGTCACTGAGCCACATCCCCAGCCCTATTTTGTATTTTATTTAGAGACAGGGTCTTGCTGAATTGCTTAGCACATCACAGTTGCTAAGGCTAGCTTTGAACTTGCGATCCTCCTGCCTCCCCAGCCTCTGGGATTACAGGATTGTGCTTATTTTGTTGTAAAAGCCTGGGAAATTCTGTCCTCCTAAGCTTGAGTAGCCACCCAGGGGAAAAGGCCAGAGACAGATATAGCCACTATTTCTCTCAGCATCATCTGTCCTAAGCCATGACTGCAAATTCTCTTACAGAAACTAAACTTCACACTTTACTATTTCAGGTAATAAAGGGAATACGGCCCGCACTCAAATCCCTTCTCTGCAGGTTTGTTTTCATAGGACATCACTTGATGTACTTCAGCAAAGTGTAGTCCTAATCGGCAGAGATGTGAGCACCCTGGCTATCAAGATACCCAGGGAAAGGGTGGAACTGCAGTTCTAAAGGGCAGGAAAGATTTTCAGATTTTTTTCTCTACTCTGCCTTACATGACAATTTATTTTTCCAGGAATGCACATCCACAGCATGTATGCATGTGTATGCACACCCACATGCACATACACATACACACACACACTCTGAAACTCAACATTTTGAGGTGTGACCACCCTCTAGTGCTGTTCCCCTGTCTTTTCATAGGACCAAATCCAAAATTGATTTGCAGGAATGGAATTGATGACTTTTCTTAATATCAGGTTATCTTTCTGATATTAAGAAATATATATCTTAAATATAAAAAATATATCTCACACACAGACAAAACATTACATCACAAATATGTGTGCATACATATATATACATTTATATTCATATGTATGATATCTATGTGCATGTGTACATGTGTGTATAAAATAAATACGATGTATATGTGTGTGTTTTTCCTAGTACTATTATTAGTGACCAGAGAAAAGGCTCTGTATATTATTCATTTTATCTTCTTTCTGTTCCTGATCTCTATTTTTATTCCTCTCTCCCACTAAGACTTCTACTCTGAAGTATATATGTCCATCAATATGCATATGAATTTGCATAGCACTTAGTATTATGTGGCATGTTTACCTTTAACTTGCATCAATGACTAGTGTATTCTTTACCTTCTATATTACATTAAACTCATAACATATTATTTATTAATTCTACCGGATTACCCCTCAACTCTTTGCTTACAACACACACACACACACACACACACACACACACACACACACACGTCATTATAATCAATTACTTTTAATAGGTTGCCTTATAGAAATTCTCTGCAATATGTGTTCAGGAACTGAAGTGATTAATTTTAATTATAAGGCAAATGCCCACTTAATTTCATGAAGTACCAGGAGAATAATTTCGACAATGTCTGAGGACCTTGACACAGTCAGTGTGCTAGAGCCCGTTGTGTCTGACTGCATCTTCATCTTTACTTGGCATTATGGCACCTTTACAATTTGTGGTATTTGGATAAGTGTCACCTGATATTTTATTGCTGTTTTATTTGCATTTTTTTGACTTCAACTTAGTTTGAATGATTCTTCGCTGTAATTTCAGATATTTGGCTTATATCCCTGTGGACTTTTTCCTTTTCCCATTTTTGTTACATTTCAAACATATTTCCCCTGTGTTAGGAACCAGCTGTTTCAGGGAAGGAAGACGGGAAACCTGGATTCCCAGAGGTTGAACCCGTGGGTCCACCCACAATTGGCTAGCTATGTGCCATTAGGCCGGTTGTTAAATCTTCTTTTTCTTCTTATGAAGTGAATAAGGTCTTGGTAAATGTTAAATGAAGGAATCCATTTACTATTACTGCTGTGTATCCACAGGCAATTCTTTGAAATGTCAACTGAAATTATTTGAGATAATGCAGACCTTGTGATGTCCATCCTCTCCCCTTGCTACCTCATGGACAATTTTGCCATCAGGGTCTGTGGAGACTTTCTTTTATACTTACTTGAGCATAGTTCATTTATAACAAATGTGCAGATCTTAGATGTTTAGTTCTGTTATTTATGACAACTTTGTACATGCATGTAAGAGCTACCCAAAACATTTAAAATGTTTCTAACATGTCATATCCATGTTCCCCTCTATTCAACCTCTTCTCTAAGCTGGGGCTGGAGACAGTGCTTATTATTTTGGCTATGACACAGAAGTCCTTACTGTTCTTGGATTTCATATTCATGGAGTTATATTTTGTGTTTCCTTTCATATCTATTTCCTTTGGCTTAGCACAGTGCTTTCTAAGTCATTCATATAGTTGCGATTTTCAGGAACTCATTCCTGTTCATCCCTGACAGCACTCTGTCAGATGGATACACCACATGCATTCATGAGTTTACCCACAGATAGACATCTGGGCCATATTTAGTCTGCGGACATTTTGAATAAGGTTGCTAATGAAGAGACTTTATGAAGACTGTACACTCTGGCTTTTGGAATAACTAGGGCATAGGGTTAGACTAGATATATAATCGTCTTTATAAGAAACTGCTCAACAGTCCTCCAGGATGGCCAAGCCACTTTATTCTGCAGATACTCCATGCTCTTCTCAGCATCTGATGTTGCTCATCATTTTTATTTTTGCCAGAGTGAAAAGTGAGTCTCATTGCTGTGACTGTGATATCGTTCCCTGATATCTAATTCACTAGTTATGTGTTGATTGGCCATTTTATGTCTTTATTTGAGGAGTATCCAAATACTTCAATTATTTAGGTTTATATTGGGTTATCTGCTGTGTCTTTTTTTTTCTTCCTTTACTTTTTCTTTTGTTCTCTCTCTCTCTCTCTCTCTCTCTCTCTCTCTCGCTGTTAATTCGTAGTTCTTTATATATTTATTACAAAAAAAATTTTTTAAACATACACATTTCGTAAATGTTCACTCCAAACTATGGCTTACTTTTTAGGTTTCTATGTACTATCCTTTGACAAGAAGACATTTTCATTTCAATAAAATTTTGTGCTTTTTGGCTTGTTTTATATTTAAGAAAATTTCCTTATTCTGATATAATGAAGACATTCTTAATTTTTTTTCAGAATCTTTATTACTCTAACATTTATGTCTTTAAAATGTTCCAATCTGATTCATCTTAAATAAACCTTTGTGTTTTCAGTGAAGTGGATCGATTTTTATTTCTAGATGTTCCAACAATTTTTTTAAAAACTTTTTTTTGAGGCTTTTATTTTTCTATGTAATTGATTTGGCACTTATCAAAAAAATCAATCAACTGAATATTTATGGGAGGTTGTGAACTCTTATTGATATTAAACTAATGCCAGACTGTCTTTATTACTTGATATTTATATTAAACCTTGAAATCACTTATGATAAACCCTCCAATTTTGTCCTGTTTTTAAAAAAGCATTTTTGGCTACTTTTGATAATATGCCTGTCCATGTGACCTTTACCACCAACTTGTCAATGTCTTCAACAACACCAAAGGCCTGCTGGGGCTTAGCTGTGTTTGGGTTATATTTATAGAAAATATGTTCAATCTTCTATGATTCATGAGACTTGAAATCTTAATATTCAATCTTCTAGTCCAGAAACATAGCATCTCTCCATTTATTTAGATCTGCAATTTCTCTTGTTGGAATTTAGTAGTTTTCTATTTAGAGATCTTCCATGTTCCATCAAGTTATTTCCAGTCTTTTAAATGTTTTTAATAATTCAGTAAATAGCAGCCAAAATGCCAGTTTTTTGTCATTTGTTAATAAACAGATACTGCTGGCTTATGATGAACTTATACCTCAATAAAACCATCATAAATAAAAATACATCTACCCCACCAAACCGCATAGCTTAGCACCACAGCACACCACAGGGAATGCCTCCTTTCCCCCTGTGATGGAGCGGCTGCCTGGTAGCCCCTGACTCACTGCTGCTGCCCAGCATCTTGAAAGAATATACAGTATGTCACCAGCCTGAAAAAAGGGCAAAATTCAAAATTTGAAGTGTGTTTTCTATTGAATGTTTATAATTTTTACATTATAATAAAGCCAATAAATGTTGAGAATTTTTTACTATAGAAATATAATTAATTTTGTGTATTGACCTTGTATCCTATCTTGCTTCAGTTAATTATTCATTCTGATAACTTTTTATAAATTCCAAGTTTTATGTATATAAATTATATCATCCTTGAAGAATCATAGATTATTTATTATTTATTTATTCTAATCAATTATACATGACAGCAGAATGCTCTTCAATTAATTGTACACAAATTTTCACTTTTTGAGCACAATTTTTCACTTTTCTGGTTGTACCCAAAGTAGGATCACACCACTCATGCCATCATAGATGTACCTAAGTAATGATGACCATCTCATTCCACCATCTTTTCTATTCCCTTGCCCCCTTCTGCCCTCCCTTTTGCTCTATTCAAAGTTCCTCCACTCATCCCATGTCCCCCGCCAATATGGATTAGCATCCACTTATCAGAAAACATTTGGCCTTTGTTTTTTTGTGATTGGTTTACTTCATTTAGCATGATATTCTCTAACTCCATCCATTTACCTGAAAATGCCATAATTTTATGGTCCTTTATTGCTGAGTCATATTCCATTGTGTATATATACCATGGTTTCTTCATCCTTTATCTATGAAAGGACATCTAGGTCAGTTCCATAGTTTGTCTATTGTGAATTGTGCTACTATGAACATTGATGTGGCTGTGTTACTATAGTATGCTGTTTTCAAGTGCTTTGGGTATAGACCAAGGAGTGGGATAGTCAAATGGTGGTTTCATTCCAAGTTTTCTGAGGAATCTCCATACTGCTTTCCAGATTGGTTGCACCAACTTGCAGTCCCACCAGCAATGTATGAGTGTGCATTTTTCCCCACATCCTTGCCAACTCCTATTGTTGTTTTTAATCTGGATAACTGCCATTCTGAATGGAGTGAGATAAAATCTTAGTTTTGATTTCTTTAATTACTAGAGATATTGAACATGTTTTTTTGTATATTTGTTATCAATTCTTCTGAGAAGTATCTGTTCAGTTCCTTGGCTTATTTATTGATTGTGTTATTTGTTTTTTTGGTGCTAAGTTTTTTGAGTTCTTCATATAACCTGGAGATTAGTGTTCTAACTGACATGTGTGTGACAAAATCTACTCCCAAATTTAGGCTCTCCCTTCACCTCATTGATTATTTCTTTTGCTGAGAAGCAGCTTTTTAGTTTGAATCCACTCCATTTGTTGATTCTTGATTTAATTCCATGTGCTTTAGGAATCTAATTATTAAGGAAGTTGAGGCCTAATCCAACATAATAAAGATTTGGGCCTATTTTTTCTTCTCTTAGGTGTAGGGTCTCTGGTCTAATTCCTAGGTCCTTGATCCACTTTAAGTTGAGTTTTATGCATGGTGAGAGTTAGGAGTTTAGTTTCATTTTGTTGCATATGAATTTCCACTTTTCCCAGCACCATTTGTTGAAGAGGCTATCTTTTCTACAATGTGTGTTTTTGGCACCTTATTCTAGTATGAGAGAACTATTTGTGTGGGTTTGTCTACATGTCTATATTGGTGCCCATACCATGCCATTTTTGTTACTTTAGCTTTGTAGGATAGTTTAAGCTCTGATATTGTGATGCCTCCTGCTTTATTCTTCTTGCTAAGGATTGCTTTAGCTATCTGGGTCTCTTATTTTTCTAAATGAATTTCATGATTGCTTTTCTATATGTATAAGGAATTTTAATTGGAATTGCATATATTTTAATTGAAATTGAATTGAATCTGTATAGTGTTTTGGGTAGTATGGCCATTTTGATAATATTAATTCTGCCTATCCAGGAGCTTGGGAGATCTTTCCATCTTCTAAGGTCTTCTTCATTTACTTTCTTTAGTGTTCTGTAGTTTTCTGGGTAGAAGTCTTTTACCTCTTTTGTTAAATTGATTCCTAAGGGTTTTTTTTTAAGTTATTGTGAATGGGGTAGTTTTTCTAATTCCTCTCTCAGAAGATTCATCACTGATATATAGAAAAACATTTGATTTATGAGTATTGGTTTTATATCCTGCTACTTTGCTAAATTCATTTATTAATTCTAGAAATCTTCTCATGGAATTTGTTTTGCATCCTCTAAGTATAGAATCATGTCATCAGCAAATAATGATATTTTGAGTTCTTTTTCTACTCATATTTTTTAATTTCTTTTATCTGTCAAATTGCTCTGGGTAGGGTTTCAAGAACTACATTGAATAGCAGTGGTGAAAGAGGGCATACCTGTCTTATTCTAGTTTTTAGAGGGAATGCTTCCAATTTTTCTCCATTTACAATGATGTTGGCCTTGGGTTTATTACAAATAGCTTTTACAATGGTGAGGTATGTTCCTACTATGCCTAGTTTTTGTAGTATTTTGAACATGAAAGGGTACTGTATTTTGTTGAATGCTCTCTCTGCATCAATTGATATAATCACTGATTCTTTAAGTCTATTGATGTGATGAATCACGTTTATTGATTTTCATATGTTGGCATCCATCCCTAGAATGAACTCTACTTGATCATGGTGCACAATTTTTTAAATATGTTTTTGTATGCAATTTGCCTAAATTTTATTGAGAATTTCTTTCATTCCATATGGTCAGATAGAATGAAGGGTAGTGTCTCTATTTTTTTTTTTTGTATTTGCTAAGACTTACTCTATGGAATAACATATGATCAATTTTGGAGAAGGATCCATGTGCTGCTGAGAAGAAAGTGTATTCACTCATTGATGGATAGAATATTCTATATATGTCTGTTAAGTCTAAATTATTGTTTGTTTTATTGAGTTCTATAGTTTCTTTATTTAGTTTTTGTTTGGACGATCTATCCATTGGTGACAGAAGTGTGTTAAAGTCACCCAGTATTATTGTGTTGTGGTCTATTTGATTCTTGAAGTTGAGAAGGGTTTGTTTGACATTCATAGATGCCCATTGTTTGGAGCATAGATATTTATGATTATTATGTCCTATTATTGTTATGTCCCTTAAGCAGTATGAAATGTCCTTCTTTATCCCTTTTCACTAACTTTGGTTTAAAGTCCACTTTATCTTATATGAGCATGGAATCCCTCATTGTTTACGTGGTCCCTGTGAATGATACATTTTTCCCCATCTTTTCACCTTCATGTCTTTTCTTCTGAGATGAGTTACTTAAAGGCAACATATTGTTGTTGGATCTTTTTTTTTAATATAATTTTCCAGTCTATGTCTTTTAACTGATGAGTTTAGGGCATTCACATTCAAGGTTATTATTGAAATATGTTTTGTATTCCTGGTCATTTTGGTTTATTTTTGGTTTTTAACTTGACTTGGTTTCCACTTTGATTGGCCTTTCCTTTAGTGTAGTTCCTCCCTTTGCAGATTTTCATTGTTGTTTTTCATTTCCTCTTCGTGGAGTATTTTGCTAAGAATGTTCCCTAGTGCAGGCTTTCTCACTGTAAATTCTTTTAACTTTTGTTTATCATGGAAGGTTTTTATTTTGTCATCAACTCTGAAGCTTAATTTTGCTGGATGTAAGAAGATTCTTGGTTGGCATCCATTTTCTTTCAGAGGTTGGTATATGTTGTTACAGGATCTCCTGGCTTTGAGGGTCTGGGTTAAAAAATCTGCTGAGATCCAAGTTGATCTCCTCCTATATGTAATCTGATTCTTCTCTCTTGAGGCCTTTAAAATTCTATCCTTGTTCTATATGCTAGTCATTTTCATTATAATGTACCTTGGGTAGATCCGTTGTAACTTTGTACATTTGGTGTCATGTGAGCCTCTTTTATTTGATTTTCCAATTCATTGTTCATGTTTGAGAAATTTTCTGATATTATTTCATTGAAGAGATTATACATTTCTTTTGTTTTGAAACTCTATGCCTTCCTCTATCCTGATAAATCTTAGATTTGGTCTTTTGGTGTTATCCCATAATTCTTATATATTCCATTCATGTTTCTCACTTCACTGTGTGGTCAACTTTATTTTCAAGATTGTATATTTTGTCTTCATTTTTTGAGGTTCTGTCTTCCAAGTGATCTAGTCTGTTGGTGATGCTTTCTATTGAGGTTTTTATTGTTTCCTTCAATCTCAAGTATTTCTATTTGGTTGTATTTTTTTTTCAAAATCTGTATCTCTTTCTTGAAGTAATCTTTTGCAACCTGTATTTGTGCTCTTATCTCTTGTTGGTGTGATCAATAGTTGCCTGTATTTGCTTTCTTATCGGAGTGATCAATTTTGGCCTGTATTTGCTCTCTTAGGTCATTCCTTTAGTCACAGGTCATTTTAATTATGTACATTCTGAACTCCTTCTCTGTCATTTCATCTTCTGCACTGTCAAAGGATTCTATTATTATAGCATCTTGGTTTGTTTAGGACATTTTCCTCCCTTGTTTTTTCACATTGTCTATGTGTCTTCCTCTCTTGCAATGCAGATCTGAGTTATTGCAGTTTCTACCCTATAATTTTGTAATGACCCTGCAAGTTACAAATACCTCACACTTAAGAGGAAGATAAATGTTTACAGCACCCATGTAACTAATATGCAGCCATAAATCAATTAGTTTCTATTAGGCACTGACAGTTTTGCTGGTATGAACAGAAATGACGTGTATGGTTATCTTCTACTATATAGCCTGTAGGTTTGCATAAGGGTTTCCAGGTTCCAGTGGTGGAGGGAAAGAGAAGGGGAGGGTAGGATGTGATGTTTATGAGGTAGGATGTGAGAATATAGAAGTATTGGATTATAGGATGTGTGAAATGGGAATCAAAAGAATTTGGTTGCTGGCAGGAGGAATCAGAGAGAGAGGCGATCCCATGCATGACTCCCTGTTGCCTCTGCCACAGGATGCTGATTGTTAGCACATTTAATAAGGATACCTCTGGGGCACTGGTGCCCACAGGGACCTTGGATGGTTTTCCAGGTCCTGGTTGTTGTCTCTAGATATTAGCAACCATGTCCCTAGTTGCTAATGGCAGTAGTGTCAAGCCTATAGGTGCCTTGCTGTTGGGCTTCCAGGCCTCAGTTGGTGTCCCAAGATGGATTCTGTCCCAATTAAAGGTGGCGGAGGTAGCAGTGGAGGTAACCCAAGATGGTGGTAGAGGTGTCCCAAGATGGAGGCAACAGCTTTCAGAGATGGGGCTGTAATGATGGGCTGTGCGATGGTTTTGGGTGGTCTGTTCAGTGATGGCACACTGTGGCATGTGGTGCTGCAATGGTTACCTGCCTCCTAGCCCCATCCATTGTCCCACGGTGGAGATTACCACATGGGAAGGGCTGTGGCAGTGGCTGCAGTGTCCCAAGACGAAGGTGGTTGGGGTGCAGCCACATGTTGTTGGGTAGGGAACTGCAGTGCGGGGTTTCTCTCCATCAGAGGCAGTACATATAGGGTTCTGGCAGAATCATAGTTTTAAGACTTCTTTATCCCACTTGTCCCTTTCATTCTTTCTCTTCCTCTAATGCACAATACTTACAGCGCAATATTTAATAGAGGTGGTGAGAATGGATAATTTTTCTCATTCTCTGACTGAGACGTGTCTAATAATGTAGTACCATTAAATATAAAGTTAAGTATATTTTTATAGATTTATTAAGAAATATTAGTAGTTTTCCATTTTTCCTAGTGTGCTAATTTTCTAAGAATTTTTTTTAAAATTATGAATGAGAGCTGGAGGTTTTCAGAGTTTTGCCTCTGTCTCCTAGAATGATCATACAATATTTGTCTTTATAAATATGGTGAATTACATTACTTATTATTTCATGTTAAATTTGCTTGTTAAGATCCAGTTGGTTATACAATATCAACCTTTTACATATTGTCAGATGTGGTTTGCTAATATTAATAAATGTTGATGTTGCATCTGTGCCATGGGAGATATTCTGTTTAGTAACATTTAAGATTTCTTTTCAACATTAGAATTATACTGGCCATATAAAACCAATTGAGAAATGACCCCTCCTTGTCTATTTCCTGAAAGAGCTCATGTAGAACTGGTATTATTTTTCCTTAAATATTTAATAAATTTTGTGGGGGAGCCATCTATGCCTAGAGATTTCTTTATTGTAATATTTCTGATTATAATTGAATAACTTAGAAAGCTGTTTAGGTTTCAATTGCTACTTGACAGATTCTGTTTTCAAAAGAAACCTGAATTCAATTTTCAAATTTTTTTAAAGTTTCAAATTTATTTCATTGAGTTGTTGTATTGCATTTCCTTAATGTCATGTTACTGTTTGAAAGATCTAAAATGACATTTTTTTTTGCATTTCCAATATGATAATTTGTGCTTGTCTTTGGTTTTTTGATTTGCCTTTTTGGTTATTTTTTTAACACCTTAATTACTCTTTCCAACTAAACAGCCTATACTTTATTCATATTTATGTCATTAGTCCATTTTCTGTTCAATTCATTTTTTCTTTTATTTTTTATTATTCCATTGTTTTTCTTAATTTGGGCTTATTTTACTTTTCTTTTACTCTCTTTGTATACTAGAATATTCATTTGTTCATTTTATAATTTTCTTTTGTAATATAAGTTTTTAAAGTTAAAAAATCCATTATAATTAATGCTGAGCTGCATTTCATAAATCGTGATAGTCTGTTTTCATTATTGTTTAGTTTTAAATATTCTTTAATATCCTTTGTGATTTATGTTTTATCCAAAAGTTATTTGATATTGTGATTTTTAATTTCCTGATACTTGGAGATTTGCTTCGTGCTGTTATTATTAATTCTTACCTGAATGTCACTGTGCTTTGAAAATATCTCCACTTATTTCAGTTATATAATATTTACTAAGCTTAGCATATGTTTTACCTTAATGAATGTTGCATGTTCACTTGAAATTAATGTTTATTATTCAATATGGATTGTATTATTCTCTAAATGTCCCTTTAATCAAGTTGGTTGCTTATTTTTGTTTTTACCCACATCCTCTACCCTCAATGATTTTGGGTCTAAATATTCTATGAATTACCGAGATGGTGAATTTCCCCAATATAATTGCTTTATATTTTCTTTTGGTTCTGTTTTTTCTCTGTGAAATTTCAAATAGTTTACCGATGAGGAAATTGCATACATATCGTAAAATTAAACATTCTTATTTGAACAATTCAGTATCATTCAGTATACATACAGTGACATTCAATTGCCACCTCTATGTAGTTCCAGAACTTTTCCATAATTCCAAAGTAAAATATCATATCTTGCTACCAGTTTTTACCCATCTACCCTTCCCTTACCCTGGACAACTACTAAACTTTTTTGTCTCTGTGTATTTATGTCTTCTGGATGACCTATATGAATGGAACCATGCGATATATATCCTCTTTGTATTTTTTCTGATTACTGTTTTGTAGATTCCTCTGTGTTGTAATGTATATTAGTATTTCATTATTTTCCTGGTTGGATTATTTTCCATTATGTGTATGCAGTGCACTCTTTTTTCCCCTGACCATCTATTGATGTGCATCTGGGTTGTTCTACCTTTTGCTTTTATGAACAGTGCTGTATGAATATGCATGTACATCCATCCACTCAAATGAGTACATGTTTTTAATTCTTTTGGCATGTATCTCCAATCATAGGGTTACATAGTAATCCCATCTTTACTTTTTTGAGGAACTACTAAATATTTTACACAGTAGCTAAACCATTCCATCAAATATTATGAGGGTTCCTTCTTTATAATCTAGTCAAAGCTTATTATTTTCCATATTTTATCATTGCCTTCCTGGTGGGTATGAAGTACTACCTTATAGTGATTTTGATTTCTATTTTCTTTAGTGATGCTGAGTATCATTTTTTTTTTAGTTTCATGTGATTCAAATCACTTCTTTTTTTTATTTATATATGATAGCAGAATGCATTACAATTCTTATTACACATATAGAGCACAATTTTTCGTATCTCTGGTTGTATACACAGTATATTCACACCAATTTGTGTCTTCATACATGTACTTTGAATAATAATGATCATCACATTCCACCATCACTAATAACCCCATGCCCCCTCCCTTCCCCTCCAACCCCTCTGTCTTATCTAGAGTTTGTCTATTCCTCCCGTGCTCCTGCTCCCTATCCCACCTTATATCAAGTATGAGGTGAATAGAGAGCCTACTTTTGGGGAGCAAATCTTTACCCCTCACACATTAGACAGAGCACTGATCTCCAAGGTATATAAAGAACTCAAAAAGCTAAGCACCAAAAAAAAAAAAAAAAACAAAAAAAAAACAAATAACCCAATCAATCAATGGGCCAAGGACCTGAAGAGACACTTCTCAGAAGATGGTGTACAATCAATCAACAGGGAGGTAGAGAGGGAAGATGGGAGGGGAGGGGAGGGGAGGGGGGATAGTAGGGGATAGGAAAGGTAGCAGAATACAACAGTCACTAATACGGCATTATGTAAAAATGTGAATATGTAACAGATGTGATTCTGCAATCTGTATTTGGGGTGAAAATGGGAGTTCAAAACCCAATTTGAGTCAAATGTATGAAAGATGATATATCATGAGCTCTGTAATGCTTTAAATAATCAATAAAAAAATAAAAATAAAAAGGCACAAGACACACAAAAATAATAAAAACTTCTAAAAATAAAAAAAAACAAATACATGAAAAAAATGTTCTTCATCACTAGCAATTAGAGAAATGTAAATCAAAACCACTCTAAGATTTCATCTCACTCCAGTCAGAATGGCAGCTATTATGCATACAAATACCAATAAGAATTGGTGAGGATGTGGGGGAAAAGGTTCACTCATACACTGCTGGTGGGATATACAACAAAAGAAAAAAGTAAAAATTGGTGCAGCCAATATGGAAAACAGTATGGAGATTTCTTGGAAAATTTGGAACGAATCACTTCTTTGGAGAAATTCCGTTTTCCTCTTTTGCCTCTTTTTAAATTAGCTTTTTGTCCTTGAGCCTACAAGTTCTTCACATATTTAATTTTAGTAGATTTTTCCATTCTGTAGGTTGCCTTTTCTCTTTTTTTGATACTGTCTTTTTTTAAACCACAGAAGTTTCTAATTTTGATGAATTTTTACTTTCTTGTTATATATATATGTGTGTGTGTGTGTGTGTGTGTGTGTGTGAGAGAGAGAGAGAGAGAGAGAGAGAGAGAGAATTTTGACAAATTCAAGGTCATGTTGGACTTGTTTTCTTCTGTGGGTTTCATTGTTTTGATACTTATAATTATGTCATTGATCCCTTTAGAGCTAACTTCTATATATGGTATGAAACTGAGAGTCCAACTTCATTCTTTCATATCTGGAAATCCATTTGTCTCAATACCATCTTATGAAGAGAATAGTTATTCCTCACTGAATCGTCTCAAAAATTAACTGACCATAGACATACGGTTATATTGGTAGATTCTCAATTCTATTCCATTGGAAGTCTCCATATCTTTCCTTATGCCAGAACTACACTATAAAGATTATTGCAGCTTTCTGGCAGGTGTTAGAATCAGGAAGCATAAGCCCTTCAACTTTGTTCTTGTTTTTCATAATTGTTTTGGCTATTCAGGAATGAATTTGAGGTTTAGCCTTTCCATTTATTAACAGAAAGATCATTAGAATTTTGTTACTGTTTGCATTAAATCTACTGATCATCTTGGGTAAATATCACCATCTTAAAAATAAGTTTCAATCCTAAATTATAGAAGGAACAAAAGCAGAAAGCAAGAAGTTTGCCTTATTAAACAGCCTTGGTCAGACTGTGCTCTGGTTGGTCATTATCTCAGGTATGGTTTTGAAAAGTCCTCCTGGATCCAGGGAAAAGAAGTTATTGCTTGAGGGGACAATTCAGTTCCTATGATGAGATGATTGCTCCTGCTTAGTGGAGCAGCATCCATTCTATTGACAGGGAAATTGCTCCCACTTAGGGGGCAGTCCCATCATGGAATGTTCCACCTGTAAGACTCACTACTCCTGCAATCTTGAAACTGTCTTATTTATACTTATCTTGGTACCTTTAGTATGGAAATTGGGGTGAGAGAGATTAGGTAAATTTAGGACTAATCAACCATATATTACAAGTTTTTAGACAGATTTCTTTAAGTGACTAACATGTCCCTGTGCACAATTGAGTGAGAGTCTGACCCAATGTTTAATGTAGAAAGAAGACAGATATAAAAAGAAGGCAAAGATGCCAGGCTTTTATCCTGCTTTTACAAACCCATCAGACATCTTCAGCCCCAAGTGAAGAGTCAGTGTTATTTTTTTAGCAAAAGCAGCCTCTAAACCACCATTCTAAGGCATCCTTCAGACTGTCTTTTTAATTCCTTTCAACAACATTTTATATTTGCAGCATACAAACTTTCACCTCCTTGGTTAAATTTAGTTCGAGGTATTTTCTTCTAGGTTGCTTTTTTAAATGGAATCATTTTCTCACTTTTTCTTTTTGGATTGCTTATTGCTGGTATATAGAAATGCAATTGATTTTTACACGTTGGTCATGTATCTTGAAACAGCTGAGTTTGTTTATTAGCTCTAGTAGTGTTTTAAGGAATTCTTTGCACTGTTTCCCGTATAAGATCATATCATTTGTGGTCTTTCCATTTTGAATGCCTTTTGTTTATTTTTCCTGCCTAAGTTATCTGTCTGAAAATCCCAGTACATGTTTAACAGCAGTGGTGGAAGCAGGCATATTTGTCTTTTTCCTGGTCTTAGTGGGGAAAGCTTTCAGTTTCTCACCAGTGAGCATCGTCTTACTGTGGGGTTTCATAAATGCCTCTCGTCATGTTGAGAAAGTTCCCTTCTATTTCTGGTTTACTGCGAGTTGTTATCACAAAGGCTATTGGATTTTTCTGAATCTTTTGCCATCAATTAAGATGATAATATATTTTTCATTTGTCCTATTAGTGTAATATATCACAGTGACTGATTTTCTTAAAATGAACCTAATACCCTTGCATTCTTTGAATAAATCTCACTTGGCAATAGGGTATAATTCTTTTAGCATGCTACAGAATTCAGTTTGACAGTATTTTGTAGTGGAGTTAGGGCTCTGTATTCCTAATAAATATTGGCTTATAGTTATATTTTTTCCTGATATCTTTATATGACTTTGGTATTATGTAATAGTGGCCTCACAGCATAAGTTAAGAAGTGTTCCCTCTTATTCTGTTTTTATGTAAATTTTTTATTTATATATGACAGCAGAATGCATTACAATTCATATTACATATGAATTACATAGAGCACACTTTTTCATATCTCTGGATGTATACATAGTATATTTACACTAATTCATGTCTTTATACATGTACTTTGGGTAGTAACTATCATCACATTCCACCATCATTAATTACCCCATGCCCCCTCCCTCTTATTCTGTTTTTAAGAAGAGTTTGAGAGGAGTTGAGGTTAATTTTTTTTTAATCTTTGGTAGAATTCACAGTGAAGTCAGCTAGTCCGGGATTTTTCCTTTTCAGGGAGGTTTTAGGTAACTGATTCAATCCCTTTCCTTTTTATAGGTCTATTCAGATTTTATATTTTTCTTAAATCAGGTTTGGTAATCTGTATATAATCTGCCCATTTCATTTAGGTGAACTAATTTATTGCTGCACAATTGCTTATACTATTCTCTTTTTCTGTTTGTTTCTGTAAGTCCATTAGTAAAGTCTCCACTTTTAGTTTTGATTGTGTTATTATGAATGAATTTTTGGTTGTTTGATTGGGGGCTGCTGTAGCCAAAGCTCTTTTAGTGTTATTGATCTAAGGAATCATCTTTTGGTTTCATCAAGTCTCTCTTCTCTCTAGAAAATATTGGGGGAAAGAGTTTGAGTTGAATCTTTTTCATTTAATATTTTTTTTTTTTAGTTTTTGATGGATCTTTATTTACTTATTTATATGCAGTGCTGAGAATCGAATCCAGTGCCTCACAGGTGCGGGGCAAATGCTCTTCCGCTGAGCTACAACTCCAGCCCCAAGTTTGATTTTTTGAAAACCTGGTCAGAGCATTCACTGTGGGTTTGATTGATTTAGTTCACCTGTAATTTCAAATTCTGGGGTGGTCAGATTGGGAGTTTTCCTTTAGGAAAGGATGGATTCCGGTTTTAAAAGGCAATGTTCAGCAGACAGAGCTCAGAGTATGAAATCTTGTTAGTAGTCAGCCATAGTGTGAACAGTTTAAAATCTCTTGTGGATGTGCCATAGAATTCTAGAGAGTATGTGCAATTGCTCTCAGACCCCTCAGAGTTCTCCTCTCTGCGTAATCTCCCAGTGGCTTTATTACTGCATTTTGTTCCTCTTCTGTGGAAACATCCTAGGATGGCCCTGACCTCTCGAAGCAGGAGGGATGAGGGAAAGAGGAAGACCCTGAAGAAGAAGAAGGCTCACAAGGAAGATAAAGGGGTAGAGAGGCAGAAAAGCGGGAAGAGGCCGAGGGGGAGGACAGTTGGAACACTGGGAGTCGGAGAAGAGGCAGGGAGGCTCTGGGGAGGACTCAGGCTTCCTGGAAGATCAGAGCTGGTGTCCAGAGCTCAGTAATAAGCTCCCGTGTGCCCTCAGTATCATCAGTGGAGAAAGCCAGCTAGAAAAAGAGCAAGGAGGCTGGCCCTGTTCCTGTAAGTTATTTCTGGATGCATTATTCATATTTGATAAATCATTTAGAGGCAGCTATTTTATTAGCTTATAAAGCACATTATATAGTTTTAAATTGTTAATATGGGCTGTTGTGATGCATATTATACCTCAGAAAAACCATGTATCACTTTAATTCATAGCCTCATTATAAAGCTTGTTACAAAGTGCTATGTTATTGCATGAAGGATAGTGGAGTAACATTTCTTCAAGAAACCTGAATCTTTTATTTACATCAGGGGTGGCTTGGTATATAGTCCCTAAGGACTGCATTGGAAAATGGAACCAGGTCAGAGTTTCAACTTCTTCACAACAAAAATGGAAAATACTCCCCTTCTGTCTTCTCTTCATCCTGACTTAACACCTCGTTCTAGTCTGGGTTCACAATAAGTATCCAGAAAGTTTGTGCTTGATTCATCACTTGCAGGATGACCTTGGTCAAGTCTACTTCTTGAAAATACTCAGAAAGATTTTTTTTTTAATATGGCCAAGACTAAGACCTGTTTTTCATGAGTTGGGTTAAGAGACCTCCATTACCATTTATTTGTCAGGCACGATGCTAGATATTGTAGATAAAATGGTTATCAGTCCTTCCCCATTCCCTGGCTCCCTGAAATTTCCAGTGCTTCTAAAAAAGAGGAGAAATGGATATATTTGTCCTGGATGACTGAAATTAGCTGGGTTTTATGTAATTTGTAGAAGATGGCATTCTGGTAAATCAACCACATTTCCTGAAGTGTGAGTGGTCAGTAGAGCTTCATTCAAGCGGAAGATAAAATAACCTTTTCCGGAAGCCTATCATGACGAACAAGTCAAGCCTTCCTTGAATCCTGGTTCACTTATTGGATGCTTGTCCCTGGGTAGGTCACTGAATCTCACTGGTGATCAGTTTTTCAACTGAAAAATGAGAATAACTCTTGTCTCACTGTGTCACTGAGTCCCTCTGAGCATGAAATAAACCAATGCTTATTGCAATGTTGCAGGTGATCAGGAAAGTGCTACTGTAATGATTCAGCAATTGACGGCTGGGGGTGGCAGTGCTTAACTCACCTGAAAGTTGCACAGGTGCGTGCCATGACATGCACAGCGGTCCAGGCAGCAAGGGTGGAATAATATTTTAGGTTAGCACAAAAGCCTCTAAAAATTAAAGGCGCTATTTGGATCATGCACAACCCTGTTGGGCACCCTGGAAAAGGAAGGTCAGGAAGGGTGCTAGGCATTAAAGAATGCAGACTGCTGAGCAGAAGGTAGGGAGCTAGTGCTGGTCCCCAAAGGTTTAGAGATAATACTTCCTCTTCAGAGACTGACTTGTGGACGTCCCATGGATCTGTGGGGGGTGGGGAAGCAACCCTGGGGTTAGATTAGCAGACCTGCCAAGTGTTGATGAGTTTGGACAGAGCAACTGCCTTATCATTTTCAAGATTCTGAAGTTTCCTCTTCCCTCAATTTTCCTGAGATCCTTCCTGCCTCCACCTTATGTGGAACATAAGAGTCTCATTTAACAAGGTCTTTTCTCATGCTACAGAAAAATATAGCGCCCTATGAGTTCTTTAAAAAATAAGTGTTCCTGTAAGTTCTCTAAGAGAGCCTAAAACAGCAGAGATAAGAAAAATTGGGAATGGACAGAAAAATATTACCTGAATAATATTATTACACCAAACTTTGAGATTAGAAAATGCCTCTTTGTGTATATGGAAAATGTCAAATAACATCTGCCCTAAAATTTACTGTTAGTATAAGGAAAGATGACCCCAAAGCTCTTGCATGCTATGAGTTTAGTCTTACTAGAAATAATTTTTCATAATATAAGGGACATTTTTTGAATGTAGAAAACAGGAAAAAAAAGACAAATCTCACATATTTTAGAGTTAATGAACTTCAGAGTTAGCAAGTCATTTACATGAAAAATACGCATAAGAAAAAGAAGAGGGATCTGTGCAAATCCTTTTTTTAGATGAGATCTGTGCTAACAGGTGAATACCCAGACCAAGGAAACATTTTCATCTGGTACCATTTGATTTATGAATTCATAAAACAGAGTAAGGAAGAGAAGGACCAACAGCCCAAGAATGCCCCAGAAAAGAATTGCATTGTTGACAGACTGACTTCAAACTTTTTATTTACAAAACTATCACCTGTACATGTTTTTACTCAAATTCCAAAAACCCTGGCAGGTTTTATTAAAGTAGAAAACAGAAGAGTGATGAATTCTTCTTCTTCTTTCATTCATTAGACATTGAAGATGGGCAGTTACTAGGAAAACCTACAATCCTAACCAATGTTCAGGAACTCATGGGCGCATAAATAAACCATGATGCAGTCAACGTGGTGTCAATCTTTAACTCATCAAATGAGAGGCACAGAAAAGGATTCTCCTTTTTCCCTTGTTTAGAACTGAAATACTTATATACTGTGCATCCTCAAATGGCTCTGAGTTCAAGGAAGGCTTCTTGGGAGTTTCCAGGGAATGGCCTCCAAGGAACACCTTGGAAGCTATTAGAGAAATGGGAATTCTTTCATTCAGAATTTGAATTGTGGATCATTTTTTTCATTTTTTCTTCTTCTTTTTGTTTGTCCTAAGCCCCCAAGATATTAAGAACTTGGCTACTACCTTCTCCTGGATTCTCAGGGTCCTTTTTCACCAAAAGAGAGAAACATAGAAGAATCCTTTCCCAAGTATCCATTTTTGTTTCAAAATAAATCACAGAAGCTTCTTTTAGGTTTTTTGTTTACTGTTAGTGGAAACAGAGAAACAAAGGGGTTAAGAAAAGACATAAAACACACACAAAAGATTTTGCACACATACCCTGCAAGACACACACACACACACACACACACCATCTTTTGCATTTATGCAGATATTCTCAGAGTGGAGACTCATCTTACAGGCAGGCTTTTTTGGGGGGAAGAGGCAGTATTTACTATTATTTCTACTTTACTTGTAGGAAACACAACTCCCCTGAAAGCTTGAGATTTACCTTTTAGCTGGTAATGGTAGAACTGCAACATTATCGCTGCCGAGTTTCTTGGTTGCTTAGCTTCTTCTAACACACAGTGACAAACACTTAAAGGTTGCTAGCGAGAGTTTCTCTAGAATTGGCTTAAAAACATTAGTGGGATGAAGCAAGTTTCTATCTCATTGCTATTGTTTCTAATCCCCTTGTCATGTAATGTGTTTATTTGCAGATATATGGGCATTGGATACTAACAATGAAACTATAGTAGAGAGATTTTCTCTCTAATTTTACAGACTATTTAGTTTTCCCTTTCTGATCAATTTATTAAGGCCTCTGTTTCTTCTGGCCTCATTACACCCACTGTCAGTCACAGGGGCTCCAGACAATGGCAGGAGATGGTCAGATATGATTGCTTTCCTATGCTTCCAGGGTGGCCTTCCCTCATGTTGCTAAGGAGAGGGGTGAGGTGAGGCACAGATTTTGCTCTCCTCCTTCCTCACGGCCAATCCCCCACCCCTCTCTTCTAGTCTCACCCTGTATGTGACTTCGGATCTCAGTGGCCAGTAGTTTAAGTTACACTGGCCCCTGCGGCGTGCTCTAAGGCTGCCCTGTGAAGCCATGCTGCTTGTTTACTGCAATTCTAGGAGTGCCATTTACGTTTTCAGTTATAGCTAAAGGGTCTTTTCTGGCAGATGGCAGCAGAGTATCTGGAAGAACAGGTGTCCTGTCCTTGTTCATGCACACTCTCTGAGCTGTGGGGATGGTGGTGACCTAGTTTGCCTTTACAGTCTCAGGCAAGAGACAGAATTCAGTCATCTGGACTTGCCTCCTGCCTATCCAACATCTCTATTTCAATTATCTGAATGATGCATAGTCCTCATTCCAGACCATGAAGAGTCCTCATTCACAATCTGATTATTAGAGGTTATACATATATATTACTTTCCACAGATAACTAGATTCAACATTTTAGTCAAGTCTCAACAAGCAACTTGTTCTCTGCAGAACAGATTGAATTACATTTGTCAAGTCTGTACATTTGCTATATTTCCTCTGCATTAAAACAAAGTTTGTAATGTGATAACCGAATTCCCCAAGGTATTTATATTGACGCCTTAACCAAAGAAAAAAATACCAACAATTTATTTTATTCCTTGACCACTGACATTATTTTTAAAAATACTTTTCCTGGAGATTTTTTTTTCTTCCTTTTTTGATATTTGCCTATTTTAGCCTGACCATTCTTTTTCTCCTTATATCTATATTATTCTTTTGGGACAAGAGCTACTTTATTCCTTTATTATTTTTATTTGTTCTTTTTAAATTTATTTTTATTAGCTCTAATATTTGTTGTATTCCTTTCTATGAACATTTCAAAATTGAGTGAGCCTCCTCTACCCTTGAGCATGTACAGATTTTTTTTTACTATTATAAATATGATGAACATCATTTTATACATTTAAGAGTTTTTTTTAAGATAAATTCTGAGAAATGGAATATATAGAAGTATGTTTAATGATCTTGAAACACAGAGCAAAATTGATTTACCAAGAACACTGTGTTATTTTATTCTTCTATTAGAAGCATTTGAAAAAGCCTGCCTTACTGCTCTGTTACCAACCTTGAACAATTTGATAGCAAATAGACTATCCACATGTTTTAATATTATTTTTTTTCTTATTTCCTAGAGAAGTGAAGCATTCGTTCACATTTTTAGGAGTCAAATTTTTAGTTCTTATTTCAAAACGTTTGTTCATGTTCATAGTCCATTTGTCCACTATCATGTGACTGTTTTTCTTATTTGTTTTCAAGGGCACATTACTTATTAATGGCCTTACTTCTTTGCTGATCATCTATTTAAAATATATTCCTGAGTTAAGATTTTTAACTCCCTTCCTTTTACTTGAGAGGGTCCACAACCCTCATTGTAGAAATATGTGGAATATTTCATAAAATAATATTTTACAATTTTATATTTTGATTTTTAAAAATAACACCTTAGACTTCCTGGAATTGCTGTGTCTCTATGCGGCATGTTGTAATTGGTTATCTAAATAGTCAGTTTTGCCAACCATCTCCATCAAATAAATTCAGTCCTTCTGCATTGTTTGGGTTTTCCTCACTGGCCCCATGGGACCCTGCCTTTTGCCACCTAAGAGCCCCACCTTTCTTCTCTTCCACTTTTTGATTGCTCCCCAATTATCATCTACATACATATTTTTTTTAAAACAAGTTATTTCTAAATACACTGTGCCACTGGGGGAAAATAATATAGCTTTCTTGTAGTTCCACTTGATAACTCTGGACATCTTGGTTTTTATTACCTTCAAAATAACAAAAATATGCCAGATAAGAGGGATATATCAGTAGGAATGTCCAGGCAGATAAGGTAGTACTGATCCGCTTCTCTATAAGGTGGAGATACAAAAGGAAAACTGTTCCATGTAAGGGAATCTGGGGTATACTTTTTATGTTGCAAGAAATGACTACACATTGTCAAAATTGTTTGATAGTCCCTAAGGAGGCAAATTACATAATGATAAACATGGAAAGACATAGGTGTTGAGCCTTGGTGACTGGTGGATGAGAATAAAGGGAATGGGAGTCTCTGGACTGGCAAGGGAAAGAGGGGGTGGCTGGAAATCAGAAGTAGAGGCTAGTGCACATCCGATCTTACCTGATTTCATCTATCTGCTCATAAATTTTAAAAATCAATCATGCCAGACAGTCTGACATTTAGTTGACTGTGTCTTAGCTGTGTGCAAAATTCTACATCTTTCCATAACTAAAGAGTGTGTATGTGTTATACATATATCTTTAACTAAAGAGTCTAGAATTCTGCTATATTCTCTTAGATATTGGGACTGTCCTACGTGACCAACGAGTGTCCTGGACATAGACTTTGAAACTCACAGATAATAAGGTCTATTAGCAAGCACTGAGCCTATTATGGGGTGCCATATTGTATAAATGTAAGGGACTTTGACTCCAGTGTCAGAAAATAAGGGCTCAATGCCTTCTTCTTCCTCTTATTTGAGCTGTCACTCAACTCCTTATGCTTCAGGTGCACTCTGTAAAATGAGGTGCAATCATGGTATCCAGTTCTAGTATTTTGGAGAATAGGTTAGAGGAGGATCTGATAGTGTCCTATTGTAAGTGCAGCTCTTACTATTATCGTGGGCATGGAACAAGCATCCACTGTACATATGCTTTTATAACCATAAGGCACCAATCTCTGCAGAAGGTTAGATGCCATCTTTTTGAGATGTGATAGAAAAGAGACATTATATGACCTCATAGGCACAGCATTTTATCACAGCAAGAAGAATAGTCTATATCCTTATATATTTATTTTGATATAGATATTGACATAAGTTGATTGAAATAGTCTCATAGGTATTTATACTTGTCAAAGCTCATCAAACCATACATTTAAGATCTCTGCATCTTATTGTATTTAAATTATGCCTCAGTAAAACATAATTTGAAATAAACATAAAACCCCACAAATAAGTTATTTGAAAGCTGAGATTGTTCAGTGCTTTCACTGTTCAGAACACAGTCTCTGGGACCTAGCAGATGACTAGTAAATATCTGTTAAACTCAGAATCGAATCCAATATGTTTTTGATCTTGAAAAATAATCATCTTGAGGGTCTCTGTTGGCTCTACTAAATAGTGATGAGGACTGTCAAGATGTTTTTGTTTTGCATTCTGTTTTCAACATTTATTTTTTATTTATTTTTAAATTATTAGTTAACAAATAAATTTTTTTGTAGCTAGATGTGGTGTAGAGTGTGAATATTTTTGAGCATAGATCTCATTTCTTTTCTAAAAACATGAGAGGGAGGGAGACATCCTTCTCAAATCTACATACTGATTCTCCAATGCTAAGATTCTCAGACTTGCTATCCTCATCTTTTATGTTATGGATGAAAAACTTTTGCTATCTGGAAATTCAAAGGGCAGCACCAGACCCGGGCTGGGTGCAGCTGAATGACTCCAAGCTGCAGCTCCATGCTCCAGGGTCCCAGCCTTGCAGCCTACTGCCCCTGGTGCTTTGTTTCCTCACCTCCCTCCCCTCCTACATAAGTGGAGTTCTGCTGCATTCCAGCTGCAAGATAAACAGAGCATTTATCCCAGTCAATTTTAACAGCCTTCTCTCTGCACATTTGCATATAGCTTAACTTTCGTACAGCCATGGGAAGCTCATAAAATCTCAGCCTGTGTTGACCATAAAAAATTGAAAAAAAAAAGGTATGTTTTGTATATTGCTGGGTTTGTGTACTTCTTTGAAGTACTAGAGGAACTGCAGGAGCCTTTAAAACTAATTAACAGCCCCCTGTTGGGGACATGGCACAGGGCAGTGATTTATCATGGTCAGGAGCACAGGCCTGTGCAGTAAGAACTTCTAATGTTGTGTGCAGATCAGAGGGGATTTACGAAGTGGTGTTATTTATGACACACGCCTCCCACTACCCACTTTAGGATGGGAAATGGATAGAATATTTAATACATCCCTATCCTAATAGGAAAGGTAAGGACAGGTAAATTTTTTTTACATGTTGCTTCTATACTTACAAACTCCCCCAAGAACTTAAGGTGGGTTTCCCCCTCTGCCTAAATAAAAATGTGATTGTGTGTTTTAGAAAGTCAGGGACAAGTGGTCTATCTGCAGTACTTCTGACATGTTTTAAAACATGTGTGACTCTAGGAGCTAGACAAGTGATTGCCACAATAATGATTTGGGGCATCAAGAATTTCCCTTTCTCTCAGTGACACAATGATCTGATGCCATGAAATACTTAGTGTACCTTTTCCCTTAGGTAATTTTATAACAGCAGAAGCAGAATGATTTGCAGTGGCTAATGTTCCCCCCAGAAGACCCCAAAATGAAGTTACTAAGAGCTTGAGGGGAAGCGATTGTTTTGATTCCTGTTGACTCCTTCATGGTGTTCCCTTCTAATAGAAGGGAATTCCTTTCTGGCCGGTAGTGAGCAGATGGATTTAAGTTCAAGTGAGAAAAATGTAAATAAAAAGTAAATTTAAGATGAAACAAATACATATGAGGATTCCTGGGAAAAGACTGCAGAAAATGCAAAACAACTAGAGGATCTGCACTCCCATCTGCTTCTCCTGCTAGCTGTATAACCACTAGAAGTCACTACAGCTTTCAGTCCTCAGTTTCTTCATCTGTACAATGGAAATTGGTGGGACAATCTTTCCACAAGTCCTAGTACAGTGGCATCCTATGAAAGGTCAAAAAGATAAATAATGGACTCATAAATGAAAATGCATTAATTGTGGAATTTCAGGTATCAAAGAATTATACCACATTTGAAGCATCCTTAGCCACTCCTGCCTTTCCTTTGGAGGTGAACTTCTAGGTAGAAACCATTGTAGGGCAGAGAACCAAGGTGCACAAACTCAGGCTTCGGGAACCTTCTTGTACTGGATCTCACCTTTAATAGACCCTTTAAATGCCACGAATGTGATAGCTTTGGCCATGAGTTTTATGCTGCCAATCAACTGGCCTGTCTAAATGAGAGAACAAGCAGGTTTGGGGCTTTGCCTCTCAACTCCAAGCAGCTGTCATCCCTCCTGCTGATTCTCCCCTGTGCTCTCTGCAAGTGCCCACTCATGGCTCCCAGTCTGCATAAGTGGGAACAGAGAAGAACCCTCATCCTTTTGTACTCACTCCTAAATATTTCTATGACTCTGTGCATATATAATCTTGAATTTTAAACCTTCACAGCCAAGGCAACATGACAGGAGCCCGCGTGAACTGTGAATGGCTAACCCAACACATGAACACCACAGCCAGAGAGGAAGGATGGCAGAGTCAGTGTCTTCTCATCTACAGGAAAGTGTTAGTTAAAGCGTGTTAAACCTTGTATAGCGCAGCAGCCCAAAGGGAAGACCACCTTTGCCTGGTGGTTCCATTCCTGAGATAAAAACGCAGGGGTAGTAACGTGTCTGCAGAGACACAATCCCACAGCTCCCACTTCACCCAGAGTTGCACAGGAAGAGAAGCATTACGTTTCTTTGGCTATGGCAGCTCTTTCCTAGTTACTCAACTGTGCAGACCCCCTTTGCTTTTGTAACAGTAGCAGAGACTTGATCCTGAAAAACTGAAATATTGATGGAACTTAGGAGGGAATAAAGGAAGAACTTCAGAGTCAGTGCTCTGAACATTCGCTCAGATTCACAACCCAGCCTTCCCACTTGCCAGTTTTGTGAAGTCGGGAACATAGCAGAACAATCCTGTGCTTCAAGTTCCTCTTTACAGAATTGTAGTACCTACCTCCTAAAATTTAACGGAGAATACAGGAGACCATACAGAGCATCACACAAATCATGAATGGTGAACAGGTATTTATGCCTAATTCTATCATTAATGTGAAGGTCTGATGACTTCGTTGTGAGCCCACAATATGACAGTTGTGAGGAGGACAGAGAAAGATGTTTCATTAATAATTAAAGGTTGAATTTGACAGCTAGTGTGGGGACAGTGGCCTAAATAATACAGATAGTTTAATGTTACTGGATTTTTTCAGCAGCTTACTGAAAATGTCAAGGACCTGGGAGTCTCCCACCTCTCTGCTCAAATATTCTCCAGTGTCATTTTTCGCCCATGCATGATTGCTGTTGCAGCTCAAGGCAGAAGGTAGATGGTAAAGGAAAAATGATCTATAAGGATATTTTCCTGAGAACAAACTTTCCTCCGTACCCCCAAATCTTTACCTTATGTCTCACAGCCCAGGTGTGGGTTATGCACCCACCCATAACCATGGGAAAATCCAGAAAGCAAAAAGTATGCTGAAATGCATGATTCATTCTCAGGATCTGGACACATTGTTATCTGAACAAAGTAAAGGGCAATAACGAGAAGGTGGGTGAGGCACTTTGGGTACACAGCGTCTAACACAAAGGATACAATTGGGAGTGGAGCCTCTGTGCCCCCATGGCAGGTTTTTGAGAGACTGCCGCCCCTGGGAGCATGATATTTAATGTAGGCATGTCCAGTAGATGTCACGTGACTAACTGTGTGACATATTATGCACTGCTTTTGTGGAAGAGGTAATGCAATTGTCACTCACAACTACATAGCTCAGTTTGTCTAACTGGTCGTAAATTCTGGCCAAGGCATACTTCTGGGTGTGTGGAGAAGTACCTACAATGAAATAAATGTTTTTAATAATAGTGCTGCAAATGCAATGATCAGCCCGTCTCCAAGGATTTTAGAAAGAACTTTGGGTTTTATTTGCTTGGTTAGGTTTTATAGTGAAGACTAAACTTTCTTAATTGATTTTATTACTTGTTTCACCAAAATTTCATTTTGCAATGCCTTGCACATTACCCCATACCTTCAAAGCCAGAAATCATTCCTGATTTAGACTTATGGGAAGATTTTGCATATTTTATGAACATGGGTTTTCTTTGTGTTCTTACAGAGTGTTTATTGTTTATTCTAAAAATAATATATCTATTCTGGAATGCTTTTTTTAAAGTCCCTAATGCTTTGGGCATTGTACTTTGACTGCCCAAGTGCATTTGTCTGACCCTCTCTAAAACTCTGAGGCTTTACCTGAGCAAGGCTCTACCGTAGAAGCTTGTTGATGGGCATCTTCCAGCTTTGGTATCATCTCTACTGGGGGGGGGGGTATTCTATTTAGTTCTTGTTTGCTTTTGTTATTTCCTTCAAATCTCTGGCTGGTTATTGCATTCCTGTATCATTCTGAAATTTATAGTCTATTTAATAGCATTTTTATTTTTTATGATTATGTCAGTCTTACCCATAAGAGGGTCTTAGGGAATATGTTTTGAGTTTCTTTCAATAGCAACCACATCTAGAAACTACCTAACTGAATTATGAGTTTTATTTTTTTACTAGAGGGAGCCATGAAACAGAAATGATTTTAGATGTAGATTATAATAATAATTTGGAGGCATCTTTATGATCTGTGAGTTTCATATCACTCTCATGCCTGGCACTCTCTTTGATTATTACTGTTCTAATAGAGCACTACGAAACTTCTATATATGCCCAATAACAATCTAGACATCCAGGGTAGGTGCAAGGAAGCTAGGGTGTGCTTAAAACTGAATTGTTCGCCAAAATATCAAGAACAGTTTGTTCAAGCTATCCCAAAGGGCAGCACAAATTGGTGTTTCTTCTTCAAAGATAATGTGCTTACAATGTCTGAAACATTGAACCATCATTAATGAGAATATTTGTAAAGATAATTTATTGGAAGTATACAGAGATACTTCAGGGAATCTAAAGCACAAAGTGCCCTGATGTAGGATCGGATTCAGAAGCTAGAAAGCCATCAGGGAGCAAGGTATCTTCCTATTTTTGCCTCTGCCTTGCAGACTCAGACATCACCAACATGGATATAGATGTGATAAGGCGATAAGAACATGGTCACAATTAAGGGTGGTGAGTCCTTCCAACTGCCTCATATATATTGACTCATTCAATCATTACAATGAAAGAGGAAAATGAGTAGGGAGAAGTTAAGTGTCTAGCTTAGGTCGTATGAACTGGTAAATAATAAAAAGAAAAGCCCTGATTTGGTCCCAGATCCCAGATGCCCGGCTTCTGAAATGAGTTCTGTTTTTTTTTTTTTTTTTCCTTTTTCTCCACTAATCTGCTCCCCCCACCCTTTTCTGCTTCCACCCATGCCAGACTTCCCCAGAACCAATGCTGTATATTTTCCGGGTTCAAATGTTTGACAGAGATTGACTAGATTCTCTGTGTTCCAATTCCAGTGTCCTGTGAGACACAATCTATTTGGTCAAACTAGGTCAGTAGTTCAGTGTACCATGGAGAGGGAGATGGGGTCATTTGGTCTCACCTGGCAGCCCAGTTCCTCCCAGGGCAGTTAGAGACAACTCTTGTAGAACATATGTGATCTCGGAAGTCATCCTGATACTATTATAATTTGTGACTTGAAATATAAATATTCTCATCCAAGAAGCCCATTCATGTCACCCCCCTGAACTTCTCCATATATCTTCCATCGTTAATTTTAAATCACTCTAATTTATATTTTCGAAAGAACCATGACTGACAAGATGAACTGTGATCCACTTACTTTATGTGTTTGCGTCCATTGCCTTCTAGATGACGGAACTTACACACCAAATAAATACAATGAAGCTCTAGCAGTCTGCAGTTTCCCTTAAAGATAATTGCTAGAATTAAGGACATCATTTAATTCTCACGATCAGTTTGAAAGAATTTATACGATTTCCATCTGAATGATGAAGAAACCGATGAAAATATATTAAATTAATTCTCTAGATCATACAGAGTGACAGAATACAGATTCAAACCCCAGTCTGAATGCAGATCCTGAGTTTGAAATGTTTAGACTACACTAACTGAATATCAGCACATATGCTGGTTTTTCACTCATGGAAGCCATATTTGTGGGGTACTCTTATCTGGAAATAGCGTAGCGATTTCAGACATGCGAGTCACCCACCCATCAGAGTCTCTGTATTTGTAATTGTTTCTGCTACTTCTTAGAAGAATAGCTCCCAACGAATTCCCATTACTTCCTGGATGTTTGGTAGCACTGGAACCATCTCTGGGACTCTTTGGGAGCTGAAAGGAAGTGTATTTTGTTAGCTGAGGCTGTGTTTTGAAATCAAGCTACCTGGACTTGGATTCTACCTATGCTTTTTCAGAGCTGTGTAAATTTTAGCAACAACCCAAGCCACACTAAACTCATTTGTAAAACTAAAGAGATGATGCCTGCGTTTGTCTTTTTTTATGAGATTACATGAGTTGATACCTGTTGAGTTGATCTGGCTGCCGCTGTTAGATAATGCTCACTGCAGTGCTTGCTCTCCACTGCCTCCTCCCCTCTAACCATTCCTGCATCTTCCAGGTTTAACATCACAGTCCTCACTGTCCTGCACATTTTAGCATTAGACTCTGTCCTAGAACTTGTGTAACTGTATGGCTATTCAGTCCGCTGTCCTATATATCTTCTGTTGTCAAATACCTTTATAGCTTCTGTGATAAGGGAGTGAGACTCTAGGGCTAACAAATCTTACTGAATTATTGCATAGGAAAGCTAAAAAGGCAAGACCAATACTTTGAATGAACCTTGAATTTTTACAAGGCCATAAAAAACACCTTCCATTAGAAATAGTTTCCAAGGAGGATTCAACAGAGTAGAGAGATGTTAAGTCATCTATAGCTCTTCTGAGAGAATCAGAAAGTATAGTCAGCCATCACTGATTGTCCCCGAGTACAGTAGCATAGTTAGAAAACATGTCACCTTAAATTTCATTTTAGGATCCACAGAATCTGTGAAGTTGTAGATCTGCATCAGCAATGCTAAGCACCTAATTTCAATTTCCCCCCTTTTTACTTTTCATGGAATGCTTTTGGGTGAACTTTTCTGTTGGTCCTTTACAAAATGAATGAAGTATTTGTTATCATCTCCATTTTTTAATGGAAGTGTTAATTTCTAGAACACTAATGTCTTCTCACTTCATTGCTGAAACCATGGGTTCCCATGCCTTGAAGCAGAGGACTTAACATCATGGAGTTCAGAATCCAGTGGACTGTTTTTTGTTTGTTTGTTTGTTTATTTGTTTTTCTGTTTGCTGAGCAGCATAAAAATACTAATAACTTCTTAAGTTAGAAATATGTTTGGCTGCAACTATTGGGAAGTTAATTCACAGATAAAGAAACAAGTTGTGAACTTAACTGCCAGCACTGGCTGTATTATTTGAGAATTGTACCTACAACTACAATCCCTTTCCTTTCCCTGCCCTTGCTACCCATTCTGGATCTTCAGAAATAGACTGGCCTAGAAATAAAAAGGGTGAACGTTTTAACCTTCTGTTGCCTTTCCCAGACAAAGCAATGACTTCTTATAATACCCTCCTCCCCACCCGTGAGCTTGCTTCTCTGGAACAGTATACACTGTTATATGTCCAGTTCTTGCAGCAGGAGCCGCTGAGAAAGAAGTTTGCCGCCCACCCTCAGAAATGAGGCTGCCCCAGATAAAATCAGTCACTCATTCAACACAGAGAAAAGGTGGAGAGATGAATTTTAGCAGTGCTGGCAAGAATGTCTATCTCTCATAGCTTTTAGAGATATTTTATTCAATATATCTTTGCTAAATAAAGTATGTGATAATTTGCATTATACATATTATTATTAATATTATGATAATTAATATTATAATGACAGCATTGCTTTTATTTTCCATGGATTCCAATCTCTTTTGAAAGAATAATGTTAGTTAATAATAACTATCAAAGATGAAAATGTTACCTTCTACTTTTACTCTGCTCAATTTCTAATATGCTTTAATTCATTTTAGCCTCATAGTATTTCCTTAAGGAAGACGAAGAGTATCATTGTTATGTTTTACAACAGGAAAACTGATTCCCTGCAGAAGCGAAGAGAATAACTTAAATTAATGGTCTTTACTTCATTTTTTACAGGATGATTTGACATATATGTATCAGTACTCAAGAGCTGATGAAGGGTCATCCAAAAGGACAGAGTAAGTAACATAAATGATAAGCCAGAGTCACTATCGAAAGCTAACAGTAGATAATGTTCTCATACACTAGGAAACTTTACAACTTAAAAAGTAATCTTCATTATTTGATATTCAAAAAGCATGATGTAGACATGTCAGGTGAGACCTCAATTTAAATGGTAAATTTAAATGGGAGGAATCTAAGATATCTTATCAATGAAAGAGCTGGTTTGAATGCTCATATTCCCAATTATAGCCCAGTGACCATTTCATCCCCCAGAAGTGCATATTTTTTCTTTTCCTAAGAAACAATGTTTTGTAGAAATTAGTAATTCTGAACTTTTTTAAGTTAAAGCTTACAAAAGCAAGTCAATATCCAGTATATCTACATGTTCCCTTTGACCTCTGTAACATCGAACAGGTTAGAATAATATTGTCAGTATTAAAAACTCTGTTTTATATAAAATCCTACATTTCCAGCTTCTCTTGACTCTATTTATGCTTGTAACACAATCTCCAACTGGCATTCCTCTGCCTCCCACAACTCTTTTGTAGGCCCCTAATGAGGAAATAAGACAGGCCCTTCACTCCACTGATTTATCTGCCTCTTCACTGTAGGCAGGTTAGTTTGTGATCCCTGCTTCATGTATAACACGTCATTTTCTGATTCTGGACCTTGGAGTAGATGATAAAGTAGTTTTCTTATTCAGTTCTCAGATTTCTTTGAGATCTTTTAGATTGAAAATAGAGAAAGAAAAATATATGTTTGTTTTTCAAGTTAAATAAAAGAAAACCAAACAATAACAACAACAACAACTTCTCACCTGCATTCGTTTGGCCATGATTGATGTATGCTAAGTGTATTCACTCACTGCTGAAAGTGGATGTGACATTGGCAGACTAGGCAGATAGAATACAGCGAAGGTGAATGGGTATCTCTGAAAAGAAGAGGAAGGATACAGGTGTTTGTATGAAACACAGGCTGATCACTGTAGGCTCATCTGCCACCAGGGCTTAGATTTGGGTCTTTCGAAGGCCATGGTTTGACTGAGAACCACATAGCCACTCCATCATTAAGTTAACAGTAGAGTAGGGCTCCTTAAAGGAGTTGACTTACTGTTTGTTTTCCCCCACATAAATATAATTAAATATGAAAGGTGGTGATGGTGGTTGAACATCTGTCTTTAGCTTTCAGATTTTTCACAGTCTGTTGATTAGGTTATGTTTTGTATTATTCCAATGTCCACAGCTGTCAAGTGAAATGGGAGCAGGCCCGCTGGAATCAGGGAGCCCGAGGTCTGTGGCGGCTCTTCACGTTCCACGTGGTAATAGCCGGTGACAGCTTCTACTCTGAACAAATTGTTTTCCGTTGGTTGATGAGTCTCAGCTGTTCTAACCTGGGAAGTGATGAGTTTTGCCTTCATTTGGAAAGTAAGATCTGTTCAAATAGAATTGCTGGCTTCTTTCTTTATTATTGTTGGTTTGATTAAAAAAAAAATTGCGCGTGTGTATGTGCACATGCAGTGGTCCTTTGGTGCATTTTTTGACGGCAAGTTTTGATCTTACCAAAGCACAATATCTGGAGCTTTCCAAGGTCTGTCTGTTCCTGATATATGAGAGGGAGAGATCAACACAAGGGCAGGGTGAGCACTCAGACAATCTCTCTCCTACCAGGCTCCCTGTGATGGATGTCTTGTCTTGACTCAGGAGCATTTCTTCTCAGGCTGATGTCTTTTCCTCATGAGTGAGGTTAGCTCACACCAATATCCTTGGGTAACACTGAACAGTGGAGTGCTAATTAAAATGGTAGGATCAGGAAACACAGAGGTTCTTCTTTCAGAGGTGTCAGATTGACAGACTTAATTTTATATGCTGTGAGTGTGTGTACAGAGAGCTGGAGTTGAATATGTTGAGATGGAAAGGTCTGGAAGATTCCCACCCCCACCCCACCCCCTGCTTTGATGTTTCTTCCTCTTCTCTGTATCAACATAGGATCTTAGGAAAGTATCTAAACACATTTTGTCCCAAAGGTGTATATATTGAATAATTGCTGGGTTGCTTAGGTTTTAATAAGAAATAATTAAAAGTACCTATGGCTCTCCAATAGAATTTTCTGTCTTGATGGAAATGCTGTATGGTTGTGTGTCCAAATCTATAGCCACTGGCCACATTTTCTTATTAAGCTTTGAAATGTGGTTAGTACAAATGAAAAACTCAATTTTTATTTTTAGTTCATTTTGGTTAACTTAAAATAGCCACATGTGGGTGGTAACTACCATAGCAAGGGCAAAAACAGATCACTCATGATGAGATTTAAAAGTTTCACCTACTTCAAATGAAGTGGTTTGTTGTTGTTGTTGTTGTTGTTGTTGTTTGTTTCCAGAAGAGCTTACATTTCCTGGCAGCACCAAAATGCCATTAGTGCCACTTGTAAGAAGAACACTTACCATCTTTAGTGTCAAGCATGAGGGTGATTGGATCACAAGCAGCAAGACATTTGAAGAATATACATCTGAGTGAATGCATAGTACTAGTAAGTAATACAATGTATGGTTTTAGCAGTCATTTATTGGAGACAGGTAATGTGAAAAATCATGTTTCTTGTATTATTTAGGCAACAATCCTTTGAGGTGCATATTATTGCCATTTCAATTTTATAGATAAGGAAATTGAAGGGTAGGAAATTAAGGCCTTGCCCTAATCTTATAAAGGTAGTAAATACTGAAGTCTTGTCTTCAACCTGGTTCTGTCCAATATCTACAGTCCCAGCTACAGTCACTATTGTGACATAGTCCATAGCTTTTAAAGGCTGTTAATGAGTCCCTTATCCTAACACAGTGGCTGTCCATATCTGGGGTCCCTGTCTTTTCTTTCCTTGATGACTATATTCAAGATAAAATTATGTCTAGATACAACTAACACAGAGTAAACACCCTATAAAAAGGCAGCTGTATTATTTCTTACTATCATCACAATTACATGACATTTCTATAAACTCTAATTGCCTATGTGATATCAATCAGAAGGGTCACTGAATCATGAATAGATATCATAAGTGATTCTGCCCTTAATGTCACCAGTGACAAAAATATCAGAAAATTATAGTTCTGAAGATTAAAGGGGTCCAAAGAAAGTAGCTAAAAACATTTTATCCTGGAGAGAAGAACTCTATGGCTGAGTGTGGTGGTCTTCTCTTTTCAAAATTGGTAATGGTCCTTCTGAATAGACTTGCCAATGTTTCCTAATTTGGGATTTTTTAAAAAAGCCTCCTATACCCCATTGTTCAAATAATTATTGCAGGGTGAAACTAGATGGGGAGGGGGATCTTTAAATTATATTGAATTATTAATTGAAACAGGGATTCCATCTGCAAATTTTCCACTGGCTGTAGGAAATTACTTTCTTGCCGTTCATTCTCCCTGGAATAGATTTCCTGGCATTCCCACCCATAGGACGTGTCAGCTACTGCTCTGAACACTGAGGTTGGTGAAAGCTGTTCTACTGATTATATTAGGAGGGGGAAAAATCTACCACAAAGCACTTAGCTGTCAGCCATATGATCTGAAGTAAATTCAATGAATTGATCTGTTTTAATTCTTCAGTATTTCTAATTGGTCCCATGCTGATTGCCAGTGAGTACTTATAGCATTACATTCAGATTAACCATTTGATTGCTAATCTTTGTGTTATTGATAGACTGCAATTTCAGGGCTCTTCAATTTGACTATAACTTCACAGCAGACACATTAGCATTGTTTTCTGTTTGTTTGTGACCTGTAACATATTTTGGATGCCACAAAGGGTTCCCGGTGGATTAGCAAAGAAAGCAAATTCCTGATGGATCAGATAGTGACCTCTTGGTCAGGTGGTAATGAAGACTTTCACGTGTTGTCTACTCTGCACTGAGATGGAAGCAAGAAACAACGACTGGAGAATTTCCTGACTATAAGGCTGAGAAATCCGGGCAGAACAATGCAGACTTGTTACTGGGCAGGAATATAGTTGAGGGAGGGTCAGTTCTAGAAGGTGAGCTTTGAGAAATATCAAACATCTGAGGGAGGGAGGGAAACATCTGGGGAGGAGACCACCTGTCTGTGTGGGGGTGAGGAAGAGATGAAGCCGGGAGTGGGGGACAGTTCAAGTGCTTCTCTGCTGGAGGAGGGCTTTGTCTCTACAAACCAAGGCACAGCATCTGAAATCAAACAAGTTGGACACGAGATTGAGTTTTCTGTTTCAATTGTTTATTTTTCTTCCAGTTAAAAGATACATGTCAATTCCACCATTTCCTTCATTTATATTCACTTTAGTCTGCTGAAACAAGCAGCTGAGACTGGGTGCTTTTCTAGTCAAGTATGTGTCAACATCAATTTGTGCTGAGATATGTAGTGGGCACACTATACTTGCCCAATAAAGGGTCACATACTTTCCTTTGAACTAAACAGAAGCCATAAGAGACTAGATGGGAATTAATAATAAGGAGCTAGGAAGAAAGGGTGGGAGGGTGGAAGGGAAGGAGAGAGGGAGGGAGGAAAGGAAGGAGGAAGGGAGGGAGGAAGGGAGGGAGGAAGGGAGGGAGAAAGGGAGGGAGGAGGGATAAACGTTAAAAAAAATAAAATATAAAGCACAGGCTGACTCAGCAGCATTTTATTGACTTAACAGGATGATGATTCTTCCTCCTTCTAATGTAGGTTATAAGGGATGGAAAATCATATGTACTTGGTCCTGAAATTCCTTAAAGGAGAACTTATTAGTCTGAGTCTGTATCTTCACTGATAGCCAGGTTGAGGTTTTAGAAAGAAAGAAATTGAAATTAGAAATTAAATAAGGGAAATTCAAGGATGATTATTAAATGAACTGCAACCAGATGTTAAAGGGATATATCAAATATTAAAGTTACATATTACAATATTACAATCACAATTTAATGGTTGGAGAAATGGGTTTACAAAGAAATTGAGTAGCAAGGGCTGGCACCTGAAACGTTCTCCAATGGACATTGTTTGTTGCAGGCTGTTAATGTGTTCAGGAGGCAGAATCTTGTCTACCCTCTCAGACACAGCATGATCTTTGACAATTTCCACAGATACACCTTTTTTTTCTACATACATGTACGTGTGTCTGTTTCCCACAATATCTTACTTCTTGTGTGTTTTTTTTTCAGAATACACTTTTCTTACCAGTGTATTTTTTTTATATAAGCACTGAATTCCCTATTTTTAAATGTGGTTCATGTCTAACAAGAAAGAAGTGTTATTTGGTTTGTAGACTATTAGTTAACATCATTGCTTTCATGATATCTGATAGGTCATCATTGGAGCTAAAGATAGAGTGACCCAAGACCATCTTGAGGAAGCAATTTTCACCCAAGTATTACAATACCACAGCTTTTCCTGTTTTCTAATTCCAATTCTTCCTATAACCCTTATTGTCACAATCAAAGCCTATAATGAACAGATATAAACATTGCCACAATTGTGTGGAGGAAATGTCTAGAACTTGTTAGGTCTGGAGCCTCAACATTTGCAGGGTCTATTTCAGATTTCATAGATTTCTTCTTTGAGATATTTATTGGTATAATTGGAGATTTACATGCAGTGGTCAGAAGTAAGACAGAGAGATCCTGCATCCAATTTGCCCATTTTCCTTCAATGGTCACATTTTAAAAAAACTATAGTTAACATCAAAACCAAGTCATTGACATTGAAACAAACCACAGATCTTATGCAAACCCCCACAGATTTACTTTTACTCTGTGTGTGTGTGTGTGTGTGTGTGTGTGTGTGTGTATGTGTGAAGTCCTATGTAATTTTATCAACTGTGTTGGTTTCTGTGTCTGCAACCACAGTCAAAATACAGATCTACTGCAGCAAGGCCCCCGGATGTTCCCCTTGTATCAGCACACCCGCCTTTCTTCAGTCTCCCCACTTCACAAATTTTTTAAACTTTAAAAGAGTCCAAATTTTACACATCACTACGGGAGTGTCTAAAATCTATAAATAGGGAAAATTCAGGATGCAATCAAGATTCAAATTAAAATTAGCTTTAGGAAGCAGTAGCTGTAGTAGCTGCATGGGAATACAGGCTCACACAATGACATTTTTTATTGAGGAAATAGTCTCCAATCCCTGGTTAAGCCACAGAGGAAGAGAGGGAGATTTGTTTGTTTTTTTTTTCTCTTTTTTCTTTTTAACATCTATAAGTTTCCTCCAAATTCAAATGACTAACAAATCTTCAAAAATTAATAGTACACCTTCCCAGTCTTCAACCTTAGATAATATAATACTTGTTAATAGTCCTTAAACCAGTTTACTATTGATTTATTTTCTTATCAAAACGTATTTCCTTAGGAAATACTTTTACCTGAGGGATTTCTGGGACATAAGATAACATGTCAATGGCAGATTCATATTATACAAATGTTGTCCAGAAAAGAGGCTCCAATTTATACCCTTACTTTAATATTGCACTGGCCAAACAGAGTATTATTTTGCATTTTAATTGATATGATTTTTATGTGAATATTTGTTTTTCACTGCATTATCATTTTAAATTGCATATAACTGATTTTTGTTTGGAAATTACCTCAATTGTTTCTTAGCCACCAATATTTCTTATTTTAATTTGATTTTGCTTTATGTTCTTCTCTTTTGTCTATCAGAGCTCTTTGTTTTGTAATAATTTTATTTTTATTGGTTCTATATTGACATATTATGTACAATTTGTTACATTTTAAATTTATAAACACTTTCTGATTTTGTCTATGAATTTTTAATCATGACTATAAGATTTCTGGCACTGATAATTTGCTTAAAAATGATCTGTTCATCAGAAAAAAAAATAAGTTGCAAGAATGCACTCAAACATGTTTCTTACTAATGTATATTTGCTCATATATTTTATATTGAAATGTTTAATGCATTTTTTACCCTATGTGGTTTCAGATATAAGTTAGGAATATCAGTTGGGTTTTTGTTTCTTTCACATACCTAGCTTTTTTATATGCGTGCCCTTTCCTCTGAGTTTCAAAAATTATATGTGTTCTCTCTCTCTCTCTCTCTCTCTCTCTATATATATATATATATATATATATATATATATATATATATGTATTCCCCCCCCCCTTCAAATTTTCAGCATATGGCTCTAGTGCATCTCTCTTTTCTTGGCCTGATGCCATGTACTTTAGTTACCGTAGCTTTAAAATACATTACTCTTTGAAAGAAAAAAAAAGTCTGTTCCTATTGCTATTTAAAATGAAAATTTGTTGCCATCCTTAGATATTTACTTTTCCCTGTAAGCCATTAGAATTAGTAATTAGATATGTGTTTTCATTTATTAGGGGAACCATGTATGGGTAAAATTAGCTTACATTATACCATCGATTAATTCTTGGAGGTCTTTTTTTCCTTCCTTTTTTTTTCTTTTTTAAACAAATTTTATAGTTTTAATTCTAAGTGCTGTATCTTTATTCGAGTCTTTTCTTGAGGATTCCTAAGTTTGCTCAGTTTTCTTCACATAGATTCTGCACATTTGCTGTTAGCCTTAGGGAAGTTCCTCTAGCTCTCAGGGTGAATTATTAAAAATGGGGGAGATGGTGCTTCTCCACAGGTTTTTGTATATTTCTTCTTTTCTGCTTCTCAGTGGCATGGCAGAAATGACAGTTTGAGTATTACTAGTGAGTGAAAAGAATGACGAACAACTGGTTTTCTTTGATGGAGATTACAAGTCTTCTTTATTCAACTGGCATTTAAAGATACTACTGAGTAGGAATAGCATGAATTACTAAGTAGGTTAAGAGACCTCAGAAGATAATTCTGAAATACAGCTTCCAAGACAGGTTCTATATCTCCTTAGTTATGTTCTCCCCCGTGTCTTTTTCCCACCCAATTCTATCAATGCCCTTTAAGATACAGAAAAGGTAGGAAGTGAAGTGTTCTATCCTCCAAAGACAGCTCAGAGGAGCAAACAAATGACTTGTAAATGAGATGGGGAAGAGAGAATCCAAATAAACAAGATATGTAGAAAAAAAACATATCAAAACAAGATATGTAGAAGAAGACAAGATAGTATAGAAGACCGTTTGGAATAAAGATAGCATTTTCCATTACTTTGGCCAAGTCTGGCCAGTGACATGGAATCAATAAGAGGAGTCAAAAATTCTGGGAAGTGTTCTCAATGGAGCAAAATTTGCTCATTTTCCTGCATTTCTTCTTATGGTATCTGGAATTTTAACATAATGGCCTCTTCTAGATTTCTTGAAAAGGGGAGAAAATGAAATTATCAGCTTGTTAATATATAGGTTTTTAAGTTTTGTTGATAATTGCCACTGAACTTGATTTTGACAAACATAATAAGGAATGTCTCTTAAAGGCATAATCAATACCCAGTAGCCACCACTCTAACAAATCTTTATTACATTATTGAATTTTATGATTGGAGAAAAAAATCTTTCAGTTATTCACATAGAAAATCAAGTCTCTTTCAAATTGAAAATAAAAATTATATTTATTTTCTAATTCTCAGTAGCAGTGCTGATTTGTTAACAAAAGGGCCTGTATCTAAAAATTCAGTGTAAACGGTACGTGAATATAAGAGGATCAGTTACTTTCATGTTCAAGCGTTAGAAGAAGTTGTTCTCAAACAGGATAAACTCCATGAACTGTTCTACCTGTGAGAGGATCCTGGAAAAAAAAAAAAAGTACAATAAATAAATTAAAAAAAGCAAAAGCAAACCAGAAATAAATAAAAAACACTTGACTATGAAATATAGCCAAAATCATAAAATATGTCCTTTTGAATACAGAAAACACAGGAAGTATATCTCTCCTTGGAATATATCCTTATGGGAGGAACATGATCAAAAGGAGTGGTCATGAGTTTTTGATGTTATTTAAATACCACACAAGACGTAACATGAAAACAAGTGACGATTCTAATTTGAAATAGAGTAATAGATATCCTCCCCACCCCCCTCACCCCCCAAAAAATCCAAACCCCTTAGTGTGAAAGGAGAAAGTGATAGAAATTATATGCTCTATTTTGGTACCCAACTTATACATCCAATAATCATGTAAAGTATTATAAATCAAACATTAAAAAATGAAATTTATAGTATTTATCTAAAGTTTCCTTTTCCAATATTCCCTATCAGTAAGTAATTATGTCATCCATCTACAAACTTATTCAAATCATGTCAGTGGACACGTTAATAAGAAACCAAATCTTCTAGGTGCTCAAAAATGAGTCCATGCATGTTTTTCCCAACTGTGTCTTTCTGTCTCTTAAACCTGACCCCTTTTGTCTCCCCTAGCCCAGGTCAAATATGGGCCTACTATTTAGAATATTTGATTCTATTTCTGTGGTAGGTTCCCAGAACCATGGCCCCTACAAGGCCCGTGGTTCTCCAGATGCCTCCTCCCCTGATAGTTACAGTTAAGAAGAAAGCCAAGCCATCTCTATACTAAATTTTTTACCAAAATAGGCACTGTATTGAACCTCATTTTTATTCCTGCATGAGTTAAGAATGTGACTTAGAAACGAGAAAGAGGCTTAAGATTAATCTCTACTCCCTCAAATCACATCAGCATCTATTGTTTCTGCCTTTGTGGGTGAAGGTTTTTGTACCAACTCATTGCATATTAAAACTTTTCAGAACATTTCTTTGTCACTTAAGTTCATCTGTTACATGGAGCACATGGGGTTTTGATTGGGGTCCAACTAATAAGGACAGATGTTTGACCTTATTTTTATTTCATTTTCCTCATCTTTATCTTTCTCAGTGCAGTAATTTTTTGGCTTAGTTGTGTAAATGTGTTCTGATAATTTTGAAAGTTTGTAGACGTTGTGTTAGTGGTTATCTGAAAGTGACTCTAGCTTTATGTAATTAACCCTTAGTTTTTTTATCTAGCTTTATGTAATTAACCCTTAGTTTTTTATCAATATTTATTAAGCAATGATAAAATTTATATTTTTTATTTTCTATTTTTTCTTGTTCTAGTCACCTAATTTTAGATGATTTTTGACTATGAAAATAAAGAAATTTGTATTGATCCTATTTTTTACCATTTGTTTATTGATAGTATTCCTCCATGGAGTATGTATAACTCATATTCTCTTCTTTAACCAGAATCTCAACATTTCCTCCATCCCAGTTGGATAATTAAATGAATGCAATATAATTTGACTATAAGATTTAGTTTTAATTTTCAGTGGGTGGATAATTTTTAAAACAATAGCTTGGGAGGATTGTCTTTAAGTTAGCATTATAATATTTTTGCTCATTTTCCTAACAAGGAAAAATATTAAAGTAGCAGTTTTAATAAACACCATAATAGGACAAATTTACTTTTAAGTTTCCCTCATACTCCTGTGAAGTTGGTCAGTGTCTATAACAAAGAAACCCTCATTACTTACGTGCAGAATTCTAGTAGAAACAACATACTGTGGTAGTTAATGAGAGTTGAGTCAGGCTGCCTGATTTGAAGCTTGCTTTACCACATACTTACTATGAGAGATAATTGCTAATGTTTTCTGTAAACCAGGGATGAAGATGATATCGCAAGTTAAATGAGGATTATAAGGAAAAAGAACTATGCAGAAGAGTGTTGTCCCCACATAGTATGTACTCAATAAAGGCTGTTCATTGTGGCATTGCCCATCTTTTTAATTCTATTAGTTTGTTATATGAAAGATGGTAGCTATTTGTTTAAATTTGCAATTTCTAGATCAACACTTACTTTAAACAAGTCTAATAGCCATTTTTATGACTTGCCTATTGATGTTCTTTGCCCACCTTTTCTACTACACTTTTTTCAGTGAATTGGTTGGTATTCCTCTTACACTAAGCATAGTCATTTTTATGTGTACTGTATTTCTTTTTTGAAAATGTTTTCTCTTATCCCCACATGTATAATCTTAAAATATAAAATAATTTACATTCAGAAGAAAGTACATTTCAAGAACATTTGCAATCTGAACACATCTGTGTAGCCAGTATCCAAATCATAGAAAGAGAAAATACTTCAAAAATTTAAACCTACCTCTTGGTTCTTCTAATACCCACCATGTCCTCGTGTGACAACTATCCTGACTTCTAAGAACAGGGATAGATGTGTTCTCATGTTTTTGTACTGAGAACAACTAGAATCGCATGAAATGGTAAGCTTTTGTGTTTAGCTGCTGTTATTTGGAAATCTGTCTTGTTTAGGCATGGCATTTTTCATTTTAGAATTCTTTTGATGTTTTAAATAATATAATTCCTCAAGTGCTCAGTTAAGGAAATACCGAAAATACTTTTCTACATACAGTTGCTGTAAGAAGTAACCTGGTTCAAATTTTAGTATCATGTTATATTGCTGGGTAATTTCACTTCCTAAACAAACTGTTTTCAACAAAAATAAATGAAAGTCCTCCTAATCATTGAGATTCTAATCTTCAACAGCATCTCAGCTGATGTCCATTACTTATTTTTTCAGGTTTTCTATAGGCTGAGCTACGGACATTTCCTTCCACATCATGTCTTCTCCTCTAAGATGGCCTACAAGAACAGACCTCTCATTATCTTTCAAGCTGGATGCTTTCTCAGAACCGCTCTCTTCTACTCACATCTACACTCTACCTGACTTTCCTTGCATACATTGAAGCTCACCAAACTTATAAAGTGAAAATGTGACAGTGGGAGTGGGATAAGAGGCTTCTGGGGAAAGGATAGGAGGTGCAAAGCCACCATGGGTACATGCTTAGGTCACTATATCATCATTTGTAATGCAGAAGATGTTTGTTTCCATTCACACAAAAAAAAGTCCACAAAGCATTTGAGCAAGAGTAGGTAAAGAGACATTTATTAGGTGGTGAGGTTGAGGAGGTGGGTCGGGCTTCATATCATGAATGGATATATGCAGCATCCATGGAAAAGTATGTAGATTTAAACCTGTTGTTGGTGAGTGTCAAAGAATTTGTGCAACAATTCTGTTTTAACTTGTGACAGGTTTGAAGTGAAAAGAGTAGCCGGGGAGGGTGATGTCTATGCCACTCACGGAATAAAGGAATACATGTGACCTGCTATCTCATCAGAACTGCTATTACCCTGTTGTTAGCCACCTCTTCTTAACAGAAGTGTCCTGGATGAATGCTACTCTCTGTCTGGAGTCCATGTTTGTAGGCTTGAGTGACTGAGGACTTTTGAATATAATGCCATCTTTCCTGTGAGTGATGCAGTAAGTCCCTGTCCACCTGCCATTGCAAGAGCCCCAAGATCCCCCAGAAGTCAGGTTTCTTTTTTTTTCTATGCCGGATTGTTCTGATTCTTCTCAATTGGTATTTTAGAACTGTGATATTTTCTTAAGTCTATTCCTCAAGTACACTTATTTTTTTTTTCTCAGCAAATTTGCCTTTAGTTTGTGAAGAATATTGGAGACTTCATGCAAATTTTCTCTGATTCCTTACTCTCTTTGCACCAAGGTAAAATGTGATGTATCTTTTAAACTAACTTTTTCTGTTTTTCCTGGTGTTCAGAGAAAGCTTTATGTCCTTTCTCCTTTTTAAAAAATATTTGTATTATTTGTTGATGGACCTTTATTTCATTTACTTATTTATATGTGGTGCTGAGAATCGAACTCAGTGCCTCACACATACTAGGCAAGTGCTCTACCACTGAGCCACAACTCCAGCCCGTCCTTTCTCCTTTATGACCAAGCTCCATCTACTTATTCCCTTGACCCTCTATCCACATACTTTCTTCCCCTGTGCATGCACTATCCCCAATAGCTTCAATTTCTCCCTAAAATTTGCCCTAGGATCTCCAAGATCATCTTGCTTTTCTGGATTACCATTTCAACCCTATGTAGGGAGGAAGCAAAGAGTTACTTCTCTTAGCTAAAGAGAGTTCCTTCCATTTTTTTCTTTGCTCTTCTTACTATAGGGTACTTCTGTGGAAATGTGTCAGTCTTCAATTCATATCATGCATGCTGAAGTTAGTGTGAGTGAGAACCATCATGCATGTGATTAACCCATCAGTAACGTGATGCCGTGGTTCATCTTGGCTCTAACCCTGCTACTTACATCCTTAGAGTGCAAATACAATAACATTGTGATCCTATTCCTCGACGGCCTGAGGACAGCTCTATCTCTTCTTATGAATATACTTGGGTCACTTGACCCTTCTCTCTCTTAAGCTAAACCTACTTGCACTTTGTTTTTCTCTGATTTCAAGTGTTAATGCATGTTTTTCCCTATTTTTATATGTTTTTGGTCAATGAATACAAATACATTTCTTGGCAACCCACTGTGTCCCATATGCTGTTCTAGATTCTGAAAATATAAATAAGAGTAAGAGAGACAGCATTCCCACACTGGTAGAGCATACATTTATGAAATTATGGGGAGGGTGGATAGCATGGAAATAAAAGATAATACACATTTTCCAAGTAAATACATAGCAGATTTTTTGGGAGGAAATACTGAGGTAACGGTCATTGAAAATTTTTTTTTCATTACTTATTGCCCAAGTAGACTTTTCACACCTCTGTGCTTAAACTCTTTTCATCTTAGTAGTTAGGTTCTGCAGACTTCAGCACAGCTCATTTGTACAGTCAAGGTTTTACAGAAAAATGTGATCATCTTGTAACTTTGAGACTTGGAACAAACTATTCTTCAAGATCATCCAAAATCTTTGCTACTTTAGAGTGTTTGGTACTGTTTTGCCTCAATCCATCAATGTAACCTCCACCTCCTTCCATTAGAACCCCTTTCACATACGGGAACTCCCCCCCCCCCCCCCCCCCCCCCCCCCGTCCTCGGTGTGAAGGCTTGGTTCCCTGCTGGTGCCCCACTGTTTGTAGGAGGCCCAATTTCTGTCTTATTGTCATTGCCCATTGTTCTGTCTTAATGTCACATCACAGTTTTGAGCCAGGTCTCAAGATAGATGATGCAGAGGAGGCATTTTACAAATTATATTGTAAGAAGTAAAGGAGTTCACATTGGAGAACGCAGCATCTGTGACCATCATGTGGCTCATTTAGAAAATTCAGAACTCAGTCAAATCAGCTGTGTAGCAACACGAAGGTCAAGCCTTCAGCCTGTCCATCTACATATGTGTCCTCCTACCATCTGCGTTAGCCTCCCCAGTCTCCAGAGGAAACGATTCAAGTGGCTTCAGAAAGCTACTTTTTCTGCTCTTATTTCACTAATAGTGAATGAAAGAGCTTTGACAAAGTCAGAATGATAACAATATGCTCAGACATGGATTTACAGGTTTCTTTCATCATCTCCCGTCTCTACCATGAGCCAAGTTCATCCGGCATCAGAGGGAAACCTTTAAGCAGAGGTATTATGTAGAACCTGATGGATGACAATCCCAAAACTAGGCATTCGTATAGCACTTTATAGACATTTCTCTTCGGCCTTTAATGAGCTGCTGCTGAGCCGGGTTTTGTCATCTCCACTGGAGCCTCACAACAGGCACTGAGTGGTCAGCAAAAGATTAATAAGACACAAGATGAGAAAATTGAGTATCGTAGACGAAAACCCATATTCGGGCAGCATTTGTAAAGGAATAGGTGGAATAAAAATTGGATTAGAGGGAAGAGGGATTTCACAACATGGGGAGCCCAGGCAAACACCTCTCAAGGTATTGGTACAAAACACACTCTGCAGCGTGTCGTTTATTGCTCCTCTGTTTGGAGCATCTGTGTCACCCACTGCTGATGGGCTGTTTCTCTGCTGCTTCATATTAATTTTTTGTATCAAGGCCGCCCAGGTATTTGGTTGAGCATTATTCTGGGTGTGTCAGTAGGGTGTTCCTGGATCAAATCACCCTCCCTAGTGTGCAGGGCCTCATCCCATCTGTTGAGGGTTTGAATTAAACAGAAAGGTTAACCCTACTGTGAGTGAGAGGGGCCTTCTGCAATAGCTTGACCAAGGACATTTATTTCTTTTTTGCCTCAAGACTTGAACGGAAACACTGGCCCTTTCTGGATCTCCAACTTGCTACCACATAAAGAGCAACTACACCAGGCCATCATGCTCAGACTGGAAATATGGCATTCACACACATAGACACACACACACACACACACAAGCTCCAGCCTTGAGCTAGACTCTGTATTTTGTAGGGCAACAATGAGTACAGAAAAAATGAAGTATATTTCTGAGCTTTTGGAAAGGATTTCCCCTCCTCAGCTTCCTCCTTGTTACCCCACAACCCTCACAGCAGGTTTGTGTTAACCTTCTTTTGCGAGCATCTCTGTTTTCATCCTTCCCTTCATCCCAACTTCCTTATCATGAAGCTACGTACCCTAATGCAGTCATGAAGACTCTATGGTTGTTGCTTCAAATGTCTGACATGACACATAGAATTGTCAATAGCAAGTGTCTTCAGAAATAATTTCTGTAGACCCAGAAGCCCTCACTCTTTAGATAAAAAAAAGGACAATTAAATATATTCAAACAATCCAAAAACTAGAGATGCAGAGAGTAGGACTCAGGAAACATTGAAAGGAGAAAGAAGGAAAGAAGGAAGGGAAGGAGGGAGGAAAGGGAGAGTGTGCTTGTTGTATACAAGCTGTTACTTCTATGCTGTAGCATCACCAAGATTAATAAGTAAGCAGATCTTACGTCCAAGAGTTAACATGCCAGTGAAGAATGAAGTCTTGTGTACGTCTGACTGCAGCACAAGTACTTTCAAGGAACTCTGACAGCCCATTTGCTTGCTAGTGCATCTAGAACATTCCGAGGTGACCTTAAGTTCACATTAAGCTAAGCAATCCAAACTTTCCAGTAAAGCCCTGCTTCCCTAATACAAGTAGATGCCTGACTCTGGCTTAATGGCTTTCAGGCTGCGCACCATTTCCAGTAAAAGAGCCTGTGTTTCTAGGACAGGCATCATGCTTCAGGTTTGCTAAAAAGATCAGTATAAAGGAAGGAGAATACTCAATAAGGAGTGCTTGTATGGCCTTTCCTCATTCCATGAGTTCAGATGTGATGATCAAAACCCTAGATAAGCCCTGGTGTCTTCAGAGCATAAGACTTCAGATCTATCTTCCTATGTACCTCCGTGATGTCCATCAGAATTCCCTACCAATTATTTCCATAAACAAGGATCTATAAAATTTAAAATTATTCACATTTAGTAATAAAGGTCACTGTGGACAGACCTTTTTCCTAGTAGAACTGTATTTCTTAGTATGTTTAATATAAAATTATAATGCCTTCAGCACTAGAGTAAGTACCCAGTCCTCTCTTATTTCATATTCATAACAAAATGATAAGATGAATATTATCCTTATCTCAAACACATGAACAAATAAGGCTTGGAGAGTGGTTACAGTGAATCACACGAGGACAGCCACCTGAGAAGCACAAGGACTAGAACTGATCTTGTATTTGTTGACCTCCAGGCAATGGTTCTGTCAAACCACCGATGCTGAGGTTGGGCTCTGTCGGAATAGATGTCTAGGGAAGGGTGCAGTGGTTAATCAGATTAAGATGAGAAAGTCCAGCTCTCTTTCCATTGATCCACTTATTCATTCACTTGTCTATTCGTCATGTACACTTCAGCTTCCCCTTTGTACCAGGTATCGAGCAGGCCGTGACAGACAAATGTGTTCATCACAGTTCATGGTTTTAAGTAACTCAGAAATATATCCTTTGAATTGGTGGCATTTTGCTTTTATATCTCTCTCCTTCTGTTTCCTCAGTGTCTGCAGCATTCCTGTCCTTTGCCATTCACTTAGAAGACTTGCCTTTCTTCTCCTGAACTGCTCAACTTCCAAGTGGAGCTCAGACTTCATCTCCTCCAGAAAATGTGCCCAAGCACCCTGCCCTCCCAGATACTTAACCAGAGATGCCACTTGTTGGTGAATTGTTACCTAAATATTTACGTTCGTTTGATTTTTCCCAGTAGATTGTAAGCTTACGGGCAACTAGATATGGGGATAAAACATTTTCCTCTTCATTAAAATCCAAATTACTGTGTCCATATAACTGCAGTAAACTGAGAATGTCTTTCAGTTAGATGGACCTCTTGGAAGTCAGCTAATGTATTAATGTATTTGTCCATCTGAAAAAGTTGTCCATCTCAAAAAACTCCTTGTTTAAGACATGGTATTCCTGGGATTTGTCCCAGGAAGTTGTCCATCTCAAAAAACTCCTTTTTTAAGACATGGAGTTTTCCTGGTATTCCTGGGATTCTTCCAGTTGCATCGCTTTTCCTTAGTTCCTGGAAGGCTTCCACTCTCCAACCTTGTTCAGTTTTCCTAGTGGCAGGGACAAAGATTCTGTTATGTTGCAAGTACATTTCCCACCACAGTACTAAGAATAAACTGAAATCCTCCTGGAAAACAGGTAAGCTGCTTATCAAAGAAGAATTTCATGCAAGATCTCATAATTTTCGTATTAACAAACAACTTATAAAGGTGAAACTCCACATATCATACTGTCAACATAAAAAAAAATTGTTTAATTTTTCCAAATGTATTTGGTTCAAAATTGAAAGAGAATTCCTTTTATTTCCCCCCACAGCTAAGATTTTTTTCCTTTGCAGCATTCTCAAATCTTGTATCTTGTTGAGATTTGATGGTGACCTCAGAGGTACCTTATTAATAATGAACCAGAGGGGCTCAGCAGAGCTTGGGTTTGGAGTAATAAATCACACTATAACTAAGTGCCATGTTTGCAGTTTTAGAATTTAAAGGAATATAATAACCACAATTGAGGGTCTGGTGGGGGGGCCAGAGTGATGAGGTGTAGGGACTGGCCTTTCATGGGGCTGACGTGTGCTCATGGTTATTAATTACATTTACATTTTACATTATTAATTGATGTTATCCTTTCCCATTACAATGTAAGTAAATTTAAAAATGAAGCCTCAAATGTCAGGCTCAGATATCACGTTGTGCTTCTGTTCAAGGATGTTTATATGCACACTTCAGGTTATTTGGAATGATGGATAGTAAGACCAACTTCAAGGTGACTAATGATACAAGGCAGCAAATTTGCAGCAAGAAAGATTCCAAAGAGATTATAACAGAGACATAAGAAAGTTAACATAGTGATTAAACATATGAACTTAAACTACTGAATTAACCACCATGCAATCTAGCCAGTTTATCAGAAACTTTTTTAAGTTAACAGAGGATAATAATTGCTACATCTCTTCTGAGTCAATATGCTTTTTGTTTTAATTGTTACTGTCATTATTGTTATTATTATTTTGATACTGGGGATTGACACCAGGGGCATTTTACCACTGAGTTACAGCTCCACTGCTTGTTATTTTTCACTTTGAAACAAGATTTCCCTAAATTGCTGAGAGTTACTAAATTGTTGAGGCTGGCCTTGAACTTGGGTTCCTCCTCCTTCAGCCACCTGAGTTTCTGGGATTACAGGTGTGCACCTCTGTGCCTAGCCCAACTCAATGTGCACACCTGTAATCCCAGAAAATTCTATGTTTCATGAATTTTGTGCACACCTGTAATCCCAGAAAATTCTATCTTTCATGAATTTTGTGCTTGGCACTGTGCTAGATGATGGAGATGATGAAACTGCAAATATCTTCAGTCATAGAAGCAGAGCTTCCCGGGCTGTTCAGTGTCTCCTGACAATTTGGAAATGAATGTCTGGGAAGTTAAAGAAAAACGTGGATGCCGCCCTCAATCATATGCACATAAGCATGTAGGATGTGGAAAAATTGGGAGTGGGCACAAGATAGAGAATTCTTTGGCCTCTGCCTTGATGGATCTGGAAAGGGAATGCTTGATGTGAGGGCAAGCTGACTGGCAACTAGCTGCGTCACTGCTGCCTTACACTGGTGGATGTTCCTGGTAAGACTTCTAGCCACTGACAAAGATTAAACCATGTTATCTTTCTTTTCATGAAAAGGAAGGTAGATGGTCCATTTATCATTTAGTTAAAATTTCCAACCAAAATAACCACTCTTTAATTAAGCTCTATAGAGCAAATTTTAATAATGTAAATGCTACTGATTGTCAGGATAGTTCAATCCTTGATCAGGAAAGTTGAATAAGTAACTTCTATAAATGGGAAGACCACCTTCCCTGGATCCCCTTGCGCTCTCAGGAGCCTGGAGTATGAAGCCTTTTAGCATTTCTGCCACCTCCTCCCACGAATTGAGAAAGTTCTTCATGGCCTGTGCCATACACATTCACAAAAAGGACCAAATTCCACTGCCTACTAACAAACATACCTTGAAACACACACTTTTCCTATCTTTCCCCATTGCACACACTGGCTGAGATTTTTTTTTTTTTTTCAAGAAGGATTCATTTGGGGACCCAAAGTTCACATGTCATAAATTCCACATTTTTAAAGACAAAAGAACAGAGGTCCTGAAAAGGAAAATGATTTTTCCCAGTTTCTAGTCAGCATTGGAATCAGAAATGAAAGTAGATGAGTGATCTCAGAACTGGGAACGTATCCACTGGGAGCCCAGTTCCTTGGGATTGAACAAACCTGCTGTAATTCCTTTCAGGTGTAAAGCAACCTGAAAACAACATTATTGACCTCTGTTAGAAACCCCCTTGTAGATCTAACAAGAGTTCATGTCTAATGGATGTGTGTTCTCCAGTGCCTCTCTCTAAGGCAAGATGCCTTTAACAGCATCTCAGAAATTATAGCACTTTGTTCTAGTTTCACAGTAAATGCTCCAATGGCTGTGTGGGCTCTCTTGGGTTTCTTCTTTCTTTGCGGTGCTGTGAAAACACACACTGCACATACATTGTTATTATTATTGTTGTTAAGAAGTGAGAGAGCATGAGTTTCTACCCTATCATCTGTGCAGGGCAGAGCAGTGAATCCTGCTGAAGCATAATAACCAGCTATAAGTAAACCAGTCATGGTAAAAACCTATCAAAAATGGGGCAATTTACAAAAATATGTCCCTCAAGCACACCAAAGTTGTCATCAGAGTGAGTTAGCTGCCAATTAACTTCTACATCTTACACAAAGGGCACAGAATTGGAGTGTAAAAATAAAACCAGTTAATGCATATCTATTGTTTCTGAACAATAAATCAGAAACAAAAAAAAATGAACATACCACTTAGCACTCTTCAGTGTAAGTTACCATCTTATGGAAAGCTGCTGTTCAGCCTTCTGACACAGGTGCATGACTTTTCAAAGGAGTCGGTAATGGAGATATTTTGCCTTACATGTCTTCACTTAAATTTTCAGCCAATGAACACTTACTGTGTGACTTCTGTGTTCTGGGCCCGAATACCAGGACAATTTGTTAAAAACTATAAGCATGGCTATACACATTCCTCTTACACATTACAATTGGGATATTTCTATTTTCAACAAAGCACTTTTCACACTGAACATTCGGGTAATTGATTTTTGGCAAATTCATCCATCCCCTAAATAAAATGGTGTAGAGAATTCTCTGTGTGTGTCCCAGAGACAGAGAGTGGTCAGGAAAGGAGATGACAATTCCTGCTGGCCTCTGAGAGATACTTAGGTCTTTATTATTTCCAGACAATTCATTGTTGTGTTCTCAAAAAACAAAAGAATAAACATGAGCAACAAAAATCACCCATGTCTCCTTCCACAGAGTTGGGAGCTTGCTGACTGGTGAGGGTATCTGCAGCGCTTTCTCTCTATGAACAGAAGTTGCACATCATCCCAGCATTCCTGCTGTCTTGGGATCTTGGGGAGTTTCTGGAAACTTTCTGATTGACTCTAATATGGTAATTTCATGTCACACTTTCAGGTCTGTGAGCAAATTACGTAGTCATGGAAGGTACAGAAAAATTATCCTTCGGTCAGATTTGTCCTCCCCGCTCTTAGCTAACCAGCGGCTTACGCATCTCAATGGTAATGCCATAGTTTGATGTGCTCTCGTGCTCTTTCCGGAAAGCCACTGTGCACATCAGCAAGTCTAATGTCTGGTTTATTCATCAAACCATCCCTGACCCCACAGGCCTCCGAAAGTAATGCTCTCTCCAAAAATTGCACAGTTCATCATTCCTCTTGTATATTTTGATAATTTCCTTCAGTCACATAATTCAATAAATATTTATTAAGCCTACAATACCCCAGGTATTATTGTGAGACTATGAAACAGCTGGGAATTAAAAACAAAAATGTTTTTCCATCTTTCAACATACAATGCATTGCGTAGAATGAGACAACAGACAAAATATGTACTACTTATTTTAAGCAGTATAGTAAGTATTTTGTAGAAAATTTAATTGGAACAGAGAGCATTGGGCATTATTGAAGAGGACTATCAGAATCCTTCATGGACCAGCAAATATTTTTAAGCAAAATTCTGAAGGAAGTATAATTAGACAAACAAACTGCAAGCAGCTGTTGTTTATCTCCTGGCTAGGTTGTAAATAAATAAATAATATAAGTAACTAGTAATTAATTAACTAGGTTGTGTGACTGTATATGATTTCCATCCTACGTTAGACATTAAACTTTGAGAAACCCTAGTAGTTATTATCTTTGACATCCAGCACAGAGTTAGACATGTAGCCCTTAAAAAGATCATTTGAAGTGTTGAATACAAGAGCAAAGGAGCACTTTTCTATGTTTTCTAAGTATTGTAAGTCCTAGTTCATCTGCAAAAATGTCTTAGAAGGGACAATAATGTTTATGTGATATTTCATGAGCTCCCCCATATTTTCTAGTCCTCTTTACTATTATCAGGGACAAAAAAAATTAAAAAATGGCATGAGTTATTTATGAGCCAAAGCATTTAAAAGATGATGCATAATCCTCCAAATTTTATTTCCCCTACTGTGGCAACTCCAAAAGCCATGTGCTGCGTTGGAGATGTCAAGAATAGAGTACCGTAGACCATTGGATGGCAAATAGACCCACTAGTTTATAGAGGAATTTTAGAAGAAAGAAAGAAATAGTTCACTAAATCATGAAGATTTTATAAATTATTTGTTATCACACTATTGTCCAGGCTATTCTTATCAATAAGAGTGAAAACTAGTAGGGTAGAGGAAGTGCAAAGGTGGGGGGGGGGCGGCAGTGGAGGAAAGGAGGAAAAGGGTAAGTAAGTACTGGGGACTGAGGTGGAGCAAATTATAGTTCGTTCTTGTAAAATTATGTCCACATAACCCCAATATTATGTATAACTGTAATGAACTAATAAAAACACAAAGAGTGAGACAGTTCATGGTTGGAAGTATGTAATCAATATTTTAAAGCATCATTCAATCCAACTGTAGTAGAAATAGGACTGATAACACTAGAAGTTCTCAGGAATTGTATTGATACTCTTTGTTTCATTGGCAATAAATATATTGGAGTTGGGTCAGTTCTAGGAAGATGAGGAGGTTTCCTAAAGACACCCATGTGCTTTCTGAGAATAAAAAGAGAGCCCCAAACTAGTTTATTTGTACCTTTTCTGGCTGTCCTGTCCTTCATCGGCTAGGTGGTAGAAGCATCAAGGAATACCTGTGAGGTAACATGGAGACACACATGAGGAACAGGAGCACTCACTGCACGGGGAGGGCTCATATCCAGTGTCCACACTATGGCCGATCGCTGGTTCTGATAGCTTGAGCTCATCCACCCAGCCATTCTGTGAACTCCTGGATAAAGGGAAGTTTGATCTGTTACTTCCCTACAGTCTTTGTAGCACTGAACAAAAGAAGATCAGTAAATAATTGATAACTGTATTTGCTGGTTGCCTCATAAGTTGGTTGATCCTTTGGGTAGTTGAAAAACAGTGAAATAAACAAAAGAAAGAAGTCCAGACTGGTGAGAGAGCACAAATATCTTTTTGGATAACTTAGGTCTCAGAGTTTGCATTGGAATTTCTGAATCCTAAAAAAAAATCCTTGATAGTAAGATTTCACTGGTCTAGACCTTGGAGACTAAACTATCAGTTGTAGTACCTCGTTTGCAAACAAAATAAAATAACTTTAGATTATTTAAGTAGAGGGGGAAAAAAGTTTATCTGGGTGCAGTGGTGCACGCCTATAATCCCAGTGGCTCAGGAGACTGAGGCAGGAAGATAGTAAGTTCAAAGCCAACTTTATCCAAAAGTGAGGTGTTAAGAAGCTCACTGAGAACCTCTCTCTAAATAAAATAGAAAATAAGGCTGGGGATGTGTCTTCGTGGTCAAGTGGCCCTGAGATTAATCCCCAATACCAAAAAAAAAAAAAAAAAAAGAAAAGAAAAAAAGAAAGTGAATATAGAGCCAGAGTCAGGTACATACAGCCAAGAACATGCTGAAATCATTAGTAGATGAGGTATGTGAGGATCCACAAGCAGCCAGGCACCATCGCAGACACCTATAGCAGACACCAACCCTGCTAGCCCTGCTCACCGGAAATCGCCCACAGCATCACTGCCGCTGCTGCCCAGGAGGCCATCTTCTGGACCTCTTTCTTTTAAAGCCCACTTTTAACATTTCTCATGTGCTCTTTATAGCCAATCTTCTAAGAATAGTGTATTCCATTTGCTGGATTAATTGGTTCAGCTCACCTTCACTTTGCAACCCAAAGCAATTACCTTCTCTCTCCACCAATCCACTAGTGCTGCCTTTTGGGTAAGATCTCAGTGAGTTTCTAATTGGCAAATGCAATGAACATTTTATCCACCTTAACTCTGATAGACCTAATAGTCTTGACCAGTACCTTTTTCGTTGACACCTATTTTCTGGTCTGTGCCTTAAATGCTATTGTTCCAAGGATTTAACCTCAATGCATAAATCCACGCACTCTATATTTCCAGAGGATCTAACCCATTCAAAGTGTCACCTACATAGTTAATCAACCTATATCTGTATTTCTAACCCTAAATTGTCTTTGAGGCATCAGACTTATAAATGCAAATTTCTGGTAAATATTTCTAATTGGGTATATCAGAGAAACTTTAAAATTACATATTTTAAGTCAGGCTTATGATGCTCTGGCAAATGTGATTTTCTTTTTGTGTTCCTTGACTCCATGAGTGACATCACTGTTTACACAGTCTCTCAGCCAGAATCCTGATTATAATTCTTTGAACTTTTATCTTGCTTACCCCAAAATGCAATCAAAGAAGTCTGAAATACAGCAACTTTGAACGCTCTCTTGAATCTGCTCAGTCATTACTAATAACCTGTCTCAGTTCAGGTTTTCATCATAATTTTTTTATTACTTTTGAAATCATCTCTAAACAGTCATCTCTGGCTCTGTTCTTGAGCATCTTTCCTCCTACCCAATTCCTGACATCCTTCCCCTACACACTTGCTGAGATGATATAATTAAAGATGAAGTACATACAGTTTCTTGCTGACATTTATAGCCATTCAGCAGCTCCTGCCTCTTCAGGCACATATGCACACCCCACCTTCTTCTGTTGCATAATATATAACCAGTGCAGTTGCCTGCACGTCCATGTGCTTTCAAAACTCTGGCCAAGATGGTCCAATACTCTGAATACACTTGTCTTTGATGTAAGCTCTTTTAACCTCATTAACTCTTATTCATCTCTCAAGACATAGCTCCTGTGTTGCTTCCTCCCAAAGCCCTCTTGGAACTCTCCAGAGTAGGTAGGTGCTTTGTTTTGTTTCTGTTTTATTTTTCTTCTTGTTGTTGTTGTTCGTTTGTTTGTTTCTGGTGCTAGGAACTGAACCCAGAACCTTCTTCATGCTAGGCAATCACTTTACCACTGACATATGTCCTAGCCTAGTAGTTGATACCCTAACACAAATCATATTCCAATTGCTACTCTTTTTCTGTTCTTCTTATATTCTTTGTCATATAAGCATAGAAGCTAGTGGCTAGTAGACTATCAGGGAGTCCCTGAGCTTTGTTTTGTTATATTTGCTATATTTCCCTGAATAGAAAATCAAATACAAATAATAATTATTGGTTACAATTCTCAAGGTTTAAATAATAAATAAACCAACAAACATATACCAAGGAAAACACTGGAGTCCAGAAAATCAGGGTTTCTTGGAATCAAAGCCCCACATAATGTGAGTATTCTCAGATGTCTCAATCTCCATCTCCATTTGCACATCTGCTTCCTGTCCATTCATTCCTGCATTCCTCTCCCTTGCTATCAGATCATTTTTCTTGCTCCTTATTCCACGTGGAAGAACTGACTGTGATATGTTCTCAAATGTTCATGACCTCTTTTCCTGCCCGTCAAAACAAAATACACTGCTTTAATTTTGGTTCCAAAATCCTGTACATTATGATCAAGCATCTCCCTTGGTACATTAGGATCAAGCATCTCCCTTGGACAAGAGGAAAAGCAGCTCAGGAGGCAGAGGCCAGTTACACCACCAGAGCAGGTTAGAGACAATGCCAAGTGTTGGATGGGGAGATTTATTTCCTAGATCAAAAGGGAGGAAATCTTGCTGGGCAGAAGAATAATAGCCATCTCCTATAATGGTAATCCTTCATGTTTGTGCAATATATTTCCTACTTTACCATTATTTTTGTAAAGAAAATTCACAGATATGTTCTCATTTATTTCATGCACAACTCCTGTGATTTAAGGGATACTGTCTTCATTTTACAGATGAGGAAACTATCACTCAGGGAGCGTAAGAAAACTAATCTGGTTCAAATTCCTTGAATGGGTAGAGCTAAGGCATGAATCATTGCTTTGAAATGCGTTGAACTATTGATTACCATGATGTGGATATCTGAGGACCTCAGAACTTGGTGGTGACTTAAAGTTGGGCCTGAGCATTGGGCTACCTGGGACATGCATTGCTGAAGGGAGTGACATGTTCTTGACTTCTAAGTGTAAAATCTTGAATTTAAAGAGAGGTTGTTGAGATCTTTGCCTCTAGAAAACTGATTTGTATACAAGATAGGTCCTCCATGCTTATTAATTTTCATTGAGAAAAGTTATTCCATTGGAAATATTCATTTATTTGACAAGTGCTTTTTGAGCACTTAGTAGGAAATAAGATCATATCCTTGAGAGTGTGGTGAAATATAGGACCCTGTCCCTTCTACCAAATAAATCATGACTTATAGAGTCAGGGATAGATGCATGGAACTATAAAAATATTTTTATATGATAGAGGCATAAGAAAGTTTTTTTTTATTGGTTGTTCACAACATTACAAAGCTCTTGACATATCATATTTCATACATTAGATTCAAGTGGGTTATGAACCCCCAATTTTACCCCAAATGCAGATTGCAGAATCACGTCGGTTACACATCCACAATTTTACATAATGCCCTATTAGTAATTGTTGTATTTTGCTACCTTTCCTATCCCCTACTATCCCCCCTCCCCTCCTCTCCCATCTTCTCTCTCTACCCCATCTACTGTAATTCATTTATCTCCTTGTTTATTTTCCCATTCCCCTCACAACCTCTTATATCTAATTTTGTATAGCAATGAGGGTCTCCCTTCATTTCCATGCAATTTCCCTTTTCTCTCCCTTTCCCTCCCATCTCATGTCTCTGTTTAATGTTACTCTTTTCTTCCTACTCTTCCTCCCTGCTCTGTTCATAGTTGCTCTCATTATATCCAAGAAGACATTTGGTATTTGTTTTTTAGGGATTGGCTAGCTTCACTAAGCATAATCTGCTCTAGTGCCTTACATTTCCCTGCAAATTCTATGATTTTGTAATTTTTTATTGCTGCATAGTACTCCATTGTGTATAGATGCCACATTTTTTTTTATCCATTCATCTATTGAAGGGCATCTGGGTTGGTTCCACAGTCTAGCTATTGTGAATTGTGCTGCTATGAACATCGATGTGGCAGTATCCTTGTAGCATGCTCTTTTAAGGTCTTCAGGGAATAGTCCGAGAAGGGTAATAGCAGGGTCAAATGGTGGTTCCATTCCCAGCTTTCCCAGGAATCTCCAAACTGCTTTCCAAATTGGCCGCACCAATTTGCAGTCCCACCAGCAATGTACAAGTGTACCCTTTTCTCCACATCCTCGCCAGCACTTGTTGTTGTTTGACTTTATAATGGCTGCCAATCTTACTGGAGTGAGATGGTATCTTAGGGTGGTTTTGTTTTGCATTTCTCTGACTGCTAGAGATGGTGAGCATTTTTTCATGTACTTGTTGATTGATTGTATGTCCTCCTCTGAGAAGTGTCTGTTCAGGTCCTTGGCCCATTTGTTGATTGGGTTATTGTCTAATTTTTTGAGTTCTTTGTATACTCTGGATATTAGGGCTCTATCTGAAGTGTGAGGAGTAAAAATTTGTTCACAGGATGTAGGCTCCCTATTTACCTCTCTTATTGTTTCTCTTGCTGAGAAAAAACTTTTAAGTTTAATTAAGTCCCATTTGTTGATTCTTGTTATTAACTCTTGTGCTATGGGTGTCCTATTAAGGAATTTGGAGCCCGACCCCACAATATGTAGATCGGAGCCAACTTTTTCTTCTATCAGATGCAGAGTCTCTGATTTGATATCAAGCTCCTTGATCCATTTTGAGTTAACTTTTGTGCATGGCGAGAGAAAGGGATTCAGTTTCATTTTGTTGCATATAGATTTCCAGTTTTCCCAACACCATTTGTTGAAGATGCTATCCTTCCTCCATTGCATGCTTTTAGCCCCTTTATCAAATATAAGATAGTTTTAACTTTGTGGATTAGTCTCTGTGTCCTCTATTCTATACCATTGGTCCACCCACCTGTTTTGGTACCAGTACCATGCTAAGCCTCAGGCTAGCATCATTATGAATGGACAAAAGTTGAAGGCATTCCCTCTAAAATCTGAAACAAGAAAGGGATGCCCTCTATCACCACTTCTATTCAATATAGTTCTCGAAACAGTGGCCAGAGCAATTAGACAGACGAAAGAAATTAAAGGCATAAAAATTGGAAAAGAAGAACTTAAATTATCACTATTTGCAGATGACATGATTCTATACCTAGAAGACCCAAAAGGGTCTACAAAGAAACTACTAGAACTAATAAATGAATTCAGCAAAGTGGCAGGATATAAAATCAACACGCATAAATCAAAGGCATTTCTGTATATCAGCGACAAAACTTCTGAAATGGAAATGAGGAAAAACACTCCATTCACAATATCCTCAAAAAAAATAAAATACTTGGGAATCAACCTATCAAAAGAGGTGAAAGATTTATACAATGAAAACTACAGAACCCTAAAGAGAGAAGTAGAAGAAGATCTTAGAAGATGGAAAAATATACCCTGTTCATGGATAGGCAGAACTAACATCATCAAAATGGCGATATTACCAAAAGTTCTCTATAGGTTTAATGCAATGCCAATCAAAATCCCAACGGCATTTCTTGTAGAAATAGATAAAGCAATCATGAAATTCATATGGAAAAATAAAAGACCCAGAATAGCAAAAGCAATTCTAAGCAGGAAGTGTGAATCAGGCGGTATAGCGATACCTGATTTCAAACTACATTACAGAGCAATAGTGGCATAAGAAAGTTGCCAAAAAATTCTGTGGGAATTCTTAGACTGGAAATTTGGTGCCACATCAGCTCATAAGAAGCATCATTGAGTGGGGCCCAGGAAGGTGGAGGTGGTGATGAGGCTTAGTGGGAGCCAGGTCTGGTTATGTGAATGGGCTTAGAAAAACTTTGTTTGGGTCCTGCCTAGGTCCTTCAGCTCTGGGACTAACAGCATGTGGCCACCACTTGACTGTATCCACATTTGCATTGATTCTTCCTCACTCATCTCTGATCCATTTGCCTTTGTGGAAATACCCACAAATCCAATTTTTAATCTACACAAGTCCACAGTCCTGTTTGATTCACTATGTAAAATCACATACATATATCAAGGTTTGACATTTTTATTATAAATTCTAGAATATTGTAACTTACTACTCTTTGCTCTAGTAAAAATAAAAGTAAAATTAGAAAATGACTGGATTTTTAGTTTAATGGGTTATTATTATCGAGCTTTGTATAAAAAATGAAAAACAAGGATGTGCATTTCTGTGAAATAGTCTGATTTTTCCCACAGTTTTTCCCATCATCCCTGCTTTTCTAAGACAAAGTTAGAGGTCTGATACTGGCTCAGGCTAAACTGAAGCTGAGGCTAAAGACTATAGCTGTAAAAATGTTTGTGAACACACGCACGCACACACACACACATTTTATATATATAAAGTTATGTCTCTCTATATGGGTGTGTGTGTATATACATATATGTATATACACACATATATATAAAACTTTGATTATGCGAATTATTTTATTTAGAAAGACAATAAATATACTTAGGTTGGCTACCATGTACAAACTCATGCAGATCAGCAGAAAAGAAGTCCCTATCTGTTGAGTGAATATTCAATGACACATGGGCTCTAAATAAATAAATAAATTTTAATAATAATATGTGCTATCAGATATATACTGTGGGAAGAGAAGTTATTTTAGGAGTTAGGAAGGGCCCAGAGATAATATTTGAGTGGAGATGTGAATGAGAGGTGAACCAACAGACATTGTTATTTCTCAAAAGTACCAAGGCCGATCTGGCCCCTTCCAATTTCTTAGACTTTCTCTCTTTTATTTTATCCTGGACTCATTCTGCTTAGCCCCGACAGCCTTGGAATCACCTTAGTACTTTTGAGATGCATGGGTTGAATCTTCTATTTGCCTGTCTTCACTCTTCTTGATACTAATCTTGATACTAATCTTCTTGATACTTCAGGAAGAAGATATTTCAGTAGTTTTTTGACCAAGACCTCTTACTCTCTTACTTTTGTTTGGATTTAATTACTAGGAACTAGAAGGGGATTGGAGAGCAAGAAGAGAAAGGGTTGGGGTATTTATTTCCCTTGCTCCTCAGTGGTCCAAAACCTATAGATGTTTAAGTCCCTTATATAGAATAGTGTAGAATTTGCAAGTAAATTACATACAACCTCCTCTATACTTTAAACGCTCTGTAAGTTACTTATAATACCTAGTACAATGAAAATACTTTGTAAATTTTTGTTATATTTTATAATAATAATGAGTAAGCTGTCTGTGTATATTCAGTAAAGGCTCAATTAATTTTTTTTTTTGTATTTTTGATCAGGGTTTGTTGAATGTGTGGATGCAGAACTTATGGGTACTGAAGTCCAACTGTCTAGGGCCATTGGCTACAATAAATTGCCATTCAGAATTGGAAATAACTTTCTAATTCCTTTATTTTGCTATAATGTGAATTAATTCTTGTGACTCCATAGTCACTTGTGAAAAACCACTTTCAAAAACCAAGGCTATCCATTTGTCCCTGCTGAGAGGGTGAAGAGAAAAAATAAACATTAGTTTGTGACAAGCATCCCATTCACTGATGTTCAGTATGTGATATGTGAATAAGTGTCTTTAGCATTTCCTAGAGCCCAGAAGTAAGAGTGGATGGATAGAAGAAAAGGAGAAGAAAGGGGGGTGCAGAAAAAAGGCCTGGGGTTAGGTGGGGCAATTCCTGAGAACCTGGGAGAGAAGATGGAGAAACACTGACCTTGAAAGAGTCCACTAACAGTAGTCATCTGAAGGGAGAGGTGGCTTAGGCCTAAAGCTGTTTTGTGGATACTAACTTGGACTTCCACCTGCTGCCACAAGTTATTCAGCTCGCTTACTTTATCTCCATTCCATCCATAGACAAGAATTCTAGAATTTGAGTTTGTTTTATTCTGTATCTGATTATGTGACTCTAAAGTCATGGACATGGCTTCTGCTGCTGCCTGGACTGTGCACACAGCCTGGGCCCTCTGGGCCATGTTCCCATGATCAGTATGAAGAGCTGGATAATGGTACAAAAGCATGATTCTACAGAAGGAATACACTTCACTATCCCAGAGTACAGTGGGATCACTACTGTTCGCTAAACCCCTTATAAGGATATTATATAAAGGCATTGAGGAAAGGAGCTCAATATCCAAACATAAAGAAATGACCAAAAGATGGAAATGCCACTTACTCTCATCTGATCAGTGCACGTTGTGTACATGGGTTAAAATAGCACTTTCGACCCCATATACTTGTACAGTGATTCCATGTTCATAAAAAAGTGTAGGCTTAACTGTCAAAACCAGATAAAGAAAAAGAACTTCTGAAGTGAAAGGATGGATAATCTTCCCCTCTTCATTCACATCAATTCTCCTCCTTGAGAGGCTGATGAAAATTTGATCATGAGAAAGGGTGATTGACATTTCCATGCCTATTTTGCTCTGGGCCTAGTGTCGCAAAAGCCTTGTAGCTCTCTGATATCCAGTAATTGCAATCAAGATCATCTCTGTAAGTGCTGGAGAGTCTTGGGGTCAAGCCCTGGGCCATGGATTCCTCCCCCTTCAACCCCCTACATGCGCCTGCTGGAGGGCCCTGGTCTGGGCAGAAGCTCTCCAAAGCAGCACCAACTCCATGCCATTTCCTGACAGCACCAAGAGCCCCAGCTGCACTGCTGAGTCACCCATACCAGCAGAAGCTGATGTCCTTACTCACAAAGGCTGGGCTAAGGTCCTTAGCACCAGAAGATGCTGTTTGAATGCTGGACATAAATTGAATTTTTAAATTAAATTCATTTTGCCACGTGGATGTTTAGGAAGACCATAAAAACTAGATTTTTCTGTCAGCCATTGGCTTTGCCCCAGGCCATTTCTCTGAGATATCACCATCAAACAAACTGGGTAAAATGAGTGACATGGCTTTAATCTCTATGTGCACTCTCCTTTCTATCACTTCCATAGAAGCTATGACGTAGACACATCTGCATTATGCTGGCAGGAATTGTTTACATGAAGCAGACATCTGTGTCACTTGTTCCATTTTTGCCAAACCATGAGGATGAGGATTGCCTTTTGTTGTTGTTGTTGTTGTTGTTATTATTATTATTATTATTATTATTATTTTGTACCAGGGATTGAACCTTGGTACTTAACCACTGAGATACATCCCAGCCCATTTTTATTTATTTATTTATTTATTTTTTATTTTTATTTTGAGACAGGGCTTCAGAAAATTGCTGAGGCTGGCTTTGAACTTGTGATCCTCCTGCTTCAGGCTCCCGATCCTGTGACTTTACAGACACGCACCATCATGCTCAGCTGGGATTTCTTATTTTTAGCATAAATTTCTATTTGATTATTTGAAGGAATTAACTAAAACTGCTAGGTGGCCATTATCAAAGCAGAGTAGAGGGATTAAGAGTTGAAATTGAGTCTTGCCTCCTCCATTGACCTGCAATGAAAGTTTAATCAAAGGACTCAGGTCTTCATATGTCAACATTGTGATGATAACAATATGCTTATAGAAGCTAAGCTTTCTGAATACTAAATACAATATTTCATGGAAAAGTACTTTTAAATATACATATTTTTTTGCAAACATTCAACTTTTATTTGTATTTTTCAAAACTTACTATAATAGCATTCTTAGGTAAAACTTAAGGCTACAAAATACGAGAGAGCCTCTTGCTCAATATTCAGAAAAGAATAACATGTCAACAGAGGGAAGTCCAAGGAATTGGCTGCCGATGGACTCGGGGAAAATAAATCATTTATGCGTTTTTAGGGGGTTGGTTGGATAAAAGGAATTTAAGTTTTTCTGAGATTGACTAAGAGTGGGTGGGGGTGGAGGCTCACAGCCTAACCTCATCTTTTGAGGTCAGCAAAGAGAGAATTCAAGACTATTTTTTTAAGCTTGACCTTTAATCTCTGATGGAAACGTGACAAGACTCTTTGCTTTCACACTGCCTTTGCATTTCAACTGGATGATGGTGGCCCTGTGGGCAGGGACATTTTGTCTCTCTCAATGAAATGCACAGAGGAGGGCACAAGTTGATCAACTTGCTTACTTTATCTCCATTCCATCCATAAAATGAATGCAAAATGCCTCTTTAGGCCTGAAACACAGCAACTAAATATTTTTTATGGATTCAGTCCTGTGTATCTCATGAAATGATGTCTAAGTGAATTGCTCCAAAGACAACCTCCCACGGTGTGACAGTGGCTCTGACCTGCCTTGCTCGGCTCCCATTATCACCCACCCTATTCTCCAGCACCTACGTTTATTAAAGATGGATGAAATAACTGCTAGTGCTTCTACCCAAACCTAAAATTGCTGCTGCTGTACACAATAACTGTCTAGTATTCTTTATTCCTTTTCTTCTATTAATAATACATTAAAACTTAGTTATAAAAAAAAAACTCAGAGAGAAGAGGGGAAAAAAGAAGATAATGATTTCTTGACAGATCTTGAATGAAAGCCTTTAGCACAGCTTTAACTAAGCTTGACACGCCACTTTTTAATGCACAAGTCCCCTCTGTTTCTTAATCTCTTCATACTTAATTGAGAAGTCCCACTTAGGGACAAAGCAAAGAAATTAATGAAACTCCTCCCCCAAATCTTTAATTCAAAATATCTGATGCTGATTATGTTTGTGTGTGTGTGTGTGTGTGTGTGTGTGTGTGTGTGTTTGTGATAAGTACTCTCCCCGTTGCTATCTGCATAGAGAAGGGCTGGATAACTGTGTTTTGTGAATAGAACCCACACTGTTCAAATTGGAATGTTTTATTAATCACAGTTCTTAAAAGATATTGAACATTGGAGGGGGTAGATCAAGAAATAAATAATACATACTCTTGAAATGGCCCTGAGATGAGTAGCTGTTCTCTTTATAAATATTACAAACCTCACATAATCCCTTAGGTGAAGACACTGTATTCAACACACATAATGATGAACAACAACAAAACAGCATTTTAATTTGAACCAGAGAATCCCTGGTTTGGGTCTGCTTATCCCATTAATGCATGTTCCCTTGGGTCTTGTGAACTAGGTGATTAGTAGCCCCAAATAATAGATGATTATCCACAGATGCAACGGTCAACTCACTTTCAGTCCCTATTGGAGAATCCATGACATGATCTACAGTAGATGATCCATACGGGAGTTTTTGTGTCATTTTGGTGTCATTGCTAGTGTTTCCTACACATCTAACCTATCAGTCAAACTTATTTTGTCATACATGTGCTTACAGCATTTTAATCAATTACCTGTGGAAACAAAAACTGGATATTTCTGAAACTTGGAAAATATGTTGATTGCATTTATTCTTTAGTAAAATTATTATGGCATTTATTAACACTGTAAAATTAATTGCTCTAATTAGCAAATATTATCTGTAACAAACTAATATAGAACATTCTACTTTATGCAGCTGTCTTAACAATTTGTTTTTAAAATAGGAAGAAAGGAAAGGAAAGGGATTATCAGATAGCCATGCGTGTGCTCATCAGGTCCTCTGGAACTGGAGCCACCAATATTAATTTTTGCTGACTTTTGGATATAATTATTAAGATTAGGGAATGACACAGGGATAATGCCAAGCCCCAGAACTCCTTCTTCCCAGAAGCTCTTATGTATCTGGCTGTTATTTTTACACTGATCATCCACAATTTCGATGCTAATTATCTGTTGATGTATTCCAGATTTTTTAAGCAGAAGAAAGCAGGAAGGTAGTTCTTACTTATTTAAATATGACCAATATATGAGCCTGGGATTATGTTTTACAGGATGTCTTTATATAATGGTGGGTTCACAGAAAAGGAATGTCAATTGATTGATTGCTATTTGAAAGACAAATCAATCTGAGGGCAAGCATTATTTATTTTTTACTTATTCTCTGCAAAGCCAAAGGAAAAAGCACACGTGCTTATGCTATGTTTAAGTAAAAATAATGCATCACATCTTTCCAATTTCTGACCTCATTCAGATGCAAAGAAGTAAATAGTCAAATCTCTCTTGTAAAGAATCACACGTATGAGGAAACAATTATTGCTTCATTTTACTAAGTACTTTTCAGCACTTACTGTAATCAAGTCACTGAAGATACAAAATAATATAAGACATTGATCTCAAGGTATAATTTTGGTAAAACAGAGAGAACCACTAGGTAGAATGCAAAAGAGATATAAGATAGAATGAAAGAAGTTTTAAATAAACTCACAATAGACTTAATGTTTGAAATTTAGGGTTTTTGTATACCTGTTGAAGACACAAAGTTCCTTACTACAAGATCTGTTTTGTACTTCCTTGTACATCCCAGTTCTCAAAAATTTTCTATAAAGGAAATTATACTATTGGACGTTTTATCCAAAAAAGTTACTCTCTAAAATATTTTATTGTATTACTTATTATAGTTCTACAAGCTAGTAAGATAGTAGTAACTGGCTCAAATACTCAACTTATATGATATAGCATTAGCAGATTTATACAGTTATTTTTTCTCCTTGCGTGATTCATATAGAGTGGAATAATACATGGAGGTCAAAAGGCAAACTTTCTCTTATAAATTGCTCAGCCTGTTCAAAATGAGCAAGGTGCTTAGCAAAGGAAAAAGTCATTTCCTCAATTTAATAATACTCTCAATATTTTATATCTTCAAATACTTTATTTTCAAATAAATTGAGAGATCTATGAAAGTAAAACCATGAACATATTGAATGACTGATTAAATGGATAGCCACCCCCTTTTATATTAGGGCCAACAAGAGCAATAAGCTTGAAGTGATTGTAAAAATCATGTGAACTTTGTTTAATCTGATGATAAATTTACATCTCTGTCTTGCTTTTTTATTAGGTCACAGGAGAGAGACCTGTATATATTCCAGAAACCAGGCATGTTTCAGTATTTACTGTTCAGCACTACTATTCACTACTATTCCCAAGAACTTCATTTTGAATATTGTATGTAATTTGGTTGAAATTCATCTTCACTGTGTGTGTGTGTGTGTGTGTGTGTGTGTGTGAGAGAGAGAGAGAGAGAGAGAGAGAGAGAGAGAGAGAGAGAGAGATACAGAGAGAGATACAGAGAGAGGGAGGGAGGGAAAGAGAGACAGAAGCAGAGATATTTAGGTGAGTAAACCCTTTCTAGGAAGTAGGCCAGAAGAAATGCACAGAGCCATAAGAATCAGAAACATCATCTCCAAATCTCCTGTTGAATTCTTCCTGAACTGTGCTTAAGGTTTTGAGCATAATCTGATGTACATTTTCAATTTCTCATGGTATGTGCTTTGCCCTAAGAACCAAGTCACAACTTCAGGCAACATTCACACCCTTGTCCACCTCACACACTTCTTTTGCATCTTCAAGAAAATCTTCAGGAAAATCTTGAACCTCCTACAGCAAAGAGATTGAAGAATGGAACCCAGAGCTAGTTTGGAATCTACAATCTTCAGTATCCATGAATCTTCAAATAAACTCCAGTGTCTTTGAATATGGCAGTGTGGTTAACATGCTATTCTTGAGCAAGTTATGAAACCTTCCTGAATCTCAGTTTATTCAGCTATAAAATGATGTACCTCCCTTTGACAATTCTAGTACAGATTTAATGAGCAAGCCTAGAACATTTCTGGTCATTATGTATTATTCAATATACCTAAAATTTGCTGCTCATATTGCTGAGCTCTTGGTGTGGGGTGTGTGGGAGACCTACCCTATCCTTCTATGAATGGAGACTGAGATATTCCTAAACACTGGAGACCAGCTTGTCAAATGCTTCCCAATCCACTACTTCAGTGAGCAGTGTCTCTGCTCTCTAGGGACATCCTCTTGAACCCATTTTCTCTGGAAGCCTTTCCTGACCACTTTAGCCAGCACCAATCACCTCTCTTCCACTCCACAATGCAGGTAATGTGCACAACTCAGCTACTTGCATTATGCCTCAGTTGTTCCTTGCTCTGTGCTGTTGTCCCATGTAGGCTGTGAGGACCTGCAAATCCTTGATGGATTCAACCTGAAATCCTCACCACTGTGAATCACATGCACAGCGTAGATTAAGGCTTTTAAAAGCCATGCCTCACAGTGCATGTGAGGGAGGGGTAATAGGGAGGCAGGTATCACCTTTCCTCAGCGGTTTGAGCACCACGGTTTAGCTTTAGTTGCATGGTGTTATCCTCCTTGCTCTAGAATCTGCACTTAGCAGTCCCTGAAGGGGTTTTCAGAACTGTCTGTAGAGGCAATAAAGATTCAGTAACAATGATAAACCAAGTTTTTAGGAACATCCCTATGTAGTTTTCTAACTTGAGCATAATTACGCATGTAGTGAGCTACAAATAGATGCAGGGACTGCAGAAAATGCTTTGCACATCATTATATCACTGCAGAGCCTTTCAAACTACTCCATTTTTATTCTAGTTTTGATATCTTCTTTCTCTTCTCACCAACACTCTCCTTTCTTTTAAAAAAATTTTATGCTCAGAATGAAGCACATCAACAGAAGTGAAAAAGGGAAGGAGTGTGCAGGAGGGACAATGGCTCACTCCAAAGTAGGGACATTGGGTAGTGGCACTAGAATCACTCAGACTTCCCTTCTCTACTCCCAGGCCTCTTCAGTGGAAATGTGTGGGTCAGTGGGACCTACTGACTGAAAATTAACGAACTGTGGAAGGAGAAGGGCCCAAGTTCAAATCTTGGTTCTTCCACTTGCATGCAAGAAAAAAAACGAAAAACTATGTTCTATTGTTTTGACATCTACAAGCGACAAAGTAAAGAGATAATTAATATATTAGCTTCAGTGAAATGCGTGGGTCAGTGGGACCTACTGACTTAAAAAGTGATGAATTATGGAAGGAGACAGGCCTAAGTTCAAATCTTGGTTCTTCCACTTGCATGCAAGAAAAAAAAAACAAAACTATGTTCTATTGTTTTGACATCTACAAGTGACAAAGTAAAGATAAGAGATAATTAATATATTAGCTTCAAGCACTGAAGGGCAGGCACTATTTCTCTTTCCTGTGTTTCATATGATGGGCACCTTGTGCAACTCTCTGGTTTGGCAGAGCCGCTTCCTTGTAGCACCTCATTGTCTCAGGTCCTGATGGAAAGAGGAGATATTGATTGTTTCCAAGTCCCACCCACTTCACTACAGGAACTCCAGACATTTATGGGGTGATTACTTGCCCCCAAAATGAAAATATACCCTCTGATTGATAATCACTATGCTAGCTGAAGCCATGGATTCTCACTTCTGCTGTGGATTTTTAATTTTGACTTTTTTTGTTGTATTTTTGTACTTACACATTTGCCAGAAACAGAGGAAAATGTTTTCGTTTTTCCTTATGGCAGAGGTTCCACAAAAGAGTTGCCTCAACTGGGAAAATTATAGTAGTTATTGACATGATGCTCACATCTGCTCATCTCAGGTAGGTTAGGGACGCCCATTCATGCTGGGAGATACCCAAGTAGGTCAGATATCTGCAGTCTTCATCATTGTTGCCTCAAGACATCACCCGCCCTGCCATACTTCCTGCTAGTGCTGATTGCACAAAGTCAAACAGTATGCTTGAGCTGGGGCCAGGTGGGAATCAGAGCAAAGTTCCTTATACTCCAAAGTGGTGATATGGCCTTAGGAAGACACCTCTACACACAGACAGCTGGAGGGATCTGAATGAATTCTAGCAGGAGTGGTATATGGTGCTTGCTTTTGTTGCTCAGTTTAGCTCAATAATCTAGAAGTGGTCTTTTGGACTTTCTTGGTAATGAGTTTCCTTATGGGATCTTCACTGTTCCTCATTGAAATTTGGTCTCCAGTGGCTATATGTAATCCCAATTCATGTAATAAATGAGTTAGGGGTATAGCTCCACTTCATTTGACAGAAACATCTGTGCTGAGGTTTTTCCCAGCCAAGATACCATTTTATAAACTAGGTCTGAGTTTAAATGCTAACTACAGCAGTTTCAACTTCTGGACACATGCTCATTTTTTTTTTCATTTTAAACCTAAGATGCTTTGGGTACAGCATTTCTGTAACTCAGTGTTGTTTTCTTATTATTTCACAGATAAATGCAAAAGGCTATACAATAACACTCATATCTATAGTAAACACAAACTATATCTCAAGCACTAAGCTTTATTCTTTAAATGCATTTCCATTTTAATCCTAAAAACAATTCAAAGTGGGAAATACTTTAATTATGAGGACTTTATAGATAAGAAAATTTGAAATCAGAGAAAGGTAACTAATGTATCAATAGTCACAGTGTAATGACAAGCTTGGGACTTATTCCCTGGCCATTTTTTGAAAGACTGCTAATTACTATCTAAGAATGACCTTTCTTGTAGCTGTGTTATTATTTGAAGTTCTTTTCATGATGGCAAGTTCTAAGGAACTCCTCAATTTCACATATATAGAAACTAAAGTAATGTAAATATACTGGAAATACAAAGAACATTAGTGCAACTTCATCAAGGTTCATCTTTAGAGTGCTTCTCAAACTCTAAAGAAGCATCAGAATCTACTGAAGGCCCTAGACTTTCTAGTTTAGGTGGTCTGGGTTGGGGGCTGAGAACTAACCTTTCCAACAAGTTCCTAAGTGATACTAAAACAAGTGGGATAACCCTTGGTGCATCACTTTTGAATTCCAAGAGCACTCATTGTTATGACATGGACCGTATCATTGTGCAATGATTTTTGTAAGGAGACAATACATTAAAATAATGGTTTTTATGCTCCTTCTCAGGAATATGTACACAGCAAATTATGAATTATTAATAGACAACCACTTTATATCTGCATGGCTTGGAATGAGAAATGCTTCAGACGAAGCTACCTTCCCAAGTGGTTAGCTGGGAAGAAATTTGGGGTGGCCAAAACACATGTATGTCCTCTCTACTATTTCCTTTTAAACTCATAAATGGAAGTTTTCCACATTTGGACCTGTTTGCCAGCTAGGGCTCTGCCAGGAGTGAAAAGGGAGGGAGATCAGTCCACCAGGAACTACAGCTGCAGGGTCCTCCCCCAACAACCCAGTGTGTTTTGCCACTTCTGTGGTCTGCAGAGGTGAAAGGGTGGCAGAAAGCAATCCAGTGCCCAGTAGTCCATCCTATTTCCATTGGGCTCTTCCTTCTGACTGCAATTTGCACCTCATCCAGGTGTGAAAACCTTTCCTGGGGAGAGGAAGATGCAGGCCCCTCCGTCAACAGCAGGTTGAAGTCACTGTCCTCCTTGTTACCGAGGAAGTGAGTTGGCAGCTCAGCCTCTGATTTTGCTCAGACACTTGAACTATTTATACTCTATTAGACACATATGAAGGAAGGAAATTGGACTTTCTCAGGTTTCAGATGTATCAGCAGGGATGTACGACTGAAAATTAATTCCCTGACACAGACTGATGAAGCCAGCCGTTTTCAGAAACACTGAGATATATTTTATATTTTTCATAACACGTGATCTCAACATTACATGCTTTCCCTACTTGACAGTGCTCATGGGACTCGGAATCTCCCATTCTCTTAAACAGCATTCTTGTTAATTAATCAAAATATCAAGAAATTAGTCAATGTGTCTATCAATGAAAATAGTCTAATAAAATCTATATGTCCTGGAATGAATGCAGAATGTCATCTAATTATAAAATGCCAAAAGAACAAATACAATAGTAGATCTAGTTTAGCCATAACCACTAGGGAAAAAAACAAAACACTTGTCTTAGTGTTTTTACTTATCTCTGAAGTCTACCTTTTCCTATATGTGATCCTTCTTTTTCTTTCCTCTTTACACAGCTATCAGCTTAAACATCACTAATAATTCAAGACTCTTTTACAAAGCATGGGTGCATATCATTATTAATCCTATCTTGGTAATTTTTACATATGACCATATGTTGTTTTATTCCTCTTTTTCATTTTAATTGACTATACTAAAGTGTCATCTAAAAACTTGGCCTGTTAAATCATTTTTCCCCACATTTTTATCGGTGCATTATAGTTGCACATAATGATGGGATTTGGTGTTACATATTCATACATGCACAAAATGTAACAATATAATTTGGCCAATATCACTCCCCAGCACTTCAGATGTTAAATCTTATTAGCCAAGACACTAGAGAAAGTTTCATTATGCTTCTGATCCTTTGTCCACTTACTGGAAAACAGTACCAGCTGTTGTTTTGATGGAAAAAGAAAAATGGCTGAGATATGTTGGAGAACCTCAGGACCTATGAACTATCGTACACATTTGTAAGCCTATTGTTGTTACTGGGTGATTATACTAATTCATATTTTACTTTGTAACAGAAGCAATCATCTAATCAAGATGATTAAAATCTATAACAAGAATAGCTTCCAGAGGATGCTCAATATATTGACTGAAAGATAAGAGTGAAGGATTTAATGAGAGTTGGCAGGATTCTCTTGACTGTACATTGAAGACAAATAATTGGGATCTCTCTATGCTTGCAACACCTGACATCAGAGAATATCTCCTGAAACCAAGGAAATGTGTTGGAGGGAAAAAGCCAGAAACAAAGAATCAACAAGACACAGAGGTTACGGACATCATGGGAAAGCATCCAAGAACAGTTTCTCTTCAGCCCCAGTGTGAGCCTGTGCCAGGGCTGAGTTCAAAGATTAAAAGCATCAGATTTTTGTACTTTAAAATACTGAGTGTTATTGGAGATGTGAAGCTTGTGGTCACCTATCAGCCAAATCCCTCATTCTCTCTCAGTGTTAAACAGATCGCATAGTGGAGGAAGTCGTGAAAGGATTAGGGTAGACCAGCCAATCTTACTACAAACATATGAAGGAGCTCATTGCATCCCCAGTGGATGGCTTTTTAGGAAAAAGAGAAAAAAGAAAAGGAAAAAAAAAACATTGTATATATTTCCTTCTGAAAAACCAGACACTGTGTAACCAGAGGCTTGTGTTTCTGGAAAGTTTCCTCTGCAACTTAATTCCTTTGTTAAAAATAAAATTTGGAAGAGCAACTAAATGAAACAGCCTGTAGCTTTTGGAAAACTGACAGGTAATTTCTGTGGGGGTTTTTGGTGGATGAGATCAGGAGAGAAACTGTTCTTTAGAGAGCACCAATGGAAAAGGAAGAAGGAAGCACCACCTAACTTCAGGCACATTGCCTCTGTGTTGGAAGGGTCACCAAGAAAAGCGGATAGTGGTTACAGCAGAATAAAGAGTCGTTTAAAAAAAATTCAGAAAATAAGGAACATACTCATTTGTTATCATGTGAACATTTTCAGTGCAATGGCCACCAAAGATCATCAATTCTAAGACATCTTCAAACTTCAAATTACATTTACCTTGGTCTTTGAGCATATTGCTGGAAGAGAATTTTAATCTTCCCAGATCTTTTTACAAGAAGGAACAATCCAGTTTATCAAAGTGACCTCTTCTATATACACCATTCCTTGACTATTGTTCTGCTTTTCTCTTCAGTTTGTTAATCTGAAAATGAGTATAAAAATGTAAGAGTAACATAAACTATATTCAAACATCAAATAAGCTTTCCTGAGTTTGTCCATCTGTTTTTTGCTAGGCATGTGGCTCTGTACTTGCAGGCATATGCTACAATAACAGTGTAAGAATAAATTCCACATCTTGAGCTTGAGAAATGAATGTTATGTTGAAATTTTTGCAAAGATTATAAAATGAAAGGGAGCTTTGCGATATTTATTATGAATATAGTGCATTGTAAATTAAAGGTTAGTTAAGACTTCATGTTAGATATGTAAAGGGTAGTCTGACAGTGGAGACTTAAATTCATTTTTTTAAATCAAATACCTATACTTATCTCTTCCTGAAGACGTAGGACCCAGAGATGAGTCAGTCACAACCCTCTTTCTCTGCCTACCTATAAATCTTTAAAGGAGGATTGAACAGGTAAGAAAATAAAAATTGGTCAGTAGGCAAGCTATTATTTTTACATGAGATGAGGAAATTGGAAATGAGTTAAAGTTAATTCTATTCTGGAAACAACCTGATTTCAACATTTCAACTCCAATGTCATTGCTTTCCTAAATGAAAGGTCTAAATTTCCCATCATTTCTAAATGACTCCATATTGAAAGTTGAGAAATGCCTGGGCTGAGTTAACTTGATCTGATAACTGACATGGGTTTCTCTCCAAGGCTCTGAAGCCCTTTTGAAAACTCATTCCCATGAGTTGAGACATTCTGAAATGGTGCTTTTTCTGTCCTCTATTACTCAGAATACCTTTTGTTCACAAAGGGTGAGATTTGAAAGAAAGAGTTTGGAAAACTCACTGGTGTGGAAACTAAGATCTACTATTACTCTTCATTTTATTCTATTTCACATGCCAACAAAGTGCCATTAAGTACTATTTCTCAGAGAAGCGGGAAATCATGCTTGGTTGGTGTATAAAGGAAGGTTGCACAGAATGATTGAAATCTGGAAAGAAATTTAAACTCAGATTAAGATTTTAGTGGTGGAAATAGTGGATAAAGAGGGCACTCCAGCTACCACAGAGAATCCATAGAGACACAAAGATAGAACAGTATCAGCCATGAGAGGGACAGTGTACAGCTATATTTTTGTGGGCACTTAACAGTTTTTTACTTTGTGGAAAAGCATGGAACAAATCCTGGAATGTGGACATCAACCACATTTTGAAAGACTTTAAATATTAAGTTATAATTAAATCCAGGGTATGGTGGGAGAATCATGGAATACTTTATCCAAAGGCAGTCATATGGTTGAAGTTTATCATAGCAAAATGAATTTGACTGTTGTCTATGGCATTATCTGATAGAGGAAAAGTAGTTATTACAGGAACCAAATAGTAGGCTACTAAAATATCCAAGGCAAAATATAATAGGAGTCTGAATTAATTAGATGATAAATGGCAGGGAGAGAAGAGAGCAAATGAGATCAATATTGTGAAGAAAGAATTCTGCATGGCTTGGTGCATATGACTTGGAAGAGGGAATGGCTCTGATGAATGGAGGGGAAAATGGAAGGCTGACTGCATTTCACTCCAAAAATAAGTTTCTGATTGATTAGAAATAAAAATACCATTACTGGAAACTAGATAAGCCAGAGGAGAAGCAGATTGGTCCAAAAGATGGATGTAGAGTCAGTCACGGGGAGGTTTACATGTCTTAGAAGCAAGATCTTACTATTTGAAAAAACACCTTTTAAGATATGAGTCATTTAACACTGACTAATATGGTAGGTGTGAGAGGACGACTTGAACATGGTAAATACTTTGAACAATAGTTGGTTGCTCAGAATCTCAAAAGTTTCATCATCAAATGGGAGAACTCAAAGTTAAATACTGGGAAACGTTGGTGAATAATGATGATTTTGTGACTTATAACTAAAAGGACTTTGTATCTAGAAAATGGACATACATGAGGATTTTTTAAGAACAATTTTTGATCACATAGAGCCTACATAACATAATCTGGAAGTCGATTCTCACTGAAAGAGCAGCAGTCCTTACTAATTCTTCTGAGAAGAACACACACATCCACAGTCAAGGTGGGGAGAACGCCAGGTATTTTCATTGAGGGCCCCCCATAGTCAGAGAATAAAGACAAGAAAGACACATATTGATAAAGAAATTTTAATAACTGGAAGGAAAGGATAACACTTTTCAGCTTACAGAACTTGAGTACAATTACCTGACATCTATTTTTTAAGAAAGAGAAGGAAATTTAATTGAATGCACAGTTAGACATCTATCAAAATGAATTTTCTTTAAAAACCTCATATAACAATATCCCATTTCTTTCTCAGCATAATGATTTCTTACCAACAAAGCCTGTCAGTGTTTCCTAGAAGCAATATTGAAGTGACTTCTTGCTGGAAATTCAGCAAATGAACTTTTTCTGCTCCCAGAATCTCTCTCCTCATTAGGCTAGTTAGAAATCCGCCCGGGGCTCCCAGCCCTTCTTCTTTCTGACGGATGCTAAGTGTAGAGCAGCTAATGGACACTTTAACTGTTAGGGGGCTTTCGATTCAATCCCTGGCAGCCTGGCAGCTCATTCTGAGCCCTTTCAGAAGAGTTGCAATCATATGCACAAATACTGTGGTTAAATATGGGCTGGAAGGGAAATAGCATTTTTTTTTTCTCTCTCTCTCATGACTAAGGGAGATACTTGTTAAAAACAGGAAATAATTTGTGAAGGTTTCCAACAGGCTGGGACCTTCACCCCTTCAAAAGACCCCTCCTACCATACTGTCCCTCCAGCAATCTGCTGCTTGCAGGGAATAAAGAGGGGAGGGAGATTTTTCCTCCAGCTTCAACTCTGCTGAGACAGCCTCCTTCTAAGGGTCATTATATCACATAATTTTCCTTAAAATATCATCTAATCACAAATACTAATAGAATAAAACAGCCTCAAAATGGTGTGAATTTCAGATGAAGGGAAATTGATAAGTACACTGTGAATACAAACATGTTTCCATGTAAATATGTATTATCTGAGAACAGGTGTAATTAGCCCTTTCCCAGTTACAGTAGCTTTCTCTGAATCACCACTTGCCTTTTGCAGCCTCCTTGTCCTAACATCAGCACAAACAAATTGATCAGCTAGCATTCTCTGATGGTCTGTGGCCCCTTGCTTTCTCCATTAGTTGGAAGGTTTTTCAAGATCATTTATTTTTCTTGAAACTTCCAGTTCTGCCCTAACAAGCCTGGCACAGAAGCTCTGATTTTACAATTCTTGATTTCATTCTTAATCTACAGGTTAAATTGGGTTTGGGAAGCATCCACTCGATGTTTCAGATGGCTTAGATTCAATAATCCACAAATGTCTAGACATTCAAATGAGGTCAGGGGGAAAAAATCTATTCTTTGAAATTTATTTAGCAATTCCAGTCATTGATTTGGAGAAAGTATCTTCCACAGGCAACTGAAAGAGAAATTTGTTCTGGCTCTAAATATGAATCAAAGTGGCAAGACCCAGACTGTCCTATCTTTTTAAACGTGAGATCTTTTTGAAATCTGTAAAGATGCTCCTGCAAATTTGGCTGGTGCTGATGCGTCAAGGCACAATTTATCCCAAATGACTCCATTGCTAGGAGTCAGGAGCTGAATGTAAAAAGAAGTTCCCTTGACAAGGCACTGGAGCTCAAAATTCAGTATTGATGGGTTGTCTTCTCTGGAATGTAACCTCATGATTTCTTCAAGTCTATTGACTGCTCCCCCCACCTTTGAAATATATGATACATTTTATATGGTGGCTACAGTATTCAGTGCTACAACATCCAGCTCATGATTCTCCCAAGGCTGTGTAAGAACCAGGGGCTTTTTGAATCTGTGGCAAGTTGTGTACTGCAGATCTGGCAAGAGTGTGTCTCATTGTTAACTCTGATGGCATGACCTAACATAATGTGACACAGACTAGGAGAAGTAATGTGACAAAGTGGATCAGGCAGGCAATGCTGCACATGAAAAATATGACATCTCATCTGAAACCAATCCTGCTTTTAGCACAGATACTACCTCAAAGGGCACATCACTTTTGTCCACATCCTTCAAGCTTTGTGGTGCTACGAAGGCCACGTAAAGGCCACATCAGTTATGGGTACAGAAGTAAAGCAGCATCCAGGTAGAGACAAAAGGCACTCTTTGAGAGATGATGGGCTCCCATAATCAGCCAGAAGATGTGCAATTAGGTAAGCATATGGATGAGCCATCTAACTCTTACCTCACATGGTCCCTGGGACTGACATCTATAGCAAAGCAGCCATCCTCCTGTGTGTAGACAAGGTGGAATGGACCTGCTGAAGAAAAATGTTAATTCATACTTCACTATTAACAGCTTCACAACTTGATCCAAGTTCATTTCCCCACTCAACATTTATTACATGCATCAGTCATAGATATAATCAGGAATATAAAATCATTCCAAGAAATTCAAACAGAAAGGAATTTTAAAATATTACAAATTGTTGGAAAGGGTGATAGGGAATACTAGCGAATGGTGGTACTGCTCAGAGATCAGAAAGAAGAGGGGGTTTCTAACTGCCTCCTCCCAGGACTAGAACAGTAAAAGTACGAAAGTCAAACTAATTATTCACTCCAAAATACAGATGATATCTGACCCCCAGTTTTTCTATTTTTTTTTCTGTTTCTTTGACTGCAGGGACCTAACCAGAAACAACTGATAAAGGGAGTAAATAAAAAGATTTTCAGCTTCTACAATACAGAGCAGAGAACAGGAAGTGGAAATGAGGTATAATACAGGCAGACAATGTTGGCCATATTATGCTTCAGTTATTGCAATGAAACATGAAAAAGAAACATATGTGTGTGTATATATATATATATATATATATATATATATATATATATGTTATATGTATGCATATATATGTACATAGGTAACCACAATAAATTGTGATATATGCTTGAGGTAAGTCTCAGGTAAGCGTGACGTTTCATATACTACATGTTCTATAATACAATTATTATCATGGTTTGGATGTGAGGTGTCCACCAAAGCTCAAGTGTGAGAAAATACAGGAATGTTCAGAGATTAAATGACTAGGTTATGAGAATTGTAACCTAATCAGTGGATTAATCCATTTGAATGGATTCATGGGTGGTAACTGTACACAAGAAGGCTATAACTGGAGGAAGTAGATCACTGAGGGATGTACCCAGTGAGGACTGTATTATCCCCAGCTCCGGGCACTCAGGTTCTCTCTGATTCCTAACTGGCATGAGCTGAGCAGCTTTCCTTTACCATGCCCTTTTGCCACCTCTCAGGCTCAGAGTTATGGAGTCAGCCAACCGTGGACTGAAGCTCTGAAACTGTGAGCCAAAATAAACTTTTCGTCCTCTACATTGTTGTTCTTCCTGGGCATGTTGGTCCAAGCAATACAAAGGTGGTTAACAGAGCTTTCTTCATGATCTGGGACTAGACTATAATCTTTATTTGGATTTTCATTATTGATATGCAGAAGATATAATATTATATAAAATATGGCATGTTTAAATACAGTACCCATTACATGCTTTAATATCAATTACACTTTAATCTCATTTGGGAGACTTTTTAAAAATAATATTAGCAGTAAGTGCTTCCAAAAATGTGGAATGGATTTGAAATATTGGGTTAGAACCCACGTTTTGGTACTTATTGTTTTCTCAATTATGTCATGATAAATATTTGATATTTAAATTGAAGAGTGACCCTAATACCAATGGAAGAAATTCATATGTATTTATAAAGTTACTGTGAATATTGTAAAAAAAAATCACAGTTCTCTCTTTATAGCAGGATGTGGTAAAACAAAAAATTATGGAGAATTAAAGAATTTATAATTTAAGTCTGAAAAAGTATTGTTTACAGCAAGATTTCTTTGTCATAGCACAGAAATCTCTCATTATATTGACCATCACTGGGAAACAAAGGGTTCCTCTTGTTTTTTTTTTTTTTCTTTTTCACATATGGAAAGACTACTTTTTAAATAGACTTATAATCATTCAATATTTTAAAAGTAAGATTTATTGTTTTCCTGCATACAAAATTAACATATGATGGAGAAGTTGGATCAAGATTGCAAACTGAGCTCATTGTTTATTTCTCTTTGCACTTGAAGTCCCCTGAAATCATGATCATTAAGAAATGTTATTTTTATATACACATTATAAATAAGAGTCTTAAACAAACTTTTTAGGAGATCCTTAAAGACAGAGAGAGAGAGGAAGAATAAAAGCATTGAAAATCATCAAATATAATTAGAGTTATTTTATATTACATTTGAGAAAAATCTAAGGGTTTTAAAATCTTTGATACAGGGGATTTAACCCAAGTGTGCTTTACCACTGAGATACCTCCCGAGCTTTTTTATGATTACTTTCTCTTTCTACAGGGTCTCACTACATGATCCTCAAACTGGAGATCCTCCTGTCACTAGGATCATAGTTATATGCAACCACACCCAGCAAATGTAAAGTCTTTGATGATAAATGAAAGCCCAGTAGAGACCTGTAGGAAAATAAAATGACTTTTGGATTAGCCAGGCAATCTGGGCGCCATCAGCTCTCCTAATTTTATGTTTTGTTTTGGGTGTTTCTGTTTTTGTGTCTCTTTCTTTTTTAATTAGCTTTTAAACCTTTTTAAACTGTAGAATAGGGAAGTAGGAATACGTAATGTAATCCCTTGCCAGAATTAGCATGACAGAATCTAATGCTAATAGAGAGCATCTCTGCCGCAGTTCACTGAAGGGCCACTGCCTAGCCACCTCAGATAGCAGCCAGGATTTTCACTTGAAATTCCAGATCTAGAGTAAGTATATGAGGTGGTGTTCAAGTTAGAGCTGGGGATGAAGAGGTTTCTAGGGATGGAGTATCTCTAGATATTTCAGAAATTATCTCCCACCTATGTAGTACAGGGTTTATGGGGATGAAATCATGGACTTGGATTTGTTTGTCAATTTGTTTGTCAGTCTATTGTCATAATTAAAATGAGTAGAAATATACATTTTTTTGTCTTTACAAACTATTTCCAGACTAAGCAGACTTTGAATAGTACAATTTCATTAGAGATACAATAATCTCCTAAATTCCAGGACAGTTGAAACCCAGTATTTAATGTGCATTTTTATAGTTATTTCAGCAAAATAAGTTTATATAGATACCTTCTCAACTCCACAGTATAATTTAGATAGTGTATTCATTTTGAAGATGCAGAATATTTTTCCCTTAGAGCAGTATCACAATTTTAAGTAATTTATCTGTGATCAAATGACATATAAAGTAGTGGATCCAGGATTTAATTCAAGTCTTTATGGTTCTAAAGATCATGCCTTTCTATTTTTCTTTTAAAATTTAGTTTTCAAATAAATTTCACAGTATATAATCATTAAGGTGTGACTTAAACCAAGACTTAAAAGGTGAAAAGAGCTAAGCACAGTAGTACATGCCTGTAAACCCGGTTACTTAGGAGATTGAGGCAGGAGGATCACAAGTTCAAGGCCAGCTTCAGCAAGTTAGTGAGACACTGTCTCAAAAATAAATAAGAAAATAGGACTGGAGATGTAGCTTAGTGAGTACCACTGGGTGCAAATTCAAGTACTAAAAAAAGGAGGGTATGAAAAGAATGTTAATATTCACCCTAAAGATGTGAAGGTATATCAAAGGGTGAAAATAACTGAAGAAAAATTTGGAAGCAAGAAATCTCATAACAGCAAGAAGGAGTTCTCCCTGGAGTCTAGAACATTTGTATAGCTGTGGTGCAAATGAAATAATGATAGTGAAGATATTGTACCTATTGTCCCCCAAACATAGTTATCTACACATATTTCTGTAGGAGTTGAGTGTCATTTAGCTATCTTACACTTTTAATCTTGCAACATATACTGGATAGCTTGGGGTGAAAGAAATTGTAGGAATGATGTGGCAAGTTAAGAGCACTTTGTAACTGGAGGTAGGTTATATGTGAAATAAAACTAACTTTGAATTAAGGGAAATTTTGAGGAAACAATTAAGTACATTGAAGTGATGTAGATATTGTTGGCTTAAATAACATATCCATCACATTAACATCACATTAACCTAAGTAAGAAGTAGGTAGGTTTTTATCTTCAAAGTAAAATGATAAATTTAATTTTAGAAATGATGAAAGTGAGAAGATTATAGGTCACCCAGGATATGATGCCTAATAAACAATTTTGTATTAGACCCATCAGATAGCTGAGGGCAGAAATTTAGAGTATTCCAAATGGAGGTGATAATTGTATCCAGTACATAGTAATTCTCAAATATTAATTAAACTGCACTGAATTGCATTAAAATGGATTCAACTGACTAGGGTCATCAAATGCAACAGAGGAAAGTAGTCAACAATTAGAAGGGCAGCAAGATATTTAAGTTGTGAACTTAAAAAGATACTGGAAGAACAAGAAGGAATCAGCTGGGCCAGGCAGGGAAAGACGGAAGGGACCCTGGAAATGGTGACTCGGTGGCAGGGCAGCTGGAGCTCAGGGGATTCTGGGACATGTAAGTGGTGAAAAGTAGAGCCAATTATATGAATTTAAAAAGATTATATATTAATATGATCTTTCATTAAAATATTCATTGCATATCTACTATAGCAAATATAACAAAATTATAATACTTTATATGGTTACAGGTGTTTGCAGTTTATCCGGCAGCAAACTGTGCCAGGTGTTAAGTTTGTACTGAAATATATAGAACCTGCCCTTGAGGACCTCACAGTTTTCTATGGGAGATAAAAGCAAATACCTAAGTAGAAAAGTGAAAGTGTCTTAAAATGACAACTTTGCCTTTTCTCCAGGGGCATTCTTATTCTAGTGACATCTAGGGCTTCCATGTTCGTTCCTGATGAAGAATTGAGCCTGTAAGATAGACTCTTCTTTAGCTGGATTTTAAGCTTTCTGAATTCAGGGACCATGTCTGTCTTTCTCTTGCTGTTTTCTAAGCACCTAAAACAGAACCTGCCCAATCGTTTCTCCATAAAATAATTTTTTAAAATTAATTAATGAATGGATAGAAGAACTATTAGATCTCTTGCCAGCACCGATGTGGAATACTGCTTTCTACTACCTTCTTCCATTTTGCAATTGTATTTACTCATCTATATATTTCTCCTATTACTTTAATCCTGACTTGAAAAAAAAAAAAGAAAGGAAGTAGTAAGGTAGTTAGCTCTCCTGTTTGAAATCCCCCACACTGAATCTCTCAACTTTGTGTCCTTGATTTGTTCCTTCAACATCATAGCAGTAGCCCGGTACCTTAAAAATACAATAAAAGATACTGTTAGATTCTTTTGAACGATAGAAAAATGCAATTTTCTTCACTTTCTCAAAATGATATAGCTTTTGAAAATATTAGACTTTTGACCAACTTCTGAATTTGGAGCTAAAGAGTTGCCTTTCCATTGCTTCCTGCATGAACATAATGTGATTTCATATTGTTCACCTGGTTCAGATAAATGGAAAGTTATTTGCAGTTAGTCTGAGAGGTATGTAAGGACTCTCTTTGGAGAGCTGATCTGGTTTAGCTAGACTTTGAAGTCCTTGGAGTCCCTATAACAACCCAAGTACATGAAATTATTTGAGGGGATGATGAGAAAACCTGTTCTGATTAAACTGAGACCATTCTCTGACTTCCTAAACCTTCAGACAACTTAGGAACTAATGCACAATGCATATGTCTCTTTCTGAAATGTTCTCTGTCTTAGTTTTTATATGAGAGTGAGCACAGTTCTGCAATATCTGAAGAAATCTGTGGATTCTGTAGAGACAGGAACAGCGTGACATAAATCTCAGGAAGGCTTCTTATTTCACAAATTTCCCAATTGAGTCCTGCTATTGTATGAGTCTGGGCTCTTGATCTCTGTCAAAATCAGTCTGGAAGCCTTCTGAGATTGCCTCCTGAAAAACTAATATTCCTACAGATTGGACCAGAGATGTCATAGGTCTGAATGTACATATAAATACTGGTGTGCTTTAAATTTATTTTGAAAATGCATGGCTAAATTTGTTTATACAGTCTTTATACTGGGTATTAAAAGGATTCATAGAGAAGGGGCATTGAGTCCATTCTTGGAAACAATTTTTAGGCAAATCAAATGGTTATATGAATAGGGAAGTAGGTACTAAGGGCCAGATAAGATAATGATCCAGAAATCAATGTCTCATATATATGAGCACGTATGACATTAATTACGTGTGTGTGTGTGTGTGTGTGTGTGTGTGTGTGTGTGTATGTATAATTTTCATGATCAGGGAAGATAGAAAAAGATTATATCAGAAACATAACTTGAATGCTAACGGCCTCTAATAGTCCAAACAAGTAGAGGAAGCACATGCTATTCTGGTGATGAGAACAGGTCTGGGGCACAGATCAAAGAAGGATAAGAGGGCAATGGAGCACCTGTATCTAACAGGAGTGCCAGAAAGTACCACAGTGTGCCAGCAGACATCTGAATATGTCTGTATACAAGGAAATTTCAGTTTATTATTTGCAGTAGGAAGAGTTTACTACTATGCAGAAGTCCTCATATTTGATCACTACACATTTAGAGGCCACTCTATGTCCATGATATTGAACATAATTATGATAAAAGTCATGTTCTCCAGCAAATTCACAACACTTATTGACAACAGCAATTTTTGGCACTTAATGCATATCAGGTATGATTCCTTTATACTTAACAAAAATAACAGTTTTATCAAATAGTTACTATTGCCTCGTTTCAGATGACTAAACTGAGAATCAGAAAAATCAAATAACTTGCCCGAAAACACACAGGCAGTAAAAGGTAGAATTGAGAACCAAGCCTGACACTTGTATTCTGGAGTCTGCTAAGTAATTGTTATGCTTTCTGTTTGCTTAGTATCTGTTTGCTACATGTCTTTGGATAACAAAGTTTTTACAACAAATAAGTTTTAATAGTTTCATATGATTGCACAGTAGGGATATATCAAAAGGTATTTATTCAATTCTGGTTTTGGTAAATGGTTTGTTTTCTATTCTTAAAAATTGCTGTGATAAACAAAGCTGTATGAATTTTTATCTTCACAAACACACCTCTAGGAAAAATCAGTTCTTAGCAGTGGAATGACTGGATCAAAGGATATGCATATTTTTAAGGATTTTGACTTATGCTATCCTAAATCACTCTCCAGCAAGATTTTCCAAATTTGCATTGCCCCATCAGAGACTGAGATGATCAATTTCCCTAAACCCTCAACAGAAATGATTATCTTTTTTTTTTTTTTTCCATCTTTGGTAGTTTGAAAATCTCAGTATAATTCACTATAGTTTGAATCAGAAAAGTTGAATATTTTCATGTTTAATGATAATTTATATTTTTGTGATTTATATATATAATAAAAATAAAAATATATTATATTTATATTTTATATACATATTTATATTAAATATTTTTAAAGACTTATTTTAGTTTGTACTGTAAAAATAAAAACATTATATTGGTATGGTTTGAGGCTTAGAAAAACTTTCTCTCAAAACTATACAATTTTTATTCTTTAGTTGTTCTTTATGATTTAAAGTTTTTGATTAAACTATATTTTGATGAATAATCTGAAGAAGAATGATTAATTTTTGTATATTTTTAATCATATAATTAGCCACTTGTCCCAAGTGCATTAAGTGGCTTTTCAGCCACCAGTATCATTATGACAATAATTTTGTTCTTCAAATTACTAACATTATGTACAATATTATTATATTGGACAATACTGAATTGTACAACTTCATTAATTTATGTTATAATATCTGCAAATTTTCTTTGCTATCTTCATCTTAATTATCATGTTTTGTTATTAGAAAATAAGTTGTTTATAATTAACAAGTAATACAAACTTATTGCAGAAACATATAAAACAGTAGAAAAGAAGCAAGAGTCACTGTTGGAGTTCTAGGTTTTCTAAAATTTTGTTAATTATTGGTTTTGCATTTTCAAGATCATGAACATTATTTATAATAGATGATTTACTTTTATATTTCATTCACACAGACACATCAAAATCATGCAAACTATATTTTCGTTATGGCTCACTCCCAGTGGTATATATTCAGTGGGTTTGGACAAATGTGTAATGACATGAATCCATCATTATAGGATTAGACAGAGTAGCTTCACTGCCCTAAATGTCCATTCTGGTCTGCCTCTTCATCTCTTTCTTAATCAGACCCCTGAAAACCAGAGGTGGTTTGAAAATATCCAGAAACACTTCGTGATCTCTCTCAGCTCCCGTGGAATGCCCATGTCCTTATGTATGTATATAGTGTGCAACCTTTTCATATTGGCTCCTTTTATTAAGTAACATGCATTTAAGTATCTGCCGCTTCTTTTCATGGGGTAACCAGTTATGTCTTTTTTTTTTAATGCTGAATAATATTCCATTGTCTGGATGTACCATGGTTGATCTCTCCATTATCTCCTGAAGGACATCTTAGTTGCTCAGGTTTTGGCAATTTGAATAAAGCTGCTATAATCAACCGTGTGCAGGATTTTGTGTAGGCAAGTGTTTTCAAATCTTTTGGGTAAATACCAGGCATCATGATTACTGGATCGTATGAACAGAATATGTTTCATATAGCAGAATCTTTGTATAGATAAATATACATCCATAATAGCAAGTGTAGTGACTATATATTGTGATACAAAATATGTGCCATGATTTATTCAACCAATCACATAAATAGTTTTGTATCCAGACATTTTCCAAATGTTGCTTGCATAAATAATAATATCCTTATATTTAAATATTTGAGGGAGAATGCATTTGATTTTAAGGTGCCAGAGCACAGTATTTTGGGGTAAGCACATATGTTCTTTCCCTTCATCCTCATAACACACTACCCCCAAAGTCCTCTTTCTAAAAGCATTGTTTTACATTGAGGAAGAATGCCTGTACTATGAGGTGCGTAAAAAAACTGCACTGCTTTTGGAATTTTATTTATATCTAAGCCCATGTAACCACCACACAGGCAGCTCCATCCTGCCTGTTGCGCTAGGATTCACTTTCCCTCCTAGGTTTGTTCCTAGTCTTCCTTTGCTGGAAGTCTGGAGTGCTGGGCTAGGATGTCCTCAGTCTTTCCGACTCACCTTCAGCCTGGAAGCCAGAAACACTCTTGGCTCCCCTTGAATGCCCATGCCTTATTACTGTAGGCAAGCAGCGTCTCTCTCAGTACTACTTCTCTAAGTGCCCTTGCCTATGGTATGTTTTCTAAGTGCTCTATGAAGCCATCTGGGAATGAACTGGCAAGGTGATGGAGTCCACTGGGTGGCTGGGCTTTTGGAGATTCTCCACTGTCATGCCATGTCAGCTCACACAAGGTCAAATGTTCCACTGGTTTACCTCTTCCTATGAGATTCCTTCTCCTGCATTGCCAAGGACAAGTAAGGCAGTCTCTTCTTTTATGGAAGGCTCTTGAGTTTATGTTATTTAGTTTATTTCAGTTTCTTTGTTCCCTCAGACCTCTGATGGGTTTTCAAAACCTATGCTATTATAACTTCTCAGGTTTGTTTTGGTGCTTGGGGTGAGTGTTCCAGTCTATTGCAATTTTCTGCATCAGAAACAAGTGCAATTCACTCCTATTCTAGTGTGGTTTTAATTTGGAAAAATATATATGTTCTCTCTGTGGCTATGGTTATAGCCTCCTTGTCATTTATTATGCTAGCAACAGTTTATTCACTCTCATTTTTAATTGATGATGCTTTGTGGGGCTCTCTTTAAAAGTTTAGTTATTGAGTAAATCACTATACTACAATCACTTCCTCTAATTGTATTAATCATAGTTCTGTCTTTCTAAAGCTCACTTCTTCTAGACTCATAAGATTTACTGTATTACTTTTTTAAAATTACCTTACTTAAAGATTTTATAAGCTTAAATATAGAAAAACACATAAAACCATAAAATTTTCTCCAGTTATATTTTTTTCTTCTGTAAAAAAACTTTTGATAAAAAATTTGGCACAATTTTTATTGACAGATAATATTTTAATTGTAGTTTGATTTACTTAAAAACAGATGAAATTATTATTTAGCATAATGCTTTATGTGCTTCACTTTTTAGTGACCTAGTATTAGAAAATTCACTACTAAATAAAAGCTATATAGAAATTTTTACATGTCTATTGTGTTTATAATTTAGGTTTCCCTCAATGAATACAATGTGGGCAGTAATGTTCCTAAATATTCCAAAGGAAATTGAAAAGCATGCTTAGTCTTTATTCATAGACACACACTACAATATTTACCAATTAAATCAAGTCTAGCAATTGACTCATTCTCTTTTCACTCCTTTTCACCAATTTTTGAGATACACTTGACTATTAAAGGTTGTATATTTTCAACTTGTACAATGTGATGACTTGATCTAAATACACACTCTGAAATGTTCACAAAATTCAAGCTAATTAGCATATCCATCATCTCACAAAGTTACCTTATTTTTCTTTACTTTATTTTGTGGTGGTGAGAGAACACTTAAGATCAACTCTCTTAGCAAACTACATCTGTCAAAAGAGAAGATTCTTATAAATATTAATCTAGGTGCATTGGAGACCACAGAAAGGGAAGGCAGAGGTAGCATTCAGACCTTTGCCCTAAATCATGATTGAACATAGCCCCAAATAGAGTAGAGTGGTATGAACTGGTTCAATCTGTCATTAAATTCAGGAGATAAAATACTAATCTTATATAGATATGGTACTTTTGCCTTTTAAAATCATATTATTCTTCTTTATTTAAAACAACTAAATGTTTGAGTAATATGGTTCCCAATTAATAGTGAAGAAACATATAGAAACTAAGCAGTTTCCCCTATACTATATAACTTCCAAGTTGTAGACACAAAGTTTGACTTAATTTTAAGGTTATTAGTTGTGTACTACAACAACATGATTTTCTGTGAAGTAATCAAACAAAATCAAAATGATGCAGAAGTGTGGTTACTTTAATAGCTCATCCAGGACTCAAGTTATTTCCATATTTCCCCATTATCTTCAGCAGGTCAACTTTCATCCTCAGCCTTCACTCCTCCCCGTCTGGAGATGGCCATAAAGGCTGTAAGCATCTTGTCTTCAAACTATAATACCTAAACATGAATTGCCTCAGAACACAACAGCAAGAATTGTATGTATGCCCAATCCAAACCAGTCATGGATAAGGAAAGAGAAGTTGCTGTTCTTAATTTAGAATTATCATGATTTAAACCTGTCAGTTATCATGACAGACTGACCTTTGCTATTGCATTTTTTTTTCCTTTTGTCAAGAATTGAGCAGGGGAGTGGCTTTGGGAAGGAGACAGTGTTCTGTGATACAGGTACCGAAATTGAAGACAAGAGCAAGAGAGGATGAGTCAAAAACTATTACAGACCATACATCCTGGGAAATGGGGAAAATAGATTATTATCGAGAGAAATGGGAAAGGAACAAAGAGGTGTCAGTCTTGATGGAAAGATGATAGCTTTGGTTTGGCACAAGTTGGCCAGAGAGATGGGATTTTTCAAAAGGAATTTCAGGCACATAGTTACAAAGTTTAAAGCACAGAAGAACAGTCAGACTGCAGACTGAGTCAGAAAAACTTCTTCATAGATATGATAGTTGATGTCATGGAACCAAGTGAGTTTACTGAGACAGACCCTGGAAAAGAACGAAGAATGACCCCCAGGAATCATCTCTAATTAAGAATGCAAAGTTAGAAATATGAATAAATGAAGAAGGCACATTTAGAAACAGTAGCTATCATTTTATCATTGTGATACTCCTTGTCAAATATAAACTATTAAGCTTAATGTTGAATAATTAACACCTCCATATATATATATATTCTTCTTTATAAGCAAACATTTAAAAATCCCTAAATATTTAATCATTCCTCTGTTTGGGGATATTTACTTATATCTACTTAATTTATTTATTAAAATTTCCTCCTTTAATTCAGTTTCAGTCTTCCACCTCAAAATCTAAGTCAAAAGGTACACATATTCCCAGATGTAGAAAATAAAAATGTTTTAAGCAAGATAATTGCCTTGCAAATAATGTTTAATATAAAGAAAAACTGCTGGGAATCCTTTAGCTATATTGTGAAATAAGCTTGACTGAGACCATATATTTTCTTCCTTAGTTCAGAGACATGTACTCACCCCCACCACAGCACAAACACAGGCTGGATTCAGAAAATAGAAAACTGTGAAAAAAGAAGAGAAATATACCTGTCTGGTTCTGAGAAGGAAGGAAGGTAATGGGGAAAGTAGGTGATTAGATGGTTCTCTCAATATTCTTTTAACCCAAAGAGATAAATACATGTCCAAGTGATTGAAGAAAAAAATCCTTTTAGGGCTCAGGAGTCAACTCTTCATCATTTGGTCCTTTACATACATTAAGGAATCCTGCATAATTAACAGATGAAAAAGGAGAGGATTCTAGTTTGATTTCATAAACTTCCCTTAATTCATCTTTAGCCTAGATACTGTGTGGCAGGGTCAAGGTGACCTTAAACATAGTTGGAGATAGAATAATATGATCAGTTGGAGAAAATGATTCAGAAACATCAAGAACCTGAACTATAGTTAAGCATAATGGAATAAGCAGGAGAGACTGCTTGAAATGAGAATGAATTGATTTACATTTTATCAACTGAAGATATAGTTGCTGGGGCTGGGGATATAGCTCAGTTGGTAGAGTGCTTGCCTCCCATGCATAAGGTCCTAGGTTCAATCCCTAGCACCACAAAAATAAAAAATTTAAAAAATAAATAAAACATATAAAAAAGTGATGGATGCCAAAGAATGCCAATGGATGATGTGGTACCTTGTTTCTAAAGTTGTCACCATCTTCCCTTTCTTACTTCATATGCTGGAATTTTCTCTTTCAAGAGGCACAGTCTATGCCTCTATTCTACTCGAATCTAGGCTGCCCTTTGAAATTTTCCTGGGATTCCCTTTGGAATTTACCTGGCCAATAGAATGTGGAAAGAAGTGATGTTTTGAAATTCCTAAAGCTAAGTTATTAGAAGTACTGGCACTACCCATGTTATGAGAAGTCCTAGATATTTGAAGGGGCCACATGGCCTCTCCATTTGACAACCTAAAACATGCTGTCAACAGAGATAGAATCAGCTGTCAGCATCTGAGTGAGTAATCTTGGACATTTATCTTGGTCTAGTCGCTAGATGATTCAAGTCCTAAACTTACAGTCCTGAGAGATCTGAAACTAAACCTAGTTGAGATCAATACCTCCCGGAACTGTAAAAGACATCAAGTTTTACTTTAATTCTTTCAATTTGGGGGTGGTTTGTAATGCAGCAAATGATAACCAGTGCCAATGAGATCAATCCAAATATGTGCCCATAGATGCTTCCAAAATCAAGCCCAAAGTGAATCTGGAAGCATCTTGGTCTGAGAACTTCCAACATAGAGACAAGAGGTCACGTAACTACTTTCACAGATGTGTGTTTAAGTGGAGCAGAATTATGTAAAAGCATGAGAAAGACTGAACATTTTTTTGACGTGATACAAAACACTATCTAAAATAATTAAATAATGACTATCATAGTCTACATATTAGAATAGATTGATTATAAATGGAGGCTTATGAGGAAGTGTAGACCACCTGCAAAAAATAAAAAATAAAGAAAATGCACTTTACATGGATTACATGATGATTAAATAATAAAGGGATGAGTCCATCACAGGCTGTTTTATAAATAAAGTCCTTCTTATATAAGAAGACAGAAAGAAAGACAGCCACACCTATCTCTTTACACATTGACTATAATTTCTTTTGTGCTACAATATTTGCCTTCGAGACTGTATAACTCCAAAATTTTGCTCCTTAAGCAAAAGTGTGCTGACCCCTATGGAAAGTAAAATTTGGTGACATGTTTCATACATAGATCTTAAAGAATTTTTAAAGCTATATTTCATTTTTTAAATTTTTTTTTTTAAGTTATAGATGGATACAGTCTTTATTTATGTATTTTTAAGTGGTGCTGAGGATCAAACCCAGTGTCTCACACTTACAAGACAAGTGCTCTACCACTGAGCTACAGCCCCAGGCCATGCAGTTATATTTTCAAAGTAAACTCAGGTGAATAACTAGTTCATAGAGTTTGTGCAAACCTGAAGCCATCATACATTGGTTCCTAATGTATCTTCCAAAAAATCTGTGTCAGTTGACAGGTGATAGAACCAAATATGAAAGGGCAAAAATATCTATGTCCCCTTTAATCTAATTAAAATGAACTTTTTAGTATTTTTTATAAAAACATTTTTGCACACATTGTCTATCTGTATTAATAGTCATCACTTAGGACATTTTCTGGTAAGCAGAATTACAGGGTCAAATTATAGTGTACTAAAAATGAATTTAATCCCTTGCTAACCATTGCCAAATTAATTTCCAGAACATTGTACCAATTTATATTTCACTTTACAAGAAGTTGACATATTTGTTTCACTTAACAAATATGTCAAGTAAATTGATACATTATTTTTAGTAGTTTAAAGTTTATGACACATGAAATTAAAACAAATTAACTGACAATTTTCTCAGAAAATTTAAATATTTTATATAATTTTGTTTAATATTTTATTTATGTAAAAGTCCTCTCACAGTTTTTGCCACCCTTTTATGAATTCAGAAATACATTTTAAAATATGGAATCATCTGCAACTGGACTATCTTTCTATTCCATTTCTAGGATGATCAACTTCTATACTAGTACTAGTCAGAAGTAATTATCATATATAGTGATATCTTTTGGCATCTGGTAGGTTTTTAGATATATTTTTGTTCTTCTTTAAGTTTTGGTTATTCATATGCATTTTTCCTTTCTGATTATTTTAGAAATATCCTGTCAAAGTCCATAAAAATCCTTTAGAAATTGGATTGAGATTGACTTAGTATGTTTGAAATATCATCTAATTTTCTCCTGAGATGAAAGTCACTAAAAGATATTCTGAGTTTGTTGTAAGTTAAACAATTTTATTAATAGAATCATGCCTACATTTTTAATTTTGTAATAGTTTTTTGGCACAAATATTATTTTTTATTCTCATTATATAGCTCCTTCTCATTGTGATTTTTTTCCCTTGTTGATATATTTTGAATGCCATTTTCTATAGCATAGCTAAGTAAAATTTTTACCTCAAAAAAAGAAATTATAATTTTTCTATAATGTAATTGTAAGCTGTAATATGAACAATTTTGCCGTTTAGAAGCTTGTGGGATTTTTAAAATAATGAGGATAGTTTAAATGTAAATTGAGGCATTTATCTTGAGGATTCAAAGGGTGCACATAGATTATTTTGATTTTTAAGGTACAAGAGTTTTAAGCTCAGGTTTCAGGGCACTATTTGACCTTCGACCCCAGAGGCAGAATGGGTTCCTAGTGTTTCTGATTCATTTATACATCAACACATTCATAACCTTTGAATGAAATCAGGCTCTTTCTGGGTCCTACGGAGATTTGGGTATGTTTAAGTTATGTCTAAGTACTCTGGTCTTTCCTATGTGTCACTTTTCATTAATCTCTCAAACATATAGAATGTTCCTATGACCATCTTAGCTGAAATGTCTATCTTACTACATCACAATTACTTTGGAATTAGCATGAGTCTTTTCTGGCTTCTTCTATAGTCTAAAAGTGGGCATATTTTAATTTACTAGAAATAGGATAGTTAGGAGTATTCTCTTCCAGTTATGATAGTAGGATGCTATAAAACTGAGTAAAGCTAATTCCCGGTGTATCAGCCAATCTGAGCACAGCTAGTAAAAACAGGATGGTAATAACAGAGCCTGCAGTAGGCACTCTGGGGATGAGACCATCAACCAGAAAGTAGACTTCTTAGTTCATCTTAATTCTTCTTAAGACAGAGCAGCCAGCAAAAGTGATATCAAGACCCCCAGAAAGCATCTAAAAAGAGAACCCAAAGTTAAGTACAAGTTCATATTAGATCTTGTCTTCAACAAAACAGATTCATATGATGTGCAGGGAGGTAAAGAGCTTCTGCATCAACCCATGGGCTGCTACTTTGCTGCCAACCCTCTCCCAGCCCTACTGTGGATGAAGGCAGCCATCTTTTATGACAGGCTTGGCCCTATATTATAAACCCCAAGTATGAGACACAACTTGCTCAGAACACCAGAATAATTTGGCTTTCCCCCATAATTTTTAGATTCAAATATTTACTCCCCAAACACTGTATTAAAAAAAAAAAAACTCATTAGAGAGGTTATTTTTAGGTTACAATTTAGCATCCCACACTGACTCCAAGCTGAAAGACTAACACTTTTTTTCGTTTTTGGGGGGAGGTACCAGAGTTGAACCCAGGGATGCTTAACCACTGTGCAACATTCCCCAGTCGATGATGATGATGATGATGATGATGATGATGATGATGATGATTTTGAGACAGAGATTTGCCAAATTGCTGAGGCTGGTCTCAAAATTATCATTCTCCTGTCTCAGCCTCCCAAGCTGCTAGGATTACAGGTGCGCCCCCTCAGGTCCCTGGCCTATGGGCAGGCATTCAAACTGCCATTCCCTTTCCTCTAAAGCCTCCCTCCATAGCTTTCCTTCCTTGTCTCAGCTCATTCCTCTTTCTGACTCATTTTTTAGCTTGCCTATGTTCTCATTCCCTTATTCTTTTCTCAGCTTCTGATTCCAAGTTATTTGGCACTTGACACTCATCTTGACATCCTCCCAGGCAGAAACATAACCACCATGATAGTCAATTTTCATAAAACAAATTTTTAACTTCATCAGATCAGTAGTGAAGGTACAGACAGAAAACCTTCATCACTCCTGTTTCTCTCCCATAACCATTCCCAAATATGCTGTGAAGTCTCCCCTTTCTGCTGGAAAATGTGTGTGTGTGTGAGTGTGTGTGTGTGTGTGTGTGTGTGTGTGTGTATGAAGCTAACTCAACCAAATGTAAACTAAAATTGCCTATCATCTATATCAAAGCAAACCCAATTCTGTGGCTCCAGACATTTGAAGGTGATTTTGGCCTGATCCTGACACCTGATATGCCTCCAGTCAACATTTTGTGAGTACTTTCTAGATGCAGAGTTCAAGTCAGGCCATTACAATTTGGCAGTGACACTCATACGGGGCCTACTATGCAAAAATTTGTGGTACCCGATACAAAATGAACATACCCAGGATTCTGGTCAGGTTCTCTCTACCCCATAAACCTACTGCATTAACCAAACACAAATAGGCAAACAGAGGACTTTAAACCTCTGCTCAGGAACATCCCTGCTCAGAGCCTGGGTTGAGGTGGGTGAATGTCCCCCAGCTTGTCACACAGTGATCACACAAGGCAAGGCCACTGCTGCCTGACATTCTTAAAACCTTCTCTGGTCTTCCGTCTGACCCCCTCCTGGCACTCAATTCCCCATCAGGTTGGAGAGCACTAGTAAAATACTAGGAGGCTTCAGTGCCTCCACCACCTAAGGACAAGAGAAAGACAGGCAGGGCCCAAGGTGCCAGTGAGAGGAAGCGAGAAGCTGGAATCTGTCTCAGGGACGATGCAGGGCGGAGGCAGGAGTTAGGACAGAATGTGAAGTGAGGCACACAGCTCTCGCTAAGCTCATATGACATTGTCCCAGCAGACTTCACTGACAAAACACATTAAAGTACTAAGAATTTCAAGACAGAAACTTCAGAGGATTAAGCTCCAAGTTCAGGGCTCTTCTGAGCTCAGGGTCCTCCTATGCAACTTCCCTCGCACAGGCCCATGAGGCGGGCTCTGCTTCCTGGTCACAGATATCGGTCCCCATGAACCTTTTATTCTAGATGGAGGTGACAGAAAATAAATGATGGGCATAATAATAGGAGAATAATAGGGTATGTCACAAAGTGAGGAGTTGTAAGAATGAAAGAAAAGGCAGTGATAAGGAGTGTTGGGAGGGCAGCGAGACATGGGATGGGTGAGGTGGGCCTCATTAAGAGGGTGAGATCTGAACAAAGACTTCCTTTGGCTTGTAGTCAAAGAAAAACTGTTCCGACAGAGGGAAGAGGCAGGGCAAAGGCCCTAAAGCACCTAATGTACTTGAAAAACAGTAAGGAGGCCCGTGTGACTGAAGCAGAGTAAGAAAAGGGAGGGGCCATAGAAAAATGAGAGGACATTGAAATAACAAAGCCCAAATCACGTAGGACCTCGTAGGCTGCTCTAAGAATGTTGATTTTTATTCTGCAATGCAGGGTTCTGAACAGAGCACTAAGGTGATCTGAGTGACTTCTTTATGCCGCACCTGGCTCCGTGTTGATAGAGGACCTTGAAGTGCTACCCTCCGTCCAGACTGGGAGGCAACCCTGGGAAATGGGGAGACGGAAGGTGTGCATTAAAGGTGAAGCCAAGAGCTTTTTCTGAAAGGGAGGGTTTAAAGATGATTTCTGAGTTAAGGGTCTGAGCTCCTGGAAAGATGAATTGCCAGGAACTGAGATAGGGAGATGGCAGGCCATACAAATTTGGAGGCAGGGTAAAATTGGGACTTAGTTTTGAATCTGTCAAGACACATGCTCATGAAGTATCCAAACAGAAATTGTAGATTAAAACCACCAAAGTGTCTGTTTAATTTAAGTATTTAGAAATCAGATGAGGGGTTTGGGCTGGAATAATATAAAATATTCATTTCCCAACATTAAGAGTCCCTTGGCTCCTCCTAATTTGCATGCCCATTTCCCCACAGCAGCACATCATCTCTCATCCTCACAAGCTGAAACCTCACCATACTTCATGTATAGGATGGATCCAGTCTTGCCTCCATTTTCCCTTTCTCTCACCATATTTTTTTCTCGTCTTTCCTTCCTTCCTCATATTTTTCCTTCCTTTCTCACCTCATTCCTTCAACAAACGTGTACTGACCACTACTGAAGGTCTCAGTATAACTTCAAGGTTAAGAACATGATGTCTAGAGCCAGACTGAATGTGGGTCCTCACATATCATCTGGGTACTGTGGGCAAGTCACCAACCCCCGCTTGGAGTTACATGAGATGAAAATAACAGTGTTGTCATGATAAATCTTGAAGGTTTGTTATCATAGTAAAATGAGCTAATAGATGAAAGGCTTAACACACACCTACAATGGAGCAAGCGCTGCGAAAGATTGCTGTTTTATTATTACCTTCATTCCTACTCACCACCTACTGACCGGGTTACCTCACATCATAGTTATTTGTCAACATTTAATTATCTCAAGATGCTGGAAGGAAGAAACCATGTCTTGCTCTCATATAATTATAAGGATCCATTTACACAACTGGAGAAACAGTGATGAGCAAGATAGGCATATTTCTATGGCGAGGAGCCTACAGTCCTGGAGAAAGATATTTCAATAAGTTATTAATATCAGAACTAACAACTCTCAAGGAAACACAGTATGCTGTAAAGGCTCACAGCAATGGGATGCAGAGAAAACAGGGTAACTCAGGGATGTTCCCCGTGGAGAGTAATATTTAAGCTGAAATGAGTAGGATTTGGCAAGGTACATAGGAAAATAAAAGTGGAGGTTGACTACAGAGAAGGTCATCCAAGAAGACGGGGGAGAAGAACCAAGTCCACCATAGGAGGGAAAACACAGTCTGTCAGAAGGAAAATGTCGTGTACCGAGAAGCCAGGCAAGAACAGTGTTGAAGACTTCTTGATGTGTTTATACTACACCTTAAAACCAAGAGGAAGCCATTATGTAATTTAAATAATAAATAAAAGGATCCTATTTATAACATAAAAAGAATCATTCTATCCCCTGTCCATTTGGTAAATAAAACAGACTGAAGACATGCAGGACTGGAGGTGAGGCTAGGATAAGAAGTCACGTGGATCATCTGCTCTGTAGAATGAGACAGTTATAGCTAGTGTGAAAAAGAATAGAGAGAACTGTAAGTAGTAGAAATTAGGAATTCTTGATTGGATATAGTTTTTGAGGGAAGTGACATCTGAGTTTCTTTTGGTCACTGTGTGTACTGAAATGAGAAACAGAGACGAGGGCTTGGGAGGCAATGGTGGCTTTCTAGTAAACTTTATAGTAAACTAGTTACCCACTGGTAACTAGTATAAAACCCTAATAATGCACAGTGCTGTCTCATGGGTCATATTATTTGATTCCCAGCATCATGAGAAGTTGGACTGAGGTAACATTTTTAGGAGCAACACTGAGATCTATTTACATCAGTTACCACCCATGTTCACACAGAAAGCTATGGGGAAATGGAAATATGTGACACAAATATATACTTTTCTGGGTATATCCAAAAGAAACAAAATCAATATCTGGAGATAGCTACACCTCCGTGTTCATTGCAGTTTTATTCATAACTGCCAATATCAGGGAACAATGTAACATCCATGGATAGACAAATTAATAAAGAAATTGTGGAATATACACACATAATGGAAAATGGAATATTATTAATACTCAACAAAAGAAGAACCAGCCTTTTGCCAAAACATAGATGAACTTTGAGGACATTATGCTAAGTGAAACAAGCCAGGCACAGAAAAGCAAATACCACATGGTCACGCTCATATGTGGAGTCTACACACACACACAAACAAAACAGAGAAGAACGGTGGTGATTGAGGCAGGAGGAGAGCAGAGCAGGTAAAGAGATAATGGTCAAAGGGGACAAAGTTGCTATTCTGTAGGATGAAAGAGTTTAGAGATCTAGTGTACAGATGAGGAGTATATTAATAATATCATATGGTATACTGGAAATTTGCTAAAGGAGTAGTTTTTTGTTGTTGTTTTGTTTCTGTTTTTGTTGTTGTTGGTTTTTTTTTTTTTTTTTTTGTACCGGGGATTGAATTCAGGGGCACTCACCACTGAGCCACGTCCCCAGCCCTATTTTGTATTTTATTTAGAGACAGGGTCTCACTGAGTTGCTTAGTGCCTCACTGTTGCTAAGGCTGGCTTTGAACTCATGATCCTCGATCCTCCTGCCTCACAGGCACTGGGATCACAGGCGTGTTCAACCGTATCTGGCCTAAACCAGTAGATTTCAGGTGCTCTTACCACACCTGTACAAAGGTAATTATGTGAGGAAATACATATGTCCATTTTTTGTAATCATTTCACTGTGTGAACTTAAATCAAAACATCACGTTGTGTACCTTAAATATGTATTTTATAAGAAAGGAAGAGAAAAAGAGACAAGGAAAAGAGAGCAAGAGAGACAGAATGAGACAAAGGAGATCTTGCAGCCAGCAGTCCCTGGGACTAGCTAACCATGGGTGCCCTGGAGATGCTATCATCTTCCTCTCCAAAAGAAGGAACAAGATGTTTTCCAAATGCTGAGAATGGGGTCTATAGAACCCTTTTCAGATTCTGAGCTGTGGTTATCCGTCACTGTCCTTGGTGGGGAGGGAGGGAGGGAGGGAGGGAGGGAGGGAGAGAGAGAGAGAGAGAGAGAGAGAGAGAGAGAGAGAGAGAAAGAGAAGAAAAGGGATTTTGCCCCCTTAGTTCCTGTTCAGTGCCCTCAGTAGTCTTTGCATAGCTGCTCATTACCTGGCCACAAGCACCATATACAAGTTTGCAGAATGCCTTAATTTTAATTATTTGTTTAGAATCCAATAGACAATTTTACCATATGTATTATACAAGGTTATTTGGAGACATTGAAGAATGAAGTGAGCAGATCATGAAAAATGAGAAAAATTATAAAGGATCTGAAAATAAAACTTCTACTTCATTGAAAAGGCACCTCTACCATTCAGTTTTAAGTACATTTAATTCTTTATTTTAAGAATGGGTGTCACTGCCAAATGATCTGAAATTGCACTTTTTTTTTCATGATGTAGATGGAATTCTGCTTTCAAAGGTGCTGATTGCAAATTAATCAACAATGTGTAGGAATAATTTATGGGAGATGGCCAAAGAGATGGAGAAATAATATTTCCTGAATGACTGCTCCAGTATCATCACAGAAATGACATCCCATATGAGGTTATCATAAGGAACACATTTTTAGAATAAATGATAAACAAGATTAAATGAAATACCAGTAAGGAAAATGAGGGAGGGGAAGGACTATGACACAAGAGAAAGAAAAATGTTCAGAGAAAAGTGAAAAATTATAAATGGTTGCACATAAAAATTGCAGGTTAGGACTGGGGAAGTATTTGAATTTAGAGAAACAAGATTGAAAAATGGATGGAGAAATAAATCCTAGGCAAGGACAGAAGAGAACTATGGAATTAAAAGTGCCAGTCTGATTTCCTTCTGGAAGAAGTTGGACTCTCCAAGACCCCACAGTCACATTTCGTGGAAAAGGATACAACCAGGTTGGCAAGAAACATACCAACTTGCTGCCATCTTCCTAGTAAAGCCTTCCAAACATCATTAATTCCATGTTTAAAAGATTACTTTCTCTTCCTAGATAGAGGGTTCAAGCTCTGTGTTGACTTGAAAGAAAGTCTCTAGGTGTTACCACAATCTAGATTAACTTAAGGCTCAGTGATTAGAAGATAGATTCGCAAGTTAGATGGGGAAATCTCTTATAAAGCCACCCGACTGCATTTTCATGATGAACTTGTGAAGTAGATCCTTGACAGCTCTAGGAAAAGCAGGAGATCTTACAGCTAGCAGTCCCTGGCACTAGCTAACCATGGGTGCCCTGGAGATGTTATCATCCTCCTCTCCAGAAGAAGGAACAAGATGTTTTCCAAACCCTGAGAATGGGGTCTATAGAACCCTTTTCAGATTCTGAGCTGTGGTTATCCGTCACTGTCCTTGGTGGGGATATAGACAGGATGGAAGGTCATCTAACATAGGAGATAATAAGAAGATACGATTTTATCTGTGACTGAAAAATCAGCTCTAGGTAGCTCTTTGATTTAACATGGATAGAACACACAATGATCTGCAAACAGATTGCAAATGCAAGGGAATACTAGCATCGCCCAAAGGACTTACCACTTTAGAGTGGTTCCCAAACTGAAGTGTGCATCAGAATCACATGGAAGGTTTCTTAAGACAATACCCTGGGCCCTGCCCCAGCATGTCTAAGTCTGTATGTGTAGGGTGAGACCTGGACGTTTGTTTCTAACACACTCTCGGGTGATGCTGATGCTGCTGGCTGGGGACCACTGTTTGATAACCAGTTGCTCCGAATCACAGTGATGAGTGGCAGGGCCAGGACTGAAGCCAGGGTGACCTCACAGCCAGCACAGAGGTCTCTCTGTAGCTGTATGCCCCCTGCCCCTACATGCTCCATGCTGGGTACACTCATCAATCTATGTGCTTACTTGCTCCAGCATTTCCCTGTTTGAATTAATTAAGCTATTATTCAACAGGACAGAGGAGGCCGTGTGACCTCTTGCCAATTCTACTTGCTGGATGTTCAGAATTACAGAGTTTAAATAAACCATACACACACACACTCACACACACACACCACATACACACTCTGTTAGAGCTCTACACACAGAGTACTCTTAAAATGCCTGACCTGTAGGGCAGCAAGATTTGTAAGTGCCAAAGACAGTTATTAAATACTCTCGATCTACCCACCAAAGCTCATACCCGGGAACATGTGAGCATCACAACTGCCTTCACACACATCACTTCCACAATGCATCCAGGAAGCCATTTCCCCTATCTGCCTGTTACACCTGCATGGCCTTTTCCATATTTTAGGTGCATCTAATCTCTGCATCTTGCCCTCCTCTATTCTTTGATTTTGTGTACTTGACCTGTTCAAAGAAAATTGTTTTTGAGTTGACTTCCTCTTCCAACAGCATTTTTGGAACTTGCTCTCTGGAGCCACCTGCCACCACTTAGTAACAAAACTAATGGCAGGAAGGGTGCTGGCCAGCCCCCTGCCATACCTGTCTCCCAGGAGATGTGTGCAGGTTATGGGGGGAGGATCAGTGAGAAACAATATCACATCAGCCCCTGAGGAGCTAACAGAAAGACTCCCTGGAGAAACTGGCCTCAGCCTAATTTCTTCTACTGCTGATACCATGGAGAAAAAAAAAAAAAAGAGGCGAATCTAGATTATTAAAGATGCTCTGATTTTATCTCTTCCAGGAAGCTTTCTCGGAGTACCACAACTCAGAGATCTCTCATCTGAGTTCCTGATGAAAATTGACAGAGCTGCCTACAATTGACCAATTTCCAAGCCCTGGGTAAAGCCATTTACTTCTATTATGCCATTGAATACTTGCAAATATCTCTAGCACAGCGGTACTCTATTTCCACATTTCATGTAGGAGGAAATTAAGACTCGACTATGTTTAGTAGTTGGTCCAAAGTTACTTCTAATCAGGGTCAGAGCTAATATTTCAACCCTGCCAGGCAGATGCCAGACTTCTCACTTGTGCTTGTGTGATTTCTTCTTTCCTGTGGCACAGACAGCCTCAGCCAATCACATGACACTTTCACAGTTTTTATTTGACAGATTTGAGATGAATATCTTGTGAGCAAATGAACCTCAATTCAACACAGTCATGTGTAGCACCAATTGGATTTATAACCGGCTGTGTGCAAGGATCTACCATGATGGGGTGGGAGGTGGGAAGAGAAAAACCATGGAATTTTGTCCCTACTGAAGGAAAATTGATATATGCAAGAAAGCTGAGGAGAATTGGACAGTAGAACATATGGTAAAGCGGCCAAATGTGTGAAAAGCAACCTATAAAATATGTGTTTTAGCGAAAATCGAGAACTAAAAGAGGAGGCTAAGTAGGCTAAATAGTATAAAGGAACAGCTTCCAAAATCAGCCGCAGAGCTTTCCTCAGCTCAAATGGTGACAGACTGGCCACCCAATGTCCTGGGGACATAGTCATGTATCCTTTGCACTGGGGGTATTTATAATGCCCTCTCATTTTAATTTTTATTTAGAAGTTAATTACTGTCACTGTCAGCTCTTTTATCTCAACAACATTTCAGAGAAATGTATTCAGGCATTATGTGACTTGTAAGTAAGATTAACAAGAAAGTTCAGAGAAGTGTAATAATCAAGGGATTTGGCTGTTAATAAAGAACTTAATGAAAAACAAATGAGTTAACACCACACAGAATTTGAATTTGGCTAAAGCAAATTCTAGAATTGCATACAGTACACTTCCTTAAGCATATGTCATCCTCGACCTAGAATCAAAATTAAAGACCAATGATCACATTTATGTGCAAATGCACAAAGAGAATAGCCAGCTCTGAGGGCTATTTTAGACTCAAAGGTTTTGAGTTTTGCCCTGTATGATTTAAATAGTTTTGCCCTGTATGATTTAAATCTTTAAATAAACATGAATGTGCTTTCAGGTGGGCTTCCCTGGATGTATTCTCTGCACTATGCGTACGCACACACGTGCATTCACACACACACTACTGATGAGCTGATAGAGTGCATTACTCCCGCTTTACAGATGGCTAAAGGGATTAAGCAAATATCGTTGCTGCAGCACAAGGCTGAGCCTTTGTATTCATTTATAAAGTTAGGGAAGTCACTGAAGAGAAAGAGAAATCATGCAACTGGAATGGAGAAGAAAAGCTCCAATTATAGTTCCAGAATTGGCTGCCACCTTTAGTGTTAACAGAGTGTGCACGTTTCTCAGAAGTGACACCTGCATTGTCTATTGGGAGACATTTAATCCCTGAAGCTGTATTAAGGAGGCTGGTGAGCGCACAACTGAATAGAAATGATGTCAGTTCTTTCTGTGATAGGAGAAGCTGCACTAATTTAAGTAGGAGCAGATCAGAGGGTTCTGTGGCCTCCTCTTAATGTGATTCCACTTGCAGGGGTACCATTGTGCCTCTGCAGAATACCTGGAAATTGCATAAACATATGACTATTTGAATGTAGATCTACTTCTGTTGTTCCCAGGGCCCTGGGTCTATGTCAGTATGCATGATTTGATTATCTTATGTCTCTCCTGTTAAAAAGAAAGGCACTTTGTTTTATTTAACATAATATGGCCCATCATTAATATATGATATGCGTACGGTTTATGGAATGAATGGCAGTGTATTTACCAAAACACCTCTTTTCATTTTTAATCTCAGGGTCACTTCTCCAACAGTCTTACGCATCAACACCAAGAGATGAGAATCCGAGGAAATAAAATTCTCTCCCATAGTCATAATGGAGGAAAGAGTGAGACCCATGAATTGAAATCTGTACTTTATGCAAAGGAAAAATACTCGTGAGTGTTCGCATATCATCTGCCTTTCTATCCTTATTTTTGTCTCTGGTAATTGTCACAGTACCTGGAACAGTTAGTGCTCAGTGCATGCGTGTTGTACCAAGAAAGCATTCTGTTGCATGTTGAAAGTTTCCAATTGGAAAAATATGAATGTGCTTTAATGCTTGGGCGTTTAAAAGCATACGTTTTGGTTATCTAACAAATCTGCTCATGGTAGTAGTTGATTCACTTACGATTCCCGGAAAATGACGTGTTATTGTCTTGATTATTTCCAGGCAGCATTGCTGACTGGTCCCAATCAATAGGGGATCGGGGCTGCTCAGCCAGCTGCTCTGCTCAGTTTGCTATGAGAGCATAAAGTCAAGACAGATACTGATGCTAACAGGGCTCTGACACCTTTTCAGATAACTGGCTTCATCTGACTGCCTGTTTATGTGGAGAGCAGATTATCAGCCATGTGCAAATGCAGGGGAACTGATGTGATCTCTGTGATGTTTTACACTATAGGCAGAGCCAGCTTTTGATGCAACATTCACTCAGCGAGGTAGGAAATATAATTAAGCTTTCATGGATATTCCCACAGTATCCGGCACAGTCATTCAATCATTACAAAAAAAAAAAAAAAAAAAAAAAGGAAGGAGTCAGTGTCACCAGAGTTTGTTTCTTTGAAGATACCACCTAAGAATTTATGAGCTCTGGTGAGAGGCAGAAAAAGGGGTGTAGGCAATGTGAGGCCTGGGTTGGGCTGGTGGATTCCTTAGGGGAGTAAATAGTCACTGAAGTCACTTGGGAGCAATGATCCTACAAGCATACACCAGGTATTCATTTGAACAGAACCTAGACAGTTTTTAGGAGGAAAATTAATTGCAGATATGAAATTTCCAAGAAGAGGGCAAAGCATTTGGAGGTGGTCAGCACTGCTTAGACTGAACCGAGATGGGCAGAACACCACATTGAAAAAATCTCTAAAAAAGATGTTCACAAAAAAGAAATGTCATTGGACCAGCAATCATAAGGATTGATTTGAATTCCAGCCCTGTCCACCACTATGAGAATTTTTTCTTTAACTAGTGCATCCATTTCCTTATCCATACAATGTACCCATGCTAAGTTAAATCACAACACTGTTGTGTGGATCAATTTAAACAGTATAATCTATTTAAAGTGACTCATGGGTTGCCTAGGTCTCAATAAGTTATGCTTGGTTTTACCAGTTTCTTAATTATTTCCTGGAATATTCCATGAAACACTACTTCAAATGTACATAATGAAATAGATTTAGAAAGCACATACTAGAATTATTTTTTTTGATAATGAAAAGATATATGAGAAATTTAAAGGCTTTGAATAAAAAATAACAATAAATACAAAAATCAAAAACTACCTGTGGTTCAACTCAATATTTCCCTAATGTATTTGAGAATGGACCCAAGTTTTCATATATTTTATTCTTATTAATGCATAATAGAACTCATGTTTAGCAGATTACACTTTGGAAAAGTCAGCTTTTCCCAAATTCCTATTTCACAGTCCCAAATAAGCGGCCACTCTACACCACATTAAGGCCCTTACCACAGACACACCACACCTTGATATCCTGGAAGACAAAAATCTAGCACTGAAACTCAAGTTCAGCACCACATTGCAGTCATCTGAGGTGCTTCAAAAATTAGTATTGTACAGGTCCATCTTTAGAGATACTTAGAGACGTGGCATAGATTATGACCTAGGCATAAATATGGTTTGAAACACCTTACATAATTCCAAAATGCAGTCAAGTTTAATAATTAGGGCAAAAGATAATCCCACTGCTATTATTTATGACAGTCTTAATATATTTTTCAGCCAGATTTGAATGTAAGTCTGTAATGATTTCTACAAAGTTCAAAGGTCTGGTAAACAGTGATCATGAGCAAGTATCGCTGTGTCATCTTCCCTTCATTATCTCATTCTATAAGCATGACTTGATGAGGAAGGCAATCTCCTGTAGTTTCTGTATTCCTGGTACTTAGCCACCCCCATCCTCAAGACTCTCTTGTTTCTCTGAATACTAGTCATTTGATTGTTTTTACTCTGCACAATAGCACATGCAGGGTGCTGCACAGGTGTTTATCTTTCTGTCTGTGTATGGCTCACCTCACCTTGCCCCTCTGCCCTACCACTGTGCTCCAGCTGAACCAGGTGCTCTTAAACTCATACACCAGCTGTGGAGGTGTGGAGGTACAGATGACCTCATACAAGAAAGAACAAGAACTCCTCAGTGAGACCGGCCCAAGTGTAAACACTGGTTTTACTTATTACCAACTGCATGGTCTTGGAAAATTCCTTCAGTATCTCTGAGCTCAATTTCCTTATCTGTAAAATAGGGATGATAATCCTGTCCTGGCCAAGCTACTGGGAATATTCAATGGGATAATGGACACAGAGTTCACAGACTAAGGCGCAACATAAGCAGCATGATCCAGCAAAGAAAGCCCTTATATGCACATTGACCATTTTGACACCTCAGCTTGTTGCCTCCACATGTCTGTGAAAGAGAAAAATATACACGAGTCTATACACATGAAATACGCATCAGCCTCTTCAGGGGCTAATCTTGCAAAACACCTATCTCATAAGCCAGAAGAAAGACTCATGGCTCCTGATGCATAATGATTTCCCTGAATTTATTATTTTCCTGTTATTTAAAAGAGTTGATGAAAGAAATAACATGGCTACACTGAATGTAGGGAGAGAATATTGTACTGTTCTTGATAAGAAATGTCCTTAGGTAGAAATAAATCTGATTAGGTTTTATTTCAGTTGGACTTGAAGGTATTTCCAGTAAATACCATTAGAGACCAAGAGAGAGAAAACATGAAGCAGATTGGAACATGATATAGCAGACACATTAGCAAGTTATTATACATGCTAATGAAGACTACAAAGAAACCGCCTTAATGATACAGGGAGGCCCCAGAGCATGTGGGGAACGGTGTGTGGTAACAATATGGCCTTCTAAGTTTAGGGTTCTGGCTGCCAGTCTTTGCCAGACCAAAGAACAGAGTCATTTGGCATGGGTACTGCATCAATTATTGCATTCTTTTCAAATGACGGCTTCTCAACATCAACAAACATGATGCATTTCTGTTTTCTTTGGGCCTTGTTGAGTCATGCCAGGACTAATTGAATGGCACTTGCTCCCTAGAATGCAAGCAAAGAGGTGTGGAAAGTAAAGCCCATACCATCTTAGCTTCACTTCGTCTCTCTGTGGTCACACAAAGTTCAGAACAAAAGCCATTATAAAAAGAATCAGAAAGGAAAGGATAAACAATCAACATACACCCCAAGTCATGGAAATGCCACAGCGGCCTGCATCTTTTATAGCTTGATACTTGCTTCTTGGAGGACTTTATCTGGGGTTTCTGCCGCTATACCAAAACCATCAAGACAAAGAGAGAATAAGATCAGGGCATCATCGGCATGTCCAGCAGATGGGGTTGACATACTATATTCAACAAGATCTCCAGAATGAGGCACACCTAGGCCCCAAAAGGACCTCCACTCAACTCCTACTATATAACCTATATCCCAACATGTATACCAGGAAATATTAGAAATTTTCATATCAGAACAGGGAGAGTGTTAATACTAATTTTATCTCCTATTCTATCATTGTTATCTCATGAAGCAAAATGAGGAAAGTGTACTATAAAGGGGAATAGGAAGGTCTAGGGAGATAAATTTTGAAAGCTCATTAACTTAGGTAATGTGCAGACGACCTGATGAGAGAGGTGGTAACCTGATGACAACACTTTTGATATAGTTCACTGAGCAGGAAGTAGAAGGGGAGGAAACTGGAAAGAGAGTAGAAAAACATTCAAGAAATTAGCATGAGAACACTTGGCAAGGAGAGGAGGCTACATTAGAGAGGGAATCAGGCATCAATGAGGTCACTGTGTTTTGTTCTTATTTAGAAACAGAAAGCATAGGTTAATGCGGAAGTCTGCACACTCGCTTGAATTTGGGTTCTTATCTACCCAAGGTCCCTGCACCAGTCTTAACTTTTCTAGTACCTGTGCACGTTCCAGGAGCAAGATCTCCTCAGGGAACTGGAAATTTATGTTTAAACTGATAATTAGCAGGAAAGATACAAGAAATCAACAGAATTATGTTTTCTCCAATATTCCTTACACATACTTACGATTTCAAGCTTAAATATTAACTTACTTTGCTTTCTTAAGACATGACTCATTTCCTCATTCTCTTGGTATCCAGACACTGTGGTTAGACTTATTTACCAGAAGCCTAATGGCCATAGCATGAAGAAAGTCCATTGAGTGTTTGTAAGAAATCTATTCCAAGGGGTGACCAAACAGTGGTGCCTGACTTTTAAGGAATGAAGCATCTTTCCCTGAAGAAAGAATTGATACCTTCTTCTTGTAATTGCCATTTCTGAGGCTGCTTGGTCTTCAGTCTTCTTAAAAAGATTTCCAAAAACTTTAATAGCTTTAATACCTGAGTCACCAAACCATTTCTTCTGTGTTACAAAATTAGTTTTTGTCTCTTTTCAAGTGATTATTACAGTTGATGGTAAGTGAATATAAAGCTATCTTTAATCATCCCTAATTCCTGAAGTTCCCTAAACACTGTCATGTTCTGTGTTTCCTTCAAGTTTATTTCCTAAAACTTTCTCACTATGCGAGTTATTCTTTTCTCCTCTGATGGATCATATTTGCAATATTTCCTTACTGAAAAAATAGCTGTTGGGAGAAGTTTAGCAACTGGATCAAAGCCATATATCTTTGCAAATTACTTCACCATGTATTTACAATATTTTTTATTACAAAATTAATTCTATTTGTGAAACCCTTCCTGGGTGGTTAGCATGAGTGGCAGGGCTCACTGTGTTAAATTATCTATCTGTACTTTGAGAAGATGACATGACTTAGACTTCAGAAACTTCACAGATGTTGATAAAAGGATGAACTCTATAAAATGTTTGTTTTCAAGTACAATATAAGTGTTCCTTTAAACCCTGGTAGCTCTTACTGCCTACAGAATAAATAGAAAACTCCCTAGCAAGGCAAAAAACAAACAAACAAACAAAAACAACAACAACAACAAAAAAACAGATGTTACAATCAAGTTCTAACATGATCATCAAAAGTTTCTAGCATCATCTTTTGAGTTTTCTCAACCTGTATTCTAAGGTACAGCCCTATGTATTTTCCATGTGTTTGAGTGTGTTATTTATTCTGCCTAGAGGTCCTTAGTTCCAAATCCACATCTAATTGGAAGATAATTATGATATTTTATGTCTACTCAAAAAATTAGCTCTTCTGTAAAATTTCTGTCAAATTCTTACATAGAAATCTCATAGCACTTTATACATTACATGAAAACACTTGGCAAAGAGAGGAGGCTACACTAGAGAGGGAACCAGGCATCAATGAGGTCATAGTATATGTAATAGTATATATATGTGGATGTAATAGTATATATATATGGGCTTTCCAAATTCCTAGGGTGCAATTGATATTTCATATTCACTGATTAACCTTTGACCAACTGGTTTTTCCTGACATCCTTCCCATATGTGTCCTTTGATTGTTGTGAGGAAAGTCTCTGCTCTCAGAGAAATCAGAATGTGAAAAGTTAGATTTAAGTTTTTTGTTAGGATATGTGCTCCCAAATGTGCATTTGAACACACAAAAACCTTAGTGCTTATCTGATTTGTGTTGTTAATTTTTTTTTGTTTTAAAGGAAGGAATGGGTAAGTGGCTGGTCTGAAGTCTAGCATTGATTGGAATCAAATCCAGAACTAGAATGCAGGCCTCCTGACCAACATTTTTAGCATTACAGAAAATAAGATTAGGTTAAGAATCAAAATATCTGAGTCCCATTTTTGGCTTTGCCATTGGTAAGCTGGTGATTTAAAGAAAAGCCCTTATACTTCAGGTTTTGTTTGCTTTATCTGCAAAATAAATAAAACCATACTTTAAAAAATGCTATGGGGATTCATTGTGATAAAGAAAAGCATGAGAAATTTTGCAAGTCACTTCACAAATGTATTTATAATATTTTTTTTTACTACAAAATTATTTTTAGATTGTGATAGATGAAGAACCAGAAGGTCATAGCTCTGGCTGGACTCTCTAGGGTCTTCTGTCTCCCTCATGGGAGGATGTTTTCATGGAATAACCACTATCAGCTTGTTAAGAGTATGCCTTACTCATTGCACCATGTACCCTCAAAGGAGAGCTGTTTTAACGATTGGAATCCAGACATTGGGGAGGAAGAGAAGAAAGGACCTAGTAGTGGAGCTTGTTCTTCCCTCTAGTTTCACATCATCCTGGAAAGAAGTCACTCTGTCTAAGCTATGCCATATATGCCCATTCAAGCCTCCATTCTAACCATGAGGGTGTACCTAAGCCATTCAGGGGTTGATAAGACCCTTGCACAAAGATGGCAGCAAGAGTGAAATCCATTTGGTTCACAACTTCCTGTGTTGTGTATTGATGGTAGGATGGTGCAATGCTTCCTAAGGGATGATTTAAAATGTGTCCATGCACAAACCTAATATTCATACCTATCAGTAAAACCTGGATGTTTCCTCTTCTTCCTCTTCACAGCTATTATATTACATTCAGTATAGTGTATGCATGTTGAGAGGGATTATCAATATAGAGAAAAGATGGCCTCCTACACTCACAGTGTTATATTTGCCTTACCATTCTCCAAGAATAGCTAGACAGCCCTTTCAACTCTATAGATGGTAGCTTTCATCACCTCTTGTCCAAACTGCCAATATTGCTGAAGGCACATGGGCTATGACTATGTGTATGTATTAGGTAAAACATCCAGAGACATTGCCTTGCCTGACGAATAGATACATTACTTAGTGGATACCTTCTTATCTTCTTATTAATGAGATGCCCAAAGCTCAGATTAACTCCCCGAGACTTTAAAGATTGCCTCAATACGCTTTTCTAAGTATCAGAGCATTATAACCACTGGTTACCCTTTAGCCACCCATTTTGAAATTTGGATATAGAAGTGATCCCATTTTCTTGCCCAGTTTTATTTCCCCTCGTGGCTCTATTATCTCCAAGGGACACCCAGATTTATCTGCCTTAATAGTGTACTTCATTGTTTTCCATAGCACTAAAGATAAATGGATTTGTAAAGAGGAATGGAATTGAATTTTTCTCCTTTTTTGATAACTTATTAGGAATTCCAAAATTATTACTTGGGAGATTTTCCTCACTGTGAATAGATTATTGCCCATTGCTACATTTTAATTTCTCTCCCCTATAACATTTTTGAAAAAAAATATATAGCTATTTAAGAATACAATGTTCACTCTCTTCTGGATCTGAAGAAAAAGAGGTGAACAAGCTTCTGTTAATTAAGAGGATACGCTGGAGGGAGAGAGATACTTGTGGGTCACTCTTTTGGTTGTTAATTTTGTGGCAAGTAAGCTGTACCCCGTAGCACTTTGTGTCTGATTCCCTATCACTTTGGACATTTAAATGTTAATTATCTTGGTTTTTAAAATTATTTTATATGGCTTTTCCATGCTCAGTGCCCTGGATATCATGAGCCACCACTAAACTTGTGTTTGTAAAAATACTGCAGTTTCCATTTCTTGTCTGACGGTAGGATGCAAACTTCACGCAGAATTACAGACTAGATTCATAGTGTTTGGAAATCTGCTTGGTTATTAGAGGAAGAAGCTATAGAATCAAGAGAGGAAGGGACTGGTATGAAAGTATATGTGACAAGGTATAGAAGTGTAAGCATGGGGAGACCATAGGAAGCCCAGAAAAGTTGGCATACCAGGTTTTGCTAAGATTTCTAGGCATGTAGTATTGGCTGGAAAGTTACCTGCACAGCAAATAACACTCAACAAAATTCCTTTTTGATAGTGAATCTTGACTGACTTTGCCCCAATGTGCGTGTGTGTATGTGTGTGTGTGTGTGTTTCATGACTTATTAAATAGATTAGCTACATTGATTTTTACTTTGAGATTTCCAGACAATCACACAATAGTTGAATTTTTCAATCCTGTTGCTACATTATATGTTAATAAAAGCCAATAGCAAACATTCAAAAAGTTTTCCTAGATTAGGGCTCGTCCAGGAATCAATAATCTCATTGACATGGTTCAAAAAGCTATCAATTCTATGAGGACCGTTAATGGCTGCAGAAAGCATGCATGTAAACACCACCAGGAAAATCAATGTTCTCTCCAAGTCATCAATACTTCTTGATGGCAATTGGAATTATGAAAAACATTACCTGTACCTCAGGTCCTCAGTATTTATAATGGAACTACTTCAGCCAGTGGGAATTCCAGGCAAGGCAGCTATAGGGTAGGCTTTGTTGATGTGACAGCTTGTACTCGAACAGTACCTTGTAGTTTCTAAGATACAGTCATGTACATCCCTGATTAAACAGCCAGAGCAACCCTGTGAAGTGGACAGGGAGGTAAACCAGCCTTGTTATCGGGGATAAAGTCTCAGATAGAAGAAGTTCCACATTGGTCCAACCGTTTGCAGGAGAGTTAGGGGGAAGCATGGCTCTTCTGATTCCTGTTCTTTTCCTGTGGGGTGCGATGGGTGTCCTACTACCATGACTACAAATGCAACAGCAACTTCTTATTCATTAATTCTTAATAGCTTATAGTTAAGCAGTTTCCTTGGAAACCTGGAAACTAGTGAGCATTCCAGAAGGTTCAACCGCCTAGAACAACTCTTCTGGGTTTATAGCATAAATCATACAGAAGTATTCATTGACAACTAAAAAATATACTTTTTTCCCCAGGTCCTTAAATTGTCTCACTGGTTGCTGGAACAGCTCTGCTTTCTCAAGTAGGTGATATTTGGCATTGATTCCCCTACCTTCCCATTTTTAGAGGGTGATAATAACAAATGGGGCTATTCCAGGGAGGATACCTAGCTCCTCACTACATGCACTGCTTCTTGCAGCAATGACCAACATTTTCATCATTTCACACTATGATTTCTTGTCTGCAGCTGACTCTGTCATTGGATGAATATTATTTTTAAAATGAAATTTTTATTAAAATAAAAAATGTTTACACATGAAATGACAGCTCATCCTCCAAGAAACCGAATTAATAGGGGAAAGGAATGATCCTGGGAGCTCCTCAAAGCAGTAATGAATTCAACATTCTTCAATCAAATTTAAAATTTAATTATAGGTAATTGTTCTTTTTTTTAATGAAGTACTTTTGACATAATGCTCCATTATTATATAATTAGATAATTAACTCCATTAATCACATTACAACTTATTTTTTTTTCGTGTTTTCTTTAAATATTTATATGCTGTGCCCATTTTTATAGCCACACAGCCAACTATAATCACAGGTATAAGTCAGGGTAGGCAGTAGAAGAGCTTCAGGAAGGATCCTGCCCGAGGCTATTTTCTCTTGCAATAACAAAATACCTGTGACTGGGTACTTTATAAAGAGGCTGATTGGGCTCATAATTCTGATGGCTGGAGGGTCCAACTAGCATGGCCCCAGTGGTCTGGAGAAAGCCCACTCGCTGTATCACAGCATCTCAGAGAAACAGAAAGGGACACCAACTGCATGCTGCAGAGGTCAAGTACATGAGGTGGCCTCACTTTATAGCCATTTGTTTACATGAGCACTCACTCACTTCAGAGACCAGCATTAATCCCTTCAGAAGGCAGTGAGTGTCCCTGTAACCTAATTATCTCCCACTAGGCCCCACATTGTAAAGGTCCTGCCACCTCAACACCACCACCACCCGGAGGACTGAGCTTCTAGGACATGAACCTGAAGAAGATGCTCTCAAACCATATGTAAACCATAGCAGATACCCTGATATTTCCCCAAAGGAACCCCACGAAGCCTTGGTTTACTAGAGAATTGTTTGAAATGTAACTTCTATCTTCTCATCTCTACATATACAGCTTGCTAACCTCTTAATATGTACCATTCTGATATGTTGATAGGCCTGGCGCTGAAGGGAAGGAATGGTAAGAAATAACTAAGACATAATCTTTGACCAAAAAGGGCTAACAATTAGTGATGGAGAACCCATGAAAGACGTTCATAGCTTCTTCTCTTAAGGAATTCATAGTGCAAACAGGGAAAAGTGAAATATCTGTCACAGATAAAAGAAACTATTGATTTATTGCACTGGTGAGGACAGGGAGCAGGATTCTGGCTACATCTGATCTTCCGGTGACCTGACTTGGTTTTATTTAACATTTTGAGTCCTCACACATGGGTCCCTAAAAGTCTATGAAGACAGTTCATCCACTTGTCCTTGTCCTTACTTCCCAGTTGATAGACTAGCAAGGAATGACACTCATTTTTCACATTTACACTAGACCAAGGAAGTATTAGCCCAGAACTTCTGTCTACCATTATATAATCTTGGGCAAATTACTTAACCTTCTGCCCTTCAGTTTCCTCACCTGTAAAATGTGATATACATAAAATTGCAATTATTTTGGAGGGCAAAAATACAGATCACTCAAACTTAATTTTAGCACATACTAAACATTTAAGCTGATAGGTATCATTTCTATTCTCTTCATATTTTGCTACAGATTCAGTAAAAACAGATTACATCAATGCCCTCTTTCCTGTCAAAAATTCATATCTGAATACTCATGAATGGTTTTCAAGGGAATGATTGAACTGTTTGTTAGATGTATTATAAACTTTTTTTTTTTCCTTTTGCTTTTAGAAGTTCTGTTAGTCAGCTTTTCAATACTGTGACCAAAGTGATGACGAGAACAACTTAAAAGAGCAAAAGAATATTTTGGATGACCACTTCAGAAGTTTCAGTTTAAGTTGGGCCATTTCCATTGCTCTGGGACCAAGGTAAGGCAGAACATTATAGTAAAAGGGCCTGGTGGAGGATAACCTCTCAGGTCATAGAGGTCCAGAGAGAGCTGGGGGCGGGGAATGCACCAGACCTGGGATGAAATGTAAACTCCAAATTCACTCCCAGTGACCTACTTCCTCCAGCCATACCTCACCTCACGAGTACAGAATTCCTTTCCAATTATTAATCCATCAAATGGATTAATCCACTAATGTACAGCTCTTCTAATCAAATCATTTCATCTCTGTACATTCATGAATTGTCTCACACAAGAGCTTTTGGGGGACACCTCATAACCAAACCAAGCAGAAAAAAAACATTTGAAATGACGGTTGCCTTAAATAAACTTCTGAATTCTTTTAATGTTCTGATGGGGTTACCTCCAATAGGTGTTGTATTAGAAAACATTCTCGGGGTTAGTGTAAGTTGATACATAAAAGAAGAAACAATAGTGAAAAGGAGAAACAACAAAACAAGAAGATAATTCTCCCTTACTGAAGATTTACTTAAATGTTGTTGATCAGCTTCTTCAATCTCCTTACTCATGGTTACCCTCGATTCTGTACATCTGGTTGGTAGTCACAGGAGAGAGCCATTTGAACTTCAGAAAGCCACCCAGAACCTAAGAACCGAGAGTCTCCATTTTAAGAGATGTGCTGTTAGCACAGGGGGGTAGTTCCTGAAGAAAGCCTTAGGAATTTCAACATTCGTTGAGAAACTAAATTACTAAATATTGTAGTAACAAATATTTTTTTTTCCCTTGGAACTGTCCCCAAGTCATTTTTATTTCCTTTATGAAATTTATTAAAAAATAAAACAAAACACCATATGCTAAAAGCAAAAGCATAATGAACAGCCTAGCAGAATGCACGTGCGCTTCCTCTGAGATGTCCACCGAGTGCTGAGCTCACCACCACGGGAAGGTGGGAACGAACGCTGGAGGTTAACTGGGAAAAGAGAAGCTTTGCATGAGTTGGCCCTTCCTTTGCACCACTGGGAACTACTCCTCTCTAAGGGACAATGCAGCCTGTTGGATATGAGAGAGAGAATTGAATATTTCCCTGAGATACTGGGAAAGACGAGGTAGGAGATGAGTCGGGGATTTTTTTTTTTTCTGCATTGTCCCCTTCTCTTCTAAAATCATACTAAACATCATGAGGTTCATAAATTCTTTGCTTCTAATTACCCACCTCACTGTAGATGCTCAGTCAAGAATTGTTAATTTGTGGACTGGTACATAAATAAGAACCAAAGTTTTAGATGCTGTATTTAATGAATGATGTGAATACACAAGCACCAGCTCATTTAATTCTCAGGATCATTCTCTCAGGCCAGTAGTCCTGATTTGCAGATGGGAAGACTGAGGATTTGATATGTTGAATAAAAATTCCACATTAAAATCATTTTTTTAAACTAAGCTCTTTCTACCTTCAGACATTCCTTAAAAGAAACCATCTCAGTGATACAAAATGATGCACTTTTATCCAGCTTATTACCTCTGTCCTAGTTAGTCACCAATATTAGAACATAACAAACTGACTAAATTCTCCCTCCTAACAGTTCCTTCATGGAAATCAGTTATTTCCAATATCTTCTCTGTGTTTATCATTGGTGATTTGGAAATCTTTTTACTTGATTTTAAATCTGATGGATCTTAAACTATATATCTTTGCATACAGTTATTCACTAAGGTAGCAGAAGTTTTTTTTTTTTTTTTTTAATTTACAGTAAAGATCTAAGTGCCATGATTTGATTTGAGAATCAAAAGGCTAGAAAAATATCTTGAGAGAAAAACATAAAGTCAATAATCTGAAAGTGTTCTTCCAGCAAGAATTTTGACCAAAAGTAAATCCACCTGGAAATCCAGGCAACTCACATGCTAAATTAATTCCAACAGATATTCAAGCACCTGGGGTGATGATTCTTTCAAATAGCATGAACCCAGAGACTCTTCAATAGATTGGGGGAAATGTGGGTGATTGTTCACCACAAATAATAATAATAATAATAAATAAATAACAACAACTTGCTCAGGTGACTGAATGCAGAGCTTGAGTGAACTAAGGAAAATTGAGTCCAAAAAACAAAGATACATCCGCCTCAGAGGCATTTGTTCTCTCACCAAACATCCCTAAGAAGCAAAACCAATCTCTCTGAACCTCAGTTGCACAATCTATAAAATAGGAAGGAAATACTTTCCCTTCTTCTTAGCAAGAGGGGAAAGTGTATGTGGTCATCACAGATTTTAGCTGGGCAGCAGGACACTGGGTGTTGGCTTACATGCTCTGGTTTTGCAGGCTCCATACACCCAGTTCTCTTCAGTCCCCATGCAGACACAGTCCCTGTCCTTGGTCAAGTTGCTGTTAACAAGATAATATTGATTGTACAGATTCTTTCAAAAAGCCTATCCCTCTCTGTGCTTCATAAAAGAGCGAAATGAGACCTTTTAAATCCACAGCTCCTACTATGTTCAAAAACCAGCTGTCATAAATGTTCTATGAGAGGTTCTTTGTGAGGTGCCTGAGATTCAGGTCCAAGGAATGCCCCACACCAGAACTGTTCAGGACAGCCTCAGTGGGGACTGGGCAGTTGTGCTGCTCTGCCAGGAGCTTAATAAGGACAGGCCTGTCCTGGCTATGTCAAATGCACACCACCTGGCCTTGCAGGGGAACCACTCCATCATACCACTCAGCTGATGGAAAGTTGGTGATGGCAAAGGCCATTTTCCCTGCACGGGATGGATTCAAATGCACAGAAAGTACCAGGTCAAAAGTTCAAAGTGTTGCTTGTTCATTCTTCTGGCAGAAGTAGGATCACAAGGGAGAAGGAGTTACACTTTGCAGAAACTGAAAAGAGAGAAAGGATTTTGAAGACATATAAACCAGTTTCAATCAAAAGGCAGCTGCACTGAGTAGACTCCTAAGAATACAAAAAAAAAAAAAAAAGTTTCAGGCTGACAGTGTGTCTTCATTCTGATGGGGAAAATAAAAGTGTTTCCTCTAGTTCTGGCAGCCCGGCAAGGAAAAAGAGGTATTAGCAGAAGTCTGAGCCTTCAGGGGCCTGGCCCACATCCCAGCCATATCCTGAGATAATGGCAGGACTTCCAAAAATTCTTGTGGCAGGGATCTGCATTTCCTGTCCTAAACGGTTAGGCCATCTGGAATGTCTATTATGGAAGCATTAAATTTATGGAACTGTCCTCACAGGCTCCCAAAACTACTTCAAGTGTTCTACAGAATAAAAATAAGTGGAATAGAAACAAACTATGTGGATTACCAACTCTTCTACTGCAGGAGACACAAATGTACTGGAGTCATATGGAACATACCAAAATATAAAAACTAAGAATTTAGGAAGCACACAGAACTGAGTGATTTCAAAGGGCCATTTTAGCATACAGAACTGAATCGAAAGTCAGGGTATTTGGGCCAAGGATTTTCCTGGAGTTCTTAGAACTTCCTTCCACCCTCATATGTGCTAATGGTCCTCACAGAGGCACGAGAAAGCCAGGCAGGTGTATTGTGCAGCAACTCAACCTCCCCCAAAGCTATCAAAGCGCTTTAATGATGGAGAGGCAGGAGTATTATTCGTCTGTGCACAAAGCAGAATTGTTCTTCTTTAGATACCAGTGTCATTTCAGAAGGCATATGCAAAGGAACTGACACATAAAAATGCCTAATGGGAAACCAGCCACAGTGCAAACATGCCCACACATAGTTTATCATTGTTCTGTTGTTGCATAACAAATTACCATAAACGCAATGACTTTCAGCAATATCCATCTATTATCTCCAGTTCTGTACATCAGAAGTCCAGGCAGATTTGACTGAGTTTTGTGCTTAGGAGACCAGAAGGCTCAAAATCTTAGGCTCTAGGCTCTAATCTTAGGCTCTTGGCTTATTGAGTGGTTGGCAGAATTCGGTTCTGTGTGGTTGTAGTTCTAAGGTTTCCACTCCTTTCTCGGCAGTCAGCTGGGCCCCCACTTAGTTTCTAAAAGCCACATTAATTCCTTTTGTGGGCAGCCCCCTCTATCTTCAAATCTCTAGGATCCACTGAGTATTTCTTGCTCTTGAACTGTTACTCTGACTTTGCTTTTGACTGCAGTTTGGGAAATCTGTTTTTAAAATGCTCATGTGGTTAGATTAGGCCCACCTGAAAAGTCTCCATTTTGCCATTTATCAAGGTAACACGATCACAGGTGTAACACCAGTGGGCAAAGATCATGGGACTCATCTTAAAATTCTGCTCACCATCTAGAACTTTTGACTCAGTCTAAAGCCAGAACCAGTTGTGTGTTTTCTTATGAGATGATGACTCTGGTGAATGAAGCCAAGCCCTCAGGAAAAGGCAGCCTGCACTTTGGTGTGGTATGTACAATCAAAGGGAGTGTGATATGAGGCTGCAGTTGTCCAACATATACTACTCCTGGTTCAATTCCTTTAAAATGACCTCAGGCCTGTATTCAACTCCTGGCCTTGAAGTCTCTGCTCCTCTTGACTTCCTATCCAACTCCATCCCCCATCATAAAAGACACCTTAGTTTCCTCCGGAGATAATTCCTCTTCTGAATCTATTTGCTGAAGTTGATAAATTGTGTCTACATTGATCCCCTTCTGCATACCTTCTCTCCTTCAGCTTACTCTCAGCTCCTCACAGGTAGATAGAGTGCCTGACATACCCGTCAATCCCCTGCTAAATCCTTCATGGAATCTAATCCAGTACAGGTGCTCACTGAATGCTTCCAAGCTTGAGAGAGGTGGAACACTATCCCTGGACTGTGTTCTATATAAGCAGTAAATTATGTGTCCAATGGCTTTGCACACTGTTAGCAAAACAGATTAAGGTTTTTAAGTCCCACAATAGCCAATCAATATATATTGCAACACAGAATCCATAGACTTCTAAATTTGTTTGTATAGTTCAGTTTCTTTCTTTTTCCACTCAGGCTATTTAATCTGCTCGCTGATATGTGAACTCTATGAATTCAAAGGGTTTCCTTCTTTGCTCTTGCTATGATCTTATGATTATTTACCGTGAACATATCAGTGTCACTTCTGCTCCAGATAACCAGATGATCAGGGACATAGTCAACTGATTAGCTCTACTTCACTCAGACTATTCCAATCCCAAATCAACAGCTCCTGTTAATGTCCCAAGGAAACTGATAACCAGGTGCAACACAGGGCACTCGGAGCTACCAAGCTAAATGTGATTCAGAAGTCCAATGTGAACATTGGATCAGTGATGAAGAGCCGGATGAGGAGGGATGATACCTAGAAAGATCCAGTGCCAGTGAGCACTCAGATGTAAAGATAAGTCCACCCAGAAAATGGCACTTAGCTGCTACCCAGAGAACACAGGAGCTACCTCTCCTGGTTGCAAAGTTAGGATGGGAACGTGAGCCTGCATCATCATCGGGTAGCTCTAAGTGAACCCCTACTGGAGGCAGTGTGATTTAAATGTTGTCCTGAGGCTAACACAGATCCAGAGAATTTTTCAGAATAAAACGTTACTAAGCAGTTGTGATATTGTGATTTATAATAAGAAATACATATTTAGTTTTGTCCCCTTTCCTAGTATATAGATCTTAAGACTCTTAGAAATTCTGAAATAATATTTTTTATGTTAAATAGGATGACTGCTGACTGGGGGTTCCTGGACAGTCTCAGGATAAAATAGGAACGGGTTTTCAGGGGGACCATACAAATAGAAGGTTGAAACTTTTAGACTCACAGCCTAGGGGAGGTGCTGAAGGGTGAGTTGATCACCGATGGCCAATAATATAGTCATACCTAAGTATTGAAGCCTCCATATAGACCAAAAAAGAGAGGGTTCAAAGAGTTTCCATGCTTCTGAATATGTTGGAAGTGCCAGGGAGGTGGCCTTCTCCTAGAGGGCACAGAGCTTCCATGCCTCTGCCAACATACCTTGTTCAAGATACCTTTTCATCTATTTGTTCATTTGTGTCCTTTAGAGTATCCTTTATAATAACAGTGAACGCCTTCTCTTTCTGATTTACTCTATCAAGTAACTGAACCCAAGGAGAAGATCATGGGAACTCACAATTTATAGCCAGTTGATGAGAAGCACAGGTCACAACCTGGGACCTGAGATCAGCATCCGAAGAGGAAGGCAATCTTGTGAGACTGAGTCCTGAAGCTGTGGGGTCTACACTGACTCTGATTAGTGTCAGAAGTGAACTTCATCTTAGGACATCCATTTGATATCTGCTAGAGAACTGATGTGCGGGGAAGAAAACAAATTAAACATACCTCTGGTGCCAGAAATGCCCATGTTGTACTGAATGAGAGTGTAATAGGAGACAAAACACTTTGTTTTTCCTTCCCTATGTAGTGAACCAGCCAAGTGAAAGAAAGGGATGAAGAAACCTGTTTTGCTTTGAATCCTGTGTTTTCTGTCTGTAGAGGAGAAAACAGGTAAGATACTGAGGCCACAGAATGGCCAGGTATAACACAGGGAGCTCAGAGCCATCAAACTCAGCACTTTCAATAGATTAACCACTGGACACATATGCCCAGGAATCAAGGACAAGGACCAAATTCGGATACTTGAAAAATCTTACCTTCACTCTAAATGGACTCAACTGGTCATTGAGAATGATATTGGTAATTTTTGAATAGGGTCTGTCTGTACACTGGCCAAGCACTTGGGTGCACTAGGAAAGAAATGTAAAGAAAACAGATGAGCTGTACATAAACTGATACTGTAAGGAAAAATGAAAAATTAAACATGATTATGAAGATGATGTCTCTATTATTTAGTATATTACAGATTATTATATTTTCTCACTAATTTCCCTCTGGCTTTATGCTTAAAAATATATATACTAAATCACTGGTCTTCTTAACATCCATGAACCCTTTCAGATACGTTCCAAAACCTGTCCAGAATATATTGCAAATCTTCTTTTCAATGAATAAAATACATCACTGAGGTGATTCTAAATAAACCAAATGTTAAAAAAATTTGGTTGAGATTTTTATTTTTTCAGGGAGCCCTCTTGTGGGTGACAGGTATATTACCAAAACAGATTTTCATTGACTTGGTAGGTAATGGGCTGAGAATGCTTCATGTTTCCATCCTGCCAAAGTTGAATATGTATGCACTTTATTGTGTCCAATTTATTTCTCCATTTTTATCTTCCCAAATTTAATTCTGTAAATCCTAGGCCCCCAAGCTTTTAGAGGGCATAAAAGGTCATTTGGTCTGGTGATTCTCAAACTGTCTGGTCATCATTATCATCTGGCAGTGTTTTAAAAGTATATATCTTTGGGCAATATTCTGAGATAAATTGGGTTGGTAAATCTGTACTAGAGGCAGCAAGCTCTATCTTTTTCTTAAATCTCCCCCAAGTGATTCTGATTCTTAGTCAAATTTAGTATTGAAGTTGTTCAACTCCCCTTCTAATTATACTTGCTAAACCTAAGGGATATTAATATTTTAACATTATACATTTTCTCCCTAACTTGATAGGGACAGGACCCTGATTACCTTTCCCCAGCACCTAGTACAGCAATGGGGAACAAGTAGGTACTCATTAACAATTTATTAGATCAGTTTAGGCAATGCCAATCTACTAATCCATATAGTTAATACTCTGTAAATTGCAATTCCAATAGATTTACAGTGGGAAAATTGTTAACAAAGAGACTTCAGTGTAAAATCTCACACTAATCAATCCATACCAATGACCTTCAGGACTCCAGGGGCATGCAAACAAGCATTGTTTATATCTGGGATGATTATGTTGAACAGTGGGAATAAAGCGGATATTGGTTTTCCTCCACTTGCATTTAAAAAGAATGTGCTGTTATATTTCAGTTAAAGTTAATAAAGTTTTTCAGCCCTTCTCACCATTCAATGTAATGTACTTGGTATGAGAGCAGTAATGGAAAAAGACAATCTGCAAAAAATTGCATATCATGGATACTCTCATTTATATGCACAATTTTGAATTCCAAGAAAATAAGAAGCAAGTTACCATGCATTTACCTTTACAAATGCTGAGACGAGGCAAGATTGGATATAAGCAATCGGATCTGACGATAATATATTCCATTTGCAATTGTTAGAGATTTATGCAAGATAGCAGGTAACACCTTCCTTTTGAATTTCAAATGCTGTATAACCTTTTGAAGATAACAAGGGATATTCATCTGAAATAATGGTAGGAAATTTATAACGGAGACCACATAATTAGTTGTTATTTTTTGCAAGTACCACACATTCTGATAGGAACATGGCTAGAAAAAATATACCTCTCAGTAAGAAGTCAGTATTTTTTTTCTTTCTTCCTTTTTCTGTTCCTTTCTCTTTTTGAATTGAACATCTTGGTTTAGAGGGTACATAATAATCTAGAAAAAAAAAAATATATATATATATATATAAGTTAGCATTTTGAAATGCTCATGGGCTCTCCTGGATTTTTAGGATTAATTCTAAAAATAGCAAATTTTATGGATCTCTGTTAAATTGTTTACCATAACAGAAATCCTTTAGTCCAGAAACTAGCAATTTAATTTTTGTAGGGCAATCATTCTTTACAATTATTTTACCATGGAATCTAACACCCCAAATTCAATTCTGAGAAAAAAAATATCTAAATTTCCTGGCACTATGCCTTATAGTTTATTTAGAGTGAGCAATATTCATAAAAGTTCAACAGGCAGAGCATCGAATTCAATATTACCTATTTGTTTTCTCCTAGGGAAAAAGACATAGAAATTGTTTATCTTTGTTTTCAAACTCTTTCTGTAGGAATAGAATATGGTGACTGGAATTTCTGGTGTGGCTTAGTCTAAAGTGGAACTTCTTCTGAAAATACTGTGATGGTGCATTTTGACATGTTTGGTCATTCCCCAAATGACTGACATGAAGACTAACTTTTTTTTTGTACTCAACTCATAATCATAATTGTAATCAATCATAATCAGATGATTAATCACCTCAAATCATATTCAGAGCTGGAATGGAATTTTGGGTGGCAGTGGCATTTCTCAAAAGACTTAGAGTCATCCACACACTGTGCCCATTTGGGGTTAGGATGATAGATGCGATAAGTGCCAGAAAGAACTGAGAAGTCCAGATGGAACTGGTCAAGGAAGAAGGTTGCTGGGGGAAATTATAGCTCACAATGACAACTGCATATACGGAACAAAGCACACCACACCTGTCCAGGACTAGATGCATGCTCAGGAGCAACCCTGAGAGGACTAGAGAATCCCACCTCTGGTGGATCTGTGGGCTCCACATATGCAGGAGATGAAAGTTAAGGCAGAGCTGCAGGTTTCCCGGCTTAGTGATGAGGGAATCCCTAGCTCAGAGACCAAGAAGCAAAGATTAGATTCTCTTTCATTTTGTTTTTCATTTTTTGTTTGTTTTGGCCTTTCATTTTGGTTCTATATATCTAAGAAAACCTCTAACCACTGAAATAACAAAACAGACATTAGTTACATACAACAAGGAATGTTGTCTTTGTTAATATAATTGGAAATGTCATTAAATAAATGTACTATTAAATAAATGTCAAATATTAACAACATCAAATGCTAAAGATGGAAAAACTGATTTTCAGTGTCACCATATTAAAATGTTGAAAATATCCAATTTTCAAACCCCCCAAAAAACTGAAATAATCAGGTAAGCATGGCCCATTTATTAGGGGAAAGAAACAAGTAAATGGGCAAGAAACAAGAGGACCTGTTTCAGAGAAAGTCAGTGTTACAGTTGCTAGACAAAGAATTTATCAACTCTTTTAAATAAATTCAAAGAGATAAAGGAAACCATAGACAAAGAATTACAGGAAACCAGGAACATGGTGCATGAACAAAATGAGAATATCAATAAAAGGTATAAATTATGAAATAAAGTAGAAAATATACAACTGAAAAACAACTGAAGTGGAAATTTCACTAGACAGGATCACTAGCAGACTTGTGCAGGCAAAGAGGAAAAAATAATTGTGAACTAGATAGGGCAGAGGGGTGGGAAGGGAAGGGAGAGGGCAGGAGTTTAGCAATGATGGTAGAATGTGATGAACATCATTATCCAAAGTACATGTATGAAGACACGAATTGATGTGAACATACTGTATATACAAACAGAGATATGAAAAATCGTGCTCTATATGTGTAGTAAGAATTGTAATGCATTCCACTGTCATATATCTAAAAAATAAAATCAATTAAAAAATGAATCAAAATATATTCTGCTGTCATATACACATAATTAGAATAAATAAGTAATAAATTATAAAAAATTGTGAACTTGAAAATAGGAAAATTGAAATTATCCAGTCTGAAGAACAGAAAAATTTAGAAAGTTTTCTTTTATTTCCTTCCTTCCTTCCTTTATGCCTTCCTTCCTTTCTTTCCTTTCTCTTGTTTATTTGTTTTAAATTCTTTTGATGTGTAAAGAAAATTGAAAAGACATAAAGGGACTCAAGGGGATGCCATCATGATTACCAAAGGATGCGTTCTGCCCAGAGAAGAGAGAGGAAAAAAAAGGGACAGAATAACTATTTGAAAAAATAATGATCCCCAAATTCACAAATTTGATGAAATACATGACTCTACAAACATGAAAATTAACAGTCTTCAAGTGAGATAACTCAAAAAGTATCACAGCGAGACATGTTATTATCAAACTGTCAAAAGGAAAAGAGAGAATACTGAAGACAGGGGTCAAAGTGACTTATCATACACAAGGGCCTTTCAGTAAGATTATCAATTGTTTTATCAGAAACCATGGCAGCCAAGAGTGAATGAATGACATATTTAAAGTTCTGAAATAAACTTAAACACAGATTGTGAACCAAATATTCTACACCCATAAAAGGTATCCCTTAATGTACACCTGATAAAAGACTTGCATCTAGAATATATTAAAAAAAATACTGTGAGGATGAAATACCAAAAGACAACCTGATTCAAATGGAACGAAAGGCATGAATTGACATTTCTCTGAAGAAATTATGCAAATGACTAACAAGCATGTGGATCAATGTCCAACACCATTAGCCATTAAGTAAATGCAAATCAAAACCACAAGGACAGCCATAATCAACATGTGGGAAATGAGATGCATTGGTGAGGGAGCTCATGTTTTTGGATAGGAATGTAAAATGATTCATCTGTGATGTAAAATAGTGTCACAGTTTTTCAAAAAGTCAAATATAGAATTATCCTATGAACTGGAACTTTTATACACAAGTAATTGAAAACTGCTACTCAAATAAATATGTGTACACTTATGTGCTAAGCAAAACTATTCACAAAAGCTAAAGGAAGAGTCAGCCAAACTGCCCATCCATAGATCCATTGATTAAAAAAAATAGTATATAGATATAATTGAATACTACTTAGACTTAAAAGGGAATAAAGTATTTTAAAATGCTACAAAGTGGATAAACCACAAAAATATTATGCCAAGTGAAATAAACCAGATACATTGTAAATCCATAGAGACCAAATACACATGCATGACTACCAATGACTGAGTGCCATGTGAAATGGGAAGAACTGTTTGATGTGTATGGGGTTTCCTTGTTGGGTGATAAGACTATTTTGCAAGTAAATAGACATTATGAATACACATGTGAGTGTACTAATTGCCACTGGACATTTCATTTTAAATGGTTAATGTTATGTTCTGTGGATGTCATTTTATTTCTTTCTCTTCTTTTCTTTCTCTTTTTCTTTCTTTGTTTTAATACCTCACCAGCAACACTGTAAAGTAAATCATGGTATCACTCTGTCTACCACCTGGTTTAATAATTGTAAAGTCTGGAGGCCAGAGAGAGGAATATTGATTTTTCCTTAGTCCACACATGGTTTTACCAATTGGGGGCTCTTCAGATAAACCAAAGCAGATGAGCAGAACTGGTGTAATGGAGCAGGAAGGGGCTGTTCCCCTAGAACCATACTCTCACAATTCTGAGCATCTAGGCTATATTGCTAGGCATGACTCTTTAACTCCCTGTATGGTTGAAATGATCTCCATAGGGAAGCTACTAAATTATTCTTCACATGCAGAAAGTCGTACAAAGTTGTCCAATGTCCAAGTAGCAGTTGCTAATGAGTGACCCACAGGTAAGCGCAGTACTCACCACTGCCATTTCAACTCTGGTCTGGAGGTCCTGAGAGAAAAAAGGGAACCATTCTGTCTTATCTTGTCAATCTCCTGATCCGTCCCTTTTGCTCCCTATACAAGTGTTTTAATTCCCTGAGCTGAATTTATGCCAGTGGTTTGTACCAGACCGTTGGTACCATTTCAGAGAGAAACTCTTTGATCTTTGGTCTATTTCACTATCACCCATTCCTCTCTTGTATATACACTGAGAAAATATGTTCATAAACATAGCAGCAATTAAATAGTTATTTACTTCTCTTTCCATCAATACATTTTCTTATCCCTGCCCTGCTTCAGATTCAGTTCTTTACTAAACATTAAATAATATATGCCCTCCCCTCCCTGAAACAATAACAAACATTCTCCTTTGACGAGACCACCTGCCACCAAACAGTTAGTATGAGCACTTTTAACAATGATAAGAAGTTATGTAGGTAATAAAGCATATGACAGTTCAGTACATGAAGTGGTTCTGGGTTCCACGTCTGCTAAGGAAAACCTCATTGGGGAAAGAAAGTTGTGAGCAGAACTTGGTGGGTGAGTAGATTTTGAGAGTTGGAAGAAGAAGGTGAGGGAAAAACATTTGCATACCCAGCACCTGGAAAGCACTGTCCTGTTAAGCGAGTAGGGGGCCTGATCCAGATGCCACCCTTTTAAGGGGACTGATCTCTTGCCTGTGAAATATTGGCATAAATATAGCTATTACAATGTTGGTTGGGTATGTGTGGTCACATATCTCTCCCTAAATTAGAATCTAAATATCAAAATTAAGATAGCATGTCTCCAGTTGAAAATGATTGAGCACACACCACTGATTTGACTTATATTCAGTTTGCCAAATACATGGCTTCAGAATATACAGACACGTTCAGATCACAGGTGATATCCAGAAATAATTGCACTGTGGATCTTACATTCACTATAATACTAATGCTTTCTCATGAAGTGGTTTATATTTGGGTTTTATTGCTGTTTCCTGGTCCTGACTTTGTAATTCTCCTTTTATCACTACTCTGGCTGGAAGATCACTTCTTTTTATGAAAGTTCTTTTTTTTTTCCCTTTTTGTTGCAGAGAATTGTATTTTTTAAAACTCAGTTTGTAAAGTGCAGAGACTGTTACCATTCATGAAGTAACTCACTTATGGTATTTCTTTTATTTTGGCTATTTCTGGTATTATTGCTGCTGTGCAAGAAAGAAAACAGTTTAGTCAGGGCTTTGCCTGTCCAGTGCAAACCTTCTGTTGGTACTGCTCACAAATGGCTTGTATGCAGGTTGATACAAACTGTTCTATGCTATGATGGTAGAAATGGTATTGAAAGCATTCCTACATTAAGGTGCAGCCAGACAATATCTTCTAGACTGAGTACCCAAAGGGAGATATGTTCTTATCTTTGTAACAATTTGGCTGTTTGAAATAATTGCAAGGACAAATATTATCAAGTTATATCAGTAAGAAGATTCTTGCCTAGAACAAAGAAATAGCTCATGTCATGAAACTGTATCTGCTCAATGGCAAAAAATCAAAACAAAACCAAACAAAATACATTTAGGATACCAAACAATAAATAGTATGATATTGAGTGGCTTATCTTGAGTCACCTATGATATATATACCTTCAAAGTTAGGCTCTTTTAGGATCAGCTTGTCACTCACCAATATTGACCACCACACTGAGCAAAATTTTTCACCAGAACATTCTTAGCAATAATTCAACAACCTATTAAGTGTAAAAATACTGACCCTGGAACTGAGAACACCTTTTTAACATTGTTATTTGAACAAGAACTTAAGCCTTTTTTTCTTTTTTTTTTTAAAGCCACTCCAAACATAACTGACTTTGGCTCAGGTAATAATAACCAGAATAGCAATAGCACAATTGGTTTCACTTGACCCAAGTGGCAGTAGCCACTGTGATTTTGCAGAGACAAGGCCTCCTAGAGAGTCTTTATTGGGAGGGATCTTAGCTTTATGAGCTCTATGGACATCATTCCAGGACATTGTACTTTGGAACTATTTCCTTTGTGATCTATCGTGCCCTTAGTATTAAATTGACACTCTGAGTGGTGTTAGGAGTGCATCTAGCCTTTTCTGAAAAATAGTTGTATTTTATCTGATGTGTCTTATTTCCACTTTTGTATTGGTCACAAATATCAGGAAACCCAAAAATACATAGCAAAGTTATGAAATAAGCAAAGACATAGTAATGATAAACATGGTTAATATTTGATTTTACTGAAAAGAAGTGAAGAGTATTCTGAAACATAGACACATTACTTTAAAACCCAGGAAGACAATGTGTATATATTTAATGTCACCACTATAAGAATTCTGTGCAATGGCTTCTGTGGGGATTAATGTCCCCATTTTACAGATACATAAAGAAGATCATATATTCCAAAGGGGGAAGAGTTAGAAATTAAAATTTAATTGTCTAGCTATGAACTTACTTCTATTTCCGTGCCACCTTCTTTCCCACCAGAACTGCCTATTTCATTCAGCAGATATTTATTTAATGCATGACTGAATTTTATCCCCCCACCCCATGCTTGCTACCTTATTGACTTGTCATGGGAACTGATGGACATCAGTGGAAAATTTTACGAGACAGCCTTCACAAATGAAAGGGGCACTTTTATGAATAACTTTAAGTCATGTTCTTTAATCATCAACAGGCTTACCAACGTTACCCAAAACCCAGAGTCAAGTTCCCTCAAGAAATTCACACCCTAAATTATTTTAGCAAATCACTTGTTTATTCTAGACATGACTTCAATGCTTAAAACAACTGGAAGTAACATGATTGAAACTAACCAAGAGTCTAAAGATCCTATTAACACAGCATGTCTCTTAAACATCTGATCTTCTGCTCAGATCTCTGAATCCGTGGTCGCACCATTTGGTCAACTCAAATCTGATCAGCTACAGCAGGCATCATAAGTTGCATATTTCCATTTTGTATCACACTGCATTTTTCATGATTCATGAATATGGAGTACGTCTTCCACACAACATGACTTGTGATGGAGTGTTTTTCTATTTCCCACAGCACCCCCTGTAAGTGTTTAGCACAGTTCTGGTGCCCATTACATTTGGATGATAAAATCAAAAGATCACCAAACAACAGAAGTGCCCATCATAGTAGTAATACAAAAATGTCAAAATCCTACTTCTCAATTCACATCCCTGCCACTGGAGTCTATTAATTTGGTTGATTAGATTCTAAACATGTGCACCCATGTTTCTAAGGAGGAAAAAAAAAACATGGAAAGAATTTGTAGCCCTTTTAAGGAAAACATTCTACTTATTGATTCAATAAAATACTCCTTTCCCCAGAACACTTTCCTATGTTTGTTCTAAAGGAGAAACGTGTTACAAAATCTTCAGGCAGAAATTAGAGAAAAATATGCTTCCACTGGGATCCATTGACTATACATTTGAATAATTCTGAAATAGGAAGAAAAGTGTTCATTATTATCCTAATTCATAACTGTTACATTTCTTCCCTTTAAGGTTGTGATAGAAGCTGTAGCCTGTGGGTCATGAAACAGTAGCCTAGGTCTCACGAAGAGGTTTTCATGGCTTGAGGCTGCATGTCCTTTGGGTGGAACTAGACATTTTATACCTCTAATAAGAGAAAATCTAGAAAATCTATAGATGTATTAATGGACATTATCCATCGAACATTTTCTGAGTTTTAGGCACATTCTCAATTCCTGAAATATCCATTACTTCATACAACCTACCAAAACCCTTGAGATTTAGTTGTTGTGATCCTATTTTACAACTGAAAAAACAAACAAACATGATTTGATAGTTCCAGTTATTGAGACATGAATATGGTAGCTAATTGTAAGTTGTGTTCTACAAATTGTCCTAATGAAAATTCCTCTGTCTGCCTGACCCAACGGAACAAGGTTATATATCCCTATTTTGCTTTATTATTTCCATCTGTTTTCAGCAGTGCTTTAGCTCATCAACTTAGCTGAAATTTCCCATTTGGTGCTAGTTAACTTTTAGTTCCTAAAACAAATACCTGCAACACTTAACTTATAAAAAGTAAAGATATATTTTGGCTCACTGTTAGGAATTCTCAGTTTATGATCAAATGGCCTCATTACTTTTGGACCTGCTTTAAGGCAGCATATCATAGTGGGAATGAAAGGCAGAGGAAAGTCGCTTACCTCATAGCCAGGAAACAAAGGAGCAAGAAAGTAAGTGGCTAGAGTCCCACTTTCCCCTCAGGTATACCCCCAATGACCTAACAACCTCCCACTAGGTCCTACCTCTTAACAGGTCCATCAACTCCCCAAAGCATCAGACTGCAGACCAAGGCTACACATGAGCTGTTGGGGGGATATTGAAGGTCCAAACTACAGCATAACACTTCTATTTCTGGGACATAATTGGAAACAAAATCTGTCTATTTTTGTTCTTTTAAATTTTTAAATAATTTTAAAGAAAGGGATGCAAGAATAATATAAGAACCAAACAGATTTTTCTGATTCCCCAGTCATTTATATTCAGATTCATTTGTCTTGTTATTCTATTTCCCTCTCATATATTATATTTCAGGACAGATGCATATTATTTTTCTCATATTTGACAGTAAGTTCCAGAAACCATGTTCATTTACTTAAAAGTACTTCAGTATATGTTTCCCAAGAACAAAAGCATTCTCTTAATCAAAATCAGGAAATATGATGCAGTAATATCATCTAGTGTACAATATGTACTTAAATACCATCCATTTCTGATTGTTATTAAATTATTTTTTTCTCAGAATAAGGTCTAATCTAGAGTTACATGTGACTTTTGTTGTCATGCATCTTTGTTATCCTTTATTCTGGAAATTATTCAGCCTTTTGTTTGTTTATTTTTTCTTTCTTGACCTGGACAATTTTGAAGAGCACATGTCAATTATTTCATTTAATTGCTTTGTTGGATGGTCTGATATTTACTGTATTTGATTCAGGTTGCACATTTCGGCAGAAGTATTTCACATATGATTTTACATCTATGTCAGTGTGTAATAGCAAGAGGCATACAATATTCATTTGTGCCAATATTGGTATATTGGTGATGTTAGCATTGATGACTTGGTTAAATTGGTGCCCTTTACCACATGATTACTCTTTTCCATTTAATTAGAATAACTCATGAAGAGAAATCAGTTAATTTATGTTTGAGATTATGTAAACCCATATCTCTCATCAAACGAATCTGCTAATTTTAATATCCATTAATGATTTTTTAATTCCATCATTTCTTCTATATCCTTAGGTCAGTAGCATTCCACTGGAAAGGAGAATCTTCTCCTCTTTACTTCTTTATATACACACACAGATGTTTCTTTTTCTTTAGATGTAATCCATTACTTTTCTTTATTTTTGAGGACAAAACTGTTTCATATTTCATCAGCTCAGGTATCCACAAGCTGGCTAATGTGTCCTTTGAACAGGACCCATGATCCTCTGAGAATTTGTCACTTTCCAGTTCAATATATTAAAGTGTACTTTTGGTGGACTGGGTCAGACTTCCTGTTGCAGACTTCCTCTAGTTAATCTGGATGTACCTTTTCTTTATTGTCCTCCTTTCTCAGTGTGCTACTTATGGACACTGAAAAAAAATCTCCTTTATGAGGATTGCTCTTTCTCTCAGTACTTGAGGATAAACAGTTGTCTGAATCAGGTGAAATGGCAAATGAGCTACAGAGTCAAATTCTCTCTGTTCTCTAAGTATCCTAAAATTCTGAATGTCAGCATTTGGACAGTTCCTTAAAAGTCTAACATGTGTCCTTGTCTCTTTAGCCTCCCCTAGTGACAGAGGGTTGAGAAATTCATTCTGTTATATGGTTGAGAAATTCATTCTCTTGGGCTAGTTAGTTAAAAGACCTGTATAACAGAGTCTGTATACAGTCAGCATCAATATGTACACTGGAAATACAAATAGCAACTCCAACCACTGTCTGACTTCTGCTTGGTGAAATCAAACTGGACTCCTACACACCATGGCTGATTCCATGACAATGAGAAAAAACATATCCTGATATCTAATTCTTATCTCTTAATAGCTATGTGACCTCGAGGTATCATTTACCATCTCGGATTCTCAGTTTTTTCATCTGTAGAAAATGTAAACTGTGACACTTGCCCTGTTGAATTTGAAGAGGTTTTTTTTATGAGAATGTAATCCTAAAGATAAATAATGTCTTGCTAAAATACACACTCAACTTATTGAGTTTGTTTTGTTATTCACTTCCCTGGGTTGAATATACTACAAACACAGAACGTGTCCAGAAAAAGGTACAACAAAATGGCTTATCCATCAACTATATTTGTGTTGCAAAATGTATCAATTTCTGTACATGACAGAGAGGATTGCCACAGTGATAGGTAGTATAAACTCTGTCAGTGTTCAAGTGCTCAGATGCCAGGGCTTTCCAGACTGTGGGCAGAACAGGAATTCAGTATCCCTATTCCCCCTGATTACTGTTCTGTCTCCTCCTTTTCATCCGGAACTAAGGCTTCCACCAAGAGTTAAGTTGATCTTCTGTAGGTTTTCACAGGCCACTGTAAGGAAAACTATTTAGTATAATACAATCCCACATGCCTCCGAATTTTCTGCTTTCCACCTTCTCCAGGTCACATAGCTACCACAGAAAGGGTGGCTTTGGTCAGTCATTGTGGCAGTGGCCATGTTACCTATGCAGAAAATAACTCCCGGATTCACTCTCTTCAATGGGATGTGGAGGACTGTGGAGTGTGAAAACACCAGGGAATCTCTACATGTTGGTTTATCAACATAGAAAAATATTTCCCAGAAGATAAACAGACAGAATCCATTATCCTGCCAAGTTTGTTGGCCCTGATTTGTGCCTTATTTTTATTATCTCCTCTCTCACAAGTCTCTCCTTGAAGTTTTAGATATTACACATTCAGTTTATTTGATCCTGACATGATGATAACACCGTGGAAAGATCCACGACAAGTACATTATTACATCATGCCTGATAAGCCTTTGCTGTTGGGTTCCATCAACTACCCCAATGCATGCCACACAGCACGTGCTCAATTAATGTACAATTATATCCCTCATGGAGCACTTTTAGCTTCATACATGAGACTTAAAAAGATGACATTTTCTTAATTCTGAACAAATAAAGTCATGAGAAAGGCATTAGGATTGTAATATAGTATGGCCTTCCCAAATTGATGGTGCTATGTGAATTAAGAAACTCAGAATTCTGAACATTATTTTGCCTGCCAACCATTTGGTGCAAAGTACTGTTGACAATCTCATTAAATGATACAAAGATTCCCTAAAGGTGTATTCAAAAATTCATGCAATCTGACCTCAATTGTGAGTGGCAGAAGTAAAGCTCAACTGTGATTCATTTGCCACATATTCCAAGCTAATGAGAATAATGACCAAATGAATGTATCTAAGGCAAGCACTATGTCAATGGCAGAGTTCCAGGGCGACAGCCATCTCCATGAGTAGATAAGTCTCAAATCTTTAAAAGCCACACATGAACTATGTAGGCTAATAAGCTATCCACTTTTTACCTCAAACATCATCAATCTCTCACTTTTTATCTACTCCTAAGAACGCCACTGTGAAATGGAATGGCTTCAGCAAGAAAACTCATATTTGTCTACACTTCAGGAACCAAAGAATACTTGGATAAAACTTGATTATTAAATTATTTCTATTAATTATAACATGTGAATAATATAAAGTAATAACATTCACATTCTTGAAATGTCAAGTTGAATTTTTCACACAAATAGACCTGCTACTTTTTGCAAATAATAGTCACTTTTATGAGCTCTCATTAGTCAAAATCAATATACGTATGAAAGTGCTAAAATCCTCATATGTAGTTACATATGAAGAAAAGTGACATAAAATATAATGAATGATTTGTCAACATTAAACTGAAATCTCTCTGCTAATGCTGTTGAAGAGAGCTAAATCTTTTTCATAATCTGTAGGTCAAAGCCCATAATGGTTAAAGTCAAAACAATTTATCACAGTAAAATTAAAGGAACTTAAGTTCAGTCAGGCTTATTACCAATACATTCAAGACGTATAATATAGAAAATAAGATCTTTGTGAAAGCAAAATCAAATCACACTCTATTTTACTACCAGCTCTGTTTTAAGATTTCTCAGCTTATAGCTAACTCATTGCGACTGATTTTTATGCAAAGAATATGTCTATTTTTAGATCTTCCCATCAAGCTGCATTGAGACTTCATACTGGGAAAATGATTATTAAAATATGATATATATATGTATGAATTTTTTTCAATATTCAATATTTCAAGTATAACCTACATTTGCTGATTTTGATATAGTTGCTAGTGGTAACTAATGTGTTTTGTCTGTGTTTACCATTCTGCCATTTAAATGAAGAAAGTGTAGGCTTGCTCTCATTAGGAAAGTTGGCATGAATATAATTTTTATGGTCCTACCCAAGGCTCTTTAGTTGTAAAGGGTAAATATCTTCAGGCATTCTCTGAATTAAAGAGAAAAAAAAAAAAAGAGAAAGAACAGTTCCCACAAATGCCGTGAAGCTGGATGAGAGGCACAGCAGTCTTGATAAGCTTTGGGAAAGCTGGTGTTTATTCTTGGCAACAGGAAGAAGGCCATGCTGGAGTTGCCCTTTTCATGTAAAAATACCAACAAAGGAGAGAGTCACCAATGCAGCTTCTAGTCAACAAGGCCATGATTTAATAATTGAAGGCTACACGCTATCCAATGAACTATTCTTGAACTATTCTTCCTGTTCTCTTCACAAAATATTATGATTGAGTTTTCAGGCTTCACATCAAAAACACAGAGACATGGACATGTATATTCTTGAGAATAGATTACAGGGCACAGGTAAGAAAATACATTGTATTTAGGGGCCAAGATTATTCATGAATAAAGGCTGTTTGCAACTTACAAGCGCTTTGAATGACAGAGTTGAGAATGTGTCCTCTCTTAATGGTGGATTTGTTTCTTTCTTTTCTGCACAAGTCTATTATTCAACAGAGAAGTCAGATAAACCTTAAAACAAAAATCAGCAAATGTCACTCTCCTGATTTGGGGTTTTACTGGATGATTTCCTCTGCATGGACACTCTTCTCAGGACATACCCAAGGTTTTCCATTTCATGTCATTTTTGTCTCTGCTCAGATGTGACCTCTTCCAAAAGGCAGGCCCTGGATAATCTAAAACCAAATATTACTGTCTGCTGTGCTATAATTTTTTTAAACAATTTTAATGACCAAATATTTTAATATTTATGTGTTTGTTTGCATAAAAACAAAAGCTGTGGCTTTCTTGGCCAATATACTCCCAATATCCAGATCAGGAGGAAGCACATTCTGAATAATTAATAAATATCTTTTGAATAAAGAAATAATCAGAATAGACCAATCTAAGAAAAAAATTTGGAATCATGGTCTAGATTAATCTAGAGTTGAAATAGGTCTCTGGATGCTTGGATTTGAGGGGTAACTAGAGAATTTTTTCAGGTTATTAGACCTGTCTAAACTACTGAAGCAAAAAAGATATTTTCAAACTATTCTTTTCCCCAGCCATACTTTTTCCATAGATATTTTTACATAAAAAATGAGCATAACATGTAGAGACTAGAACTACATAAAAAAATAACTAACTTAATATTTTGTTATCATTGCTGTTATATTGTTTGTCTTTTTGTTTTTTATGGTATCCTTCTTCCCATTCCTGGATGACTCTTCCTGTTTATGACAGAAGTAACTTACATACATAGCGATCTCCATAAATATTTCATTTCTTCCCGCACATACACATGTACCACAGGGCCTCATACAGACCCTGTGCTCTGCTCAAAAATAACAAGCTTCTGATGTAATTGGGTGAATGAGTCAAGACTTAGATATGAAACTGTGTGTTAGCTGTTAACTGGGCTTAAAAGGGGCTGAGGAGAGAGAACTTGGAAAAAGACTTCCCACCAACACACCATGATGCCATGGAAACTCATCAGGTCAAAGGACTTTGACTCTGGAAGTGTATCAAGGTGGGAAAATTGTAGGGTTCAAGGAAATTCATAAAATGTAGGTCCTTTATGGTGATCAGTATTAATTTCTGCAAAATGGAAGGCTACAGTCTTGAGGATCATGCTCATTGAAAAAGATATCCTTTAAAGGGAACAGGAGAAAGACTTTATACAAGGAAAATAAATTGTCCAGTATAAGGAAAGACCTCATGGGAGACAAAAGAGTTATTAATGAGTGTAAAGTCTAGAGGTGAATCAATCTCATCATTGATTAAACCAGAAGTCCAAGACAGGATTGGCAATACTTTGAGACCACAAAGGCTGATAGATCATGATGGTATTAGTAGACTGAAGTAGGGAGTAGGGAAGACTGCTTTCTTTTTTTGCGGGGGAGGGTATATATTTTTTATTGATTTTTTATATATGACAGTAGAATGCATCACTATTCATATTACACATATAGAGCACAATTTTTTATATCTATGTATATAAAGTATATTCACACCAATTCATGTCTTCATACATGTACTTTGGATAATGATGTCTATTACATACCACCATCATTTCTAATCCCCTGCCCCCTCCTTTCCCCTCCCACCCCTCTGCCCTATCTAGAGTTTGTCTATTCCTCCCATGCTCCCCCTCCCTACCCCATTATGAATCAGTCTCCTTGTATCAGAGAAAACTCAGAAATTGCTGGTGGGACTGCAAATTGGTGCAGCCAATATGGAAAGCAGTATGGAGATTCCTTGGAAAACTAGGAATGGAACCACTATTTGACCCAGCTCTTCCTCTCTTCAGTCTATACCCAAAGGACTTAAAAATAGCATACTACAGGGACACCACCACATCAATGTTTATAGCAGCACAATTCACAATAGATAAACTGCGGGACCAACCTAGATGCCCTTCAGTAGATGAATGGATTAAAAAATGTGACATATATTCACAATGTAATATTACTTAGCAATAAAAGAGAACAAAATCATGGTATTTGCAGGTAAATGGATGGAGTTGGAGAAGATAATGCTAAGTGAAGTGAGCCAATCCCAAAAAACCAAATGCCAAATGTTTTATCTGATATAAGCAGACTGCTTTCTTAAGGAGTGCATGGCAAACTCAGACCCCCATTCAGAAATTAGCACCAGTCTAATCCATGGTTGGGAGGAACATAGTGAAAATGAAGACCCTGGGTGTCTCAAAACCTTGGACACTCAGCAGAGTGATATGAGCACTACAGCCACAAACAGCAGATTGGGGATGCTGACAAGGACTAGACAAGAAGATCTGAAAGAGTGTGTTCATTAGGAAAATTTCTACTAAAACAAGCAAACAATGAAGAGTCTAGTGAAACTACAGAGCAGAGCCACCCAATAAAAGGTTCTCAGTGATGGAACTGTTCTATGTCTGTGAGCCCAACACAGTAGCCACTAGTCATTTTTAACACTTGAAATGTGACTAGTGTGACTGAGAACTGAACTTAAATTTTAGTTTTCTTAGCCACGTGTTTTTACTGTTACCATGTCACACAGCCATGGAAACTTTAGATTTCGAGACTGATTGGCGTTATGGAGACCTAGTTAGCAGTACCAGGCCACAGCTAGGGAAGATAGGGGCAAAGCAATATTGCCTAGGAGTGTGTTAAAATTCGTACCACTGCATACGTGTTTATTCATATCCAACTCGTTTTATGTTCAGATTGATTAGGAAACTTGAAAAAACCTAGCCTTTTAAGAATACCATTAAATGGGCTACTTGGAGGCTTGGGAGGGGAAGAAAGGGGAAAGGCTCACATTCAATATACTAAACTGTAAGCCCCCTGAAGTCAGAATCTTCTTTTCTATCTCTTTTTTTCTTGTTGTTTCTCATTCCTGTATTCCCAACACCTAGCAGCTAGGTATTTAATAGATATTTGTTTAATAATTAATGCAAGGGCATGGTGTTTGATCCAGCATTAATTAATTGGTGGAGGTGAAGCGTGGCACTCTGTGAAGAACTTCTGTTGGTCCTGAAAAACTTGGACACATCAGTTTCCCCTTTGGGTAAACTTCTTCCTGATTAGTAAAGTCTTTTATTTTCAGTACTAGAGAGAAGAAGAATAATCATTGCTATTGTCATTTACAGCATGGGGGAGATTTGACAATTTTGACAAGGTTGGTGAAAGAGGGACTGTGGGCAGGGGTTGCTTTTGAAGGAAAGAGATGCTTCCTTACCTACTTTACAAGGTGTTGTGAGAATTCATGAATATTGGTCATTAAATGGCTCATAAAAATGCTTGCAAAACACCTACAGATTCTGTCACAGAAGATGCTTCTTTGAATGTTTAGTAAATGTATTCATCAAAAAGGCAGCTACTCAGGTGGAAAGGCCATTTGCATTTTGTTTCCTTTGTATACTCAATTTCCTTTTCTGACTTAAAAAAAAAACAACAACAGTGGATGCCAATTAAAAGGAAAAACATTTAAAAGAAGAAAATTAATAGAAACTTCAAACCAATCATATGTGATTACATATATGGATAGATAACCACAATCTCTTAACTCCTTATTCCATGTCTGCACATATTTGGACACTGATTTCTATGAGACTTTGACATCTTGTCCTACTTTCTTCAGATGCTTTACAGGGTACTTTTATGTGTGTGCACATTAAATAAAACAAAAATATTTAGCAGTTTTGTATTATACTTTTTACCCATGGTGATGATGGTAGATAGTCTTTTACAACATGGTTTTTAGTGCAGCTCATTTGTGTGGTCAAAACACTCTGTATTTTATGTCTCCTTTTTGTAAATTGTCATTGTTGTCATTTTCGTACAATGACAAATTTGGGTGCAGTAGTCATCATATGATACAAATGTTTGCCCATTTCCCTCCTTTAAAAAATTTAGATAGAATAATTAAAATCGAGTAATTGGAGTGCCAGAAGTTTCTACTAAAATTTTTGGCAAATTTTCGAAATTGATCTAGAGTAAAATCACATGAATTCAAACTCAAAAGAGCAATGTATAAAACTGTTCATAAAATCAGTTCCCCCTAGTTTTAAAATTTATTTTTAAAAAGTCTATTTTAATGTGATGAGTGAAAAATCAATAGTGCTTTAATTTGTAACCCCGATTCTTTGTGAAGCTGATCTTTTCAACACGTTTTCTGGCCTTTGTAAATTTTATATATTGAGTATAGAACAATTCTGTATAAGAATATTTTTCTTAAAATGTCTTTACAAGGTGAAGATATATGATATAGTAATGTCTTAATTTTCCATTTGCTTCATATTTTTTTTTTGTTTTTAATTTACAAATTGTGTTTTCACATCTAATTCAATCATCTTGATATGCTATTTTCCATAAATTAAATTAAATTTTCATCTTTAAAATACAATAATATCATTTTCCTTAGTGTAATACCTAACAAAAGTAAAGTAGGAACTTCAACTAAATGCTACTTGCTATCCTTCCAAATTATCTTATCAGTTTTGTATATATCACTGAAGAATAGATACATTTAAACACCTACATGTACACACAGAAGTACATATTTCCTTCTTCTATCTTTTAACATAACTGGAACCATCTGTATATTGTGCAACTCAGGTTTTACAGAGCACGTATATCTTTTAGCTGACGTATATTTGCACAATCTATGTTGTCTACACATATAAACACATACACACGTGCACAATGACTGTGTTTACTAGATTTTGGGGAGAGTAGGATCACTTTAAAACCAGTTAGAGTTCTTTAAACATATGGAATATATATTAATGAATCCTATGGGGGAAAATATTACTTTATTATTCTCTTTTATACTTAACCATTTTTCCAATAGCATATCCTGATTAATTTGTCGATTCCCTATTGATGTTAGTTGTTTTCTTTATCAAAGCTGGATTCTAATAAATTGTGCACTCTAGTTTAAGACTAACTATTATATTCAGTTAACATGTGGTCTGCTTCTTGAACCAATTCAACTATCTCTTAGATGTTGTAATTTTATAATTTCATAGATTATATGAATAGAAGGCTATATTCATATAATGGATATAGTATATGAATAGAATTATAAGCCTAGTCCTGTCAGAAAGAATAAACCAATCTAATTTAAAACTTTATTAATATTATCTTAAAATTCTAAGTTGATATTAGTAGACACGCAGCCTCACAATGTTTTATATCCTCATTTAGAAATATGATGTATCTCATCATGTCTTATATACCTAGTCATTTTTTTAAATTTCCATAAGTTCTCCATATTTCTTGTCAAGTTGTTCCATGTGTTCTATGATTTGTTGCATCATCGTCTATTTTTCCTTTTATCTTCCAATTTGTTATTCTTGGTACATTCAAAGTGTTTGATTTACTTCATTGACATCTTGAATTATATTATTTATCTCATGATTTGACAGAAACAACGTATGCACGTTGATATTTGTCTCCTGATTTTCAATAGCCAAAGGTGCTACTTGTGTTTTATGTCTCCTTATCTTAGTCTTAAATTAAAAACAATGTGATATAGCAGTAGAAATAGTAGAAGATTTTATCATAAGATTATATTAAAAACACCTTCAGTATTTGCCAGTAACCATAATATTCAATGAGAAATAATAACATGTAAATTGAGAACAGATTTCATATTGAAAAAGTTCATTGAACCATGCTTATTGAAAAATAATTTCTTTATATCACTAATTAGATAAACCTACTTGTGTTTCATAAGTGTATTTGTAAGTTGTTTACTTAAAATTTTTGCAACAGCATTGGTTTTACTCACATACAATTATAAGTTGTGTTAATGATAGTTTGCTTCTCAAGTTCACATTAGAATTATAAAAGTAATTGGGTAAATTTTCTATGTTTTCCAAGGAATAACATATTTGAGATGATCATTTTCTAAATAATAACCTAAGTTAAATACTTATTAACAAAAGACTCTCGTCTTTGATTATTTTTCATTCTTTCCAATAAGTTTTAGAAATTTTTGTTTCCTAAGATTTCTTGAATCACTTTTCATCAGCTAAAAATGCTCAAAAAAGTATTTTTTATAGTTTCACAAATCTATTTGATCAGATTCTCACATAAAATATCTCATTTTTAATGACCATTCTATTTGTTGAAATATAACCTTTCATTATAATGCATATATTTAGGACTTTGCTCTTTTTTCTTAATTAAAACAGCAATCTCTTTGCCTATTTAACTCATTATATTCATTATATTCTCTATTAGCCCACAGAATCAATCTCCAATTTATTTTTCAAATGTCCTACTTTGAATGTATCAAATCACTTCATTTCAATATTTTTTCTTTGCTGCCCTCAGGCTTTTTGCGTTATTTTATAGAAGTGGAAAGCTTAGATTAATGATGTTCATTTTTGTTAATGAATAATGAAAGCATTCAGGGCTGTACATTTGCCTCTGAGCATAGCTTTGGAGACATTCCACAAATATCGATAAAGATAATTTTTATGATTGCTGCATAGTTAACAGAATTTTTCTCCCTTACATGTTTAAGAGAAGCACTTAAAGTAGTTTTCCTACTGAACTTTGTTCTTTAAACTCTTATTAATACTTTCCAGGAATGTACCTAAGAGTCATTGAAGTCAGACAGTTTTGTATGGTCATTTTTGTAGTTCTGTAAATTTTTAGTGATTCGTTTGTGGTCTAAAATGAATAAAAAAGTAAGTATACCACCGGTTCCTTGTAAAGTACTCTGTTCATATAAATAACTTCAACTGTATTGATTAATGTGTTCTACTTATAAAACCCCAATTTTAAAATGTTTTATTCTTTTCTAGGCTTTAGGATTAAAAAAAAAAAAGCTTATCCTTTAAAAATCTGAGTATTTCCATTACCCCAGCCTTGTATTCACAATAGATTTTGTTTTATATATTTACAAAAAAATATCAGGAATATAGATTTCTCTTTATGATAGTGTTGTAATTATTATATTTTATTGGAAAACTACTCCCTTTATTCAATATAAGCTGATGGTTTAAAAATTGATGAATTTGATCTTACTTTTGATATATAGATGCCTATTTTTTTGTTTAAAAATATTTATGTGTTTTCCCTTCTTTCTCTTGATACATATACCAAGTTGTTAATTAAAAAAAATACTAGGGACTTTGTAAGGATAAAAAGTGTTTAAAACAACACTGTTAATTACAATTTGATTTGGAAAAATATCATTCCTAATATTGATTTCTTAAATTATGAATAAATAATTCATTTGATTTATTAATTTTAGTAGATTCTTAATTTTTAGTCACAAATATGATATTGTAATACCTCTTCTCCCTTTACTCAGAATAACTACATTTTTCTTTTCCTGAAGCTTCTTTCTTTAAATTTCAAAATTTTAAGGAAACTAAATTTCCTTAAATTTAATTTAAATGATTAAATCAAATTAAAATACCACATTGCTCCAGGGATTTCTGTTGTTTGTCAAAATGGTACTTGTTTTTGGCATTTTACCAACATTATTTTTGTTTATTTGAAAACTGTCATTTTTACAACTAAATTTCTTTGTTTTGCCACATTTTTTATGGGTGCATTACAGTGAGTTGTACATAATGATGGCATTTGTTGTTACATATTTGTAAGTGTACACAATATACAACACAACAATATAATTTAACCAATAGCACTCTCCAGCACTTCTCCCCCTCCTCACCTCTCAACATTTGGTCCCTTTTCTCTACTGATTTCCCTTTGATTTTCATGAGATCTGCATCCACCTTCTTTTCCTTTGACCTCTCTAGCTTCCACATGTGAGAGAAAAATATATAATCCTTGACCACTTAAGTTTGATTTATTTTGCTTAACATAAAGGTCTCTAGTTAATTAATTATCCTGCCAATGACATAATTTCATTTTTCTAAAGGCTGAGTAAAACTCCATTGTGTACATATACCACATTTTATTTATCTTTTTTATCCACTGATGGACACCTAGGCTGGTTCCATAGTTTGGTTATTGTGAATTGTGCCACCATAAACATGGGTGTGCACATGTCACTGTGGTCTGATTACTTTAATTCCTCAGGATAAATACCGAGCTAGGTCATATGGTGGTTCCAAGCCTAATCTTTTGAGGAACCTCTGATTTTCATAGCTATCGTACTCATTTAAAACCCTACCAACACACCTTCTCCAGCATTTATTATTATTTGTATTCTTGATGGCTGCCACTCTGACTGCTGTGAGTTGAAATCTCAGTGCAGTTTGGATTTGCATTTCTCTAATTGCTAATGATGTGAACTTTTTTTTTTTTTAATATTTGTTAGCCATTTGTTGGCCACCACTCCCTCTCTTTTCATCTCTCTTATCTTTTTTTTCCTATGATAGCAGGAGACATGATGATCTGACAGTGGTGGATCTAGGACTTAATTAGGGTTCCCCTGATTCCAGATACTGGAACCTCTGGCCACCACATTATTCTGCATAATGATTTCTTTAGGTCCAGGAAAAGAGTCATCATGAAGTAGAGACGAGGTGGGGGTGAGAAAGTGTGGCTAGCTAGTTTTCTACTTCAATAGCCTTCTCTGGACTCAGCTGAGGGATGAACAGTATATAATACATAAAGGCTTTTCTTACTTCTTATTTGGATGTAAGCTTGTTTTCGATTAGGCAGCAGCTGATGCACAAAACATGGTCTTATCTTTCAGCCAAATTAATTAGTCCCATCATTAGTGAATATCCTCCCTTATTTTGGCCTGAGTTCTCTTGATCCTTAAATTCCAGGAATTACAAAATTGTCATAAATTTTGCATACATATATACACACACACACACACACACACACATATATGCAAATATATATGTGTATATATATTTTTTCATGATATTTGGTATTTTATGGGAACTTGAATGAGGCTATATTAGTCACTGATAGCATGGATATTAAAATTTTAATTGGAAAGCTAGTATTAAATTTTTGAAAATTAATCATTTTGAGCATGAATAAAATGTTAACAATTCATTAAATAAATGCATATATTTATGTTTGAAATCATAATATTAAATAATAAAGTTAAGTAGAAAATACATTTTTGTTAAATGAAGCATGTTTTATTTTATTTTTTTTATTGGTTGTTCACAACATTACAAAGCTCTTGACATATCATATTTCATACATTTGATTCAAGTGGGTTATGAACTCCCATTTTTACCCCGTATACAGATTGCAGAATCACATCGGTTACACATCCACGTTTTTACATATTGCCATACTAGTGACTGTTGTATTCTGCTACCTTTCCTATCCTCTACTACCCTCCTCCCCTCCCCTCCCCTCCCATTTTCTCTCTCTACCCCATCTACTGTAATTCATTTCTCTCCCTTGATTTTTTCCCCTTTCCCCTCACATCCTCTTATATGTAATTTTGTATAACAATGAGGGTCACCTTCTATTTCCATATTTTAATAATATATTAAATAGTTTTTTTTAAAGGAGGTTTAGAACAATACAGGACTACTTTTCTGAAATCTGGTTGGGAAATTATGGTGTTGAAGTCCAATTGAGTACACAGGGAAGCCCTTATAATCCTACTTTGGCTTCAGTAATAGACCTGGGAAAATGAATATAAAGATTTTCAACTTCTCATTCATTGAGTCACATTTTTATTTGGAAATAACTCTTTTCTTACTTGAACACGATATTCATATTCCCTTTATGTCAATAATTCTTCAGCTTTGTATTCATGCAATTGACATATTTTTTTCTAGAGAACAAAATCTTTCAAGAAATCGCCATTGAAAAGAAGTCACCTGAACCATAGTGGGACGAAGGACCATTTGAATCCTAGTCTGGAAAACCATTCTTTAATTCTGTGGCCTGAGGTGAAAGCCAGGGCCACAGAATTAAATTCTGCCCCTGTGCTACTATAAGACAGCCACCTCAGAAAGCAAAATGGAGCATTAGGCTCTTTATGACTAGAAATTGTGTTCCTTCCCACTTAATCTCCAGAGCATCCAATGCCCATTTCCTCTCCTTCATGGCCCACAAAATTTGGTCATGTTTGAGATAGCAAAATGTGTGCAGCCCAGCCTGTGGGGTATGATTAGTCCAGGTTAACTTTAAATGGCCATATCGCATATTTCTGGCTGAGACCTATGAAAGAACTATGGAGAGTCATTTCTTCGAAAATGTTTCTTCACTGACTCTGAAAGGAGAAGACAGATTCTACCAGCATAGTTTCTCACCCTTAGTTCTTCTCTCTCTTCCCCAAGGTCTGGCACTAGTGCAGCTTTGTTGTGTCTATGAGGCAAAAACTTGTGAGGATGAAGGCCATCAACTAAGGATGATGGTGGGGAAAAACAGTGGAAGCACTGTTTCCCTCTGAGCAACTCTGCCATCACAGTATCTCACATGTTTATGTGAGAATAACAAACCCTGTTTAGAATCCTGTCAGTCAGATTCACAAAACCTGCATCAAAACAAGTTCCTTATTGTTATGGTTCTCAAGAATCCGTCCCTGTCTTACTATTGAACTTTGAGAATGACTTCAACGTACAATCCTGAAGTAGTAAGAAGGATGGAATTTTGAGAAGAGTTGAGGCTATCCTGTCAGATATAAAATCCTCATGGAAACTTTACTTGTTCCAGGGGGAGTTGTTCCAGAGGGGGCTCTCCCACTCGCCCAATCAAATAATCTCTAAAACATACAATTGATTCTCATTATTCATGATAGTTATGTTCTTCAGAGTTCCTCACCAACACTGATATAGTTAATGCTGAAGCAGTACTCCTAGAGGAGATAGGTGTATTCTCCTATAGATTCTTAAATCCTAAATATAACGGGTAGATTTTATTTTCTGTACTTCCAGAGTAAATAAGTTTCAGGAGTTCCGCATGACTTGCCTGAAGCTGTCCCTTTAACAGGAAGCAGAGTTACATTCAAATCCCATCCAACTGGCCTCTGAGCCTAAGTTCTTTGCAGAACACTGTGCTGTCCTCACCTGCTCCATCCTCTGATCAGCTCTACCGGCTGAAACAACAAAGCAGAGTCGCCTTGATTGACCTCAGCTGGGAACACCACGGGTGAGCAGGAATTAAATTTTGTTTTTGCTCTTCTGCGCATGTCTACGAATGACTGCAATCCCCGAGTATTGATTTGGGAGTTACAAATAAATCTTAGTGAGAAGGAAAAAGGCAAATACAGAACTCCCAAATAATGACAATTCATTGTAATTGTATTTTGCTCTTTTCTCAGTAAAATGTACCATGTTAGACCCATTTGTATGTCTCTGCTGACAGTTATTATCAAAGTACGAGGTTCCTTCTGACCTCTGCTCCTTTCCAGAAAGGAGTTCTTGCATTTCCTTATGCCTACATGCCTGGATACATAAACACAGGTAGTCATATGCACAGCTACAGAGTAGACGTACCTTAAGGCATAAATGTGCCATCTGACTATTCATTGACCCATTACAGAAAGCAGTAAGTTTATGGAAGAGTCACTTCCCCGTTACTAAAATCCAAATCATAAAATGAACAATCATAAGTGTTTGCCTAGAGCTAAGGGGTCCTGTGAATAGACTCGAAAGGCTTCTTCTGGGAGTGATGGAAAAGTTTTAGCATTAGCTTGTAATGATGGTTGCACCACTGTGTAAATATACTAAAAATTAACTGTGCACTTTAAATGGCTGGATTTTTTTTTTTTTTTTTGCTGTGTAAATTGTACCTTAATAAATTTGTTCATAAAAACAAACTGATGTGTTTCCTGCACATGCACAGGCATGCAGAACAACTGGAGAACATGCCTTCACTGGTCAGGAATTTGCCCTCGCTGAGGGCTTCCACATACAGTTGCCATGTTCTGGTGTAGCTTTATTATTCACCTGTCACAAGAAAGCTGCAAAACTCAGTGTGCCGGCATGAGTTGGAAATGTCTATTAACTTGTCAGCAAATGAAAAGGGTGAAGGGTTTTCATCTCTACAGATGAATTGGAACAGGTGTGGCATGTCTCCAAGATCGATAATTAAAACTACTGAGGACTTGTATTTATTTTACATGAAAAAGAGTTCCACATGTGTTTGAAAACTATATGGAAATATAGCTTTTAAAAATTCGACTATACAGTCAGGCTTTATTTCTGCTTTATATCACTTTGTGAATGAAACCCTCGCTGGGGCATTCCTCACTTTTGGATTAATATACCAGTGTATTTTATATTCTACATACCCACAGAGCAAATGTAAGCTGTATTTATTACCAAGAGGATCTGAGTTAGTTTGGCCATAAATATATGCTTTCAATTTGTACCATTTGTATTTAACTCCATACAGTATAACTGATATATTTTTATACATCATCTTTGGAGAATTTGAGGGTTTGGCCTTCTAAATTCTGTGTATTTGTTTGTTGCTGAAGGAAATTGAAATAAGGTACATGAAAAGGAAAAGCAACAGCTAGATAAATCTATATTATACATTCTTGAAGAGTCTGAATCCAAGTGTATTTGAAGAACTTATGAAATTTTAAACAAGTCACTAAGCCTACCTGTTCCTTAGATAGTTAATCTCTTAAGGACTAGCTCAAATGTCACTTCTTTTTCACAAAGTGTCTTGAGGTCTATCTGGCTGGAATCAATATTTCCTTCTTCTATCCCCCAAACCATTGTGCACATCAGTATGTTTCAGAGCAAACAGGAGGAGCACCTAGAAGCAGGAAGTGGAGAAACAGTGCAGTCTTGTGACAAAATTGGGATCCTGAATTCAGAGCCAGAGAACCTGGGGTAAAAATCCTAGTTTCGACACTTATTAGCATTGGAGCCTCAGAAAAGAGTTGCTGCATTGCTTGTCTATAAAATGAAAGGGATAATGGTACTTGCCTCATTCCATTGTGTTGTGAAGGTTAAGTGGGAGAAGTTCAGGTAAAATACAATGAATAGTGTCTAGGAGGATGTAATTTTTCCAGAAATGCTGATTGTTGATGTCAGGAAGAAAGTGCAACATAGTAAAAAGAATTCAAAAGAGGAAAATTAGGTTGAGTCCTAACTCTCCCCGTTGCTAGCCTTGTGATCTGGGCCAATCAGTTAACTGAGCATCTGTTCCTTCCTCTATAATGTCACCTGGCTCCGATAGGGGTGATAAGGACCAAGTGCAATTGGGTGTGTGGACATGTTTTATAAGCGGTAACATACCACTTAAATGTTAGACATTGTTTGAAGGGAGTGGAGTGTTCATAAAAACAATATATACTTTTTAGTCAATTAGTTAGGGATTTAAATTATGGAACTATTATTTACTAACTCTCTGGCCTTAGTAAAATTACTGGTCTTGGTGCATTAATATTCCCATATTAATTCTAAGGCAAGATTTGCTGTTATGAGCATTAAGTTGAACAATATTTAAGTACCAGATTCACCATTGAACACACAAAAGGAATGAAATTTCGTTCCTTAACACAGTTTATTGTGTTATTTGTACATAGGCCTGCCCTTGATCTCCTGCACTCAAAAACTTCACATTGCTCTGTTTTAGACATTCCAAAGACATTCAAATGAGTTAATCTAGCCAGTGTAGGAAGAATACATCTTCACTCTTCAGTTTTGTATACTGTAAGTACCAGGGCTACAGCTCACCTTTCGGGCTTTAGACAAAAAAGAAATGGATAGATTCTGAGATGAGTTTCCTTTGTCAGATTTCAGGTTCTGTGTAGAAGTGAAATGAATCAAAAAATACAAAAGTACTCTGACAATTTCCAAGCCCTTTAATATAAAGACATTTTATTGTACAATGGCTATTCCTATGTCAGGGCAGAGATTAGTCCTGCCAATTTTCTGGCTTGGCCTATGGTTTTCTCTAGTCTGGCCATCAACTGGAGTGACATATGGTACCATAAGGCCATGTTGAAGAAAGAAGCACATCTGTATCCTCACTGGTTGGCTCCAATGTAATCAAGGTAGGTCTTAAGCTTAGGTTGTCAGTGATACTCCCTCTTGCCCCTCGGCCGCTATAGCAGAGAAGTGAGGAAGGAACAAGGTTTGGTTCCAATGTGGCTGGACAGAGTCTTTCCTGATGTGTGCCTGCATTTCCCAGGCTTGGGAAACAGGGCAAAGCTTGGAAAAAGAGATCATGGGTCTTAGAAGTTGATTTTATATGGGGAAATAAGGGAAAATATGTGAATACTCTGTCAATCAGAAAAAATAAATTATTTCCTCTACATAATTGTCATGACAACAGGCAGCAACAGAAGTATTGACTGACAGTGAAAAATTCCTGGACCCAATGGAAGTAACCACCCCAGGTAGCTCTGCAAAACCAAAGCCTCCTTTTTGCTTGCCTTTCTGACAGTCCCAGGGTTACTCATTCTAAAACCTTTTTTATGCCAGATCAGCAAATTACCCACAGCCTCAGCCCCTAAACTCCACTAAAATGGAAAACAAATGGAAGAATCATTAAACATAACAGAACGTGTTTAATGGCAGTAGCTCTTTGTGCCGGTACCTTGATCATAGCCAATGTGACCACTGGCTGATATTAATAGAATTGCACAATGGAGTGAGAGTCAAAAAAAAAAAAAGAAAGAAAGAAAGAAAGAAAAGAAACAAACAAATAAGGAAATAGATAAGAAAAGCTGCTACACTTCGTAATGTGCCACAATCATGCAATCAATTCAAATTCAACTAGTGATCTCAAATGTCTCTGGAGGAAGCGAGCTAGGCCATTTCCAAAATCTTGCTTATATATGCCCACAGGAAGCGCATTATAAATATCCCCTGAGGCACCCTTTTTAAGCAGTTGGCCAGGTCCAGGGAGAATCAAGCATTAAACATTCATTTCCCCATCTTCTGGTTCTTTCCCACTCTGTGTCCTCTCCTTGCTCTTAATCTCAAGGCAGAAAGAAACGGGAGTCTGAGTTGCGCTGTAGAAAGACAAAAGGGTTTCTGCAGCTTGCAGCTGATTCATCCAGGGTAGCAGCACAGACTTCAGGTGCTTGGGGAAGCCATCTGTAGCTCTTGAGGCAATAAAACTGGGCTGAGGATCCAGTGCTTTCTGGTCGCTCTGCTTCCAGCTGGAAAGACCACTGAGGAAGCCACTCTCAAAACACTTTCTGTAAAAATTGCCTCCATCCACCCCATCTGGTGTTTCCGATGATGGAGAGCTGCCTAGATTGTCCCAGAAATGAAAGAAAGGGCTGCCAGGGTTCCCTCTGGAGAAGCAGAGAAGTGAGGAAAAGGAACAGAGACTTGTGTTTTCCAGGTGACTGAGATAATGCTCGGCTCATACCCGTCACGCACAGGAGCCTGGGATGCAGTGGGGCTCAGGCATAGCTCTGAGCTCCCTGTTGGAGGCTGGGGAGGCTGGGGAGGCTGGGGAGGTGTATTCCTGGGTGCACCAGGGGAGGAGAAGCTGCAACATGCAAAGCTGCTTTTGAAGTATGCAAACCATAGACTAAACTCTACTAGATGGAGGCATAAAACACAGCAACTTTTAACTCAAATCATGGATGTAGTAGAGCTCAGATGAAATAGAAATCTCAAAGGTGTACAAAAGGGAAAGTGTAATAATGCCCCGGAGAATGTGAAAGAGAAATGGCCAGGACATGAAGAGAGAGAAAGTGAGCAGGAAGGGAGAGAGAGGTTCTCATTCTGGTGGAAAGGACTCTTCATCTCCCTGCCCACTGTTTATCAAGGCAGGCGGGGGAACAAAGCACAGTGTGCTCTTTGTGTTTTTTTCTTTTTCTTTTCTTTTTTTTTTATCATATTTTGTGTGTTCCGATTGAACCAAAGCCTCCGTGTGGCACACTGGCAGTGCCCTTTCCCCTCCTTTTATCTGGGCTGCTCTCTAGACTTGTCATTATTTCTCAGACCACACGTGTTGGGTCCCTTTCATCTTTTCTCAGAAATGATTATCTTCAGACCTGTTATGTGAAAAACTATGACATAGCACATAACATCCAAGCCCTCTCAAATGAGCCTCCTTGAAAAATCCATTTTAATACTAGACAGAGGCCTTGTGGATTAATGTTTATCGTATGTTATAATCACAAGATGTGTAGGAAAGCATCTCCAGGGCACTTGGCTCTGAGGCCAGGGGGAAAGAAAAAGGGAGGAATCTGAGAGGTGACTGGGAAATTATCATATAGCTGGGTTTAGGCATTTTTAAAGAATAAACATCTATGTTTCCTTTTAGTGAAGAATTTACATAGAGCCTATTTATAATAATGACTTGAGATGTCATACTAAAAAAAGACCTTATTCAGTAATAGGCACAGATAGTTAGAATAACAGAGAAGGAGAAGGATATAAATATAGCAAAAATCTGAACCATTAGAGTAACAAAGCATTGCATTTAGCTTCCTGGTAGCCAAAAGAAAAAGTATTATGTGGTGTTTAATTATTAATAGTTGAAAAAAAGCACAATGGTTAATTGAGGGGGACACAATTTTTTTTTTCTGGGAAGCAAGCTCTAAAATGTACTTTAGTATATTTAGCAACCTTTATTTAGATATATAAGCATGAGAAGTGAACGGAGGCATGGGGATCATTTGTGTGAGAGGCTCTGAGAACCAGCCGTCTCTTCGAATGTTTGCCTCTTATGTTTGTGCATGTATACAAAGGCTCTTAAAGCACAATGGTGTCCAGCTGATGCTAATTACACCTCAGGATTAGCATGGGGCATTTTGAAAACATGCCTGCCCTTCCCATCTCTCCTAGAAAATTATGACTGAAAGAGTGTAACAGTAAGGGACCTGTTCTCGGGAATACAATTGAAATAAACCTTCACCTTCTGGGTCCCTCCCTAGGAGAGAATCTGCTCCTGCAACAGGGAAAAGTGGGGAAAGGTGGCAATCATGGAAGACAGGCTCACACAGCTCCTTAAATGCAGCAGGCAGGATATGGAGAATATGTCCGATTGTGCCTTTCCGAGGTAATTTCAAATGTAACCCATACGCTGTGTTCATTCTGCCTCACTAAGGAGTGTGACCTGCTAGGGTCCACCTCGTTTCCCAAACCACTATAAAAATATTTTTTTTTTCTGAGATGTATATTCTAGCTCGACTCAAAATGTTCTTATTCTAAAGAATCAAAGAATAGAAGGACTTTCTTCTTTCTTTAAATGGTCTGTCAGTGTAAGTCCTTGTTCTTTTCATGATTCAAGTGGGGAACCATCACCAGATAGTTTTCAGTAAAGCTCTGAAAACCAAGTCCTGGCTTGTGGTCCCTATGATCAAAGGAGTTGGCAATAGACATTTAGGCCAAATTTAATAATGACTGTCATACGTTGATATTTACTAAAAACAATCATATAATTTTTTGAAACAATCCCTGTTGGACCAAAATTATCAGTTTTTTTTTCTTATTTTGCAGATTAGTAAATACAATAAATAAAAAGGAAGCAATTTCCCCATATGCTATGTACCACTTGGATGACAAAATATATTTTGGATGGCTGTATCTCAAAGCCTGTTCCCTATCGCTTCTCGGCCTTTTGGCTAAGATCAAGTGTAGTATCAAAGCCTGTTCCCAGAACCACTGCATCACCCAAGAATCAGGCTTCTGGGACTGTTTTTGAGTGAATCATAGATCTCCCCAGGGATTATTAAAAAGAATTTAAGCTACCCAATGTATCCCTATTGAGAGTCAAGGTGTGTTCTGTTTCCTTCAGGATTTCACATCATATGGAACTTATTTTGGAAAACACCATAAGATTAAAAGTAATAGTAGATCTGAGATGCTCTCTCAAGAATATCTGTAATAATCATTAAAAAAAAAAACAGGGCCCTATTCATACAGTTCATTTCTCAAGTTGAGAGCAACCACAGGTAGATTGTAATTCTGCTACTGAAGAAACCTGGACCCTGGCACCACAATGTCCACATCTAAATCCTGCTCTGCTGCTCACACACTGTGTGGCCTTGCTCAATTACTTCATGTCTCTGTGACTCAGTTTCCTTTTCTGAAAAAATATGATAATAACAAGCCAGGCATGGTGGCACACGCCTGTAATCCCAGGGGCTCTGAGGCTGAGACAGAAGGATCGTGAGTTAGTTCAAAGCCAGCCTCTGCAAAAGCAAGGCACCAAGCAACTCAGTGAGACCCTGTTTCTAAATAAAATACAAAATAGGGCTGGGGATGTGGCTCAGTGGTTAAGTGGCCCTGAGTTCATTCCCCATTATCCCTCCAAAGAAATGATAATAACAGTGCATAACTTAGCAGTCTCCTATGAGAATTAGCCTGCTCTTATGAATAGTTTAGAAAATACCCAGCATAGAGTAAGCACTCGATAAGCTAAAGTTGTCACTGTTTTTAGTTGAAATGAAGCCATTTATCACACCTTCTTTGGAATTAAACTCATGTTCTTTTCTTTATGGGAATACATTTTATGGCAGACCAAGAGTCCAGTGACACTTAAGGTGACATCAAATGTTACCTACCTCCCAGGGGGGTCACAAAATGCAAACCTTTCCCAAGCTACAAAGGAAAGCACTTACCTTACGTTGTACTTCTCCAAGTGTTGCTCTGCCTTCTGATTTCAAACCCAGAGCATCTGAATGAGGGAAACGTTCTCTCTGGCTCAATTTCTCTTTCTCTCACTCTCTCAAACAAACACACAGACTTTCTTAAGAGATTTTTTTTTCTCCATATCACAGACTTTTTTTATGTTTCTCAATTTTAAATTTAAAAGACTACCTATGCTGGGAATTGTTCAGTGATGTTGATTTATGAGACTTATGCAAAAAAGGACAGTCTTACCAATGCACGTATCTATTTGGCAAGGCAGCAGTGATTTATAAAAAGACAGGCTGGTGACACTCATATAAAGGCAGCTTTCATGCGGCAAATGTAAAGGCAAAAAGAAAGCCTGCTACCAGTTGAATGACAAACTCTTTTGCTATTTTAAGGAGAGACTAAAAGCCACCCTCACTTTAACTCAAAGTCCACCCTATGGAGAGTGCGCCATCTCAGATGGGGTGTCCAAGGTGAGCTTGTCTTTCCCTTTCTTGATCTCTGAAGTTCAGTGTCAGGTTAAGTTTGCCGGTCTTTTCTAATCACTGTTCATGGGTCTGTCACCCACAAAATTCTCTAATCTTCATTAAAGCTCTATATAATTTGCAGATTTTTCCATCTAGATGACCCACTGGGAAAATGATATATGGTATCAAACTTTTCATATTTGACCTAGAAGAATATATTTTGCAATTTCAGGTGCATTATTTGAGAAATGAGACTTGGAAGTCAAGCTACATTTTGGGGAGTTTGGGGGCTGGTATCCAATTCCCTAGCTTCTATCATCAGTGGTCTGATTTCAGGTCAAAGCTCTTTATTCCTTCTCTCAAGTCAGCTCTCAACCCACAGTAGTCTTTCTTTATTGAGCCTCAGTGTTGCCTTCCAGGGACAGAAGTCCAGCTGTGTCTCCAGGCCTTCACCTGCTCATGCCCAAGCTGTCAGGGAGGATAGTCACAGCCACACATGGATCCACCACTGTCAGTAGTGAATCTGAATGGCCCTTCTGCGACTACACAACACCACACGCACTGAATGGTTGTGCACTGCATCATCGTTCCCACAGGCCCCTTTAGTCAGCTTATTCTTGCACTCTATCCACCTGTTCTTGTCAAGATCTGCTTAGTTATAGACACAAAGCCAGCAGTTTGTATTAACAAACATTGTTTCTTGCTCACACTCCATATTTCCAGTGGGTCAACTGTAGCTGTCTTCTAAGTTGCTGTCAGTCATGGGACTGTGCTAATGAACTTACCTGGGTAGATTTGTGGCAGAAAAAAAATGAATCATGAGCCCGGTGTGGTGTGATCCCAGCAGCTGGAGAGTCTGAGGCAGGAGGATCTGGAGTTCAAAGCCAGCCTCTGCAAAAGTGAGGCACTAAGCAACTCAGTGTCTCTAAATAAAATGCAAAATAGGGCTGGGGATGTGGCTCATGGTCAAGTGCTCCTGAGTTCAATCTCTGGTACCAAAAACAAAAATAAATAAAATAAAAGAATCATGATAAACTACTTACCAGTGACATATGGCATACATCACTCTGCTCACCTTAACAAGAAGCACTTCAAAAACAAGTCACTTCAAAAGTATAATCCTTGTTAAGAAGGGGCACAGGGAAACATTGGTAGGGGAAATGGAACTCTTTATATGACAGAGAACTACAACTTTTCAAACATGATCCTGTATATTGTTTTGAAAACTTAAAGAAGCAGGAGTCAAGTGATCACCACCAAAATATCCTAAAGCTAATTTGTGGGGTAAAATGCATCTGTGTATCGAATGATTAGAGAAAATTATTCTGCAATGAGGAGAGGTCCTGGAATTTTCTAGAAAGAAGAAGAAAAGTAATAATACCTCCTTACCACATCTTTATTAGATCTGCAGGTCAAATGTCTTTGCAAAGCAAGGAGACATCATGACTGGTTCAAATAGTTCCTCTCTGTGAATCTTCCCAGAACAGCTTTTGTAGAGGGTGATAGGCACCAATACAATCAGAGAGCTCAAGCTCTGCTTAAAATCAACTCTTTCTTAGTCTGAGGGCTGAAAGAAATGAATGCTGGGTTACTGTCTTTTTTAATTTTCTTTTTTTTGGGGGGGAGACACCAGGGATTGAATTCAGGGGTACTCAACCACTGAGCCACATCCCCAGCCCTATTTTGTGTTTTATTTAGAGACAGGATCTCACTGAATTGCTTAGCACCTTGCTTTTGCTGAAGCTGGCTTTGAACTCGGGATCCTCCTGCCTCAGCCTCCTGAGCCACTGGAATTACAAGCATGAACCACCACACCAGGCTGCATGCAGCCTCTCTTGAGAAGGAGTTCTCTCTGTGTGTTGAGTGAGGGTTACAAAGTGGCAGGGACTGTGGAGGGACATGTTTTGCAGTAAACAGAAGTACTGGACATTTCCACATAGAATGGAAATTTTCTTTTCCCTCCTGAAAGGAAAGCAGCTACTGAGAGTGGATGAGCATGAATTGCAGAGAGAAAAGAACAGAGAAGGTAAGAAATGGAAAAGTAAAGGAAACTGAGAAAAGAAAAGGGGATACTAATCAGGGAAAGAGAAGCAGACAGAAAATAGTCTAGAGGAATGGGCAGATGATAAAGACCTGAATTGAAAGAGAATACATTTTTCACTGTTAAAGCCTAGCACTACTAAAGGGGACTTAGGAGAAGTAGTGAGATTTTCAATTTCTCAATTCTACAAACATTCCAAATCCTTCTACGGCAGGCTCTGTGCCAGGTTCTGGGAATGGAAAGTTGAATAATGCAGAGACCTTGACCTGAGGGAGTTTATATTCTAGTAGAGGTGATAGATAATAAACAGGCAATTCAATACTATGTGATTAAGTTCAAAGAGAACCACATTCAGGATGCTAATAGAACACAGGAGGGTGGCAACTTAGTGGAACAGGAGAGAGAAAAATAGTGGAAGAAGATCAAGCACTGTTTTCTGGAACAGCAATGCTTATGTGCCATGTTGAAGGATCACCAGGACTTAGTTACATGAGGAAAAGTTGGGAAAGTTGAACCTGGCAGGACAAAGAGCAGATACAAGCACATAAAGACAACAGGGCCATATAATTGAAGGTCACACTCAAGGAGTTGACCATAAGACTTTTGGAATGATGGACTGAAAGGGGGCAGTAAGAGGAGAACCTTCGGAACAGGATCCTGGTGTCACTCTGTCATTGGTCAGCTGGAAGCTGAGCCACAACATAACCTCTCTGGGTTCTTACCAGTTTTCTTTCTGGTAAGAATGATGGTATTGGATTAATGATATGAAAGATTCACTTAACAGCTGACAACATAAATAAAAAAGTCTAAATAAAGAGTTGTCAGTGGAAAACCAGAGATCCAGCAGCATTTTTTAATTAGCTGCTAGAGAAAGGGGATTTAAAAAGCAAAATGTTGTTTCCTGAAGAAGAAGAAAGAGGCTTCAAGTTTGTTCAGGTTGATTTCTACCCCCCTCCCCCAGCTTCCCACACTCACCGTCCCTTTAATTCCCTCCCTAAAAGGATTGTGATTGGGAGCTCATTACTCCTTCAGGCGCCTTTCTCAGTGACAGGCCACTTCAGTGTTAGGAAAATGTTCCCTCACACTGTGTGCAAGGCTCAGAGATGAGGCGTGAAAGCGGGAGGGTTTGGATGGATGAGAGACTGATTGCAGGCAAGAGAAACAATGGACATTCCACGTTGGGAAGAAAAGAAAGATGCAGCTGAGAGCCAGTGAAAACGAATCACCGAGAGAGGACATGAGGAAATGTTAAGAAACGGGAAAAGAAAGCAGGTTGAGAGGCTGAGGTTGAGGAGAGGAGAGAGCAGACACTGTCAGGGTAAGGTGAGCAGAGAGAAAGCCCAGAGAAGAACTGACAGATGATAAGGAACCAAGGTGAAGGAGAATGTATTTTTCACCCATAAAGTTCAGTAGTGCTTTTAGAATTGCAAATATGCATTTAAATTTAATAATACAATTATGGTATATTAAATGTCAAATGACTGTTACAGAAAAGCACTTAAAATTAATACATATGCATGAGATAAATCCTGTCTGCTTGTCAAGGTCTGAATTCAAAGTTATATAAGCCAGGATTTGCACTGAATTTTGTTACATCTTAAGGTTGCAAAGATCTATGAATTTCATTGGTATTTAGCAAAGGAGCATGAGCGAAACTCAGTACTGAGAAAAATTGGTGGGGCATCAGGGCAATGAGCAGCAAAACCCAAAGGCTACTCCAAGCCAAAGTGAAACGGAAGACAATAGTGGACTCCAGCTTTCACCATCGTCATTGTCCCCATCACTACTGAGGAAATGACTGTATGATCCCCAAGTGTAGCCCTGGATTATCAAGTAGCACTTATTCTCTTCCTTTGTTCCTGTTTTCCTCCTACCTTCCTTCCTTCCTACCAGTAAATGGAAAAAAAATCATAATGTCAAATTCATCATTTTAATTATTTATTCATGATTTTAGCCATATGCAGCTTTAGTCATAAAAATAAGTGATAAGTGATACACACAAGAATGAGCAAACATTTCCTATCACTACCAATACCCCCCCCCCCAATCCTGCTTTTCAATGGTAACAACTACTCTGTTTTATTTGAACTTTTCCTTCAAGGAAATGCTTTCTAAGAATTTGCAGACTATTTCCAGAGGGATAGTCATTTTGATAAGAAGCAGAGGATGGGCACATGCAATAGGTAAGATTCACATACATGTATTCTGTGCAAAATGAGCTCTGGGAGACGGTTGCCATTCCCCCATGCTTGAGGGCAAACATTCTGGTCCAACTTGGGGATAGACGTGGTGGGTCAGACAAATGCATTTACCTTACCTCTGTCCTTAAATGCCAGCATAGTGGCAGCAAATCAATTTCTAAAAGGCATAAACCCATTAAAAGAGACAAAATAGCAGCGACACAGTATTGGAGACGGGAAAGCAGATAGATAGGGGATAACTGAATCGCAGATGGGAACTTAATCTAAGCCGGTCTCCAGGAAAACAAGAGGAGGGCTGACTGACACCAGAGAACTCCAGACAGACTAAGTTTAGGTATCAAGCACTTCCAGAAGTCAAGATGTATTTGCATTTGTAAGTAGCAGAACTAGTTGAAAGTGTTGGCAGATTTGTTTTTGTAGCAGATTGAATTAAAATAATGACACACAAAAAATTAGAAGTTCCCCAGAATTTGGCTTTCCACATCACCCTGGTGCAAAGTTCACCAGTAACCAAGAACCATGAATCTCTCATGCTGTGAGATTCAGTCAGCATGAATAAGGATCCAAGCCGATGAGGTATTTGAAAAAACTCCTTTAAGGAAGAAATTGGCAGGGACCTCCTATCACCTGGCTGGCCTAATGTTCTGCATAAGAAGGCACACAAAAGGAAGACACTTAACTTCTTACTTCTATGTTTAAATTCCTCCTGAAAATAGCTATGTACTTTAATTGGAGCAATTTGAGTACTTAAAGGGTAATATCCACTGGTCCTCATTCGTACTTTCAGAGGACTTATCCTGTTAGAAATCGGCAGACAGAATTCTATCTTCCTTCTTTCTCTGCTGCTGACCTGTTTGTGGCTAAATCACATCGACACCAGACCTGAAAGAGAACACCTTAGAGAGGGAGGGCAGTGTTAGCAATGCCTCCGGGCTGAAGCTATGAGCCTTTTCTGGTTTACTTTTTTAGTGTTATAAATATTTCTTTAATCTCCATTTACCTACTTCCTATATATTAATCTCAATTATTTCTGAATATATAGAACAGGAAAGGTATGAGGTGTATTGTCTTCAGAACTCCCCCAAACTTCAAAAGTGAAAGACAACAAGAAATTCTGAACAGACAGAATATTCAGAAAACAAATGCTATAACAAAACAATGACAAGAGCAGTGGCAGTTATTATATGTAACCACGGTAATTTATGTAGTGGAAGTTATTATATGTAATAACTTCATGTAGAAAAAAGAAAAATATGATTTGTATTAGGAGGTTTAATATTCAGGGAAAATTAAGTGTTCTTGGAAATAAAAATAAGAAAACAGAAATTTAAAAGTCAGTAATAGTTTTGGAAGATAAGGCTAAAAATATCTCATAAAAAAGACCAAATTTCAGATAACAAAGACAAGAGAAAATTAGAGGATTAGTCCGTGTGGTACGTAAGAACAGAGAAAACGGAAAGGAAATTATTAAGGAAATAATGAATAATGAGAAAATGTCCCAAACATGTGAAACTTTAAGTTCTACATTAAAAGTGTGTTTTGATATATTCTATAGGAAATTAAAAAAGGAAAGAAAGAAAGAAAGAAAGAAAGAAAGAAAGAAAGAAGCAGAAATACCAAGTCTGATTTGTTTAATGGTTAAAAAGAAACAATATAACCATAATGACAAGAGCAACAACAGAAAAGAGTTCCAAGCACCTTCACCTGCTCTAGCACTGATTGGAAATAGGGAATCAGTCATCTTGTCCCAGGAAACAAACTGGATCTAGATCCTGCAGAATCTCCTGCTCCTTTTGGCTTCTGTTCTCCCAAGGACCTGCCTTACTATTCAATGAATAGCTGCTGGTGAGAGACACTGGAAGCCCAGCCTTTCTCCTTCCACCTTCACATATGCTGGCAATGGGTAGGGTCTATACCTATGGTTTGTCCCCATTGCTATTTGTGATTCAGAGGGAATTATCTAGCTTGTTATAAATAAGCTGGTAGTCTTTAGTTTTGCTTTAGTAATTTTTTGTCTGTTCTTATTGGGGAATTTGAAAAGATTCAAAAATATATACCAGACTTTCTATTGCCCCAGAATCTTTGCATAGACATTTTTCAAATGTTTAGAGACTGCACATGTGCAAATCAGCAACTTAACTGTCATTATTAGCCCAGAATGTGAGTCAGAATCCTGGCATGGAACAGTTAGGTTTTCTGCTTAGGGTATAACAATTGAAGTCAATGTATCAGTTTAACTGAGTTCATACATGAAGGATTGGGGGAAAATTCCCTTCTGGGTGAATTCTTTTGTTGACACACTCGGTTTATTGCAGATGTGATTCCAGGTTCCTTCTGGCTATCAACTGAGGGCTGATCTGGATACAGGATGCCACCTATAGTCCTTAAGACATGGTCCTATTCTATTCATCTTTTACCCAGTAATGGTTGTGCTTTGAATCTCTGGTTTTCTCTTCTGCCATTTTAGAAATGATCTCTACTTTGAAATTTGATGTGATTAAATTATGCCAACCTACTTAATCTCCCGCCTAAGGTAAATGTGCCAAATAACCTAACCGAAACATGAAAAGAAAATCCATCCTATTCCAAGACCCCAGGGTGGAGCAGGGTACGTTTACTGGGAGTATGAATAGGAATTCTTAGGCGCCATCTTGGGATTCTGCCTGCCATGTTACCTCTTCTGACTGTAGAACCAAAGAGAAAATAAGAACTTGACTATGACTATCAAAATGCCAACTCAGTTTCTGATGAAGCTGATTAAAGAATGTGGTCTTTGGACTGTGGCTAAATGAGCTTGTAGACATTTCCTCACTGAAGCAGACTGCTTTACTTTCTCCCCTCCCTGACATCGCATAGGACTTCAAGCCTCCCTGGCAGAGGAAGAACCTGAATTGATAAACTAGCTCATGGCAGGAGAGTAAATCAAGATGCACCTTTTCTGCAGCCAGGCAGATTTGAGCGCAAGAGACCAGAAAAGAAAAATACAAAACAAACCAGAGTTGAGATTGAACCATTCAGACTCATTTCCTTTTTTTTTTTTTTTTTCAAAACTCACCAACTGGATAACAGACTCCTCCTGCTATAAGGAGAAATGTGTAATAGGCAAAGAGAGATTGTTTACTTCATGACAAGTGCCCTCCAGTGAAAATACAAGACTAAGAAAATGTAATTCCCTACCTTTCTTCCAACACCTATCATTTTCTGTCTGATTGGCACTCCTACAGTCTCATTCCAAATCTTTTCCTTCTGGGCCTCTACATAATAAATTCCTGAATAATTTAGGTGAATAGAGAATACATCATTGAGGTTCAACACAGGTTTTTAGACATTCTGGTAGATATTTCTGAGTATATGTGGTTAAGTGAAATGATGGCTTTGTCCTTTAAAAAGTCAATAGACAAAAAGAAATTTACAATCTACTAGTGCATTGGGGCAAGTACATAAATAGCTAGAATTCAAGAAATGCAATGAAGAAGGTACTAACAAAGAGCCACAGGAATTGAGAGAAAGGAGTGGAGACATTCACCTGACAAAGGGAAGAGGTGGCAATCCAGGTGAGATGGGAAGTGTGGGTAATTAGATTGGACAAGGAAGTCCAAGGAAAGCAAAGTTTGGAGGGGGTTCAGAACAAAGAGACTGGTGGTGATCCTAAATTGCAGACGTTAAGGGTTGAAAGGACTTATATGGCTCATAACAGGATTGCTCTTTTGTTCTGGTGGTGGTGATTGGAGTACTGGAATTGAAACTTGGAGTGCTGTACTACTGAGCTTCATTCTGGGTTCTTTTTATTTTGACTCTGGATGTCGCTAAGCTACTAAGGCTGAGGTCATCCTCAAATTTATGATCTTCCTGCCTCAGACTCCTGAGTTGCTCCTGATTGTTCTTAATTCCTACTCCATTCTTCTTGACCTTTCAAAGTAGGCAGTGGTGTACTGCTCAGCTATAGAAGTTAGAATGTCTCTTTCATAGCTATGTATTTTAAGATTCAAGGAGACTTTTCATATTGAAGTGGAGGAAATATACCTTATTATCATGTTTCCTTCACTTTCATGTACAAAGAACCCTCTGAACATCAACATGAATATCACAGAACTACAAGGGCCTCAAGCTCAGCATGTCCAAACTGAACACATTATTCTACTTTTCCACTCAAACAAACTTATCCTTCTGTATTCTTCAGATCAATCTTATTAAATGTAGCCAGTCCTACAAAATGGAAATCTGAAACCCATCCTTCATTTTATATCACCATGGTGGAAGAAATCATTTACTCAAACTCTGCAAACTTTGTTGAATCTGATTTCACACTTCATCTCCATATGCTGAAGAACCTTATCATCTTTAACTGAGATTACTAAAAATTATTTTGCCCATCTTAACAATTATCTTGTCAGTTCTTCCTTCAATCTGATGATGAAAGGGTATTTCAAATATATCAAATTTCATGCTCAATATCGATGATATCGTGCTTAATGTTAATTAATTCAGCTTTACAAACACCTATTGAAAGTTTTCTATGTGCCCAACCACATTGCACTATTAGGTGGTGGGTAAGTGGAAAAGTTTGATGTATAAAATCTACTTACAGTATAGCATATCAAGTACTTTAATCAGAAAAAAAGTAACAAAACGTTATGGAAATACATCGAATTATGACAAAATGTTTTAACTGATATTCGGTTTGTATTATTGAGGCAGCAGTTTGTCACCAAAGGACATTAAGCAATGCATGCAATAAATTCAATTTAAATTCACTGCACCTCTGTGGCTGAAATGAACTAGATGCACGCCAATCTATTTCCTTTTTCTGGGTACAAAAGAAAACATTTCCTAGCCTCTCTTGCAGTCAGGTTGAGATGATGTTATTGTGTTCTGGATAATGGGAAACAGGCCAAAGGGGTATGTGCCAGCACTACTCAAACAGTGTTCTGTGGAATATTTTCCCTTCTTTTTGGTCAAAAATGATGTAAGGGTTGAAATTAAGAGTAGGAATTTAGAAACTTTTATCACAGTTTGACAAAGTAATTTTATGTCTATTAATCTAAAACTCTTAAATTTATATAGTGTGTTATTTAATTGCTTTGAGTAAATCATTAACAATCCCATATGTATGTCCTTTATACACCTGGTCTCTAAAATATCCCAGGAATTCCCCAAGTTCTCAGCTCCTCACCCTCTCCAAGCAGCTGAAGGACCCTAAGAGGGTAGAATCAGAAAAGGGGAGAAGCTTCAATGGCCAAATCCACCGAGAAGAAGAGAACCCTCAAAAAGAGCCACGTGACCCGCATGGGCCTTTCATAAATGCAGATTAAACTTCTATGGTGTTAAGTCACTAAATTGGGAGTGAGTTGAAAAGGAAACCAGCATTACAGTCTCTGATAAATGACCAGAAAGATCCTTCAGTACATAAACACAGTCCGGTTTCCAGTCTTACATAGAGTCTTACAGACTACACATGTGTACACCCCTATCCCTTCACCCATGTTGGCATTTTAAGAATCAGCCACTTATACTTCAAGCCTCACCTCTCTCAATTCTCCTTGTTATCGCTTTCTGAATAGACCATTCAAAATCAAAATGCAATAGTATTCAAACTGTAGGTATTTTTTCCAATATTTAATTAATTGATCTTTGATATTTTTTTTTTGAGAAAGAGAGAGAGAGAGAGAGAGAGAGAGAGAGAGAGAGAATTTTAATATTTATTTTTTAGTTCTCGGTGGACACAACATCTTTGTTGGTATGTGGTGCTGAGGATCGAACCCGGGCCGCACGCATGCCAGGTAAGTGCGCTACCGCTTGAGCCACATCCCCAGCCCAATCTTTGATATTTTTAATGTCAGCTGCTTGGTGTTTACTCTTAGAGACAATCACCTGTCTGCTGCCAGTGTGTCAGGGAAGCTTCTATCCATCTATTTATTTATTTATTTATTTATTAGTTTTTAGTTTTATTGGTTTTATTTTTTTTTAAATACACGAGGGCGAAATCTTGGCATAGAGATGAACTTTCTAAACAAAATCCCAGTACAAAGTGGAGAAATAATAAAACATGCAGACCTTACAGGCATCACTAGAGAAAGATGAGGACTGGGAACAACATAAGTAAGAATCAAGAAGAGGCAATTTACAGATTGAATAGAGACTGAAACATAATTTTTTATTCTCAGTCCATCAGATCTTAAATTTCATAAAGTCAGGAATTGCTTCTAGTCTTCATCAGAGTAACTTATAACTGAGTGCACTCTGTGGTCTTTCACTTTGAGAAGTGAAAGACTGTCCAATTGACTGAATGCATTAAGCAATAAATCAAAATGTAAACAAATACATGCCAGTCTGCTATGTTCTGTTTTTGTTTACTAGGGGAGCATGACCAAAAATCTTACCAATATACAGCAGCAGCTTAAACTTTCTGAATAAAAATTTCAATAGCCATTTAAATTTCAAAGTTTCCTTCCTTTTGTCTCAAAGTTTTCAATGAAAGGAATTAGAGAATAACAATCCTAACAACTTAAAGATACATATTTGTGAAATACACTTTTAAAGATATCAGTAGTTGTAGAAACAGCAAGCGCTGGATGAAGTGATATCTCCAGGTGGAGTTAACTATCTACAAATAAGCCAGAGATGGTTGTTGTTCTTTGGGTTTCCTGGGAGAAGTTCTGGGCATTTTCTCATATTGAGCCAATCGGAAAGACCCTGTGGTGGGAAAAGTAACCAGCAAAGCTTTGAGTGATGGAAAAACAAGAAAAAATTACAGGGAAAATGCAAGAGGTTTTAAAGGAATGCCTCAATTTCCCCACAGAACATTTACTGAATTCTGGTCAAGCAAGGAGGCTGGAGAGAGGAATGACAGTTTTAAAAGTTCAAATGAAGCTTTTCATGTCTCATTTTGCTTAGGAAAAAAAAAAAAAGATACTCTAAAGAAGGGGTCAAATTTGAACACTGTCCTTCTGCTCTTCAAGATATCTTTCATTTTGGAATCTCTTTTGAAATGGGAAGTGACATTTATGAGCTGGGAGCCCCCAGAATGAAAGGAATGAAACTCTGCCGTTTTCAGGGCCAAGGAGACAAATACCACCAACTTGTTCAATAAACAATTTGGGAAGAATAATTCCATGGGAGCAAAATAAACCAGGACTTGACTAAGTCACTTTAAATTAAAATCAAACCAAATACAGCTTAAACTTTAATCAAATTGAGAATCAGACTCACTCTGTGTAACGACAGCAAAGGAAACAATCTCTGCAATTGCAGAAAGCATTTAGAGCTCTTTCCTACGCCAGGCCTAGCATATTATCAAAATTATTAGATATATAAAGAGGTAGGATGTTTTAACTGATGATGACAAATACAAGATAATAAAAAGACACATAAAAAGGAAGGAGATCAGCAATTGAAAATCTACGGCCTTCGGGCAAAATATTGTCCACTGCCTCTTTTTGAAAAGAAGATTATCTAGGAACAAAATCAGAGTTGCCAGTTTGGCTGTGTTTGTGCCACAGTGAAAGGCGACATAATAATGGCAAAGTTCAGATTAGTCCACAGTACTAAAGTAATTACAATCTGACCCTTTACAGAACAAGTTTTTCAATTTCTGAAGTTCATAATAGACCTAAGATATGGGTATTGTAAAATAAGTACTAACAATATTTTAAAGAAACTAGAGCATAAGTAAGGACTTACTACTGTCATTTTATTAATTGTTTTCTGATTTTTTTTTTAGTTTCTTTCTTACTCTCATGCCGTCCTCCTTTCTGAGATGATGGTTAATGTTTGTGTATGTGTGTAGTGATAAGTTTTGACACCTTCCTCTTTTGTGTCCCCACTGCAGTCTGTGGTCACCAGAAGGCTTATAGAAATCATTTGACAGGGCTGGGGTTGAGGCTCAGTGGTAGAGTGCTTGCTTAGTATGTGTGAGACCCTGGGTTTAATTCTCAGCACCACATATAAACAAATGAATAAAATAAAGGTCCATCAACAACTAAAACAAAATATTTAAAAAAATAAGAAAAATAAAGAAATCATCTGACAGTCTATTTTAAACTAATAAAAACTTATATTCAACCCCACTTCTTTCATGTCACACATATATTAAAAGTCACCCTAGTAGGCTGCGGTTGTGGCTCAGCAGTTAGAGCGTTTGCCTGGCATGTGTGAGGCGCTGGGTTCAATTCTCAGCACTATATATAAATAAATAAAATACAGGCCCATTGACAACTAAAAACTAAAAATAAAAGAAGTTACCCTAGCAATTTTCAATACCTTATTAAAAATAAGAACTAAACTAGCACTAAAAGTGATTCACATACAGAGAATTTTGAATTTGACTACATTCTTACGTTTACAGTGAGTTCTATACTTTCATATATTTTCATGCTGTTAATATCTCTTCATTTCAGCTGTAAAAACTTCCTGTCACACTTTTCTGTAAGGTAGGTCCCGTGGTGACATGCTCCCAGAGCTATTATTTCTCTGAGAGTCTTTACCTCGACATTTCTAAAAGCCTGGCCCAGTACAGTATCTTTGACCAACAGATGTTATTTCTTTTATCAATTTGAATATAACATCCCACTCTCCTGACCTGAGAGGTTTCTGTTGAGAAATCTGCTAGGAGTTTTATGGGGGAGGTTCCTTTGTTTCTGATGAGCAGTTTTTCTCTGGCTGCTTTCAAATTTCTCTATTTGCTGTTGACTTTTGAATATTTGATTATAATGTATATCAATGAGAATATATTTATTTCCCATCAGTTTGGGGATCTTCAGGCTTCATAAATGATGAATGCTATTTATATTTCCAGATTTTGAAAGTTTCCTGTTATTTTTTTATTGTTTTTTTTAAATAAACTTTTCTCCCTTTCTCTTTCTTTGCTCCTTTGAAGACTCAACAAATACATTTATTGGATCAATGATGTCTGTAGGCATTCTTCACTCGTTTTTATTCAGTTTTGTTTTGTATTTTTGTTGATCTAATTTAAAATTACTTGCTTTGAGCCTCTGATTTTTTTTTCTTTTCACTTCAGTGTGCTTCTGCAGTCCTCCATTGAATTTTTAACTTCAGTCACTATGTTAAACAACAGAGTTTCTGTATCTTTTATAGCTTCTATTTCCTTTTGAACTCCTTATTTTGTTCATGTATTGTTTTCTGAGTTTCATTTGGTTGGCTATGTGTATCCTCTCCTGGTTCCTTGAGCTCCATTAAGCTTATTTTGAGTTCTTTCTCAAGCAGTTCATAGCTCTCCATTCCTTTCAAGTCGTTGCTAGCCATACTCTCTTTCTTTGATGGCATTATGTTTCTGTGATTATTGGTGATTTTTTTTTTTCTGGTGTCTGCACATTAAAGAAGTAGGTTCCCCTTATGGTCTTTATAGACTGGTTTAGCAGGGTCTATAGGAGCACTTTCCTTTTTTTTTTCCTTTCCAAACCACATGATTTTATTGATTTTTGTTGCCTTAGATTACTGGCTAAGATCTTCAGGACAATGTTGAGGAAAGAGTGCTGAGACGATCATCCTTACTTTATTCTAAATCCACAGTAAATGTGACCTTGGTGATAGGTTTTTCATAGATACTCTTTTCAGGCTGATGTCTCTAATTGTGGATTATTGAAAGCTTTTTCTTAAAGGGATGTTAATTGATCAAACAAATTTTTTTGCACCAATTAAAAAAATCATTTCAGTAATTTGATTTTTATGTGCCTTGGCATGAATTTCCTCAAGTTTGTCCTATTTTGGGTCATTGAGTTAGTTGGATTTTTGGACTTAGAATTTTCATCTAATTTGAGAATTTTCTGTTATTTTTTCAAATTGTTTTATTTCTCTACTCCCTTACTTCTTTCTCAATCTCCAATCACTTCTGTGTTAGACCGGAGTACTGAGGTTCTTCTCAGTTGCCTTTCAGTATATTTTTCCTTTTTTTTCACATTTTCAGGTTTTTATATTGTTTTGTCTTCTTCAAGTTCACTAATACTTTCTTCTCCAATAACTAGTTATTGTTGACCATATTTTATTTTTCCTTTTGATTCCTTGAGTAAGCAGGCATGGTATCTGGATCAGTGAAGTGCAGGCTTGGTACCCACCAAAATGTAAAGGATCGCAAGAGACTACTGGGAAATGATGAACCAATAAACTAGAAAACCTGAAAGAAATGGATGTTTTGCTAGAAACACACAATTTACCAAGAAGGAATGATGAAGAAATAGAAAATCCGAGCAGAACAAGAAAACATAAGGAAATTCTATTAAAATCGCCCAATGAAGCAATTCTCAGAACATGATGACTTCACTAGTGAATTCTATCAAATATTCAAAGAATTAATATCAGTATTTTTCCAATTCTTCTAAAAGTTGAAAAAAGAGGAAATATGTCTAGACCAATTTAACAAGCCTGGCAATATCTTAATATCAAAACCAAACAAAGAAATGAAAAGGGAGGAAAATTCTGAACCAATGCGCTGATAACCATAGGTGCAAAAATATTCAACAAGATACATTAACATCAAAAAGATCTAGAGATACAAAATTCAATGTCATTTCAAGATAAAAATAACAAAAAAATTAGTTTGAAAATAATATAACTCAACACAATGAAGGCTGTTTGTGGCAAGCTAATATCTTGCTCAATGGTTAAAAGCTGAAAGCTTTTATTCTAAGATAGAGCAACACAAATATTCAATATAGTATTGGAAGTTATAGAAAAGCAATATAGAGAAGTAAAAGAAATAAGCAGTATCTAAAGAATAAAGATGAAAAAAGATGTCAATATTGTTTCCATTTGCTGATGGCATTTACCAAAAAATCTGTTATAACTAATATATTGTTTCCATAAAATGCAGAATATAAAATAAACATGCAAAAATAAATATTATTTCTATGCATTAAAAGGAGTTATCCCAAAAAGAAATCAAGAAAATAATCCCACTTACAGTAGATTAAAAAATAATTAGAAATGTAAGTTTCTAATTATTAGAAATAGAGCAAAAACATATGTTCATTACATTATGAAATTATTTGAAAACTATTAATTGAAAACAAAATTACTGAAAACTGTAAAATGCTGATGAAATAAACTGAAGTAAATATGAATAAATGGAAAGATCTTCCCAGATCTCAGATTTGAGGAATTAATATTGTTTAAATGTCTAAACTCCCCAAAATGTTCCACAGATTCAATGAAATCACTACCAAGATTCCAATTTGTTTTTAGAAATATAAGAAAAGAATCCTGCAATTTGTACAGAACCACAATTGACAGTAAAGAGCCAAAATAGTCATTAGAAAAAGAACAAGATTAGAGGAACCCACACAATCTGATCCCAGATACATTACAAAATAATATTAAGCATAAGCCAACATAGTAATAGCATAAGAACAGACATATAGAATAATGGAATTGAACAAAGAACCCAGAGATAAATACACAAATTTATAATCAACTAATTTCAACAGCGATGTTAGGAACATACAATAGATAAAGGACAGCCCCTTCAATAAAGAGAAATTAAATTGCAACTTTATCTCTCACAATGTTAAAAAGTCAACTCAAAATGGATTAAAGAGTTAACATAAGACCTAATATGGTAAAACAAAGAAGAGAGAAAAAATGTTGACAATGATCCTGGAAATTTAAAAAAAAAAAAAAAACATAACCTGAAGAGCTTAGTCACACACACACAAAAAATAGGAAACAAGATTACTTTAAGCCAAGGAAACAAGCAACAGAATGAAGAGATGACATATGGAATAGGAGAAAATATTTGAAAGCTATATATTGTAAGTGGAGTAATATCCTAAACATATAAGGAAAATAATCCAATAGGAAAAAAATCCATAAATCTTTCTACTAAAAGTGGAAAAAAAGACCTAAGTAAACACCTCTCAAAAGAAGACATAAAAGTAGTCAACTTGACTAATCATCAGAGAAATGTAAACTGAAATTTCAATTAGACTACACTTCACACCTGTTTGAATGTCTGTTGTCAAACTGATCAAAGATTTGTTTAGAAGAGAATGTGGAATTAAATATAGCCCTGTTCACTTTGGGTGGGAAAAAATTAGTGTAGCCATTATAGAAGATAGTAGAGAGGCTCTTTAAAAATTAATTACATATTATTAACATACTATCCATCAATCCCCTATAGAAAACATATACAAAAGAAATGGAATTATTACCTAAATGGACATTGGATAATCTCCATATAAAAGTAGAACTTGAGAAGGACAGTGAACTAAAGTGAACAGGAGAATGGAATGAAGACATTGGTAGATAATTATCCTAAGAAAGTTCTCAGGATGGCATGAAACATGGAGCACATGTTAAGAGAACACTGAAAACAATGACAATTTGTAATTAAAATTGCTGAAGAAAAGAAAAATCATCTCCTCCAAATTATGGCAAGTGTGGAAATAAATATCCTTCACTTTGTAAGAATTCAAAGCAAATAAGAAACACCAAAGAGCTTTATTTTTGTTATAGTAGGAGTCAGACGATAGATTTGGTAACACATTTAGGAATATAAGTAATGCTTTTTATCCTAAAATTTGGGTGCCAGAGAGCCTATTATTATTATTATTATTATTATTATTATTATTATTATTATTATTAAAGATTCAATAAGGAGAAGAGTAAAGGAAATAGAGTGAAAGAAGAAAGGATATGGTGTAGGAAAAGTGAATAAACAAAGGAATTATAATATTAGATATAACCAAAGATAGCTAGCTGGGTTTCATAAGATATCTCAATCCATTAGATTAGACCTTGATTCTTCAGTTTGTGGGCCACCCTTTTCAATGTGTTTGAAAATAGCAACATGCACGGACAGTGGTATGCTTGTGGAAAGTGAGAGACATACTGAGAAGTGTTGTCCTCCCTTCACACCTCCAGAACTTTAAAGGACCTCTGTTACTCTCATTCAGAAGATGCACTGATGATCATCTACTCCAGGCATGTATGCAATCTAGGAATACCTCTAAAACATCATTGAAATGAAAGCTTCCAGTCTCTTCTTGAATACTTCAAGCAATGGAGAACTGATAACTTCATGCAATTGCCTTTTCTAATTTCAAACAAAACTGTTAGAAAGTTTTTTCTAATCTTGAGTTTACATCTGTCTCCCTATAATTCCCATACACTAGTCCCAGTTCTGCCTGCTGGAGCCAGAGGAAGCCTGCTTCCTGTTCCACATGACAGCACATCAAATATTTATTGACAGTTCGCATGTCATCAGTGTTTTCTCCAGGCCAAACTCCCTCAGGTCCTAGCTGTCTCAGAATCGATGGAGTATGGCAACACAGATGATGTTTCCTTCATTTTCAAAGCCACAAACACCTGTTTCAGATACTAAATGGCAGTAAAATAAATAAAATCCTGGTCAGCCTTTACACCTGGGGTTCCCTGGCATATAACAAGACAGGTCTGCATATGGAGAAGCAAATGATTCATCTTCAAAGTCACACCATTGTTCTGATAGTCACAGGTTCCACCTCTGCTATTAAACAGCAAGTTTACTTCACACTCCATGTGTCTATTGGTTTTAAAGAATCGTAAGTGTGGTTTCATGATTGGTAACTGCCCATTATAAAACACTCACTTTTTGAGCATTGTAAGTCAAGTGAACTAAACCATGAAATAGAAAATGTGTCTAAACATCAGATTCTGTCACAAAGTTACTTTTAGACTCCAAATCCTACCTTAAAAAATTGAGGCGAAAAATATTGCCTAAGGAGCCCCAAACTGTTTTAGTTAGCTTTCTCATCACTGTGACCAAAAGACCTGGAGGAGGGCAAATTTATTTGGGGCTCACATTTCAAAGTTCTCAGTCTATAAATAGCGACTCCATTACTCTGGGCCTGAAGTGAAGGAGAACATCATTGTAGAAGGGTGTGGTGGAGCAAAACAGCTCAGACATGGCATCAGGAAGCAGAGAGAGAGAGTGCTCTGCTCACCAGGGACAAAACATATATCCCAAGTGCACACCCCCCAGTGACTTACATCCTCCATTCACACAGTCACCACCCAGTAATTTATATCAGTGAATTATACCATTAATTAGGTTGCACCTCCCATAACCTAACCATTTTTGCCTTGAACATTCTTGCATTGCCCCACACATGAGCTTTGGGTGACATCACATCTGCAAATCATAACAACGAATTTAAAATTTCCCTAATTAATTTCTGCTTATTTCAGAAGTGGCCTCTGGACTCACTTAAAGCAGGAAAGGGCAAGGGACACCTTTCTTCTCACTAAGGAGAGGGAACAACCACATGCATTAGGAAGTATGGCAATGACTGGCCTTTGTTCTCTGCTTCTTTTACCAGCATTGTTTGTCATAGCACAATGCAACTCTTGGCTAATCAAATAGCAAATTGCAGGCATCTTCTCTAAGCAGAGTCCTATGTTTGATGATAAAAAAAAAAAAGACTCAGCAGGTATGTATGTCAATGTTTTTTCTTTAAAGAATTTCCAGTGTAGTTGAGGAGAAAAGACTAAAACTTCAGGATGATTAATGTAGTGATCTATCACAGTATGCATGAAAGAAGGAATAATGGATTAATATAAGTATCTACATTTACATTTAATATCAGAGCTATGTGTGAGTTTGAATTCACCATGATGAAGCATGGTCCTTGACCAATCATTAAGCTTCTAGAAGCCTATTGCAGTTGGATAATAGTGAGTTTTGTATTGTGGTATTAAATGGCTGCTTCTAAATATTTTTACTTAATTTCAAAATGTCATGAGATATCATTCCTTTCTCCCTTATCCTCAAAATAATATTTTCTCTGGATTTCTGTAACATTACTCCATTGGCTGCCCCCTCATAGTATATTTCCTTTGTCTTCAAGATTTCTCACAGTTGAACTACTCTGGGAAATGTTCCTAGGGCATCTTTCTCTAGTTGCTTTATTGGTATTGTACTCTTATCTGGTACCACAGATTTACACATGATCAATATGTCAGTGATCCCCTGAATTATATCTCCATATATCATCTCCTCCCTAAGTTCCAATCATCTATCTAGTTATGTTCTTTATACATTTTCCTTGAATGTCTATTAAGCATCACAAGTTAAACATACAACTGAAAAGAATTGATATCCCTACCTTAAGATCTGTTTCCCTTTAATCTTTAAGAAAATACAGTGCTACTCACAGTGTTCTTAATGTAGGCACAATCCTTAAATGTTGCATTTCTCTTCCCAACATCCAACCTACCAAAAAGTACTGTTGATCAGACTTTCAAAACATATCCACATCAGTTCATTCCCTTCCACTCTCTCTGTCACTGTCCCACTCCTAGTTCGGATTCTTCTTTCAGGTGGACTGGACATTACAATGAGTCTCATTTCTCCCACTTTCACCTATGCAATATGTTTTCCACACTATGGACAGACTAATCTTTTACGAAGTTCATATGAATCAGGTTACTCTCCTTTCTAAAAATTACTCTAGTGGCTTTGCATTTTTTAGCAAACTCCACAGATTACCTATGAGGTCCCACATCAAATAGCCTCTGGCCACCTCCCTAGCCTCCCCTCCTGCAGCTTTTCTCTCCCTCACTGCCCCAGACACAATGTCCTGCTCAAACATGGTATGGCTTATTTGGTCTTGAAACTTTTTGCTCTTCATTTTGCCTACAACATGCCCCACCTCTTCCTCTTTAGAGCTGGTTCCTTCTTGTCATCCAGTTTGCTACTTCTGAGACATTTCTTTATATGGAAAATACATGAGCAGACGTGAGAGTGCTCTTTTCAGACTGCCAACCTGACAAAGCGTAACTCACCCAGCTATTGCACTTTGCTATCTGTGGCTGTGTTCACCAAAGCTATGCCTCTCCCCGTCAGTGACCAAGTTTGCAGGAATACTAAGACACATCCATTCAGGATTTCCAAACATCATTGCCCAGGCTTCAACTGCACAAAAGCTTGTTGACATGTCATCCAACCTTCCACCCTCTCTCCTTTATGCAGGTCATACTTGCATCAAGGTCTGTCGTCCTCCTGGCTTCCTGATGTTCCCCCACCCATTTTCATACAGACATTTCCCCTAGTATAACCTTGCACTCTACACCCTCACTCTTGTCTCCTTCTTGGAGAAACCAGATTAAACAACATAGATGTATGATCCTGTGACATTAATGATTTTTTTTAAGTGTGCAGGACTGAAGATAATTTACAATTGTTTGTATGGTTGCTTCATTCAGCCTCTGTAGCAACACTGTCCTCATTTTATGCACAGTAAGCTAAGGCTTAGACAGAATAAATGACACATTTAAGGATCACAATGAGCAAGTATGAAAGAAAAATTTGCTTTCTAACTCCAAAATCTTCCCATCATATCTATTATGTTCCTTCTTCCAAAGTCTTCAGAGATGACTAAAAAGACTGAAACGCCACCAAATCTGCATCTACTTTATGCTCTGAGGGTTTGTACTTTGGTTGCGACTGACCCCCAGGTTATGCATTTATTTAAGAAGGACAAGAATGCTTAGCATTTTTATTATACATGACATTCCTCTCTGGCAGTAACACATACACTCCTTACATTATGCAAATATATTTCCTTCTGGCCTCTCATTATTTTCATGAATCAAGTCTACCAAAGGTCAAAGTCTCTGTCAGCAATAGGGTGCATGCTGGCAGTGTGACGTGACAAAAGCTCTGGCCTGTTAGCAGTCATTGTCAGCAGCAGGTTGCGATCCTGTCTCTCTGGCCCTAGCAGGGCCATGCCACACTCTCTTCAGACCAGCCCAGAAGAAAGAATTTCCTTTCCTTAATGTTCAAAAATTGGTTCCATGGCTTTTCCAAATGTCCAGCAGAATTGCTAGCGGCTGTTTACAAGGGTCATTTTTTTTAAATCAAAATTTACTGCAAAGACTTTCTACTTCTTTACTTAGCTATCATTGTTGCACCAGCACACCCGCTTCTCCATTCTCAATGAGACAAAATGCCCCAGAGAGAACAGAGAGTACAGCCTTCAGCTCTTAGACCCTGAAGTATTCAAAGTCATAGAAGTTCTCCATGGTGCCCTGTGCTGCATACAAGTCCTTCCATGTGCATTTTGTATAGGCATGTCTTCATTTCCTATGTAAAAATCTAAATCTGTTAACATAATGTCCATACACACTTTGCATGATTTTTGCTTTCTTTTAATTTTCATATTTAGGTGTATTTTCACTTGATATGCAGGCATAGCAGGAAATTATTTATTGAAAAAAATTAAGGAGAGAAAAAAGATGCTTGCTGTCAAAATAATAGGATAAGTGCCACATATTTAAAATATGAATAAATGGTGTAGTTTTAAAATATTTAGACTGATTTCAAGTATAGTTTACACAGACTTCCTTAAGGTTTTTATTCTTTTTCTTAATGTGTATTGACTGTTAATCTCATTATATTTACTAAGTTTATAGGACACACTGTGATTTTTATTCAAAAATGGTAAAAAATGTGAAATGCCACTATTCTAAAACTAGAAAAAATTCAGTTTTTGATGAAATTACATGTGAAAGACAATTCATTCATATAGCATTGTCTTTTGTATAAAAATAAAACTGAAATGTAACAAGGAGAATTAAGTTTCTCAAGGTCATATATCTGGTTAGTTTCTGAGAAGGAATTAGAATTCAGATTTGCTGGTTTTAATTCATTCTGTGTTCTTTCCTCATCTTGCAAATGCCTGACCACTATCATATATTCTAGTTGGTTCTTAAAAATATAGTCCATATTCTACTTGCCATGAGAACATGTCTATAGCTTATAAGCATTTTTTTTCTTCCTAGAGATATTCAAATAGTAGCTGGGTACCTCTTACCAGGAAGTTTAGGGAGATTTCTACCCTGATTTGAAGATGATAGAGCTTGAGTTAACCCTTAAGAATGGGTAAGAGTCATGCACACCAAGAAAAAAAGGAGGGGCATTTTAGGAATGATTTCAGAGAAGAACATACTGGAAGATTTTAAATACAGAAAACATATCAGTATATTCAGAAATGGGTTGACAACAAAGATAGGAGAAGTCAGGAATATCAAATGTGAGACTCTTGGAAGTTTGTTGGAGATGAGATGCTGAACAAATTTGATGAATTCACAAGTGGGAGCTAAGGGTGAATGGCCAAGGAACAGGAGCCATGAGAGAGACAATAACATTTTTTCAGAGACTGAATAATTTCTGTCCAGCTTTATACCTGATACATGCAAACAGTCAAGATTTATGTACCCTTGCTGTACTCAGTGCTAAGTGCACATTCCTTTCACCTTCTAAACAAAGGTGGTGGCCACAGATGGGAAAGTGATTTTTCTAAAAGGCAAGATGTACTGCATGAGCAATAACCCACAGTACAGTCTCAGGATCCAAGGACTTGGCCTAAAGAGATGTTCTCTTGTATGGTCCATGGAAGGGAAGTAGCCTAGCCAATGGAAAAGAAAAACTGAGACCCAGGGAAGGAGCAAGAGCAACTCTTCAGATAGGAAGAGAAATAAATAGTAATGTGTTCAGAGAAGGAGACCTTGAGGGGCCCAGAGGCGGATATAAAAACAAATCTCATCTTTATTCTCTCCCTGGTTCTATTTCCTACTTCTCACTTCCATATAATGGCTTCTGCGAGTGCTTAGGTACCACCATTAATTAAGATGGTCCCAACTGAGGTGTGAGCACCAGAAACAGATGCAGCTTCACAGACCTTCAAGAGCTGACAAATGATGTTACAGATTGTCAGTTGCCAGCATAAAGCATGTGGAGAGTCATCAAAATTCAAGGAAGAAACCTGAACCTGTATCTTCACATCCAGGAGAATGTAGCCAGTAACTTGGGGATTTAAATTGGTATATGACCCCCACAGGGCAGGAGGAAATCCAATATACTCCAGAACCAAATTACAAGGTAGTAAGGTTCAATTTACATAAATACATGGATTAACTGATTTGAGAGTGGGGTTCAATTGTCACCTTTGGGAAAATCAAATCTGTCATATTAATAACAAGAGTATTAAGATGATCCTGCTATTCAAATGCTAATCACAATAAGGGCTTTTCTATGTGTTATCAAGCAAAATAAAACATTTTTTTCTAATAGAAAGATTCTGCAAACTTCATAATACTTCCAGAGCCTTATTAAAAGTGTTCACACACTTAAATAAAATTAAATACCAGCCTAATCACCTCAGGCAGATCTCTCCAAGTGAGGTGGCTTTCCCCCAGAGTCACTTTTGAATGACCGTCCATGGGAGATTTCATAGTCATTTGTCTCTTGTGGCATTCCATAGATTGACTTCAGATTATTCGTGAAGGTAGTGGCTTAATAATCTACAGGCCATGTCCACAATTTTTAGCACTTTTATCACTTTTCTCCTTTCACTGCTGGAGAGAATTTATATTCAAAAATAAGCAGGAGCCTCCTGGAATAGAGATCTCTGAAGGCAAGGCCACTGAGCCCTTTTACTCAAGGAGAAGTACCAATAGGTTTTCAGAATACTACAGTCCAGATCCTTCAGGTAGTTTGGAAATAAATGACAACCTCATTAAGCTTTGAGCTCTGTCAGTCCATTAAAAAAAAAAAAGCCAGACTTAGTTCTACACTGAGATCCTTAAATATTTGAGTCAAAGTCCTAGCCTGGAGTCAAGCATCTTGAGGTATACTACAAGTTTCTGTGGATTCCTCTTCTTTGCGGTATGAAGTACATCAGTCAGGAGAGTGAACAACAGCCGCGTAACCACCACACTCCTGTTCTCCTTGAGTCAACACATCGAAGGCACTCCCACTTACATCACAGTCATGTTGGCCTGTGCTTGCGTGGAATCTAGATCTTTCCATCTGTGTTGCCACAGATGGACCTCCAATGGATCATTCATGTTTACTCAGACAATTGTTAGGAGAGTAAATATGGACATTAGTATCACAGGAAAAAAGAAAACAGGATGATGAGCCACTCTCTGTCACAGGAGGTCATAGGAGTAATAGTAGAATATGTGTCAAGACCCAGGATAAATTATTGTTTAAAGGAAGAAAGTCCTTATACACCCTAGAGATTAGTGCTCTATCTAAATAACCCAATCAATAAATAGGCCAAGGACCTGAACAGACACGTCTCAGAAGAGTATATACAATCAATCAACAAATATACAAAATGTACATCATTGCTAGCAATTAGAGAAATGCAAATCAAGGTCACTCTAGACTTGATCTCACTCCAGTCAGAATGGCAGCTATTATGAATAAAAACAAAAATAAATATTGGTGAGGGTGTGGGGAAAATGGTACCCTCATACACTGCTGGTGCAACTGCAAATTGGTACAGCCAATATGGAAAGCAGTATGGAGATTTCTTGGAAAATTGGGAGTGGAACCACCATTTGACCCAGCTATCCTTCTCCTAGGTCTATATCCAAAGTACTTAAAAACAGCTTATTACAAGGATACAACCACATCAGTGTTTATAGCAGCACAATTTACAATAGCTAAACTGTGGAACCAACCTATTAGATGCCCTTCAATAGATGAATGGATAAAAAAATGTGGCATATGTATACAATGGAATATTACTTAGCAATAAAGGAGAATAAAATCATGTCATTTTCAGGTAAATGGTTGGAGTTAGAGAAGATAATTCTAATTAATCCCAAAAAACTAAATGCCAAATGTTTTTTTCTGATATAAGGAGGTTGGTTCATGAGGTATGGAGAGGGAACACGAGAGAAATAGATGAACTCTAGGTAGGGCAGAGGGGTTAGAGGGGAAGGAAGGGGGCATGGGTTTAGAAATAATGGTGGAATGTGATGGTCATTAGTATCCAAAGTACATGTATGAAGACACGAATTGTTGTGAATATACTTTGTATACAACCAGAGATATGAGAAATTGTTCTCTATATGTGTAATAAGAATTATAATGCATTCTGCTGTCATATATAAATAAAAATAATTTAAAAAAGGAAAAAAGACAAAAAAAAGAAATGTACATCATATACAGCTAGAAGAAGGAGAAGTTATACTCCATATACATATGTCAAAATATATTCTACTATCATTTATAACTAATAAGAACAAATAAAAAGAAAAATATTGAAAAATAAATAAAAGACAAATTATTAATTAAAAAAACATAGAAAGTCCTAAAGCCATGTGCTCATCCATTCATTTTATCAGCCATCCATTTGCTTATGCATTGAGTGCCTGCTCTTTGTCACATTCTAGAAGCTGGAGCTTGGCCTCTACTTCCATTTTCCCAGACTTATGAACACCTGGCTACTAGAAAGATATAAGGGTGAGGGAAATAATTAATAGAGGGATTCAATGTAATGGAAATGACTGAGAGATTAGTGCAAGAGTCTGCTGCTTCTGTCTTTTTAAAAATTTCTTTAGTCTCAGAAGTTCTTTATGACATCAGCCCTTCAGTTGTTCAGCCTTGGCCATCTCTAAATGATATAAGGTCTGTGAAGTTATACTTCCAAAGGGAAATAAAGGATTAAAAATGTTAAAATAAATTGATTGAAAAATTAAACATTATCAGCTACCTACTCCATAGTAAACCCACACAAGTATTAATTGCTTCTAAACTAATCCTGTTCATGAGTATTTATTCTAAAGAAGTCACTCAACAGAAGCAAACTGTTACATGAATCAACATGTCCATCACAGCATTAGCTGCAGTAGTAAAAAAAAAAAAAAAGTAAAATAAATTGCCCAAATGCCTAATTTTAAACTTAAATGTACTTTATGTAGTATGAAAAACTCATTAAGACAATATTAATTTGCTACATGGAAATGTTTATGTCACTACTTTAATACAAGTAGACAATGAAATGTTTCTTTTGCATAAACTATATAAAATACATTAAAAAGTGAAGGCAATTCCTTTACTGGGATGCTGAAATGACAGATAATTTCTTTATTCAAACATCTTTTTAAAAAAATTGCTACATCAACTTCTCAGTAATTAAAACAGTTATACCATCTGTATGTGGGAGGCAAAACATATAATTCATTTCTCATTCAAAAAATGTCAGTTCACAAATTCACTAGCATTTATTATCTAGAATTTTCTATTTTGGTCATGTGTTGCTCCCTCCCACTATATTACATTCATATTACAGAATCCTCCCCTTAAACTTACTCTTCTCTTGCTTCATTCTAGAACCTCTCCAGAGCCACTAAGCTACCTTTTCCCCTCAAAGAGACAATTCCTGGGAAGTAGAAAAAGCCACAGCTGTATTAGATTGGTTTTCACTTGCAGCAGCCATGATTTTCCATGTCTTCCCCAAAACCCAGAAGATCCACAAGCTCTAAGATGCCAGGAACTGTGTTGGGCTCTGACTCTTACTAGAAAAGGAATTAAAGGATAGTCTAGAGAGATTTAAATGGCAAATATTCTCCAGAGCTGATCTGAGAAATAAATGAGATTTGTGATATGTCAAGTCTCACATTAGGGTTGCTATTTCCAGAGTCCATTGCTTGGGGTCAAATTCTTACTCTTCCTTTTAGTAACTGTGGCACTGGGAGATTTTTAAAAATTTTCTGAGCCTCGGTTATGTCATCAAGTAAAAGAGGTGGTGAGGAAGAGGAATACAAGAAGCTGCTACCTGCAAGGGTTGTATATGGACTGAGGAAGCTAATGAATGTGCCACCATATAAGGGTGATCAGCAGGCATAATGCATTATCCCACTTCTTATCAACAATGTTCTTGAATCTATCCTTTCTCCTCTTGATACTTTTCCATATTCTTCTTTTATTTTGGTTTTATCTACCACCAGCCCATTTCAATGGTCTTTCTGCTAGAGCTTATATTTCAAGTCTTTAACGCTGTGAAAAAGAAAATCTTCCTCGGGCCATTTTAAACTTTGTTTTTTTCTTCTTCCACGTTAAACTACATTTTGGTGGTTATGTCTATCTGTTCTGTTGCACTGAGTTCTCAATATGCCCCAGGCATTTCAACCAGATCATTCCACAGAATCTTCTTTACCTGAAGTTATCAATGAGATTCATATGAATGAGATATGAGAATAATTTTATGACCTGTGTTATTGAACTCTTCTGCCAAATTTAATACAATTGTATAATGACTTATTTTATATTGTTCATATTCATATTTCATTCGTGAAATATATAGCTGCTTGGATTCTACCATTTTACTCTCATTTACCAACTAATTATCCTTCTCAGATTCCCATTCCATCAACCACTAAAATATCAGCATTCCCAAGGTTCTGTCATTTAAGATGCTCCGTTTTTTCTCATGAGGAATGTTCATCAGTCAGTTCCATAATATTCTTTGTTTAGCCTAAATGTTTATATAGATAGCTTCCAATTCTATGTCTATATCCCTGACCAGTCCCCTGAACATCAGACTAATGTAGCCAAAGTCTGGCACCTATTGAAGAAATAAATATATGTAGAAAAAAATAAAAAGTCATACCTGCTATACATTTCTTTTCATTGCTCCAGACCTCCTGCAAAGGCCAAAACTAATCAAAGAAATGTAAGAGGAGGAGGAGACGCCCCCTTTTATCCCTAGTTTCACTGTGTGAATGGACTCAATGCATAGCTATTGTCACAAACCAGGAATTTAGGAGTCATCTAGGCTGACCTACTCTAAAATAGACTATATCTTAAGCCACAAAGCATCTCTTAGCAAATGCAAAAAAAAGGAGAGATAACACTCTGCATTCTATCAGATCATCATGGAATGATATTAGAAATCAATGATAAAATAAAAAATAGAAGTTACTTTAAAACCTGGAAACTAAATAACATGTTATTAAATCATGAATGGATAGCAGAAGACATCAGGGATGATATTAAAAAATACTTAAGAGGGGCTGGGGATGTGGCTCAAGCAGTAACACGCTCAACTGGCATGTGCGGGGTGCTGGGTTCGATCCTCAGCACCACATAAAAATAAAGATGTTGTGTCCACCAAAAACTGAACAAAATATTAAAAAATTCTCTCTCGCTCTCTCTCTCTCTCTCTCTCTCTCTGTCTTCTCTCTCTCTAAAAAAAATACTTAAGAGATAAATCAGAATAGTGATATAACACTATGAAGGCAGTGCTAAGAGGAAAGTTCATTGCATTGAGCTCATTCATAAAAAGAACAGAAAGTCAATGAATAAATGACCTAAAATTACATCTCAAAGACCTAGAAAAAAAAGAACAAATCAACACTAATAGCAGTAGAAGACATGAAATAATTAAAATCAGAGCTGAAAACAATGAAATTGAAACAAAAGAAACTATTCAAAAAATTGACAAAATGTTGGTTCCTTGAAAAAATAAATAAAATTGATAAAACCTTAGCCATGCTCACAAAGAGATAGAGAAAACTCTAATTACTAAAATTTGTGATGAAAATTAAACTATCACGATGGACACTACTAAAATACAGATGATAGTTTGAAACTTTTGAAAAATGTATACTCCAATAACAAAAAAATCTTGAAGACGTTGACAAACTTCTAGAGACATATGACCTACCCAAACTGAATCAGGAGGACATACACAATATAAAAATATCAACTTCAAGCACTGAAATAGAAGACACCATCAAAATCTTACCAAGAAAGAAAACCCCAGGATCAGAGGGATTCTCAGCTGAGTGCTACCAGACCTTCAAAGAAGAATTAACACCAATACTCCTCAAATTATTCCATAAAATAGAGAACTACTTCCAAAATTCTCTATGAGACTAGTACCACTCTTGATACCAGACCAGACAAAGACACATCAAGGAAAGAAAATTTCTGTCCTTTAAAACTCTTCACAAGGGTGGGTTACTGAAGGCAGACTGTGCCAGATTTCCAGCCTGCCATGACCCTTCTACTAAGGTCTTCGACTCACTTTGCTATGAACTTTGCTGTTTTCAAGTCCCTTATCATCTGTAGATAATAAAAAGTTGCAACCTGATAATATTCCAGGCAATCATAAAAGCAAACAAAACTGCATACTGACACAATGGCCTTCAAATAATTTAAAAAGATAGTTTTATTTTCTCACATCTAGTTGAAATCACAAGAAAGCAAGGCATCATGATGAGAACAGACAAAAACAGATCATGGAATAGGTAGAGATACACTTAGTGGCTGGGTTTGGTGGTGGATGCCTGTAATCCCAGTGGCTTGAGGAGGCTGACGCAGGAGGTTCGCTGTTTCAAAACCAGCCTCAGCAACTTAGCAAGACCCCTTCTCCAAATAAATTATAAGAAGGGCTAAGGATAGAATGGGCTCAATAGTTAATTGCTCCTGGGTTCAATCCCTAGTACCAAAAACAAACAAACAAACAAAAATACACATATATATTAAGTGTAGGAATTATGAAACACAACATAAAGTGGGTATATTTAATTTACACAAAGGGAATGTTTAAATAAAAGAAAATATAAAATTCTAGGTATACTTCAAGAAGAAGAAAATATGTCTTTCTCAAAAAACAACAAAAAATGCAGCATAAGAAAGTGAAATATGTTTCCTGGAAGAGTTAAAGGTAGTAAAACATGATTGAAGAAGTAACTTACAAAATTATACAAAATGTAGCACAAAGAGATGGGAAATAAGAGAAAGAGTTTAGGAGACATGAATACAGAATGAGAATATCTCATACACATTTAATTTGATTCCAGAATGAGAATAGATAAGGACACTAAAGGAGGTATATTTTAGGAGATAATGGCTGTGAATTTTCTAGAACTTTAAAAATCAATAGCTTTGGGGACATCACATACCTATTTTGTTCTTTAGATTAGTGTTAAAAATACCAAAGACAAGAGGATGGCTGTGGAAAAAGCACAGTAGAAAGATTACTTACAGAGGAACAATTATTAAAATGATGGCTGATTTCTCAACTGCAACAATAAAAACCAGAGTGGAGTGTAATATAACATTCAAAATCTAATAGTAAATACAATTGCATATACAGTGGTTTTATAGTTCAAGAATGAGGTGCAATGACTACATTTTTTTCCCAATAAACACAAAGTGTGAATTTTCTACCAATAAACTTTTATATACTACTGGTGAAGGTGTAAATTGATGTGACCAATTTAGAAAACAGTTTGGTTTTACCCTGTCGAGTACAGTTAGGTACTCACACAACAGTTTTAAGCCCAAATTCTGCTTGTACACATACTCCATAGGACAAGCTCTCATACACGTGCATCAAGAAACAAACATATCTTAGAATATTCTTAGCTACAGTTTTGCAATGTAGCTATAACTATAGCTACATTCATAGCTATAGTAGATGCATTGTAAACAGCCTATTAAAATGGTATATTAATACAACACAATAATACAAGTAAAATGCAGAGAAAAACAAAAAAGGCACAGAATATAGTGGTATGATTCCATTTATATAAATTTTCAAAGACATGAGACGTAAAAGAGTGTAGTAATTAGAGATAAAAACACATGTAGCAATAAAAAAATCAAGAGAAGGATAAATGCAAACATCTGGACAAAGTTCCCTGAGTAGGGTCAGAAGGAAGAGGAATGAAAAGGAACACACTACGGAATTCTAAAGAATGGCTAATATTTAAATGTGCAAGGAATGTAGAGTACTGGTTTTGATGTCCTTACACCTTAACTAGATATCTATAAATATCCATATGTCTACCCAATGTTTGGCCTATAAAGTAAAAGAGAGATGCACTTCCCACTCTTAGTTTGGTTTCGTTTTTCCTAATTATATGTGGATAAGTGTCTCCTACTAGAACACTATTCTCCCTTAGCTTGCCTGAGTAATACCTATGTTTACCTATACTCTGAAAAATCTCATCAGAAAACCCACAATTAGTCTAAGAACTGCCCATCACTAACCCTCCCGCAACCACAAGAATATGCATCTTCCTTTGTTCTCCCCGTGTACAAACTGGTCTTTATCATGCTTTAGTTGGTCTTCTGAAGACCTATTGCTTCATTCCTCCCAAGAGACTCTGATTTTCTACAAAGTAAGAGAGATTTTATCTTAGTTGGTGTGGCCATCACCTTGGCTCATACTGGACAGTCAGGGAGAATGAAAAATGGCCGTCATTGAGAGTAGAGACATGTGTTTGAATCCATCCCAGTCTCATTAGGGGCAGTAGAAACTGAGCTGTTTCTAACAAAGAAGAAAGAGTAGAAGGATGACTTCAAAAGCCAAAGTGGGCTATGAATTCTAAGATCATAAGTGGTTCTTGTGTCAGCCTCTGCAGTCATGGCTAGAAGTGCTCACTGCCTTATTAATATGCCTGAGTATTTTTACTCCCCTCTCTTTGCTTTAGTTCTCCCCGCTCCTGGTGTGTGGAATACCTTCTCTCCACCTCTCCCATTCACACCCCAGGCATGTATTAAAGCATGCTTAATCCTTGCAAAATAAGTTTCCTCACTCACCTCCAGTGCTTATGAATCATTCAATTAAATTAATCAATCATTGATTGAGCTGATGAGTAGCTAGTCACTTTACATTTTTATGAGTTTCATTATGCCTGAAAGATAAATAGTCTTCTGAGACAGGAAAGCATTTAGGACCTGGCTTCAGTAAGAATTTGGTGGCATTTGTTGTTTTTCAAAAGCAAAATGTTTGTTACATAATACAGAACAAAACATATTAAGAATATCTTTGGATGTGGAAGAGTGATAAAGATCCAAGAATCCTAGAACCTAGTTCTCATGGAAACTAAGATAACACCCTCATTTGTACCTCCAAATGAATCAGAAGCAGCAACAGACATTTCCACAGTTATACTATGGATGAGATGTATTCTCAGGCCCAATCAAAAAGTCTTTATGGAGGGTCTAATATGCATTTCACTCTATAGGGATATAGGATTAACTTAATGCATTCTTATTCTCCTCTATGATATAATATTTATTTGGGGAGAAAATTCTAACACATCCATTACAATGTACATAACATAGAGGATATTTCATCCAATGGCAAAAATTACTCAACACCTATGATGTTTAAAACATTTTGCTTAGCATTGGGCACAACCAACTAAATTATATGGTGCAAATTATTTGTACAGATATTTTGAATAGCTGTCAAGGCTTTGCTATTTCACTGTCTTTCACAGATACAAAAAAATGGTGTTATGAGTGGATTCAATCCTTACATCCCCTTGTTGTGAGCACGTTCTGTAGGCTGATGGCAGGTGTGTACATATCAGAGAAACTGGTGGATAGTTTTTGACATCCAAATACCTTAATGGCTTTGGAAATACATAGGTCAAAGCCCAGGTTTAATTATAAGTGTATTATTTTAAGCAGATTTTGAGTATTGCCTCCATGGTTTGGCACCTGTCAACTACTGAATTCGGACTTCTTTCATCAGGCTGAACTCCTGTGTTGCTGGACATGTTGTTAGACTGAGGAGGGTGACAGAATTTCCCTGTGAGCACCCATCCACTGCCCCTCTCCAGTCTTGACCGAATCATCGTGTGAAGAACTGCTCAGGACGGAGGAGGAGCAAATGTGGAAAAATGGAAGGGAGGGAAGGACAACCACTTTCCACTGGCTTCCTCAGAATGCACAGGCTTAGAGGACAATCACAGTAGTGTCCCTAGGCTCCCAGTCATCTCTCTCTAGGAAATCCAGGCCCCTGTTTCATTCCTTTCCTGAGGTCTTGTGCAGCTTATGTATCCCTTGTTGTGAGCCATTTAAGTTCCCCACTACAGTGGTTATTGCTTTTTTATAATAACTTTCTTAACCCTCCAGTGACTTCTACTACTCTCTTGGGATGAAAGCTGGTTTATTACCTCTTGAAAGATCTTGCTTCTCAGAGGTTCCATATTCTTCATTTAAAGCTTCCCTCTTTCTGCCGCCTGCTCTTTTTCCATTAGTGATGGAAAAAGAAACAAAGGACCAGGCATCTTTGGGCATCTACAACAGGGCCAGGCAAGGGCCCCGGCATCCAGACACTAATCCTCAGCACTAATCAGCTATTATTGCTCTCCATTTGCAGATAAGGAATTGGGGTTTTAGAGAGATTAAGTGAATTGTCAAAGCAATTCTAGATGAAACTAGCCATTAAAACTTTCAACCAAATTGTATGAAATCCAAACTCATGTTGTATACTCAAAACTTATCGCAGCCCTTGTTTCTTCTTGAAAAAGAAGAGCAGCTCAAGGCTTGAGGAAGGCAGATTCAACTCTCTTAAAGAAAGCTTATAGAATTTGACTGGGAGAGCTGTGCTAGGGAATCAATCAACATTTCAGAAGGGGGAATGAAAGGTTTGTTTTGTGTATAAGTGCATTTGTGCATGTGGCTGTGTTGAGTCTGATTTTACTGTAAGTCATTGCCCCTTTTATAGTATAAGGAAATGGAAAATGTTTGTATGGCTTATTTACAGATTTTAAGATTTTTTTATTGTTCTCATATCCCTAGGAATTAAGAAAAAGAGAATGACCTTTGCAGTGTTCATTTCTTTGGTAATCCCCCAAAAAAACATAACATATGACCTATACTTTTTTTAGCCAAACCTACATATAAAATTTTCCTGCCTGAGCTGAGTAGTCCTTGTGCTAACTCTGGGGAAGACATGAACCTTTTCCTCTCAATCCTATCTGGATCTTGCTATTCAACTGAGATTAATAGATTCAGCTAATGAGTCACTCTGTCAGCATCTATCTAATTGTTTAACAGGGAAGTTAAAAAAGCCTCTCTCTCTCTCTCTCTCTCTCTCTCTCTCTCTTTATAGCCATCAAATTCTTTAGCTGAAGCAAATGTTTAATAGGAAGATATAAATTAATAAAAAATAGGTAAAAGTTTGCCTCTTTGAGAATAACAGTGGGGATATTCTATGAGGTGCCATTTCAAAATGACCACATTTGGGAAGGCGTCAGACCTGATAGGGTGCCCACAGCTCAGACCCGTTATTAGCTACAGCGGTTGGAGGGGCTATTAGGACTCTTCTCTATGCACTTCCTGTCCACAACATCATATATGTGATTAATGTGTGTGAGTGTGGACATGCGACAGTGTGTGTTTAGCAGCTCTGCCTGTTTGATTTTGTGAAACATGCTGGGTGAAAATTATGAAACTATTGTTTATGGACTGCAAGAGATTAAACCTCCTCAGATATAGAAAATCCAACCATATGCTCTGTTCCCCCCCCTTTCTTTTCTTCTGCAATTGACTTACTGAATAATTAGTCTCAAAATGAAGAATGGAGGGCCATGACATCTGTGAGCATTCATGATTCACAAATATAGTGCTCTTATGTTGCCTGTAATGATGTCATTTTAGGTGATGAGTCAGAAGGGAATAAAAGGTAAAACCAAAAAATCCACAAATAAAAATTTCAGCATAGTGTGATGGTGAGTCCAGGTGATGGCCCAGAAAGAAAGCCATCTGGGGACAAAAGATCAAAATCAAACATTAAGACAATTAGAGACCAAGAAATCTCACGCAGATAAGGAAAGGTGTACCTTTCCTTATGGTACTCGGGGTATGCACAGTACAAGATGATAGAAACACAGCCTGTTATTCTGTAGTAATTTGAAGAACATTCTAGACTAAAAGGCTCAGCAATTTTAATAAAGGCCACATTTGTTAAGGTGTTCAGAGTCAGTTCTTAGAAGTGTTGAATAGTTAAAAATAATAACTTGCCTCTCCCAAGAGAGGAACACAGAGTGTGTGAGCCTGGGCTGCTGACGCTCAAAGAAAGATTGAACTCATAAATCTTTGGAATTGGCCTGAGAAAGACGATTTCCAACAAAAGGGACATATTCCCTGATTAGAAACAGAATCAGCTCCAGGACAGCTAGACTGACACTGACATAGAAAGGAAAAGCCCCTGACATTTGTTTTCTTAGAGATGGAGGAAAACCATGGGTGTTAATACTCTGAGGGTCTTCTCTGATGGGTAGACGTTCAATGGATGACCAAAAAATTTTATGTAAACTTAAATCAGAAAAAGTGCAATTCCATTTCCAATAATCTCAGAAAATGGAATTTCTTCATGTATCTATAAGAATTAAAAAAACACTATAATATTTATTTATTCAACCAGAGTAAACGTTAGTAATAACAAATTCTAAAAATTCTCTTAAAATGCTGATATCATACATAGCAACTTTCCTCTTTCACAATTAATAATCTTGCTTCTTAAAATTCAGAGAGAAACATACAGAATTTAGTAAAGCCAGAATCCCAGCAAACACTTTCCATGCTAATTGGTGCAACTGGAGATTCCTCAGAAAATTTGGAGTGCAACTACCATTTGACTCAGCTATCCCACTCCTCGGTTTATACCCAAAGGACTTAAAATCAGCATATCACAGTGATGCAGCCACATCAATGTTTATAGCAGCTCAATTCACAATAGCCAAACTATGGAGCCATCCTAAGACCCTTCAACAGATTAATGGATAAAGAAAATATGGTATATACACACAGTGGAATATTACTCAGCTTTAAATAAGAATGAAATTATGGTATCTGCAGGTAAATGGATGGAGCTGGAGAATATCATGCTAAGTAAAATAAGACAGTCCCCCCAAAACAAAGGCTGAATGTTTTCTCTGATATGCAGATGCTAATTCATAATAAAGGGGTGAGGGTAGCTAGAAGTACTTTGGATTAGGCAGAGGGGAGTGAAGGGAGGGGATGAGATGAGGATATAGGAAGGATAGTAAAATCAGACCTTATTACCCTAAGTGCACATATGATTACCCAACCGGTGGGATTCTACAACATGTACAACCAAAGGAATGAGAAGTTATCCTCCATTTATGTCTGATGTATTAAAATGCATTCTACTGCCATGTTTAACTAATTAGAAAACATTTTAAAAGATCATTATAACAAGGAGAAATATGAAATAAACTTTGTTTAAAGTAATATTTTTTTAAATGAAACAAAACTGGGCCAACTTGTCACAAATCTCCAGGCTATGGAAATTGACCAAAAGTATACAACAAATTGAGAGGCATTATTCACAGAAAACTGCTGAAGTTTAGGGCAGAGCAGTGAGTGTTGGTGGTGTTCCTGTTTGAGTCTGCTCCCATCCCCTCCCCACTCCCAACTTGCCAGGAGTGGGAAGTTTGTGAGGTCCAGCAGCAATGCTGGAGAGGCTGCCTTTGATCTGGAGCAGAGATAAACCAGATAAACCACACTCCTAGAAGCTTTTATAGTAACAATAGAAATCACAGGGGCAAATAAAAAGGAAAGAATGGAACTTCAATAAACCTGGCCTTGTGGTCCTAGTTGAGGAGAGTGCTGGAGTGACAGACTAAGTAAAGATTAAACAAATATTGGCTTCTTTCACTTAGTATATGCATTTAAGTTTTTTTTCCGTATCTTTTAATGGCTTTATAGCTCATTCACTTTTAATATTAAATAATATTTCATGCCCAGGTTGTGCCACGCTTCTCCATTCATCTGCAAAAGGATATCTAGGTTGCTTCCAAGTTTGAGCAATTATGAATAAATCTGCTATAAATAGCAATATACAGGTTTTTGCTTGAACATGAATTTTTAACTTCATTGAGCAAATGACAAGACTTGTTGCTGGAGGATAGATTTATTTTTAAGAGAAATCAACAAAATGTCTTCTGAATGGGCTGTATCCTAAAGCATTCCCACCATCAATGAGTGAGTTCCTGTTGCCCCACATCCTCACCATCATTTGGTGTTATTAGTGCTTTCATAGCTGAATCTCATTGTTGTTTTTATTTGCAACTCTGTGATGACTTATGAGGATTTTGGACATGTTTTCCATATGTATCTTGTTCAATGATGTGTTTGTTAAGAACTTCAGTCCATTTTTTAATCATCATGCTTATGTTCTTATTGTTGTTTCAAAAGACTTTTGTGTGTTTTGGACAGAAAATAGTCCTTTATCAGATGTGTATTTTTCAAATATTTCCTCTAAGTCTATGACTTGTTTTCTCATTCTCTTAATATTTTCAGGGAAGAGAAGTTTTAACTTTTATAAAGTCATACTTACCAATTATTTCTTTCATTATTAGTGCTTTTTATGTTGTATCTAAAAGGAGATTCCACAGCCAGGGTCATCTGTATTTAATCTGACATCATCTCCTTTATTTGAAATCAAATCCAGGGCCTCACACATGCTAAGCAGGTGCTGCAGCACTGAGCTCCACCCTCTGCCCCTTCTTAAGAGTTAATACTTTTGCTTCCCACATTTATATCTATTGTCCAGGTTTAGTTAGCAAAGTGTGGTCAAAGTGGGTGGCATGGTGTCATTCAAGGAAACATTGAGTTCATCTAGGTTATCAAATACTTGGGTATAGAGTTGTTTATAGTATTCCTTTACCATCTTTTTAAAGTCCACAGTATATAGATGATGCCCTTGACTACATTTCTGATGTGGGTGATCCGTGTCTCTCTCTTTTTTTCTTAGTTTAGATCAATTTTATTTATCTTTTCACAGAACCAGCTTTTGAAGGTTTCTTATTTCTGTTTTTAGTTTTGGTTTTCTGTATTTTTCAAAAATTTCATTGGTTCTGTTCTAAATCTTATATATGTATAAGCTCCAGGAGGAGAGAGAAATGAGGAAGGGGGGAAATATTATTTTTAAGACAGAAGGAAAACACTTGCCAGGTGTGGTGGCGCAGACCTATAATCCCAGCGGCTTGGGAGGCTGAGGCAGGAAAATCACAAGTTCAAAGCCAGTCTTGGCAATGGTGAGGCACTAAGCAACTCAGTGAAACTCTGTCTCTAAATAAAATACAAAATAGGGCTGGGAATGTGGCTCAGTGGTCGATTGCCCCTGAGTTTAATCCCTGGTACCCCCCTCCCCCAAAAAAGAGATTATGGCAAAAACTTGACAAACTTTATTAAGAACAGTGAATATTCAAGACGCTCAGCAAACCTCAAGCAAGAAAAATAAAACCCAATTCCCACTTAGAAAAGTAATGTCAAATTGTTGAAAGATGAAAGCAAAGATAAATGTCTTCATGTACAATGGAAGAACAACAAGATCCCCAGCTAATTTGTAAGCAAAACAATAGAAGACCTCAGACTGTGGGATGATGTTTTAGTTTACTTGTTTGCCACTGTAACTACAAGAGCAGACAGAAAGCTTAGAGGATGAAAAGTTTATTTGGGGCTCATGGTTTCAGAGGTCTCAGTCCATAGACAGCTGGCTCCATTCCTCAGGGCTCAGAGTGAGACCAGAACATCATGGTGGAAGGGTGTGGCAGAGAGAAGCTACTCAAGACATCACTCCTGGAAGCAAAGAGAGAGAGAGAGAGCTCCACTCTTCAGGGACAAAACATATACTCCAAAAGCATGTCCCCTGTGACCTCCCTCCTCCAGCCACACCCTACTGGCTTATTGTTACATCCAGTTAATCCCTTTCAGGGGATTAGTGCACTGATTAGGTTAAGATTCTCATAACCCAATCATTCCACCTCTGTGTTTTCTTAGATGGTCTCACACATGAGCGTTTGGGGGGATATTTAATATCTAAACCATAACAGATGACATTTTCAAAAATCTGAAAAGTAAATTTAGAATCCATATACTCTGTGCCCAGCACAGCTATTCTTCATAAATTATGGTGAAATAAAGGTATTGTTATTGTTTGGATGTGAGATGTATCTCCAAAACTCCTGTTAATGCAGGAATACTAAAATTTTTAAAAAATGATTAGATTATAAGAGCTGTTCCCTAATTGGTTGAATCTAGTTTTAACCAAACTATGGTTCCCATGTCAGTGAAATCATTCAGTATTTGACTTACTGTTTCTAGCATATTTCACCTAGAATAATAATCTTCAGTTTCTTCTATGTTGTCACAAACAAATATTAGGATTTCATCCTTTGTGTGGCTGAACAGTATTCCATTGTGTGCAGGTACCACATCTTCATTATCTAGTCATCATCTGATGGACACCTCGGTTATTTTTGACTCTTACATAGTATAAACAGTGCTGAAATAAACATGGGTGTGCAGATTTATCTTTGACATTCTGATTTTATTTTATTTTTTTTGATAAATAGCCTATAACAAGACTGTTGGATACTATGGTGGTTCAATTTTTAACTTTTTGGGAAACCTTCATACTGTTATGGATTTAAACAAACATGAAATGTATCCATCATTACAGTCTCGTATAGGATATTTTCACTGCTCTAAAAATCCTCTGTGTTCTTTTTTTTTTTTTAATGGAAAACCAATCTTGGATTACTAAAATAAGTCTCACATGGTCATGATTTTATTCATTTTATGTTATTGAATTCAGTATTCTAATATTTTGTTTTAGAATTTTTGTCTCTATGTCCTGAAGAATATTGGCCTACAATTTATTTTTATAGTACTTTAATTTTTTAAAAATCTGGGTAAAGTTGACCAAAAACCATGTACTGAGAAGAATTCCCTATTTAATATTTTGGAAGAGTTTTGTAATGCTGTCAGTATTTCTTCTATAAGTATCCAGTAGAATTCACCAAGGAAATTATCTGGGTATAGAATTTTCTGTGTGAGAATATTTATTTACTAGAAATTACATGAATCAACTTTATCATTATTAAATAAATGTTTTTGCTCTAAGAACTTACTTTTTTTGTTCTGCAATCACTACAAGTGATATTTCCACTCCAGCTTTATTTAAATTATATTAATATGCTATACTTTTTTCTATCTTTTCATATTCATTCATTTGCCATTATATTTACAGTGTATTTCTTATAGGTAGCAATTAGTTGAGTCTTGTTTTTTTTTAATTCAAATTGATCATATCTTGATTTTTAACTGGAATTACTGTAAATAATTTACCTGTAATATGACTTGTAGTCTGTGCCATTAATTCATTACAGATTAGCAAATATTACACTACTTCAGGTAAAGTATAAAAAGCTAAGAATAATCTATTGTTATCTCACCTTCCAATCTTCATGCTATTGTTGTAATGTTTTACTTTTAAATATGTTAAACCTCATAAATTTTTATACTTTTAAATGGTGAGATATCTTTTAGAAATTTAAATATTTTAAAAAGTATTTTATACTAGCCCATGTATTTAATATATTTTATGTTCTTTATTCTTCTGTTGTCATTTTCCTTCTACTTGAAGAATTTTCTTTACCATTTTTCAATGAGGGTTTGATTAGGGTGATTTCTTTCAGCACTTTTATGTCTGAAAATGGTTTTATTACTCCTTCAATTTTGACAGGTAAAATTTTTCACAAATCTACAGTAACATGTTTTTAACTCCAAATACATTCCAGTATTATCTTCTTTAATTTACTGGGGACTAGTGTCTTCTTTGTATTTTGTTTATGTGTTTTGATTAAAACATATCAATTGTATCAATTTATGAGATTCACTGTGATATTTTCATACATGCATACATTGTATATTTATTGATCATGTCCATCCTTCTTCCCTTCTTCCACCCACATCCCTGTCCAGGAACCTTTACGGCCCTAGTAATTTTTATGAGTTTGCTTTCAGGTTATTTTTTTTTCTTTTTCTTTTTTAGTTTCTACATATGAGAGAGAACAGGCAATACTTGTCTTTCTGTGTCTGGTTTATTTGGCTTAACATGATATCATCCAATTCCATCCATTTTTCTGCAAATGACAGAAATTTGTTTTTTCATTTCTTTAAAATGTTTTTGTAGTTGTAGATGAACACAAAATCTATATTTTAATTATTTACTTATTATTTATATGGTACTAAGGATCGAACCCAGTGCCTCATGCATGGGAGGCAAGCGCTCTACCACTGAGCTACAACCCCAGCCCAAATTTGTATTTATGGCTGAATCATAGTTGTCTTTTTGTTTTTTCTGTGTATAGTTTATCTTTCTCATTAGCTCCTTTAAGAATTTTCCATTTTTCACTGGTTTTGAGCAAACTGAAAATGATAAATCCTGATGTAATTTTCTTTAGGTTTCTTATACTTGGATTCCTCTGAATTTCTTAAATCTTTCACTCATAGTTTTAATGAAACTTGGACACTTTTGTGTTATTTTTAATTATTTTTTTGGTTTCCTCAGTTTTTCTTTTCCTTTCATGATTCCAATTATACATTAGACCACTTAAAATTATAATACAGATAACTACTTTCATTTTATTTACAAAATTCTTTTTCCCCATGTTGTTTTGGGAAGCTTCTGTTACTAAGCTTTCAAATTTGCTATTTTGATGTTCTTTGTATCTAATCTTCCATAACCCTATCAGTATATATTAATCTCAGATATTCCAGTAGTCATCTCTAGAATTGTGATTGGAGTCATTTTATCTCGTCACTGTTCTTTGATGTCCAAAACCTTGAAAAAAACAGTTTCAAATATTTTATCTGGTTTCTGCATATTTGGAGGGTAAATTCATTTACTGCCATTCAATCTTGACCAGATGTGGAAGCGACTTTACTGGAATTTTATTCCATAGTTTTACTTCTAGCCTATATTCTGGATGATTAGTGCATTAAGAATAGAAAGTATTTTAATCCCCTTTCTTGCACTTTATCTCACAACTACAATGTAAAGTGTGTGACTGTATTTCACAGCAAATTTAATGTAATGAAGACATTACTTCACTCATTCTACATCTGGGATTATCAATTGCAAATAAGTGCTTTATGCTAAGCTTAGCTTCTCATTTCAAGACTGTAGGCATCACATGGACTTAAAATTATACCCCATTTCTATGGTTTCAGACTGTTTTTAACTTTAAAACAGGTGAGAAACCTTGTCATTGATTAGATGTTATACTGAAACAGATGTTTAGTCTACCACAGTTATTCTAGTTGGGGTGGTAGCCCTTCTGTTATATATTTCAGTTTGACTTGAGACAAAACTAATACCAATTACTTGCCAGTTTACTTATTTTTGTCTTATAGAATAAGATGTTTACTTAAAGCTACATAAATACTGTTGATTCAACACTGGAAATGAAAAAGAAGGATATTTGAAAAGGGAGTTATTTCATTGAATATGAAAATATCCACCTTACTATTTTCCAAATCCCAAATGTGGATAAGTGCAGGCTCATATGAAGTATTTAACCTATTTTGACTTAGATTTTAAAAGTGACAATGATGTTGAAATCACCTTCAATAATTGGAAAGCAATCAGTTCAAGTTAAAAATTATTACTACTTTCTGAATTAAGTCATTAAAATTAATTGTACCTGCTCAATTTTAATTCTGTAAACATGCTTATAACTTTTTTCAGTTAGAAATATTTTTTCTTCTCATTATATTATAAAAAATATATAAGATGCTACAAATAAAATCCTACTGCACATTTGGACTCGTCCTAACAGGAAATTTTGAGGTTGGGGAAAAGCAGGCACATCTCAAATTTGAAGAAGTTGCAGGAAAAAAGGTATCTTTAAATAATGCTGTTTCAAAGAAATGTAACTTTTCCCCCTTAAAAAAGTTTCAGAATTTGAGTGAAAGATGAAAAATGATTCTTCCTCCACACACTGAAACCACAGGCACTACAGAATAGTTTTGCCATCTTTGGAGCTGTAGTGTGAAAAATGAAACCTGGAAGTAGATAATTCTATTCTGGTTGTTCACTTAAAGCAACTAAAGGGGAAATAAAAGAAAATAACACACACATACGAAATATTTTGAACCGGCAAACGTATAGTTAAGCTGATATAAATGAAAGGATATGAAAGGGAAAATTATAATTGAACATCTTTTATTGCAAATGACTTAAAAGTAAGAGTGGGTTCTGTAGAATATGAATCATCTGCATACTTATATATTCTGTTACATCAACTTGGTGAGCTGTTTCCACTGCTGCTCTAGCATGTAATTTATTAATAGTAATATTAAGCAATATTCCCTTAATTTCCATCACTGCAGCTTCTTAGGACAGTGTGATACCACATATAATCTAGGATAATGGTTGTTGTCATTTGTATTCATCACTCTGGTTGCTGCTCCAAAAATAGACCTGATGGTAACAGTCACCATATGGGATATCATGTTGAAGAAGGGATTATGATTTTAAGAAACTCTTACTCCATTGTAAACCATACTCCGTTCTCTCCTAACATCAACATTGATGTTTACCTAAACAAGGCTCTTAAGGGACTCTTCCCAAAGGCCTGAAATTACCCTAAGGTATACTTAATAACTTCCCTGGAGTGAAGTCACCCTGCAAGGCACATGCTCCTAACCAGCCATACTGGTTAGCAGTATAGTTTATATGCTCAAGAGCTCCCAGTACCAGAGTTTCTTCCCCTGAGGGATGTATTTGTTTTCTGTTTTAAGTATATTGTACTATTCCTTACCATTTAAAGGCCTTGACCCCTGACCTTAGGATAATAACATGTCACTGAGTAGAGAATTGACATTCTGTGATCTGCTCTTGAATGAGGAAGACCTGCAGAACTGTTGCATGAAGGATAGTTTACAAATGTCAAAGATGATTATTACCCAGGACATACAATAAAGGTAAATAGGAAGCATAAATCTTTCCTTTCTGCACTGAAGGTTTTATTGTGCTTCCCCCTAGTTGTTGCAAATCCAATTTCCACTGGAATCCCATTGGGAGTATGGTTCATACTAATTTTTGAGCTTACAAATTATCAGGGAACAAAATCATTGTATTGCTTTTGGACTCAAATGCAAATCTGGTATGAATATGGAATAGGCATTTCTGTACATTGAGAAAGTATGTTTCTGTTCAACTTTAAAAAAAATCTACAAGAAGACATATTTCTTTCCAAACATTAAGAAACAACTGAGCTAAGTTGCAAAACACCTTATCTTCCTAGGTTGCCAGAACAAGAAAAATTGCATAGCTTCCAGGCCCTGAGCCAACCTTATTCAGGACTCCTGGATGGGGGGGACAAAAAGCAGACTGGATAAATTCTCAGTGTAAACTGCAATGGGAGGCTGTTCCCATGAAAGCCTAAAGAGAGGATGCATCTGCCCCTCCATCTTCACTTGCTGTTATTATATCCTTGGCAAGATGCATACCAGCCTTCCATTCACTTGCTAGTCAAGTCATCTTTGCAGATTTAGTGGCTACACACATTTCCCTAATATGAGCAAATCAAGTGATTGTGCTATTAATTAAAATAAAATAATTAAATTGGACTACAGATCCACTGAATCATTCAACTGATAAGGTTTGAAATCAGCAAATAGTTCCACAATAGCATTGGTTTTCTATCTGTGTTTTGTCCCAGATATATTTCTTCAGTTGAAATAATTTGAACACAAGTCAACATATTAAAATTCATAAAAGGGCTCTGGTTGAATTTTCTCATGATAATTCTTGAGCCAGTACCACCTTCTGGTCTATGTTGGATCATTATTCCTAAGACCCCTCTGTGTCTCTACAGCTTTACCCACTTCCATGTACAAACCCCCAGGTGAGATCACGTAGTTCAGATGCAGACTGTACCCAAATATTCATTACTATGATAAGATGTCCCTTGAAGTTGGACAAATTAAAGGAAACAACATGCTTCCACAGTAAATATTAAATAGTCTTTGAAAAGCCATGTGGAACCAACTTTGATCTTCCCAGGGTTTTTCTAATAGTGACTAAATAGTAAACACCACTTATGTGCATGATACTCTGATTCTTCACTACTCCCCAGATAAGGCTTTCCACCTGAACTTAAAAGGAGATAAAGCCCCACACGTCAGCAATGCTGAGACAGCTAAATCAAAAGACTGTTGCTTCTCAAACTTACACTCTATCCTGTGTTTGGATGATGCCATGAGTCACTTCGGCCTTATAAAGTCCACTCATGCCAATATCCTATTCCAAGTGCGTGTAAAATTCAAAGGACCCCTGCTGGGATTAAAGGAGATCATTGACTGTCCTAGTCATAGACATTTCTCGTCTATTCTTCAAGATTAACCAAACTTATTTCTTTAATTAGAATATCTCTGATCCACATTGTCCAGCTACTCATTCTAACTGATACCCCTGCAGGATTCATAATTTTCCTAAAATCAGAAAATTTTGTCCAATTTTCTACTCTCTCCTTCTCCAGAGCCCACCAGAGGTAATATGCCCTTAAGTGAGTGGCAATTCCTTTTATAATGTCAAATTTTGTGTGGCCCCGGTTAGATTAGGTATTAGACTAAAAAAAAAAATGCTGGTTGCTCTATAAAATTTCATTTCAGTGCTTCCCAAAATAACCCATTGGATGCATGTAATAGAATATGTAGGGGATTAAAACCAAAGTAAATCTTTTCCCAATAGTGTATGTACCTTGCTATAGAAAGAATTAGTTTGATTTTTCAAATACAAGAAAGAAATGACCATATTTCAGCATGCAAGGGCTTAGTCATTTATGCAAAAATCAAAGAGGAGTAGGTATAGCTTGCATATTCTAGGAAGCTATTATGTGACTACTGTAAATTTAATGGTGCTTTATACAATGTCTATATTCTGATAATGGATAATATTCTGCTCTCATTTTTCACCTTCCTCCTCTCTAAACTCTCTTCTTGTTTTTATTTCGGCACCTCATTTAGGATGTCAGCCCTCTTCCTCATGCATACTTCAAATATCACCTATCATCTCTCTTCCAGAAAGCCTGACCCAGCTACAATTATCTGTCCAGATTGATTTTGCCTTCTTTATTCTGCAAACATTCACTGATGACTGCATGTGACAAATTGCTGTCGGGTAATGAAGGAATAAGAGCTATGACTTCTTTGACTTCTTTTTGCATGTACACACACATTATGAAACACATTTAGCATATGCATATTTGCTAATGGCTTCATGTGTCTTAGTCTTTTTTGGCTTCCTCTATAGTGTCTTGCAAAGGACTGGGCATAGATTTAGTACTTAATACATACTGATGCTTACCAGTGTATTTTCTCAGAATATATGTGCATCCTACTTCTCCAGTAAACACACAGCACACTCTAATGTCGACAGCATAATAAAACCTAGAGGGTTAACTAATATGATGGTAATAGAATGGCTTAGCTCTGAGGAAAAATATTCATTACCTGACCTTCTTACACTTAGATATTGGATCTCCAAGACTACTAGAAAATACTAGAAAGCCTATTTTGAGGAACTCACTCATAGCAGTACACACATTTTGAGATACTTTGGTTAGAGTTTGAACTACAGGAGTGGACCCTTGTTTTAGTCAGCTTTTTAGCTGCTATGACTAAAAGTCCTGACCAGAACAATTGTAGAGGAGGGAAGTTTATTTGGAGGGTCATGGTTTCAGAGGTCTCAACCCATAGATAGTAGAATCCATTCCTTGGGGCTGGAGATGAAGCTCAACTTCCTGGTGGAAGAGTTTGACAGAAAGAAACAGCTAACATGATGATCAGGAAGCATAGAGAGGAACTCCACTCTCCAGAAACAAAATATATACCCCAAAGACGTCCCTGGAACCCACGTCTTCTAGTCACACCCTACCCAGCTTCAGTTTCCACTTGGTTAATATCATCATGAAGATGGGGTTGGGTGTGTGTGTGTGTTTGTAGTTCAGTGGTAGAGCACTTGCCTGCAATGTGTGAGGCACTGGGTTTGATCCTCAGCACCTCATAAAAACAATAAATAAAGGTAGTTGATGAACTCAGCCTAATTCCATCTTAAGGTGGGGAGCCATCTCATCACAAAGTCACGAAAAGTTAATTTCTGTCTTACTATAAATTACTGAGATTTCTAAACTTGTTTGGAATTCCTGCCTGAACTCACTCACGCCTGACTCTCCTTAACCAGATAACAACTCTCTCTAAAACCTTAATAAATCCTTGCTCCCCCTGACCAGATAACAACCCTCTCTGAAACCACAGCAGTGCCTCATAAATTCTGATATTGGGATTTAAATTTACTGCCTATCTTGAAATATCATGCCTTATAGATCATTAACCTATTATCTGTCTTTGTATTATGCTTGTCAAAATCCTGTTATCTGTAAGTTCTCAAGACACCTCCCTTTGTAAGTTTTTGTGCTATAAAACCTTCTTCTTGAAGGGCTGGGGTACTGATTTTTAGCCCAGCTTAGGGAGAGACAGTTGCTGGTGACCAGCTTTTCTGTGTGCACAATATAAGCTTGCTTTAATTTGATTTAAAATTGGAGTTGGTGGTCTTTTCTTTGTATGGTGGTTCAACAGTATTGTGTCCATCTACACATCTACTATATATATATATTTTTTTCACAAAATTAAATAATTGATTGGAGGAAGGCTCTCATAACCCAATCATTTCTCCTCTAAAATTGGTTTCACACATGAGATTTAGGGGCACACATTATACCTAAACCAAAACAACCCAGATGCCCATTGTGATGGCCATTTCCATTATTCTTGCCTAGCATCCACCATATCCAGCTAAAGGTAAAATATTCATCTCAACTTTGCCCTACTGAGTGGATTCTTTAGCTCTGGCACTCTTCTTTATATGAAAGTCAGGGAACAACTGAACCTAAGTTCCAGCTATGATGAAATGGGGTAAAACAATGAACTTTCACTCACGTTAGTGCACTCATTTGTTTTCCGTTAAAGTACCAGGTTTCTGGCAATTTCCATCAAGTTCTCTGCAGATAATTGAAGGGGAGAGAGAGATGCTGCTCTAAAAGTCAGAACATCTGAATTGACATCACCTGTTGGCCATATTTGAGCTATCTGAATTTCATTTATTTCTCCTCCATTCTGAGAACTTATTTCCTCTTTTTAATTCTTTTTTTTGTTATAGATGGACACAATATCTTTGTTTGTTTATTTTTATGTGGTACTGAGGATTGAACCCAGTACCTCAAATGTGTGAGGCAAGCGCTCTGAGCCACAACCCCAGTACCAATTTATTTCCTCTTAACAAGTTCAATGGTTCAATGAGGCTGGGGATATAGCTCAGTTGGTAGAGTGCTTGCCTCACATGCATTAGGCCCTGGGTTCAATCCCCAACACCACACACGCACACAAAAAAAATAGGTTTAGTGAGCCTTTCTTTATTAAAAAAAAAAAAAAAAAAAAAAAAAAAAAAAAAAAAAAAAAAAAAAAAACCTTCATAGCTAAATACAAAAATGGGTGTACAGCTCCTTTAATCCTTGGAAGGGCTGCACAAAAATTTGAGTTCCCACATTACCTATCATGCAAAAATTCAGTGTGGAATTAGTGGATAGAAGATACTACAGATTTTAATTATTCTTCAATTCCATTAAGATATGGCCTCATATTTTTTTCTGTACAGTCTAGAAGGAAAAATTTCCATATTTGCAGGATGAGTAGAGACATATATCATGACAGAGTACACATGGGACTTCTGGAGGTTTGAAGTACTAGAGTAGTCAATGCACAGATTCAGGTAGGGCTCTGGATAAATGTAACTAGTGCGCAATAATGAATGAATTCACTGAATATGCACAAGTGCTGGGCATGGTGAAAATAATGAAAGCAATGTTTATTATGTCCTAGTATGTCTCAGGTACTGTTAAATAACTTTATCTACATTACTTCTTTTCAATATTATAGCAATCCTAACAGCAACCTATTATCATCTTATTTAACATACAAGGACACTGAGTCACAAAGAATTCCAGAAAATTGTGCAAGGTTGTTCATCTAGTAAGTAGCAAAGATCAAATTTCAATGCTCAGATTTCAGAGGTAATACTAAGAACTTTTCCATTGATAAGATACCAACAAGCCTGAGCAGAAACCTGGCTGAGTGAGGTGGATGCTGGAAGGTTCCGTGGACTGGCGGCTATTGTGCATTTCCCTCTGCTAAACCCTAAGCATGGATACACCAAGAGAAAGTTTCTGGAAAAGTAGAGGAGAAGGGATGATTGGGAGTGACACAGCAAATAGGTATTCAGGGCCATCTAACCACACTGTAGTTGGAAGAAAAGAACAAGACCTCATTCCCTGGTAAACATAACCAGTTAAGGAAAATGAGCTCAAAGAAAGGAATAAAAATCACCGGACTATAGTTTTTATAACAGAATAGCAACATACTGAACAATACGTAACCCTTGATTTTGAATCTATGCAACAGAGATCAATATTTGAAAATTGCTAAATATCCCAAAAGAAATAGGATAGGCTATGTTGACTACATTGATCAAAAACAAGCAGTTACCAAGAAGAAGAAAATAAATTTACTAGATATAAAATATTATGTAATATATTAATAATCACAATGGATAATTGTTATTCATTATTACTAATAATCCATGGTTAATATTATTAATAATTAATCATCCATTATGATTTTAACATATTTTATAATATTTTACATCTTTTATATATTTATAAATGAATTGATAAAGTCACAATTGAATTATTCAGGGAAATATCAGACTCAGGAACTTATTTAGAAAGTATCAGAATTTCTTTATTAATACAGTTTTGTACTTTCTAAGATCCTTTACTCTTAGATGCTCATATTTTTAAGTCCTGAGAACTTCCTGTGGATTATGTATTTATCTGTTTCTATATTAGAGTAAAATTTAAGAAAATATTATAATCTTTACAAAGTGTAAGTACAGTTATTTTAAAGGGAAAAAGTCACATTGATACAAAATTTCTCCATATCAACACTAGAACCCAGATGATGGAAGGCTGGTATTTCCAAAATGCTGAAGGAAAGGATCTCAGACTTTATATATCAAGCAACATTGTTCCATTTTGTTTTAATTTCAGGCTGCAGGTGATGCCATGATTAATAAAGCCATTCTTTAAAAACAGTAAGAGAAATGAATCCTAGAAAATGTTCTGTGAAATTTGGGAAATAAGTATAATCAAATACTTTAGAAAAAAAATTATCATTCTCTAAAAAATTATGGAATCTCAGAGAATTAACACCTAGATGGAGGTGATAAGGAGAACAGATGGGAGTTTAGTTGCCATCTGGGGACATCCACTCCATCTCCCCATTTCATACCTTCATGGCTAGTGGATTCAACCTGAGACACCTCCATCCTCCCAATGGTGCCTTCTAATCATATAAAGGCAAACTCTTCCAGGAGTCGTCTGGTGGTATGGAAGCCAAAAGGGGTATCCAATAGAAAGATGGTGCTTACAAGTTTCCTGTTTGCTACACAGCCAGTGACCACAAACTTAGAGGCTTAGAGCAACATAGGCTAATTATTTCAGTTTCCATATGTCATGAAATACAAGCACAGTTTGACCATGTCCTCTGGTTAGTCTCATCAGATGGGAATTCAGGGTCAGCTCACTGTGTAGTTTTCTCAGAGGCTTGACTGGGGAAAGACATGCTCCTAAGCTCCCTGAGGATGTTGGAAGAATTCATCTACTTGAACTGAGGACTAAAATCCCCATTTTCTTGCTGGCTGTCATTGAGAGCTGATCTCCTTTTCTAAAGGCCACTTAAGAGTTTCCTGGTATGTGACCATCGCAATGGGCAAAACACAAAGTGTCTACTTGCTTCTTCAAAACCAGCAGAATCTCTTCCTTCAGTCTGCTTAGATGGAATAATGTATAACAAGATGGGACCACAGAGGGCAAGGTCAATTTGTCCAATTTTCAATGGTCTATTGATTAGAAGCAAGTCAGAGATTTCTGCTTGCACTTAGGTAGAGGAGATTACCCCACACATGAATTATTGTGGATTGCATACAGTATGTCCACCAGGGATTACTAGGTTTTACACCCTGGGTCTTATCACCTCCCCACTTAGACTCTCACAGTGAACTTGAATTTGGCCATGGCCATTACCATAAAAGATAACTATCATCCAGGAAAGTATGAACTGGCATGCCACATTTTTACACACCTGCAGAGTACTGTAACTATCGAAGAAAGACTATAAACCATAACAGCATATGCTACTCAAAACGGAAATATTGAAACAGATGGCATAAGGATGTAAAATAAGCATAATAAAGAGTCTCAAAGGTAGGAGGGAGGATATTAAGAATATAAAGCAGGAGTAAGGCATCATTTTAAAATTGGAAATATTAAATATGAGAATTTAGTAGCCAAAATTGTTTAAATAGTCTAAATAGGGTAAGAACAATTGAAAAGAGTGAATGAGCAAGGGGAAGAATCAGACCTTGAGGAACACACTCAGAATACACCAAGAAAAGATAAAGAATAAAATATGTGCAAGAAAAGGTGGTTAATACAGAGGGAAGAAGTAGAGGGCCAACCTCTCCAGGAGTTCCAGAAGGACAAACACAATAAATAGAAGACGAAATAGTAATAGAGATGAAATTCTCCAGAGTTAAAAAGAAAATGATGTAAGACTGGAGACAAAGAGTTTCCAGGAAGTGTCAAATAGATTAGAAAAAAGAAACTGTTCCACCTAAACATCTTAAAAACACTGAATAGGCACAGACATTTCTACAAAGAGTCAGGCTTTCTACTACAAAATAGGTAAAGTTAATGTTAGATTCTCAAATTCCTGATTTATCTAAATCACCATTGAAATATTAGGGTGAGGCTGAGGACATAGCTCAGTGGTAGAGTGCTTTCCCTGAGGCCCAAGGCCCTGAGTTCCATTCTCAGCACAAGGAAAAAAAAATGAAGGTGAATAAAAATATTCCCCAGGTATGGTGGTCTTGGAAGTTTAGTCATACAAAAACCCACTTGGAAAAGCACTCTTGGGAGGGGTACTTGAATAAAAGAAAACATATTGAGGTAGTTCTACAACCTGTATGAGATGTTATGATGATTAACATGATGATTAAAATTAACTATTTTAGTAAAGACTGTAGTTGCCTCTTGAAATTAGGAAAAAGAGGAGAATAAATATATTGTAAATTGTAAATAAACTAGAAATAAATTTTGGTGGAGGGGAAAGGGGAGAAAAGACCACAGGCTCTGAGAGTGTGACAAGTTTTCTGACCTGTTAGAATAATACAGATAATAAGAAATTTAAGAAATCAATATGAAGATAAGCACAGGAAAGTTCTTCATATACAGATAGGTAAACATAAAAATAAAAAATAACAGGAGAAAATCTAACATAACTAATGAAAGAAATAAAAAGTAAACAAATGAACATTAAGGGGTAAAGGTTAAACAAGAATTTAGACACAAATCTTAATATACTTATGATAAGAGAATTGGATTAAAAACAGAAATGAAAATGTAATAACTCCAACTAAACTATAAAAATATCCATAATATAACATTTGTAATATTTGAAAATAACTGAAAACAAAAGATAGTAGAAAAAAGAAAAGAAATGTCATACAAATATTACCCAAAAGACATCTGGAGAAGAATTCTTAACAACCAAAAAAATATAATTTAGTTAAAACTATCAAAAGAGATAAAAGAGGGTCATTATACTCATAAAAAGTACAAAAGAGCAACACTATAAAGCCATCATAAATATTTATGATTATGATAATATAGTCTCAAAATATGCAAAGCCAAACTAAAAAGAGAAGCAGGTAAATTTTTTAGCTGTTGCTGGAGGTTTGTCACGCCACTCTCAGTGGACAAATCCAGAAGGCAAAAGAAATAGAAATATGGAAAACATGGGTAATAAAATTGGTAAATTTGATTGATCCATGGAATATGTCAAATTTTACACTCAAGAAACAATAAAGACATGTTCTTACTGACTAAACATACAACATTAGAGAATTTTACACTGAATAAAAGAAAAAAAACATGTTTTTACAAGACCTAAATTAAGTACTAAATTTAATTACCATTCTCAAAATGGATGTATTTAAAAATAAACTGAGATTAAAATTCAAGGAGTGGAGGGAAAACAGTTAAAATTAAACAAATAAGGAGTAAGTTAAGGGCAGATTTCAATAAAACAGTGTATTAAAAAACATTAACAATGTACAATTCTGGTATGATAATTTGAAAAAATATATATAATGAAAATTTTAAAATATATCAAATAGGGTAAACAACCATTAAGGACAAAAATAGACTGAAAATAGTTGTAATAAATTTTTAAATCAGCTAAAATGAAATAAATTTGTAGTTAAGTGTCAAAATTAGGGGAAAATGGAAACTAACAAATAAGACTTCAAAAAAAAATATAAAAATCACCTTCTTCAAAACTTCAAGTTCAAGATAATTTTATAGGTAAACTCTACCTAACTCCACTGAGAGAGTCAAGTCCACTTTTATACAAGCTGTTCCAAAATAATAGAAAAAGTTTTTAAACAAAGCTGAAATACAAAGAAATTCTACTAACAATTCAGTGTCATTTAGAGATACTTGTAAAACTCATTTTTAAAATGTTTATACAAGAATAAAGGCTCATTAACAGATATCAGTATTTTATCAAATAAAAATAATAAAAGAAAACTACCTGCCAGTCATTAAGGCTTACTCTAAGGCTCTGGCAATTAAAAATAGCCTGATATTGGCACAAAAACGAAGGAATAGACTGATGGATTAAAATAGAAACCTCAGAAACAGCATGCTGAATTGACAAATAATAAAACTGCAAAGAATGCCCTGCTTAAAGAATGATGTAATAAAAATTCACAAAACGGAGAAGGATCAGATATCCTAACTTACGTCTTATAGACAGTCCAGATGAATTAAAGAGCTAAATGTGTGAGAAAAATAATTTAAGAAGGTAGTAGGAAAAAAAAAGAAAAAAAATCTTTTAGATAAACAATTGTGATACCCAGGAGAGGGGAGAGACATCTGTAATAATGTACTAAAAGCAAACACAATATGGAGATATTAATGGGTGTGGTTACATAAAATCATAAAATGTCACCAGATTATAAAAAAAAAGAGGACAAAATGATTAATAAAGAGAGAGTGGCAAACTCACTAGCAAGCGAAGAATTGAGAATGTGAATAATGACATAATATTTACATCCACAAGAAGGGCAATAAGAAATGCCTGGGTTGTATCTCAGATAGGGGACATGCCCGCAGAAATATAGTAAGTGCACAGTTCTCAAAATCAGATTATCCTGGATAAGCAGGGCTGCTATTCAGAGTGTGCTTAATTTAAATCTAGGAAAAGAAAGAGAGAGGAAGAAGGAGGAGGAGGAGAGAGAAAGGACCTAGGACCTTACTTCCTGCAGAAGAGGAGTTAGGGCAGGCCCAATCTAGCTCACCTGACTGTCTAAGAGACCCAGGTGTGGGCAGGTCTTCAGTGGCCCAGGGAATCTTCAGAACTTCAGAATCTGTCCTTCTGAGAGTCCCCACATTTTAATACTGTGCAGTGTTGCCCTAGGATCCAGTAACTAATTCCTTCATGGTTTATTTCCTAAGAGAGTAAATCCTGGATGGGGTGTTCTCCATCCCAAACCACAAAGAGCAGGCTCAAAATAATCCATGTACATTATGCAACTGGATATAACAAATGACATCAGTAATCTTACTACAAATTCATTTGATTAAAAACAATGTTAATTATGATGTGTTACCAGTTATCAATTATTTATTTGACCAAGTGCTAACATATCATGGCATTGAGTTTAATTTGATTCTTAAGAGAATCTCATCAGGTACCTTCCCCCTATTGATCTGCCAGCAGTTTCTGCATGTGAGTCAACTTTGCCTGACCTCACAGAGAAATTCTTCCTTTTTGCTGCATATTCATTCACTTGCTTTGTGATAAGTGATGCCAGGTAACATAAAGGGCACTGAGTTAAATTTCAGATAAAGAACAAGTAGATATAAATATGTTCCAAACATTGCATGACATATACTCATACAAAATCTAGCAATTCCACTTGCAGTTTCATGTTAGTTTGCCTTTAAACATCATGGCTGTTGATATTTGGGACTCTTTTCTGCTCTTGCAGAAGTGAGTCTCTTTCTTCTGGTGATTTTTCATTTCCCACTGACTCAAATCTGACTTTGCCCCCCAAAAATGAAAGCAAGCATTCATTCCCAAACCTATTAAAATCCTGAAGTAGGTACTATTATCAATTCTCAGTGGAGAAAACGGGATAATGTGATTTCAAAACTTAACCTGGCATCTCTTAGTTAGCAAATAGAGTTAATTCTGGAATCCAGGGTAATCTGCATCCAAAGCCATCCCCTTTCCACTGGAAGGCACTGGAATCAGGGAGTGGGACAAGTGTGTGACACTCTTGGAGCAGCCTTGACTGCGGAAGAATGTTTCCTAATTGCCCCAGGACCATGGTGATGTCTGGACTCTGAAACCACTGCAGCTGAGGTAACCACGGTGCTAACTCCAGTGGGTCTTGTTCAAGGAATCCACGCTAAAGGGCCAAGGAGACAGATGGGTACAGGGGGAAGAGAAACCCAAAAGAGTGATTTGAAACCCTGTTAACTTCCTTACACTCAGAGCCCCAGAATATGTTATTTGAAATTTTGTTTCCCTTACCACGTGTAGAACAAACAAAGCCCAAATTCTAATCAGAGGATCCATTAACAAAACCCAGTGCCCTTCCACCTGCCCTCCTCAATGAGAAGACACGTGGCTCCTACCCTTAGGAAAATTACTCTAATTATACAGGCTAATTATTCATGTTGTTTCTCTTTCTTTTTTTTTTTTCCCTGAATTATGGCCATCTTTAAGAGAATCCAATTTCTTTTTTTTTTTTTAAACAGAAGATAGAACTATCTATTAGAATGTAAAAGAATGTGCTAATTGGAGTTCAAATCAAATAATAGGACACAGTTTAAATTTATACTTACAAAGCAAATTATCTCCACCCTTAGGTCTCCAACTCCTGGGTCTTGAAACAACAGAATGACCCAAAGTCACCTTGAATTCATCTTCCCTTACAACCTGACAAGGATTGCTTTTTGGGGGGTTTTGTTTTGTTTTTAGTTTCTTTCAGCCAGAAGTAACTGCTCTTAACTGTGAGATTATGCAGCTCTGTTTGGAAAGCTTTTGTGAGTCCCTGTAGTATAATGATTTTCCTTTAGAGAGCATGTAATTTTAGGTTCTTGCATAACAGCACAGATTTTTATGGTATTACTAAAGTTTGTAATTTTATTTCCCTCTGACAATTAAGTGCACATTGATGTTATGGAATTTTTTCTTCCTTCCATCACAGTTGGATGAAATCAGAAAGGCAGCCTGTGCTGTGTTGGGAGTGCTCATGTCTAGAAGTGTAAACGTTTTGTGATTCCCTTGTTGAAGATCCATTTCACACATAGGCAAATCTATCACATCGCTACTGTTTGCTTTCAGTTACAAACAAGCTGTAACCTAAAACATATAATGCACCAACCAAAAACAATCAACGTGCCACTTATGCACTCCCTTTGTTTAGGAAATAGTTTAACAGTTTACAGTACATTAACTTCAAGTTTAAGCTAACCTTTTTGCAGGAAGTGAGCATCTTCCAAATAAATGCATTCTTCCCCTAGAATTTATCATTTCTCATCACTAGCCACATCTCTTTCTTGTCTGATACACTCAGACCTAAGCAATAACACATGTCTTCTACAGAGACCCACCACTGCTTCTCTTTGCTGAGCAAATGAGACACGTCACATTTTCTAGCCAGAAAGCTGAATGCAGATAACTGTTTGGCCTGTGAAAGAGGCAGCCCCATTTGGACGTGCATGATTCACCCTATCCCCTGGAGGCAAAGTGAGGGCTTCTCTACCACGCAGATGGGTGTTCAGTAACTATTAAGTATATGACAATCAGCCTTTGACTCCCTCTAAATTGAATTTTGTAATTTATCCAAGAATCTCTAAGAATGATAATGCTCTCTTTTAATCTTCATCTGTTGGCTTTAATCCATTCCCTGATGATTAGTTTTGCAGACTTGCTAGGGCTTAATGTTGCTTTTCCTAGCAAGGCTTATTTGATCAATAATAGGATCCCAAGACACATTGAGTAGAAACTCTGAAATCCAGTCTGGCTCAGCCCCCACCCTGTGGTTTGGGACCTTCATATCCCACAGGAAATTACCTCCTGTAGTGGGCAGGTTTCTCATTCTTAAACCATCTAGTGAAACCAAGGCACTGTGTGAATATTTACAATTATCACGCTCTGGAAGAACCCTCTCCTAAAGTCTACTCACTGTATGTGTCATGTTAGAACAATCTCTTGCTTCTTCCCTAGCACAAACTGAACGTTGTGTCCCCTGAAAATCCATGTGTTAAAGCCTTAACCCCCAATGTGACTGTATTTGGAGACAGGACCACTAATGAGGCAATTAAGGTCAAACGGGGTCTTAAGGATGGGACCTTGATCCAATAAAATCAGTGTCCATTTAAATACAAACACCATGACTGGGGTTGTAGCTCAGTAGCAGAGTGTTTGCCTAGCTGCAAGGCCCTGAGAACCCTGGGGTCGATATCCAGCACTAAATACAGAAGGAAGGAAGGAAAGAAGGAGGGAGGGAAGGAAGGAAGGAAGGAAGGAAGGAAGGAAGGAAGGAAGGAAGGAAGGAAGGAAGGAAGGAAGGAAGGAAGGAAGGAAGGAAAGAAGGAGGAAGGAAGAAAAGAAGGAAGAAAGGGAGGGAGGAAGGAAGGAAGAAAGAAAAGAAGAAATAAAGACAGGGAGGGAGGGAGGGAGGTGGGAGGGAGAAAGAGAGAAGTGGGGGGATATACCCTAGAGAGCTTGTGCACTTTCTATCTCTGTGCAGGTACCAGGGAAAGGTCAGGTGAGAACATAGCCAGAAGTCCTCCATCCACAAGCCAGGAAGAAAGCCCTTCCAGGGCCATGATGATACCTTCTCAGATTTCCAGATTACAGAACTATGGGGGACTAATTTCTGCTGTATCGGCCTGGAGTACTTTGTTATGTAGCCCAAACAGACTAATATGAATGCCTAGAAATGAGTTATCCTGAAAACCACCATAATCATTTGACATTTTTGTCAAAAATGTTCAGTTTAAGCAGGAATCATTTTTTCACACACAAAACATCATGTTTTATACAACTGCAAAATGAAATAATGTAGATGAGTGGTAATGGATTTAGAAGCTTCAGGCAAATACTGGTGGTTATATCCCCTGTAATCTCAGAAGACTGTTTCTTTGAACTGTCTTGAGTAAACACAAAGAAGGAAAGGCATAGAGACGTGGCTGAGTCAGTGCTCTGTCCACATGGGAAGAGCCCACAGCTGAGGAGACTCTGCCAGGGTAAGAGTATGAGGGCAGCCATCTTGTCTCTGGCTCCCTGCTTACTTCCAACACTGGTCGGACACACTCATCACACACTGGGCTTTCTCACAACACTTTTCCCAAATTCGTAGAGATCAACTAGCAGGCTGTTTGGACTGTAGAGTGTAGTAGCTAAATTTGCCAAAGATGAGTGAATACACAGAAGAGAGCAGGGCCCCAGCCATGGTCAGGCGATGACCCTTCTGTGACCACTCTGTCCACAGCCTCCCAAGAAATTCTCCAGCAAAATTCACCCATAATGTCTTAATAAACAATCCCATCCTGTCCAAGAAAACATCTAGGAAACTTTTTCTAACATACCAATATTGATTCCAGATATATATAGTTCACATCCATATTTTTAGTGTGTGTGTGTGTGTGTGTGTGTGTGTGTGTGTTGTGCAGAATAGAAGATTTTCATTGAAATTGTCTTTTTTGAAGCATGCATGAAACATCCTGTATACTCAATACTGGTGATGCAGAGATTCAAAATGGACTTAGGTCAGCGGCCAGCTCGTCAGGAGCTCTGGCAGTACCAGATTTCTTCCTTTTCCCAAGTTGCTTCATTCCCACTGGCTCCCCTACTCATTTCTCTTTCCTTGCCCAATTCAGTGCTTTCATTGAAAACTCTTGAATTGCTCCCTCAACTATGCATATTTTCACAGAGAACATCTAAGGATAAGTAAATTTGGAAGAGAGGACAAACTTAACCTGGCATTGGCTAGAGACACTGACCCCAACAAGTTCTATCAGTAAGACACTGTTTGTACTGGTTCTTGGTCAGAAAGGCTGTTCATTCTGTGATTTGCATTTCCACCCTTTAGTGACTGAAGATTGTGATTGACACATTTCTCCTTGCTTATCTGGACCAAATCATCACAATCTCTACACACTTCCTGGGGACCAGCTAGTGAATCTAGACCTGTACTACTTCCTGTTCCCCAAGCTCCATCTTCCATTCCTGGGGTGACTTCACAGGTTCCAATTGGACAGGGCTGAGAGGGCAGCCTGTATATAAGCTGGCCAAATTTAAAGCAGGATTTATGAATCTTGAGTGGGATTTTCATTCTGTCTATACCACCGTGAAATTATCTGCTGATTCCATTTAGTAAACAAGGCAGGTTGTAGCTGGCTGTTCCCAAGCCTAGCAGAGAGACTATGTGGTAGCACTGATAATGCCCCAGTGCTCGGACTAGCAGGACTTCTGTTGGGAGGTGTGCTTGTCTACCCCAGCACTGCTCTTCTGGTGCCTATGTAGGAGGCAATTGAAGAAAGACATGTTTGTTTGCACACTCTTTCTGCACTCATTATTAATGCACAGCATATATTATTCAAAATAAGCAATTATCCCAAAGAAAACAAATGTATTTGCATTTCCCAGGAGAGAATTTGCCCCTCTGAGGGAGTTGGTGTCAGACAGAGAGCAAGAAATCACTGACTGGAGCAGAAACAGTATCATATTCTCTGTGCAGGACAAAATCCAAATGATTTAGCCTGCATGCTCACCTCACCAAATGTTGGTCCTTCCCAGCCTGATTCTACTTATTTTCCACCAATGCACAATATGTTCCTTGTTCCTGAGATGGACTTCTTGTTTAAAATAGAGACGAGTGTTGTAAGCACAAGTGTTTTAAAAATTATGAGTGCAAGAGCATTAAATATGAAAAACTATTATCCATTCTGTTTGGTTTTTCTGCAAATTACAAAAGACCTCTGTTATTCACTTGTTTTTGTGTAATCTCTTGGTGAGGCCTTGTGGTATGGAAATGACTCCTCTGCAGAAGTCCTTCCTCAAATACACTACCTCTGATGAATTTTCCAGATTTCCAGAGCAGTGATTTACAAATTCTCAAAAGCAATCAAAATCCCTTTGGGGACTTGTGAAAACACGAATTCCTGGGTCCCAATTCCAGAATCTCTTAGTCAATAAGCCTAGGATGGAGATTGATAATTTGTATCTAAAAAAAAAAAAAAAAAAAAACCTAGGTGATTACAATGCTACCTGTTCAAAGGCCACTTTTGGAAAATAGTCTTTTAAAGTAGTGCTATCCAATAATGCAGCCCCTAGACATATGTGGCTATAGAATACCAGAAATGTTGCTGTCCAAATTTATGTAGTGTTTTGAATAACCAACAATAAAATAAAATTTTTAAAAAAAGAAAAAAAAAAAACAAATTGAGATGTGCTATGAGTATAATACAAATATTGGCTTTTTAAGACTTTCAGCAAAAAATCAAATGAAAATACCATATTTTATATAATTACATGTTAAAATGATAATAATTTGAATATTTTGAGTTAATGATCACATATTATTGAAATTAATCTCACCCCTTTCTTTTTTGCTTAGCAATATGGCTATTAGAAACTTTAAAATTGCATACCTGGCTCACATTATTTTCCTATCAGACAGGCACTAATACAGACGATCATTTATGGGCTATGCATAGGATATTGCCAATATGAAATCAAGGGGCAAAGATAACTTTGAAGTGTGAAAACAAATTTCATTGTCCAAGTTTTGATTGATTACTCAGAACCTAGGGAAGCCAGTATGAGAATCATGGTGATAGCTAAGAGATGTGAAATAGCCAAGATGATTCTATTCAGAGGAAGGGGCTGAGGTAGAATTAAGGAGTCAGAAACTTGATGAGCTTAATTCAAACCACAGAAATTTGTAGAATCTAATATCTTTAAGAGAGTTAAAACACGGTTTTCTGTTTTCCTGGTTTTATAGGTGCTAACAGTATGTGAAATAGAATTCTAATTATCCACTGAATTTTTCTTTTATGGATACAGTTTGTTTCTGCAAGAAAATTATCAACCTTGCAAGGGTAAGAACTGAATCTGTATTTTAAGTGACTTGGGGCACTTGACATCAATACATATTATAAGAATAAGGATAATAAATAAGTGACTGAATATATCTTAAATATTTTATGTTCCCTTCAACCAAGGACAAAATCCTTACTAGCTGTTGTAGAAAGAACATCATAACTACTCTGATGTTTTTCACACTGTTGTTGAACATAGTATAAGTGTGTTAACCAACTTTTCTTGGCTGTGACAAAATACCTGAGATAGACAACTTAAAAGAGAAAAGATTTATGCTGGCTCACTGTGGCATAGGTTTTAATTCATGGTCAGCAAGTCTCATGTCTTGCTGGACCTGTGGTGAGAAAGAACAACATGATAAAAGAATTCAGAAAAGAAAAACTCTTTACCTTATGGCAACCAGCAAGCAGAGGGAGAGGAAGAGAGGGTAAGGAGAAACAAGGTATACCTTTCAAAGACATCCTAGTTCCACCAGCTGGGTCCCACCCCCAAATAGCTCATTCAGCTGTGAGGAAGTTAGCACTATTAAGATTCCATTCACTTCCCCAAAGCCCCGCCTCTGAACATTGCTGCGTTAGAAATCACGCCTTCAACACATGAGTTCTTTGAGGGTACTTCATATCCCAACCATAGCAAGAAGTAATCTGTATCTACAGTAGTTTAGGAAGATGAGTGCGGAACCTACATTTCTTGTATATTCACACCAAAATATTAATACATTAAAGATATTAATGGACAGTGTGGAAATTATGAAATATTTCACTTTATCTTATGGGGCAATTTACATAGCATACACTATTTGTCTTTATCATATACATTCACTTATCACACAGTAAGTTTTCATAGAATCCACTTCTGAAAGAGCTGGTCTGGTGGCAGGAAGTTTCTTGTACATCACTACCGCTTCTGACCAGGACAATAAAAACAAGGAAGCTCTCTCCTTGGTGAGTCAGGTAGACAAAGCCCCTCTACTATTCTACTTCTCCTCTCCTATTCTTTGGAGGCAGGAATGAATTCCATCATTTTACTAACCCTTTCTTGATAGTAAACACCTCCTGGGATGTTTGCACCTCTTGGTCTTTTTCTTGGAATTTCTCATTAGTGTTCTCAAAAGTAGACCTTATTTTAGTGAGGTGATCGCCAAGTCCAGGTCAAAGCTAGCTCTGAACAGTGCCTCAGTCCATTACTCTGCTATAAAAATACAACAGACCAGGTAGTTTATAAATGATAAAAATGTATTGCTGACAGTTCTGGATGCTTACAAATCCAAACCAAGGCACCAGTGTCTCTCTCTTTTCCCTGTGTCCTCACATGGTGGAAAGAGCAAATGTTGTTTTCATGTGGCAGGAGGTAAAGGCCATAAAGACAAAAAGGGAGTGAATTAGTTGCCCCCAGCCCTTTTATAAGACACTAATCCCTATCCACGAGGGCAGAACCCTCCTGGCTTAGGGCCCTGCCTCTTCCACTGTTGCATTGCAGATTACTATTCAACACAATTTTGGAGGCACCCAGAACCTTCACACCATAGCAGCCAGTGTGTGACAGACAGTTCTGTCGGGAGCAAGCAGACAGACTGAGCAGGAGTGGAGGGAAGCAGGCCTGTGTTGAGGGCCACACTTCCAGCCACACTCTATGTTAAGTACCTTTAGCAGGGCTTGAAAAAGGCTCTAGTAACATTCATTATTATTTTGTTGTTGTTGTTAAGCCAATACAGTTACCTCTATACAAAAAGGATTTGACTCTTTTTGTCACATCGAAGGCTAAAGGGATTCTGATGGCAAATATTTAAAGTAAAATGTGTTGCTTTGCCTTAGACCCACCTCACAATCATCTCTCTTCTAAACTGACTTAGGACTCTTCATGATCATGATTTCACTTTCGATGGCCTTTATGGCCCAAACTCAGATTTGCCTTGCAGATAATAGAAAAGGACTCAATTATTATTTTTTATTATTATTTCCTGAGCACTAGCTAGATTGCTTTGCTTGGCTACAATGCAGCTGCTCTCCTTTGGGAGAAACTAGGAGAGTAAAAGGCAGTGTTGACATTTCTTTATTTTATTATTCCACATTGTTATTCTTCAGACCTAGGCAGAGAGCATTCTCTGCTGATGTGGAATCAGAATGCACTATCCTTACAAAGTCATTTAGTAAGCACACAGTTCACCAGGAGGGCCAAGAAGTGATCTCTCCCATATTCTTGTGTTGGAGAATCCAGTTTGAGCTAAACCTTTTTTTCCTTAATTGCCCAAGTTGTTCATTTCATCAGTAGGAATTTAGCCAAGTCACATTATGTTACTCCTGTAAGTGACACACAGGAGAGAAATAAACAGGATTGGCTTCCTTAAATCTCACGGTTCTGTCCCATCAAGGTGTGGTGGGCCATTTCATCGAAGTACTTTTTCCTTTCTTGGATGTATGATAGTGGCTATGAGGAACCAATTCATTTAACATAAGATATTAACATTCATCAGTTTCAGGGTTTTTTTTTTCTTTTTCCCAGTGTGTGATTAAAGTACCATGGAAACAAATGTGTAGTTCCTTAAATGAGGTGTGACTATGCCAGCCCCGAGAAAAACCCTAGGCGTGGAAATGGAGAGGGAAAAGAAAGCCAAGTAGACATGGAAAAGCACTCTCATTACTTTACTATAAGAATCTTAATTAGTCCCAAAGGTTTTTCTCAGTCATTTTAAAGCAAAATCAGGTAGATCAGGCAATGAAATGTATGTCAATCAACCTCTACTAGAGTCGGCCAGCTGTGGCCACCCTACTTATACGACTTGACCCTTTATACTTGCAACTCTGATTTGGGTCAGATTTTCTCCATTCAAAACTGCAGGTGTGTAAGTGGAATTGTGCCATAAATGAGCTTTTCTAATTGAGTTCATCCTTGTAAATTAATAAAAATTTCTGCCAATCAAACATGTGCATGTTTGCAGGAATATTATCAGTAGGTAATAGAGATAATTAATACTTCATGACATCAAGGTCTGAAATTAAAATCAAATGTGAGACTTAACTGCGATTATTAAATCTGAGGAAAATTATCTTTCAGATGACAAGTGTCACAACCTTCAGCATCTGAATTAATAACAGGGAGCAAGCCTCCAAAACCATAGTGCATTCTTCTTTTTTTTTCCCTATGTTGCAATAATTACCACTTTATGACATGAAGGACCTATACCTGGCTCAAGATAATATTGTAGATTAGTAAAGTATTATTGCATTCCAAAATTCAAAATTCAGGAGATCTACCTAGTAGCAAAACATAATTGAAAGAATATAAGAATGGTAGGTGGGGCCCAAATTATTGTCCTGATTCATAAGACCTGGGTTTGGGAACAAAACCTGGTTTTAATTTCACTCTGGCCAAGCAAATAATTTCAACTATCTGTACCTTAGTTCTTCATGTTATAAAGATAATTTTTGCTCTGTTTACAAGTAACACCTACCAGTCAAATAGGTGTGATTTTTAAATAAATTATTTTTTTAAATTTCCATTTGTTCCTTCATTTCTACAAAATGTGTTGATTGCTAACCATTATATGGAAGGCTTGGAAAATAGAGATAAGAAAAGGCACAGTCCTTGATCCCAATGAACTCCACAGTCTGGTAAGAGAATTGTCCACAAAAAGTGAACCGACACAGGGGTGAGCTCAGAGCCAAAGGGAGGCATGCGTGATGAGGCAGGAGGGGTGGGAAGGCGTCTGGAGAGGGAGACTTCCCAAAGAAATGGCGCTAGAAGAGAATTGTGGAAGATAAGCATCTTTTAAGAGATAAATGAGCATTCAAGGGAACGAGGGAACTTCCTAAATTATTTTTTTTCCACTGTAAGTAGATTGAAGTGGTTGATTCCCAGGGAGTAGTTATTAGTCTGTGACTATTAGAGGTACAGATGAAAACCAAACGCCATTTCCCAAACCACAGCTGCATTTCAGAAGTGGAGTAGCAAGGTTTATAAAAAGAAGAAAAAAGCAATTTGCCTGAGGATAACTAAGTAGAAAGTCATAGAGCCATTAACTTGAACCATTTGGGTTAACCAGCACATGGCTAACCTCAATTTTACTATTTATTTATTTATTTGCTTTTATGACTAAAGGATTGCTGGTATTAGGCTTCTGAGGACTCATCCTCAGAGGGGCAGGACACCAATACCACAGTCTGAACTCAGGGCAGAGAGTAGATATAAAGATGAAGCCCAACCTTCAACAGAAAATGCTTATTATCATCTTTGCAGTACCATTTACATCAACTCTCAGAAAATAAGTTTGATAAGTCCTAATAAGATTAATCTGGTTTTCAGATATTCAGGGAGAAAGGCCATGACAGGGACCCACTGGATCCCAGACCAAGGCTAAGGATACCTTGAAATTCTGAGCTCATATGGACTGTGGTTTCCTCGATTAGAACTGACCAGCCATTGATATTAGGGTAAAGGTTTTAAGTTTTTGTTGCTTAGAAAAGGAGATAAAATGCCTATCTAGCAACACATAGGGATGACAGAGTTGAGTCAGGAAAATCCTGAGTTTATCTCAGTCAGGCAGAGAACTTCATGAGGCCTTAATGCTCAGACTGATGTTAAAACTGCTATTGTCCCTGTTGATATATGAAGGTGTACCTCATGCCATACAGGTTTGAGGCTTTGCTTTCTGCATGAGCTTGTTGTATGCACCCATACTAATGGTAGAATATGGAAAATAAGCTGTCCTAGGTGTAAAAAACCACTTTCCAAGCTCCCCAACTCCCTGACACCCCAACCTCCGTTCCAAGATCTTACAGATCTCCTAGGAGGGAGCTTTAGGACTTCTCTCCAGCGACAAGACCAGTATCTTCCTAAGGAATGTGCTCTGCACATTCAAATATTTTGAATATCACTCCTCAATATAAAAGCAATGATATTCCCCATTGCCTTATTATATTCCTGCTGCTATAACACATTTTCTTAGACTATGAAACTTATAAATAATAGAAATGTATTTTAGTTATGAAGATTGGAAACCCAAGATGACGATGCCAGCAGATTTGGCATATGGTAAGGACTTGTTCTCTGCTTTCAGAATGACACCTTCTTGCTACATCCTCATAGAGAAAGAAACAAAGGCTGTGTCCTCACATGGCAAAAGGGGAGTGGAAGGACAAGAAAGAGCCTAGCTAGCTCACTTAAGCCCTTTCGTAAGTGCACTTTATTTATGCTTTTGTGAGGGTGAGACCTCATGACTTAATTACCTCCCAAGGACCCCACCTCCTAATATTATTTCATTGAGCAATTACACTTCAGTGCAAATTTTGGCTGGGGACCAATATTCAAACCCTAGAACTTACGCCTTAGGAGACACAGTTCCTCTGCCCTGGGTCTCACTTGCTGATTGTATAAATGCAGAAATGTCCTCTGATTGTGCTGATTGTATAAATGCAGAATGTCTTCTCAGCTCAGATATAATATATGGGAAACTGTTGGACAAGACAAGGCTCAAACTCATTGTCAATGTAGCCTATGCCCTTTCCCAGCACACACTACTGACGCTTATTCTCTTGTCTGATTAGAAACCTCTCTGTGTTACTCTGTAGCTGAGACATGAAATGTTCAAATCATGTTAAGGCAAAAGTTCTGCTGACATGTAATTTCCTTTTTCCTTTACCGATCAGAGCTTGCCATTTGTTATCTCATTTCTTCTGATCCTGTCAGATGCCAGAAGACTAATTTGAGACAGACAATAATTAGCACTCTGGAACTGATAATTACTGGGAGGGAGCACATTCTTTGACTAAGCCCAGGGGTTAGTCAGAAAAAAATTCTGTCCAAGCTCCCTACCTCCCTGCCACCCAGCCCCTATTCTAAGATCTTACATATCTACTAGAAGGGGCCGTTAGGACCTCTCTCCAGCATCAAGACCAGTGTCTGTCCTTAGCATCCTATCTCAGATACTTAATAGAGTAAGGACTTTTTATATGTTATTTTATCTGTTCAATTCTCAGTTTCTTCAACTGTATAATGAAATCATTAAAGGTATCTAATACTTAAGATGGCTATGTCAATTAAATGTGATCACATACATTCAATGTTTGGGAAGGTTTTCATGCAAAAAGTGCTTAATTAAATTTTAGCTGCTATTAATGCTTACTATCATCTTTGCAGTACCATTTACGTCAACTCTCAGAAAATAAGTTTGCTAAGTCCTACTATGGATCTTTGAAACACACACAAAGTTATGGGATATCATGGTTTCCTATTCTGTTTGGGCTCCTATAACAAAACACCATAAACTGAGGAGCTAATAAGCAATGGAAATTTATTACTCTGTTCTGGAAAATGGAAAGCTGACAATCAAGGTACTAGAAGATTCATTGTCAAGTGAGGACCCTCTTTCTGGCTCATAAATGATGCCTTCTGCTGTGTTCTCACTTGGTGGAAAGGACGAAGCATCTCTCTAGAGTTTTTTATAGTCTGTAATGCTACTCCTACAGGCTCTATACTCATGACCTAAGTGCTCCCTGAAAGTTCCTAATACCATCTCCTTGGAGGTTAGGATTGTGACATGCACACTTAGGAGAGCCCTGAACATTCAGACCTTTGCATATGGGAATGTCAGCAAGAGTATGAGGATTGTGAGAAAGATATTTGGGATGGAGGTGCTTATCCTACAGTCAGCCACGTCTCCTTAATGAGGACGTATGTGACTGTGTGTTTCCACCCACACTGAAATCTGGGTCTTGTGAAAACCCTGCAGAATAGGGCTTTTGGAATACACGTTTAAAGAGGCAAATATATGCTGCCACTGAGAGGGAGTTAATTCCAGGCCATATGTAGTCTCGTGGAAATTTGATGTATATCAGCAGATCTACAGAAACAAGTTTTTGAGCAAGCCTCAATGGCCAGAGTTATAGCGAGCACCCTCTTAGCTCAAGAAGCCCCAGTAGGCTGCTTGTCCACTGTGTGTGCTCCAGAGAGAGGAATCCATAAAAGCCTCCCACCCTTTGGAACAATGTTTATCCCCTGCCTTATCCTCCAGGGGAAGGCATATGTTCCTTCGATTTGTTGTTTGCAGCAAGGTGCAGCTTAGAGGGGAGTGCGGATGCGCTTGTGTTTGCCATGAAATTAAATAAGAGCAATGATACATAGCCAATGTGTACCCATAAATTTTAAGAAGGAAAATTCCAATGTGGCATGAGGATAGAAGTAGCTGATATATTATAAGGGAAAGGCACTGAATCTTGTGCAAAACGAGAGAAATATAATTTCCCTGCATTATCTTGTCCCTTTCTTAATTGCCTACCAGGATGCATTCATCAACCAGCTTCCCTAGGCCTAAGCTTTCTACTCGCATGCATTTTTATATAAAACTGGCTTGTGTTTTAAGCATAAAACACAGTGCTTGTGCTATCACACCAGACACAGAAAATGGATAAAAATCTTCACTTGTCACTTTTTAGATACAACGCACTTTGCATGTCAAAGCTGGGAGAAAAGCTGCAAACACTGAGCAAGGGACAATAAATATGGGAGTCAAGAGCACCCACTGGGCTACCTATGCCATTTTTGCAGGCTCATGTGCACCTGAGGCTTTGCAGTTTTGCAATGGGTGATAGGTGCCTTGGTGACTCCCATCCAAGTGGTAGGCTCAGCCTCCAGATTCCAGACTTGGAATCTATTGTGGACAGGAGAGATGACCTCAGCTGCTTCAACCCTAATGGTCTGGGATGAAGGCAGCTAGGGAGAATGTAGGATAGCCACAGGGTTAGACACTGGATGGGGAAGAAAATGTGAGGACCACAAATGGGAAGAGCATAGGCATAACATGTCATGTCCTCCAAGTAATAAAAACCTCCTGAAGAGGCAGGTTCCCCCAAACAGTGTGCCAACAGGTAGAAGGATGCCAAGTGACCTTAAATCCAATGATTCCTAAGGTGGCAGAAGGAGCTTTTCCATCTGCCTGTACCTTAAAAGGCCCTCCTCCTTCTCCTGCCAGCCTGCTTCACAAGGACAATAGAGTGCCAACAGAGCTTTGTATATGGAACCAGAAGCATATGGATATGATTCCTAGTTCTCAAACTTACTGTGTGATTTTTGACAAATTACATAATTTCACTGATCCTCCATTTCTTAATATGCCATTTGGAGATAATGATATCAACCCCCTAAAATTTTTGTGATGATTGAGATAGATATTGTTTGTTAACAACCTAGAATAGTGCATGCCATATAGTAAGTGTCCGATGAATGTTATAACATTTTCAGCTTTTATGGAATTTTCACAAAAGCAGTGGTGCATCTGTAAAATTGCCGGTGACTGTTTACTACTTTAGGTTTTTTGATTATTGGTATATAAACTGTAATTGGGTTTTGTATGTTGTTTGGGTTTTGTGACCTTACCCCAGAAGAGGGAAAATGAAGCTGATATATTTGTTTTAGGTTTTCTGTAGACTGAAATCTCCTGTGAAGACAGTTATATCTTCTGTGAATACAGTGTTATTTCTTCCTTGCTTGTGTGAATTTCTTGTGTTTATTTTTCTTTCCTTATTGCACTGGCTAGGATTCTCAGTACAATAATACAATCTGAACAAGATCAATGGCAGAGGAAACACTTGCCTTGATCCTAATCCTGATATTAGATGTGAAAACATTTATATATAATGTTTACCTACAACATATATAAACAATGCTTATATATAAATATTATATGTATATATGTGTATGTGTTCATGTGTGTGTGTATAATGTTAGCTACAGCCTTTTAGAAGATATCTTTTATCAGGTCAAGGATCTCCCTTTCTGTTTGTATTATTAGTATTATTATCATTTTATTATAACGGGTCTTGACACTTTTCAAATGTTTTGTTTTTTATATATTGAGATGGTAACACATGATTTTTCTTTTAATTTTTTACTTCAAATTACATTGATTCTCAAGACAATTTTTAAACAAAATTGGGAGAAACATCAGTCTGGTGGACTGAGTATACTCATTCTGACCTAGAGAACTTGAGAGCATAAACTGAGGAACAGCAGTTTTACTCAGTGGTAAATTTAATCCGCTGATATCTCCTGAAGGGCCTTAGGTAAGGACGCCTATGGATTTGTGCATTGTGTTCCAGGTGTAACTGGTCTATTACTTTCTAAAGTACACTAATTTCAATATAGTCTATTTTCCCCCTAAACTAAAATTCAGGTGCTATGTAATTCAGATCAAAAGAAGAGCAGTATTCCAGCAAGCACTAAGGACAGAGCCCTTATAGAGACCCGCCAGATCGGTCATACCCAAGGACCAAAGAAGCTCCAGTGATGGCTGGGACAGAAGGGCAGCACAGGAACTGTCAAGTCTCCTGCTCTGGTGGCTCCAAGGCCTGGGAAACAGAAGGAGGAAAATGCAGGATAAAATGAGTGCACATAGGCATTGCTTCCCGGGCTTTCCAGTCTATAATGAAAATGTGATGAGTGGGAGCTCGGGTGTGTGCATTAGTGAAATATGGATTCATTTGGGTCTGGTGTTACAAAGAGATGTTCTTTTCATTCCCCCAAACAGTCATTTTCATTGCCTCAATAATTTCCATGTGTAATTGGCGTGTTGCTTTCATCATTCAAGTTTCATGTATGTTTGACTTTAATGGGCCCTCTTGGGAACATTGCTCTTAGTGTCTTTGCCCACTATCTCACATCCCTATAGAAATAGCTATTCCAAGAACTGAGGTTCTTATAAAAAAGGTAATACTTAATTTTTTTTTTAAATAAGCACAACTCTTTCCCTGTTCCGTTTTCTCCCTTGCAGTCTGGTGGAGAGAGGAGCACTCTCAATACAGGTCTCTAGCAGATATTCTGGTTCTCATGTTCCATATGAAGGAAGCCATGTATTAAATTGAGATGAGCCCTTGCATTTCATCACAGAAACTGAGTATTGGCTTGAAATGGAGGATCAGCTCATGTGGGAATGAGATGGTGGCTGGGATCATAAACTGCTGCTCCTGGGCAAAGGACCGAATTATTAAAACTATTGTTTATGGTCCTTATCATTTACAAACAGGTGAACACAGAAAAAGGACTTTCAATTTCCCTAAATTAATTTTCAGTTGAGGGTTCTCTTGTGTTAAAAAGATAAGGAACTTGTTTAGAATTACAGTGCAAGAAGTTTACAGCTGTCTAAAAGACCTGCAAGTCTGAGGTTATACAGCAAATGTGGATAAAATGGCATTTGTCAGAATGACAGTTCCTCTTAATGACACATCTGAAAAATTGATATGGCTTTAAGACAAATAATGCCCCAATACATGATCCCACCCCCTCTGGACAACTATCTTGGTAAGTTCAGTGAAGATGGCTCTAAGATACTAATTTTTGGCAAAAGAGATAGTTAATGCACTGATAAGCCCAGACCTGGTGCCATTATTGTAATTTAGTATCAAGAAGCCCTTTCCCAAAGGCAATTTACTGAAAGAAGGACTCCTCAGCATTTCAATGCGTAGAAGTAGACCTTTTATCCTCCTCCAACTACTGCTATTGCTGCCTACCTTTTCTACAGCACCTCTGTATTCACACATGCCCAATTCTGTATTATCCTATGTATATACTTCTTCATCCAGCTCCACATACACATTTCCAAATGTACCTAGACTCACAAACCTCTTGAATCTTATGATAATTATGATGATAAAAATCATAATAACAGTAATTTATATTTACTGGGGGCTTACAGTGTCCAAGCAAGTTACCAAGCATTTTACATAATTATTCCATTTGCACGGCATAAAAATTTTTACTTGATAATTACAATTCCAATAGCTGTACCGATTCTACCAATGAGAATATAGAGTTGAAGATAGAGTTTTATTTTTGTTCATTCTTTCATTTACTCATCAACTGTGCCATAACAAATTACATGTCAACAAACTCAAATCTTACCTTTGGGTAGTAAGTTCCTCTTTACTACCCAAACCTACATAAATTCCTTCCACATCTGAGATTTTGCTATTTCACTTAGCAATCACCAATTTGAACCATATGTTTTTGTGCCCATGTTGGGTTGCAATTCCATACAGAATGCATTTTAATATTCTTCTTGACCACAGAACTGCATTCCCAGTTTGAAGTTTACTATAGCAAATTCCTGATGAATGATCACATTTTTAAAATAACCCAAAGATTATATACTTAAAATAATAATGATGACAACTACAAGTAAAACAAAAAAAAGTAGCAACTTTTTTTAAAAAAAGGTTTGAAACTTTGGGGGAAATGATAACATATATCAAAACAAAGGAATAATTCCAATAAGGATGTAAGGAATCAAAGGAGTCCACGAGAGAATAAAGTCATTAATCTTACTTTTACATTAGGGAAAAATCCTCCAACTAGAAGCTGTATCTCAGATTCAGAAAGAAAGGCTCTCAGTCCTTTTTACATGAAGTAAAGTGAAACAGATGTGCTTACTCTCAGCCACCTTCTCTGGGCTCACATATGTTTAGAACAGGGCCCAGGGATCACAATTAATTCTTCAGTCCTTAAAGAACAGATGCCCCCCACAACATTGTGGAAACAGGTCTGCCTGGATGGTACATTCAGGAAGTTTTTGTACAGAACACAGGATTGACATTCATTAAATACTTTTCTCCAACCATTTTACTCTCATTATGCACAACAAGGACTTAGGTTAGCTGGGATTAAAGAGAGAATTATTCTAAAGCAAGAAGCTTTATCCTCAAGGTATAAAAATAGAGAGAAACTGGTTAAAACATGTAGGATTAGATTATGAACTTGTTCACTGAACAGTTACATGGCAATTTGCTAAGGTAATTATTATCATTAATTTGAGAGCCAATAATTATTATAGCAGTTCTACCATTTCATCTCTCATTTATTCTGAAATCTTGGAAGCGATTATTTATTTATTTTTTTCAGATACCTGGTTTGCTTGGCTGGCCTAAAAACCTCTGTCCTAATGACTTTTATAATCTTAAGCATTTGGGGCAGGGGGTTGCAAACTTCTCAGACTGGTTTCTTACATTAGTGAAGCAAAGGACTAAGATTCAAGAGGCAATTCATCTTGGTCACCCTTCTCTCTGCAGAGCAGTCCTGCCTGGAGGTCAATAGAAAAGAAGGCAGCGGCTGCCATCTTGGATCTCATTCCATTCCAATTTTCTGGTCACAAACACGATAGTTTTTCTAGCTATGAGGGGTGAATAGGAGCATATAACTCTCCCCTAGATGGCTTTCCCTCAGGCCCTTCAGTCTTTGGAGTACAGGACTTAGTGCAAGTTTAATTGAACTGCTGTGCTTGACTTCTCCTCTGAAAGAGAAAGATATATAGTCCCTCTGATGAATTGTTGCAAACATATTTCAAACTCAGTTGGATTTAACTCTGTAAATTAAAAATACTGCTTAATATTGGGAGCCCAGTAAAGAGAGCAACTCTAGATATGGGCAAGTAAAGCAGCACTTTCTAAAGGGTGCAGAAAAGTTCTGACTGCTCTTTCACATGGCCACCCACAAACTTGTACTGCTCTTTGTTAGACCATAATAATGCTTGTTTGGCGGGCACAGATAACCACACTATATCTTGATGGGACATCCAGTAAATCTGCGCTTGAGGCAATCCGATATCCATGGCTTAGTGAAGACATAAGCTTCATAGTCTTGGAAGAAAACAACTACCCACACAAAGGTATTTTCCCACTATAGATCAAGATAGACTCTTTTAAATCCAAATAACATAATTACATTAATGATGGAAGAAGAGCTAAAATCAAAGGCTTACAGAATCTGGAACTATAGAATACAATGAAAATCATCTAATGCAATTATTTGCATATAATGATAAAGAGGCTGAGACAGAGAGAGTTAAATGACTGTTCAATTGCTCAGTTAGTTGGGGGAAAGAATGAAGCCAATATGCAAAAGCTTTTAAGTTTTCCATGTCTGAGGCCTATTTCTCTCTACTACATAATATTGCCTCAAAGCATTGGAGGAAGCTCTGAATTCAATTACTTGTTTTTACTGAATAGAAGATAGATGAGTTAGATAGGGATGCATAAAGCTACATTAAGACAGAATGCTAGACTGGACCAAAAATGACAAATAGTAGCCAGTAAACATCCACATGCTCCCACTTGTGTTTTGTCTCTAGAATTCCCCAGGCAGGGCTAATAATGGAACCAGCTAGGTATGAATGGGGAAAATCTTTAAACAGACAAAAAGAAAAGGAGACTATTCGGGTGACAAGATCAAGTAGCAGGAAATAGCCTTATGATCTGCATAGAGATTGCTCTTAGCTGGGCCTTGATGAGAAATATTGGGCCCTGAATTCACTATTGTCCTTTCCTTCCCAGGACTAAAGGATTAATATGGAGGGTTTTGCAAACCAGAGTCTTAATCCAACAAATCTGTTCCCCTATCAAGTTCATAGCAATGGAATCCAACAACTTATTAAATCTCCCAGTGTCTTCCACACCCCGTGCATAGTGATAGGTATACAGAGATGAATGGATGAGACTCTTTGTGCACAAGGAAGACAAAGACATATAAGCAGAGAGTTCCACAGAAAGGTAGTACCATGTTAGCAGCATGCAAGAATTGGGGTAATCAACTCAGAGGGACTCAGTGCAGTACTGCCAAGTCAAAGATCTCATTCCTAACTGCTGAACCTGCCCAGAAGAGGGAATGGAGTGATTTCAGAGCCTCTTTGGAGGAAGAATCTATGTTCAAAAATTAGTATATACATCTAGGGGGTGGGACTATTGTTACAGGAAGCCAAGTAGTGTTCTCTTCACACATATCTGCAGAGGAAAGGGAGGGGGATTCATCAGTCACGGTCATCTAGTCTGAGTCTTGTTTGTGCTCCAGATCAATTTCTGTCACTCCAATGTATTTAATACTATTGCAAAAGCTAAGGGGATGAACTACATGAGACACTAAGATCCTCCTCCTCCTCCACTTGGGAACAAAAACGAAACTGGACACTGGTGTACTGGAAGCAGTATAACTCAGTAACCAGTGGACATCAAACACATTGGCTGGTTGTTTGTGGCTTTAGTCCATATGTAAACAAAGGCATGGCACCTACAGAGGAACAGCTCAATGTTACAGCCATCGGCTTCCGTTATGAGCTACTACTCACCTGGTCTTGGCCACTGTCTTGGCCCCTCCCTCCCACATCTTACAGGCGGAGTCCCCTTTGCTCTGCATAATGACTTATTGTGAGTTAAGGCCCTTTGTGGATACAACAGTTAAAGATGATAAATGAACCATAACTCTGCATGCTGAACCTGGTGAATGATTCTTTCTTTGGGATTAGTTCCTCCCTATGAGATCACCTGAGGACACAGCAGATGGAGTAAGATCCCTTCCAGGAAAGCTGTGAAGCAATATTGATTCGAAGGCGGCATCTATCTTTACAATTAAAAAATGCAGGGAAGCCGCTCAACCTCAGTGCTGCATGGGAGTGGGAGGGGAGAGAAGAGAGCTAGTCACGAGGAGCTGGGTCCCGGAGCTGTTCGTTCTTCAGGCACAGTAAAGCAAAGAACTCGTAGGAGGGGCTGAATGCCTGGGCTCCATGGACAGCTTCACATCATCATCATCATCCTGTACCTCGGTGAGGATGCATCTCCAAAATTGAAGGGATGACAGATGCTAGAAGACCAGTAGCTCCCTGCTTGGGGAGCATTGTGTCTCAGAATGCACCACACTGATGAATGTCTGTTGTCTGGAGATTGTGGACACACACAATTACTGACCTGGCATGGCAGGGAGACTGGTTGCCTGGCTAGGTACAAAATGGCTAAGAAACATAGGTAATTCAGAGTTGTTTTTCTCTAGTGAAACACCTCTGGCAATATCCTGGAGTCAAAGAATTTCTTTCTTCATTCCTCATAGTAATTACCATGCAAATACCAGTGTCAGGGGTCCTGACACTGCTTTACCTAGCGTCCTTACCAAGAAAAGGGATTTATGTCCTTGCTACTTTCCATGTTATAACATCCATGCTTTGCCTTAATACACTAGGCTCTGTATGTCAAATGCCAATCTTTTCCCCTCAATGGTGTGCTTATTCCTGCCATCCTTATAAAACCCCCATTCTCTCAAAGCATTTCTTTCTTCGTTCCCCATCGTAATCTGCTCTGCTCCCTTCCACTCACCTTCTATTCCTGCCATTTCCTATCACCTAGTAGCAGCTCTCTCCTTTTCTCCACCCTGCTCCTCTCAGGTAAAGCTTTACCTACTCTCACTCTTCCCAGAATCATTTCCTCTTTGAAACATTCCCTGTTACCATGTGATTCCTCTTATTCTCTTACACCAGAGTTCTAAGGGTATGCTGGAGGTTGTAGACATTTATGCCCAGTTTCAGCTTCAGTGAAGTCATGGTGGTAGTTTTAAATTAACCATGTAGTGAAAGCACACAGTATTCCAACCATGGCACATGTAACAAAACAAAGCCTCCCCTCCTCCAACCCCAGCAACAGGAAATTACATATAGGTGACACATGATAGATTTTTACTGAATGGATTTTCACATGGTAAAGATTTTTCTTTTGTAATATCCACTATGCACATTTATGCAGAATAAAATATTTAACCATAGTATACCAAAAAAAGCTTAACAAAAATAATAAAGATCAAGAGAGAATAATGGGCTGGGGTTATGATTTAGCAGTAGAGCACTTGCCTAGCATGTAGGAGGACCTGGGTTCGATCTTCAGCACCACATAAAAATAAATAAAGATATTGTGTCTAACTACAACTAAAAAGTGAATATTTAAGAAAAGAGAGAGAGAATACTAATGTAAACTATAGACTGTGTGGTAATCATCTGCAAGTTGAATGTAATAAATGTACTACTCTGGTGGAAGAGATTGATAGAACTGTTTCCATTCATTTACACTTCAGAAAATAATGAAGGGCATGATTTATAAGAAATAGGTTGTTACATACAAACACACCCACACATGTACACAAACATACACATACACAACTGGATCCAAATAACTAATTGCCCTCTGCAAAGTCAGAAAGATTCCTATTCTCCTCCAGCAAATACCTTTGTCTCTCTTGCCAAGAACAGACTTCTTTAAACAATTGTCAAAGTCAAAAAGTAATTGTAGCTTTTGATCATTCTTTATTATTTTTCCAGAATAAAAATAACTTTAGAGGAAATTTTTGATCCAAGATATCCATTTTGGAGGGTCATCATCTCAGTTCACTTGACACCTACCTGTGAACTATTTTCTGAGCGCAAATGCTGCAGGAGCAGGGAGATGGGAGAAATTCTTTGGATCCAATCTGGGAAGCAAAGGTTGTGTGGATCAAAACTCACCATAATGTTTCAAATCTTGAGAAAGTGAAAGGGCAGTCATGTGATCATTCATTTTTGTTGTAAATAGCCCCCCACACACCTTTTATTTATGAAGATGATCATATTGGAAAGTATTCATGCATGCAAGCACACAAGCAAAATCTGGCTCATTAAATAGCAAAGGCTATGAGGTGGCTCAGAGATTCAAAAAAAGTTTGGATAATTACTCAGAAAACAGACAGGAATCAAGAAAAACAAGGGGGGAGGAGACAGCCTAGGTCATGCCCCTGACAACTCAAAACTTCTACTAACCTGCAGCAAATTTCTTAACTGCATGTGGATGCTTCCATTGCTTCTCCTAAATCCAAAGTTATGAGCAGGAGTGTTAGCTTAACTGAGCCTAGGTAACATGTTCCTGTGTGAGTTGACTGGTGGACTTTCATAGGCATTGTTATCAGGACACGAGAGCATGACCACAATCAAGAACTCTACTCCAGGGGGTATCAGACTGCTCAGGTTGCCATAGTAAAACATAATAAAATGGACAGCTTAAATAGCATAAATTTATTTTCTCACCGTTCTGGAAGTTGCAAGTTCCTGATCAGAGTAACAGCAGGGTACCTTCTCAAGAGGACACTAGTGCAGAGCCTCACCCCTATGAATCTGCTCAACTTTAATTACTTCCTAAGAGGCTCCATCACCAAATCTGGTCAAACTGGAGGTTAGGGCTTCAATGTATGAATTTAAGGAACATGAACATCCAGTCAATGTCAGGGAACAACTTCAAATAAGGAGGGTGTTGAAATCCTGTGAAGCTAAACATTAAAGAAAAACATGCATGCTAGTGCAGAAGGAAAAACACCATCTTGTTCTGCCTGCAGATTTGTCTTTCCAGGTTAAAAAAAAAATTCTGAAAGATATCCATGGTTCAAACTTTTCATGAAAGAACATTTTGAAGATATTTAAACACTGAAACACTACAGAGTTAATGGTATAGACAATCCTTTTCACTTACCTATATCTATTAGGTCAGTTAAAATGTGTGGTCCACGATTTATTTACCAAGTGGAGAAAAAATATTTGGAACAAGAGATGCCTAATTTTCTCCCAAGAAACCTAAACCAATCTCTGTTTTGCTTATGCAATAAAAAACAGTTGTGGACTTCACACTGACTTTCCCATCATCAAAGGAAAATGATTCCCATTTCCAAGTTGCAGACAGACATTTTCATAGAAAGCCACTGTGGCCATCCTGTTGGTTGTCTGCCAAATAATTTGATACCTTTGGTCCTTTCTAATAGAAATCTTTTTGCCTCAGATCTGCAATGTGGACTTTATATAGAAAGCACCTCATTTATACAGCCTGACTAGCCTACTTCCCTTACCAGGGATGGATTTGAAGAAGACATATGGCATGACTTTTATCAATGGGGTTTGAAGGAAAATCTATGAAGATGTTCCTAGAAGATACAGAAAGAAACATATGGACATAGCCATCACCCTCATGGTAGTAGAACCAGATATGATGCCTAAAATTGCTACAGTCACCATGTAACCCGGGTGATGCTAGGGAAAATGACAAAATATTTTTTTAAGTAGTTGTATTAAAAAAATATTTTATAAAGGGAGGGTGGATCCCATGAAAACAGGAAGGAGACCAGTGGAGTAAAGAAAAGGAATAAGGTGGGAGGTAAGTAGGAGTTACAAGGAGAGGGAACAGAGGAAATACGGGGGACTGAAATGAAGAAGATTATTCAATGCATGTATGGTTATGTCAAATGAACAGCAATATCATGTATAACTATAATGCACTAATAGAAATTTTCAAAAATGTTTTGTTACATTGGAGAAATTGAAAGACTATTCTGTTCACAGTTTATATTATGGCAAAATAAGTCTGAGGCAGAGAGACAAGAAAATCATTTTCTTTAAAGAGTTAAAAGCCCACCTTGCAATGGATTACACATTTAGAGTTAATTCACCTGCTACTCTTTCCTTTCATAGAAAAAGCCTGTGATACGATCCAGTGATCACACGTTTTAAAATGGGACACTCAATGCAAAGTCCTAGTTCAGTATTGTAAAAGTTACTTCATTTTTCACATAAATTGTAAAAAAAAAGTGAATTTCTAATTTCTTAATAATGGGGGCTTAAAAATCCCTTGTATTAAAGGAACATGCTTTGGAGAAACAACAAATGGAATCAATTAGTTGGTTTGATACAAAGCAGGTCTATTGAGAGAGGCTTCAGGCTACATTCTCGCCATTATTGCTTGATGACCTTGTGTCCCCTATGCTTCATTAAGCATTAGGATCTTGTAATTTTTGAATAAATCCACAAATTAGGTTTCATTAAACTAATTTTTCCTAGAAAGGAAAATGGTTTTCAAAGAGGTTCCAACATTATATGGTGTCATGTGGGGGCTCAAACCCTGAGAGACAGATTGGGGATCCCTGAAGGAGGAAGAAGATGGAAAATGCTGTTGGAATAGTAGGCATGCTTTGTTCAGAGGCAGCAGTAGCCCTTAGCCAGCTCTCAGCTCCAGCTTTAGCCCCATCCGGTTCCATTTTGCCCTCTGAGTCCTTGTCCATAGGCATATTGTCAACAGGTTACATAAGTGCCTGCATGCCTAGAAGCAAATGTCTATGACCATGAGTACATACACAGAATCAGAGTGTTTATGACCTGGACTGCACACTAAAAACAGATAGCTAGATATTTAACAGCATTGGGATACGAATCCAGGATGCCTGACTTAACATACCTCTCTGTTCCTACATCCTGTTTCCAAGGTAACACATTTTGAAAGGCTTCATTTGATTATCTCTCCTTTCCTTTACTTATCTATTTTCTTTCCCCTCTTTCCTTTCTCTTAATCCTTTTGTTTATTTTTCTCTTCTTATCTTCCTTTTTCACCCTCTCAGTTTTTCTTTACTCATTATAAAATACTTCAAGCAACTATGCAGAACATAAAGCTGCCACAGAATAGATCCTTCTCTTGCTATCTACAGAGAAGCTAAGTCATGCCCACATACAGTTCTAGCTCAAAGTGGAAATTGATAAGCATAGTAGGAGAGAAAAAGGAAGGAAGATAAGAATATAAAAGAAATGGAAAATAACATAAGAACAAAATTTGTAAGAATAATGTGATTCTGTATGAAGACAAGCAATCAAAACAAAATATTGTGTTCAGTTAGACATAGACAAGATCTCAAATTTTAAAGAAGACAAAAATCTCAGGCAGATGGCACAAGGAAATGGACATGTCTTAGGTTCTGCAGGTAGACAGATGTCCTGATGTATATGAAAGGATTCTAAATACAATTTCGATTGCCCCAGGATATTTTGGAGTTGATTTATATGGGTTAACTGACTCGAGGAGTCTCCTTCTATCACGACCCTGGGTATATCTTTCTTGAGACCTGTGTTTTTATTAATTGATAATACATTCATGATGGCCTGCCAGCGAATACACATAACCATCTTCCAAAATTCCTTTTATCTCCATCTCTACAGAAGAACAAATTTCACATGAACTTTTCCCCTCTAGGAAGGACTCACAGAGCATGAGAAAGACTTGGTTAGTGTTTCCTATATTAGGGAATAGAAGTGATAAAATTAGGCCCACATCATAGGTGTGAAACCAATCTATTACACTGCATAATGGACATTAGGAGATGGGGAAATAAAATACTAAATCAGCTCAATCAAGATAACCTTTTACCCCTGAAAGCCCTCACTTGTCATCTTCTACCCAGATAATTGTGACTAAGTACTATGACATGAAGAAAGTGTAGCAGATTATAATAGACAGGGATAAATTATGTTTAATACATATATTTATTATCTGAATTTCATGAAGCTCTTATACAACTATTTGTTCATTCAAAACAGTATTTATAGAAACTCTCGGGCTGATTGCCCTATTTCCTGTCTCATGGCACCAACAGACACAGGTGGTTTGTGATATTTATAATTATAAAATTCCCTAAAGTAAATGTCTCCATATTCCTTCAGGCCTGTCACAAATTTATGAACATAGACCAATTGGGATAATTTTATAATCGGTACTTCAAGTGAAGGAAAGGGATCTAAGCATTCAAATCCATAAACATAATAAGCAAATAGTGTGAGCAATAAAAAACTGATGAAGATTCCCTATCTTGATTTGATTCAGAATATAGTCAGAACAAATAATCGTGGATATTCTAGGGAAATGGAGGCAAAAAGGGACAGGTTCTCAAGGAAGTTGCAGTCTGTGGTGGAAAGTAACACAAAACTGAATGTTGGATACAAGGCAGGATGTGGCTGGTGCTATGGGACAGGCAGAGGCCATAAATACAGTGACTTAAAAATGATGGCATGCATACTAGACCTTAAACTATACTACAGAGCAATAGTAACAAAATGGCATGGTATTGGCACCAAAATAGATTTGTAGACCAATGGTACAGAATAGAGGACACAGAGATAAACCCACCTAAATACAGTTATCTCATACTAGACAAAGGCACCAAAACCGTATATTGAAGAAAAAATAGTGTCTCAACAAATGGTGCTGGGAAAACTGGAAATCCATATGCAGCAAAAGGAAATTAAGCCCCTATCTCTCACCATGCATAAAACTCAACTCAAAGTGTGTCAAGGACCTAGGAATTATACCAGAGACCCTGTGCCTAATAGAATAAAAAGTAGGCCCAAATCTTTATCATGTCAGATTAGGCCCTGACTTCCTTAATAAGTCTCCTATATTGCAAGAAATAAAATCAAGAATCAACAAATGGGATGGATTCAAACAGAAAATCTTCTTCTCATCAAAAGAAACAATCAGTGAGGTGAAGAGAGAGAGAGCCTACAGAATGGGAACCAATTTTTACCACACACACATCAGAAAGAGCATTAATCTCTAGGATATATAAAGAACTCAAAAAACTTAACACCAAAAAAAAAAAAAAAAACCCACAAAAGACAAATAACCCAATCAATCCAATCAATAAGTGGGCTAAGGAATTGAATAGACATTTCTCAGAAGATGATTCACAATGGATCAACAAATATATGCAAAAATGTTCAACATCTCTAGCAATTAGAGAAATGCAAATCAAAACTACTCTAAGATTTCATCTCACTCCAGTCAAAATGGCAGCTATTAAGATACAAACAACAATAAGTGTTGGCAAGGATGGGAGTAAAAAGGCACACTCATCCATTGCTGGTGGGATGGCAAATTGGTGCAACCAATCTGGAAAGCAGTATGGAGATTCCTTGGAAATCTTGGAATGGATTTGCCATTTGACCCAGCTATCGCACTTCTCACTTTATACTCAAAGGACTTAAAAACAGCATACTACAGTGACACAGCATATCAATGTTTATTGCAGCACAATTCATAACAGCTAAATTGGCAGTACCAACCTAGATGCCCTTCACTAGATGAATGGATAAAGAAACTGTGGTATATATACAAAACGAAATAGTACTCAGTATTAAAAGAAATAAAATCATGGCATTTGCAGGTAAGTGAATGGAGTTGGAAAATATCATGCTAAGTGAAGAAAGTCAATCCCCCCAAAATCAAAGGCTGAATGTTTTCTCTGATACGTGGATGCTGATCCATAATGGGGATGGGGGAAAGCATGGGGAAAATGGAGGATCTTTGGATAGGGCAAAAGAGAGGGGAAGGGAGGGGGCCTGGGGGAGGAAAGACGGTGGAATGAGATGGACATCATTACCCCAAGTACATGTATGAAGACAGGAATGCCGTGACTCTACTTTGTGTACAACCAGAGATGTAAAAAATTGTGCTCTATATGTATACTATGAATTGAAATGCATTCTGCTGTCATGTATAACAAACTAGAATAAATAAATAAATTTTTCAAAAATGATGGAGTGCATATATGGTTGGAGAATCAAGAAAGGCTCCACAAACAGTTCTGTTTCTGCTGCCCCTGGATATGTGGATAAAAAGAACCTCAACATAGAAAAAGAAGGATCTTAGAATGAGGAAAAGGGAGGCTGCAGGTGAGCCCAGGCAGTCTGTGCAGAGACACAACAGCACTGAACAGAGCGAGGGCAGGCCTCGGATGGAAACAAATGCATTCCCACCCTGGCTCTGAAGCCCTCCAACAATGGGACTGAACAAAGCTTATTTAATGTTTTTTAAGCCTCCATTTTTCCCATGTAAAAGGAAATAATTAAACCAGCCTTATTTGGCTGTTTTGATTAATGAATGAAACAACGTGCTCGAGTATTTAGCATGGAGTCTGGCCAACGGAGCAGGATTTTTTATGCCCATCCTGTTGGCCCCTCTGCTTTTCCCTGTTTAACAAATCCTATTGTACCTCCTCAAGGCCGACATTCAGCCCATGCTCATTCTTTCATCTATTCCACAGAGGTATTGAGCATCTTCTGTATCACTCTCTTTCTTCCTCTAATATCTACTGCACTGATTTTCAGGGAGCAATTTTGTTGACAACAGAGAAGCCACAGGTTTCCTACCCTCCCTGAGAGTCTCCGTGGGTGTGGGATGGGACTTATTGGTGAGCTACAGGAGAGGCCAATACTCATGACTGTCAGGTGTAAACAAGAGAATCAAGACAGGAAGCCTACCCTGGGATGAAGGGTACCCGCTGTCCCTTTTAGCACAGCAGCACGGCTTGAAGATCCTTGACTTAACCAGCTCTGAGCTAACGCAGACAACAGACTCTGGCTGTGGGATTTTGATTTCCCATTTTTATTTGTCACTTAAAAATACCAGCATAATCCAGCTCTCCTTCCAGAAGGAACACACCTTGGCATAGTGTGAGCGTGTCGTCAGGTGCTCACAGCCCAGTCAGGCTTTTTGGAACAGAAGGAAGAATATAAATAAAAGAAACTGAGTGCATTAGCGACTCACTTTCCACCATATGTTAACATAATCGCAGCTTCCTTCTCTCCCACACGGCCTTCAGACTCTCTCGAACGCAACGTCTCCCTGCTTTGTTTTTATTTCTGTTTGTTTTCTAATATATGCTACAGAGAAAAGAGAGGAGGGCTATTTTCACTCGCAGAAGAAAGGAAGGCAGTTGAAGGAGCAGACAGTCAGCAGAAGTGTCTGATAAACAGAGCCATTGCCCAGAGGCTCCTGGAGAATCGATTATCCCATGTGCAAAGTGAGCAAGGCCTGGGCCTGTTCCACTGGGTCAGCTTCCTTGCATCCAAACCCTGAAAATCAGAATGCATATAATCACATTTCACTTTTGCTATTTCTTTTGTTTTTTATTTTGCTACCGCCTTCTTCCCCCTGCCGTGTGTGTGTGTGTGTGTGTGTGTGTGTGTGTGTGTGTGTAGATAGATATAGATACAGATGTAGATATAGATACTTTTCCATCTCATTGTTTCTTTGCATCAAGAAGGGCAATGACCGCCATGTCCCCAATTTTGCTGATTAGCAAGAAGGCAGTCAACACAGGCTATTGAACTGAATCCAATAATTGAAGAATAATCACAGCAACACTACCTAAGTTACCATGTTTCCCTAGCACCCTTTCAAGAGGTCCCCTGAAAAGTTAATAAATGTCCCAAGCTTTGTGCAAATAAATGATTGAGAAATATCAAAAGGGTATTAATATATCAAGCAAAGCCTATTTTCTCCCTGGGGTTTCCCAGCTGTTGGAGATGTCCTTAAGGAAAAAAAAAAATCTCAACCTTTTATCTTTATCATCTAAATTCATGCAGATATCAGGAAATATTTTCTTTAAAAGTCCAGATATTGTTGAAGAAAGAACCGCCAGAGCATAAAATTAAATCATCAGATTGCTTTCCTCTAAAAAGCACTATGTAGCCAGAGATTTGAACGGCTAGAGAAAAGAATATGATGGTACATGACTTATTCTGGAGATTTTGGATTTGGTTATAGCACTGGAGTCTAGGATTTTAGCCAAGAAAAGAGGGGGTTGGCGGAGAAAGACAGAGGCCTCAACCACTGATAAGACTTAACCAGTGGAAAGGAACAGAGGAACACAGAAGCTACCAAACACCAACTCTCCATCCACGCTAGACACTCAACACATTAAGCACTGTCAGAGGGCTCAGCCTTCTAATTACATGACTTTTTAGGATAATGCTATTGATTGGTAACTTACAAAGTGTCTGAAAACACTTCTTAGCTAAGCAAAACCTTTGCAAGAGCAGCCTTCCTGAGGTTTATTATGTGATTTTGGGGGGTTCTTGTTACATTTGATTTATTATTATTATTATTATTATTATTATTACTGTTGATATTTTCATTACTATTATTATAATACACTTGGTTTAAAAGCATTTTTGTTTTCACATTGTAGATATTTCCTAGATCTCTGGGTTAGATTCCTTCCTCAAAAATTTTACTCACCAGGATTAGGTTATGATACGAGAAATGCTCTCCTTCCAGGCAGACATGGTTCTGAGCTAAAGTGTGTTTTCCCAGCCATAAATCATAGGGCTCAATTGCGCACTTTGTACTCACTGACTTATTCTTTTCCTTGCCCCCGCTGACTTGAGGTTCACATCTCCTTTTTTTCTCGCGTGTTGCTGCTTAGCATGTCTTCAGTAAATAAAGATTTGGATTATTACAGGTCTTTTTTCATGCTGCTCACACTCAACAAGAACCTTCCATTGCTTCTTTCTCCAGTCAGAACGTTTTAAAGACTGCAGGTTAATCCCTCCTTCTTGTTAGATGCTTTTATTCAAGAGCATCCTGATTCTGGAAGATTCAGCTCTCAGAGGTTATTTTTAGTACTCAATTGATTCAAGCATCTTCCAAATTCTCAGGAAAAAAATCACTTCAACCAAGAGATCCTATCAATCACAGCGTGGTTTGCATGCTTATTTAGCTGGTTAGTAATTAAAGGCAGCTAAAAATACCAGGCACGCATGAATGGTGTGGTTTTTATATCTTAGCTCCTTCCCAGAGAAGACGCAAGACCCATCAATCAAACAGTTGGTAGCTGAAGTCATTATCACTGAAATTAAGGTAATTATATACAAATGAATATTAATGAAGTACCTAGTCAAAATTAGGGTCAGTTCTTAACACTTAAAAAGAAATTGTAGAGAATCTAGGTTCAGTATTAATCCATTGTAAGATAACTTAAGAACACGCCTTCATATTAAACTGTTACCGCAGTTACAGAGACTCGAACACATTTATGTCATTTCTTGCTTCAGAGAGAAAGGATTTCACATCCATGTTATCGCTTTTATTTCAAGATTTCCAAATGACCTATAAACCTACATTTAACGTAGTGACACAATACCCCAATGAGAAATAGGCATATTGGTCCCAGACTTTGCAATTTTATAACTTAAAAATAAATCATCATTGAAATTTACAACAAAGTCTTTATTTATAGAATAAAGAGAATATGCCAGATGATCTCCAAGACTATTTTAGTCCTTCCTTTCTATTATTACAGGATTCTAATATGGAATGAGAACAAATCACTTTAAGTACTTTGGAGAAGCGTAAGAGAATACATAGTTTGCCATGTGATCTTTCAGGAAGACATGATTTTTTTAAAAAATGATGACAAGGCAAGACATGTGTAAAGACATTTTGGCTTAGTGGTATAGTGCTTGCCTGGGTTCAAACCTTAGTACCACATAAAAATGAAATAAAGATATTATGTCCACCTACAATCAAATATATATATATATATATAAAACTGGTAGAACTCTTCAAGAACCTCCAAACATGGCTACAGTATCCCACAACTCCAGGGACAATGTGACAATGTGCACACAGGGGACTGAATGGCTCTCCTGGAGTGTACAGTGCACAGCAGGTACAGGTGAAGATGTTGGTCTGTCTACAGAAAGGGCATTAGATTAATCCACTTCATGATATATATACACAGGGGAAAAGATAGGCAGGAAAGAAGGAAGGAAATGAGGGAGGAATAAGGAAAGGAAAAGGGCAAAGGAGAGAGAAAAGAATGAAGGAAGGGAGGTAGGGAGGGAGAGACAGAGGAAATTAAGGAGGGAGGGAGGAATCACTGTTCTGTGACTAAGTCTTCAAAGTAAAGTCCATTTGAACCCAATAGGTCTTTGGTCAGCCATGCCTCAGCCAGCAAACCCACAAGAGGAGTCTCTTAAGTGGTCTCTAAAAGAATCTAAAATCTCAGATGATGCCGCTCCTATTTCAGAATACACAGCCTCTCAAAGCCAGAAAACAGGAATGAGAATAAGAGTGAGGTGAGCTTATTGTACCAAAAGGATCCCCAAATTACAATCTGAAGGACAAAAGTGAAAAGTGATTGAGGAGGGGAGCTTAGGAAAGACAGGAGCCAGGGAGGACATCTCAGTCCCCAAGATCATTCCTCTCAAATCCCACTGGCTCATTTTTCAGGTTCTTCCTTTTCTCCAAGAAACTTCGGCTCCAGGAGAGAGACAGGATCATCACAGACCTGTAATACCTTAAAGAAAAAGGGAAGTTGCTGAGCTGGAGTGTTTGAAAACCTGTCACACTCAGGAGCACAATGTGGAGAAGCTACTTCTCCAGAACTCTGCAATGCCACGATCATTGTGAAGGGTCACGCAGATGGGGAGGAGTGTATTTCCACTGTTTAAAAGTCACATATATAGGTACATTCAGTGTAACAGAAACCAGTGTCCCTCAGACTCTAATGGACACTGTCCACTTCAGTGCAGATTAACAATTCCTACCATTTCTTACTTATTTCCTACTTTAATTCCTTAATTTTCTTAATCCAGATGGACTTGAGAGTACCCTATTGAGGTAAAGTACACCATACTCTCCCCTCAAAATTTTAAGTTTGAAGATGGGGCTGAGAATTGTTGTACTAAACTCAAAACTGTTGGTGAGTAAAAGTTGTGTTCTATTTATCCCTAGCCTGCATATTGTGAATTCTAAAAAAGTGGGTTTGTTTTCCTAAATAAAAATGTTTGTTTTCTAAAAAATTAAATGCATTACCTAATCAATGAACAATAGATAAAGGAAGTATATTTGCAGTACTTGTGGTCATGGCTTGCACAGAACACTTTTGAGAGAGCTACAATACTTGAAGGAAAGTCAACCTGGGCACAGCAGTCTGACCTGCTCATCCTAATACAGAGCTCATGGGTATTTCTGTTGCATTAAGTACCTACTCAGGAAGGAAGATGCCAGGAGAACTTGGAAATATAAGATTTGAGGCAATGGGGGTGTTAACATGAACCCCAGAACTTGCAATCCTCTTGTTTCTCCTCCAAATAGATGCCTAAGAAAGAATTTGGCTAATTCAACAGTGCGCTCATTCAAAATATTTTAAAACATACTCTTTGGGAACTAAGCCACCAATAAATGCATAAGTGATATTTACAGAGATACGCCCTCAAGTCTTTTAATATAACATGCTAGGAAAGAATCCCAAATCACACTTAGAAAAGTCCTGTGTGTCTCCAAATTCTAAATTCCAGGAGTAATTTGCTGTTTTACTAATAGCATCTACATTGAGCTTTCCTCAATAATTTCCATATATATAAAGACAATCCTTATTGTAAAGTGCAATGTAGGAGTGTAGGAAAGGATTTATTGTTAGTTTTAATTTTAATTACACTGTTGTGAAATAGTGTAATAAGTAGACTTAATATAAAATTTGTATGTTTCAAAGTTGCCAATTCCACCCGCATACCTTTTCATTCATTTTTGTACTTTTTTATTTTAAATAACTAATTATTTTTAAGATATACAAAATCACAGGAAATTATATCATAGCCATTTTTACATTCAATGCCAGGTTGAAAAACACATTTACATGCTGTCAAGTGACTTCAGCTCTTCTTTTTGCCTAAAAAGAAAAATACTTTTGGAGATTCAGCAAAATGCCTACTTCTCTCTCTCTCTTTTCCTGCATTTCACCATAGAGATAACTAGTTTCCTACAATTGAGATATGTATCACTCATTATAGTTTCATTATGTTTTATGTATTCATAAACACAAACCCATATACAATATATAACTTTGTATGTCACATAATTTAAAACACTATCCCAGTTTTAACTACTCCCAAATCTCAAATTAGGTTTTTGTTGATTTATAAGCATGCATTTTAATGTAATAGAATATTCCACTCTATGAACAAATCAGTTTACTGATTTATTTTACTTGAGACAAGTTAGGTCATGTTTTGGTCAGTTTTTGCTTTGCTGTGACCAAAACACCTGACAAGAATAACTTAGAGGAGGAAATGTTTATTTGGGCTCATGATTTCAGAGATCTTAATCCATAGACTGTAGATACTTTTGCCTCAGTTCCCAACACAATGCAGCACATCATGGCAGACACTTCTGCCATGTGGAGGAAAACTGTTAGCTCATGTTAGATGAGCGGGGGGGGGAGAGCGGAGAGATGGAGGGAGAGAGAGAGAGAGGGAGGGAGGGAGGAGAAGGAGCTACAGGAAGATGTAGAGCATGACCCTATTGACCTACCTCCTCCAGCCATGCCCCTCCTGACTATAGTTACCCCCCCCCCCCAGTCAGTGCATTGAAACCAGGATGGATGGATTAGGTGACAGTTCTCGTAATCTAATCATTTCACATATGACTATTCCTGCATCAATGGGCATTTTGGGGGGATATCTCACATCCAAACACTAACAGGTCATTTCCTTTTTAATTTTTTTACTATTATCAATATTTATTATAGTGAAGAGCATGGGAATAGATATTTTGTGCATGTGTGAGAATTTCTCTAGTGAACACTTTTTTAGAAGCTGGAATTACTGAGGCATCAGGTATGTACATTTTTATTTTGATTACATGCTGCCAAATTACATTTCCAAAATGACCCTCACTTTGTTCTCACATGCATAAAAAGTATAAAGCTGCTTATTTCCAAACCATTTTTTCAAAATTGAATTTTATCAGATTTATAAATTCCCATACATTTAATGGTTTTAATATTATCATACATTGATTATAACTGCTATATATGTTCTGGTTCAAAATTTTAGTTTATTCTTTTTATAGCAATTTTAATACACACAGTCTATTGCAAGTATGTATAGGTGTTTATATACACACCATGATTTCTCTTGCTTCAATTTTGTCTCAGTTTCCTCTTTTTTTGTATTACATTACATTTTACTTAAGTCCTTTGTTCTCATCCACTAATTTTAAAACAATTTCTTCTTCTTTTTTCTTTTCTGTTTTGTAGCATGTACACTTACCTTCCTCCTGAGTGGCATAGGATACTTTAAATGGTCAGTCTCCTTCTATCTGCCTTTTTTGCAGTCATTTTCCAGTAATATAATTTCACTTTCTTTCTACATCAAAAATAAGTTAATTTTATTCTTATTTTGAAAAATGAATATATATATATAAAGCATGTGTTAATTAATTCATTTGTTTGCCACTTTTTCTTGAATTCTACTTCATCAATCTATTATTTTTCAAAGCTACTCTTTCTTAAAGAATCCATTTAACCATTGTTTCCATAGGAGTTTGTGAATGATGCAGTGTCTTGGGCTTTATTTTCTAAATACATAAATATATGTTTCACTCTATTTTGACCCCATGTTCTTCTTTGTTGTAATTTATTCTAATTTCATGGGTGCGATATCCTCTTTGCCTCATTGAGGATGTTAATAATAGTTTCTTTTCTTTTTCTTTTCTTCCTCCTTCTTTATTTGGTTTTCTTCAAGTTGCCGTTTGTGTTTATTTTTATGCTTTTGTTCCTTGTCAGGGGATCTTCTCCATGGCATCTCATGATTCAAAGTGATACCATGAAGAACTATGAAAGAGATCAGAGGCACTAAGGGGAAGGACCTGGCATCAATTCCAGCTTCATTGGAGGTGAGTGGATGACAGTGTGTTAGGAAGCAGAGCCTCCCCCGCCCCACCACCACACACACACACTCTTGTAGGACGTTCAGGCCTTTCCTGTTGGTAGGCCAGATGGTTTAGGAAACTTCCCGTTCTGGGTGAGTGCATGCTCTCCATGGTTTTGGAAGCCAGGTGGAAAGAGGAACCTGGGGGTTAATTTTGTACATCCGTGAGATGCATGCTCCTTTTCCTTCTGTTACTGTGCCTGGATTGTCCCATTCAGTAAGCATTCATTTTACCTTCCCAAGAGAATAAACCTCTATACTTGGGGGCAGGGATGGCTTAGTTGCCCTAGGTGAGGAAGTGAGAAAAGCATCTACCCCCAACTGATTTTACCAAATCTTCATTTTCTTACCCTCTCCTGTTCACTTTCACTTTCAGAGGTGGGGGTACTAATTTGTCCTTTTCTTGTGTAGGATTCTGGATTCATTCTTATTTCAAGTTTTAAAGAATGAAACCCACAAGAGTTACTGGGTCTATGAAGGGATCTTCGTATAAACTCCAGATTTCTTACCAGGTCTCCTCAGCCTTCCCATTAGTGGGCTTGAAAGCCAAAATTAACACCTGTCCTCTGCTTCATAGCTGCTCCCCTTTCCTAATTTGCCCCAAGTGATCAAAACATTGGGTCATGTGCTCCCTGCTCTTCCCTTTTCTTTTAAGAATTTACCTATGTATTTAAAATATTTGTAAGAGACTTTTGGTTAAATTTTATCTAGCTTTTAAAAAAATGTTTGTTTTAGGTGGATTTCACAGTTATCTTAGTCCATCATCTTCCAAGAGTGATACCACTCCATTCATCTGAAAATGGAGATTGTCAATGAATGAGAAGTTTTCTTTGTGCTCTTTCTACTAATGAGCCATTACTGTCCACATTTCACACAGGAGAAGATAAACCCAGAGGGATGAATTACTCCCTGAAGACCTCACAGAGCTGGGATTTGAAACTGAGTTTGTCCAACTCCAACACCCATTTATAAACCACCAATGTTCTACAGGCATTAATAAAATCTACAGAGGAGTGTGAGCTGCCCCAATGGGACACAAGACGTTGGGGGTGGGTCGGTGCGTGTGCCTGTGTACCTGTGCATGCACAGGTGTGGGAAGGGAGTGTTTAAGACACGGTGCTATCATGAATCTTGGTTCAGGAAGTGCCACTTCTCACTGATTTGTCTCTTTTCTTTCAGCTCATTCAACAGAGTCTAATAAACACCTATTTCCCTTCTCCCTGACTTTCTATTTATTCAGTGTTTTCTGAGGAAAATGCCCATTGTGTTCAGGCAATGAATGTCACAGCATGCACACTGCTTTGCAACACTGGGGACTCAGAACAATAATTTTACTTTGAAGTGAAGAAGTGATAGGGACAGGAAGGATGAGAGGGCTATGCAGAGATATCACAGAAAATAAGTGTGTGTGTGTGTGTGTGTGTGTGTGTGTGTGTGTGTCTGTAAGTTTCTAAGAGAGCCACACTATGTGTAATATTGCACTTCATTGAAAAACTTGTCATTAATACAGTGCATCTATAGGTCTTTCAAAGTCAGAAGCTTCCTCATAAATGTGCTATCAAGTGTCTCTCATAAAGGTTTCAGACTGCTCCATAATATACTTGGTTGAGCTGAAAGGGTTATTCATTGGGTAAACATAAATTTATTCTATGTTTTATCTTATTTCCAAGAGAGTGGTGTGGTCTTAGAAAAAAGCTTTGTTTTATTTATCAGCCATAAGGAATCATAGATTTTTACTTCTCAAAGATATCTGTTCCTTTTCTTCCTCCTATGGGAAATTCAAGGTCATTGCTCAAGCTCACTAGCTACATTTTATACTTTTGATGCATTTATCAATGTAGCAGCTCTATGACTTGTGCACAGTAGGTCCACAGTATGTACTTCATTAGCAATAAAGAGTCTTGTCTCCTTGGAAAAACAGAATTCACACTTAGTTACAGTTTTCTGGCTGTGAGCAGCTGGCCTAGCAGATGGAACAGAAGATCAGATCGAGTGCACAGCCAGGTCCCAGGAACTACTAGAAGAATCCACATTATATAGCCCTTCCCCCAGATAAAGGAAAACAAGAAAGATCCAGACCAACATTCTTCATATGAATGCTTGTTCGTCATGTCTCAGCTAAAGTTACCTCCTTATTAAAATCAACCACGACAACTCTGACTAAAACAGGGTCCACTTCTTCCCCTCATCCCTCCAGTGATCTTTCTGTACCTGCTTAGAATTTACTAGAATATGTAGTGATTATCTTTTTAGTTGAGTTATAACTGTCTTTCTTTCTAGACTAAAAGCATCATGAGGTAAGGGACCACATTCTCTTCATATTTCCCCCAATTAAGAAAAGATTCGATGTTTATTTAATGAATAAGTAATTCAGTGGAGTTATTCTTTCTCCTTCCTCTTCTTTAATCCAGAAATTAGAACTGTTCTTGTGAGTATAGAGCAGCCACTCAACTTGCTACACTTCATTTCCTTGCTAGCACAAACATCTGAGGCTGTACACCCAGGGAATCATGTTTCTGAGAGTTATGGGGTCTCTCTGCTGTGAAAATGCTCTTTCCATGTAAAATCTTCCTGTGCTCTCTCTACTGCTCAGCAGCAGTTGAGAAGCAAGTCACTTGTGCAAACCCTGAAAGACTACTGATAAAAAAAGAAGGATGACATTTGCTTCTGGCTGTTTCACTCAAAGGTATGTGCCTGGGAGTCAGAGAAAGATATCATGAGCCATAGGAAGTGTGAGAGCTCTCTGATGAGAATGCAGGAGAAGGGTATTCACAGGGTAGGCGCACTATTCCCTTGTGATTGGCAAGAGAATAGCTCACAGATAGAAAGATGAGTGCATGGGAGTTGGTGGGAGAGGCCAGGAGACAGATTGCAGTAAACTGACTCTCATTTCACATGTGCTGTGACCTTGAATATTCCCAGAGCTTCTGCATAAGTTACAGTCCCGTGGTAAATAGAACTGAGGACTAGGCGTCACTGCCAACATTTGCAAGGAAGGATTAGGTTAGAGAGGGAGTTTAGAACACTGTGGGTGGATGAATCCCATCAAGCATATATTTCATTTGACAAGAAAGATAAAAAAATAGGTAAATAAAAGATTTCTAGGAAGGATACCGGTTGGAGGAAGGGAAGAAAATTGCCCTAAATTTTGTTTTATTTCAGCTGAGATTTCACAGAGAAAAATTCACCAGAGAAATTAGCTGCCTCCTAATCAGTGTTCCAATGCAGCCATTTATAGTGCTTCCTGCTGCTCATTGCCCAGGTAATTACTTTTCATCAACCTAAAATTCTCCAGTACTTTCAACGGGAAAAGCTAGTCTTCACTTCCCCACGTGTTAGAAGTCAGTTGCAAAATGTTATTGACCTAGTTCTGCTGTTGTCTTCCTCTTGGGTGCACGTGCATGTGTAAGAGAGTCCTGTACATTATTTCCAGTTGCTTTCATGGATATTTAAGAAAATGTTACTTAGCAATATGGATGGATAAAGAGATGAATGGATGTGTAGGAGGATATATTATAAATGGGGAAGCGGATGAAAGAATGCTATGTACCCAGATTAACTTCATTTATCACATTCATTCATTCATTCAACAAACACTGAAAATAAGGAATTTTCTTTTTTTTTTTTTTTAATTTCAAATGGGCAGTTTATCAGTTGAGAAATTCATTGGAGTGACATAGATGAAGGAGTTGATTATAGAGCACTGACTATGATATTTTAATCTGTTAAACAGGCTATGCATGGCAGTTGCTTTATGATATGGTGCTGGGGTCTGAAATCTATTTGATGGGGCCCCAGAAAAGAAAGATGGATTTGAAGCTCTACCAGAAAAAGACACACAGCAATAATGGGATATGCCGGAACCCAAGATGATAAACAGCACCATCTAGCAATCTCTAACTGCTCTGAATCCTTCAATTTTGATCATGTGTGGGACCCACAGAAGAAGGTAATGCCCTTCTTTCTGGGACTCAGCATTAATTTGACCCAGGAGTTGGAGAAGCTGTAGAAGGAGTTCCAGGGCTTGTTGAAGTGGCTGCATGCCTGGGTACTGTCTCTGGCCACCAGGGTGAGCCATCAAACCTGTGACCATAACTTCAACAGCACCTAAACCCATATCACCTTCTGAACATAAAAAGATCTTCCAGAAATTTCTTTGGTGGGTAATTTTAACCTAGACTTGTACATGGTAGTTTTGGAGAATGGAATGATCTAGAGAGAAGCCCAGGGAGGGGTGGTTAAGGGCTTAAGAAATAATTCATGGTGAGCACTGTAACTTTGGCTCCTATTCATCTCAGCCATGAACATTTACTTTTTTTATAACATTCAAGCTAGCACTAGCTAGCTCAGCTTGGATATCTTCCTCCTGAAATTTAGAACTATCTGGCTGATGTGTATATTGCATGAAGAAAGAAAAAAACAATACCTAATATATTTACATGCTCAAAACAATGAAGTATGTAATGAAAGAATAAGAGGTTCAAACATGAGAGCCAGGTGTGGTGGTGCACACCTGTAATCCCAGTGTCTCAAGAGGCTGAGGCAGGAGGATAGCAAGTTCAAAGCCAGCCTCAGCAACAGCGAGGTGCTAAGCAACTCAGTGAGACTCTGTCTCTAAATAAAGTACAACATAGGGATGGAGATGTGGTTCAGTGGTGGAGTGCCCTTGAGTTCAATCCCCAGTACCCCCAAAAAACCAATAAACCAACCAACCAACAACAACAACAACAAAAACACTATGAGAAACACTGTAGTGTATATGTGTAGAATGGACAAGGTTATTAATATCAACTTTTCCCCATAAACTTCATTTGCATTAAATGTGGCTCCAAATGAGTTAGGCTTCATTACAATTCCACAATAGACCTGCTGGACCAAATTTCCTTTTACCTCTTATCATCACAGTAATTATAGACGTTTCAAACCACAAGACCAACGCATCTGTGTCCAGTTCATGAATTTGTTCAGCTAAATGTCTAACATTATCATGGGCCAATCAATAGAAAAAAATTAAAGTAAAATTAATCTGATTAAATAACTTAGAAATTAACACCAATTCCTCCTTTTTTATAAGTTCAAAGATTCCAGGATTACATTGTCTGGGGGAAAAAAAAATGTGGTCCCAGAGATTGTTGAATTCTCTCTTTTTTTTTTAAGTTGTATATGTACTCAATGCCTTTATTTGTTTTTATAGTGGTGCTAGGATTGAACCCAGTGCTTCATACTTACTTGCAAGGCAAGTGTTCTACCACTGAGCTACAACTCCAGCCCTGTTGAATTCTTATATTTGCTTATTTTCCTAAATTTAATTTCTCCATTCTTCCTAGTGTGTAGTCAGAATTCCTTGGGTTCTATAATGCACTTTTCTGGAGGACTCCCCAGCAATTCTGACTCTCTGTGTTTCATTCTGTTGATTCCTTAGGGAAAAGAAAGATCACTGGATGTACTCTCCTGAATGATTCAAGGAGAAAATACTGTTTTCAGCAGCCCATAGAAGGTGCTTCTCAGCCTGATTCTAGATTTACTGGTTAGATATCGGCAGTGGCATGCAGTTAGAAATGTAGATATTCAGAGCCCACAAGGCTTCTCTCATAGAAATGCACTGCCCTGTGTGAGGAAGGCAAAGAAAACACACTGTTTCATACATATTGTTCTCCACCACAATGTATCCTATGTGGCCATTAACTAATTTTCTCCTGCATGTCAGTTGAAGACTTGATTTACAGTAGCTTCAATAAATGGAGGATTGTATCACAAGGAATTGACAGGAAAAGAACTTTTGGTATTTGTTTAAAAGCACATTTCAAGGAATCCCCCGGCCCCCGTGCTGTGATTTTGCCAAATTTTGTCTTACTAAGAATACATAAGATTTTCAGGATGGCTCTTGCAACTTCAGAATCCATGTTCACATCAGAGGGAGATTAGGATAAAAGACAACACACCAGTTGCATCATTCATTGACATTAGTCCTAAAAAGCAAATATTTTCCCAGAACACCTAGCTGACTTTATATATATATATATATATATCTCCAAAGAAAGATTATATTCACATGAGCAGCCTACAACAAGGGCCAGGGGATGGGCAGTTTGTCAGGAAAAAAGGTAATTGGATACTGGATAGTCAACTAACGACTTTAACTATATTTGCCTTAATAATTACAGGTTCCTTCATAGCAAGCATTAAGTTTGATATTTCTTTCACATTCTCTTTTACCTTTTTTTTTATATATCCTCATTCACATTCCCCAAACATAATTGGGAGAAAATTGGCCTGTGATCCCTGATGACACATTTAAATTAAAAATGAATCAGCATTAGTCATAAAGGTACTTACAGACGTGATAACTTAATATTTTAAATTGATGATCAGATTAATATAGACACTGCTCAGAACAAGATTAGTCAAGTAAACTGGTATAACTAAAAGAAAAAAACAAACAAATAAAAACAACAACAAAAGGCCCAGGTGCATACATACTTGGCCAAATTTTGAGGTTTATACAAAATAAATATTTTATAAGCATATGGGCTCGGAAACAAATTTTACCTAAAATAGGAAATGAAATACATTGGCATGAATGATTTTACAGACCATGGGAGAATGTCAAGAGATTTTTGAGGGATGAAATAGAGCTGTTCCTCTCTATTCTTTTTCTTGACACTAATAAATATAGAAATATAAGCTCAAGTATTGTTTAAGAAATGAAAGAAGTAACCACTACCGTCAAAATATGATGTATAATTTTCAACTTGGAAGAGAAATTTAGACAAAGTAAAAAATAGTAAAGGACACTTTTGTTTTCATAGAAACAGAGCAAAATAGGGGTTGGATATAGATTCCTAATTGCAGCTAGAGGTAAGGAGCCCACATTATGTAAGCCATTTTCTTCCTTGGTGTCTTTTTAATGTTGGGGGGCAACAGATTGGCCAACAAGTTAGAAGATGCAGATAAGAGACTAATATTGAGCTGTTATACAGGACAGGAAAGCAAGGAATGGGAGTTGACTCTCCAGAGGACCAGAAAGCAGGATGAGAGAAGCCCAGTTCCTAAAGGAAGGAGAGGTGCAGAGACCTGAGCCCAATGCTGGTCTCCTCACTCACAAGCATTTGTCGAATGTCAAACTGTACAGGGTAGAAACTGAGGCTAAACAGAAAGCCACTAAAATCTAGAGCTGAGTTTTCAACCATTGTACTGAGGAAATAAAATTAAAACACAGGACCTGCCAAGAATGTCTTGTTTGGGATCCCTAGAAATCTACCTCACCCCCAGAAGTATATATAAACCGAAGGTCAATGAAGTCTTTCAACTGAGCCACAGTCAGTGTCTGACTGGAATAAAGGAATGGGTGATAAGTTCCTATTTATGCCTAGAGTAGAACATGGCAAGCTCTCTTTGGCGAAATATGCAGTGTCAAGAATTCAATAAAAAATGAGCGAGCATACTAAAAATCAACCTATATCTTTCTATCTATCCTATGACTCATCCACTCTCTGTCTGCCTATACCCAAAAGAAATATGCATTGAAGGATATATACAATAGTGTTTATGCCAGTGTCATTTATAACAACTCAAACTTAAAAAAAAAAACTTGAATGTATATCCATCAAGAGTAGAATGGATAAATAGAGTTTATGATAGACCATTAAAAGTTATACAAGAAAACTACAAACTTGGTCCTTATAATACAATTGAAGAATCTCTCAAAAAGAAAATAAATACAAGAATCCAGATACAATTATATGCTATATGATTCCTTTCATATAAACTTCAAAGCAGAAAAACTACAGTGATATTAGTCTGAACAGCTACCACCACATCAAGGAATGGCACATGGTAAGAGGGCATTTCACTATTAAGAATACATCTTAATATGGGTGGTAGTTACTTGGGTATATTCACTCTGAAAATGACATTGAATTCTATACTTAAGATTTGTAGTTTTCCAAATATTTCTATTAGTGGTTGTCAAAAATTTTTGAACAAATAAAAAAAATCCATCATCAAAATTAATGAAAAAAATGTTTTTGTCCTCCTAATTAAGGCAAAGACTGAGATTCATTATCTAAAAATTTAATTTACACTGTTGCCAAGAGTCACAGCAAGATGAAAATAACAAAGACAGATTAAAAACAAAGACTTGGACAGATAGTGTCAGCAACATATCAGAAATAGTGATCCTTAAAACAATAGTCCAATTATGCGGAAATCATAAACACTGAATAAGGAAATTACTACGTGGGAAAATTTCTACAGTAAATATATACCTGTCATGGATCTGGGTTCTAAACCCACTAATCTAAAGCATATAAGAAAAGTCAGAAATGGAATTAGTAGTATAAAAAGGAATCTGTCTTGGTGAGAGACTAAAAAATATTGTCACATAGTTTGTAGCTCAATTAGATGAAAATGATGGATAAAGTATTAGAATAATATAATTGATATATTAAGTTAAATAGAGGACATCAAAAATTTCTCTTATAAAATATGCTTTTCTAATTGTGTTTCCATATACCTACAAATAAAATACAACAGTTGTAATCATAAATTCTCTACTCATGCTGTAATAAAACCAGAAATTTATTGCAAAATGATCTCAAAACCTAATCTAACCACTTGTAAATAAAAACAAGACCTTCTTCTAAATTATGTTTAGATCAAAAGCTAAATCAAAGATCCTGTTACAAGTTATTAAAATTAGCCACAATCAGATTATTATGTATCATAGTAATCTCATGGCAGCCATTTAGTCTCTTACAGGTATGGTTGAAAGTTTACAAAGAGCAAAATTCATTTACTTAATTATATTTTTCATTAAATATGAAACAATGAAATATTCAACATGAGGAAAGTTGCATCAAAACAAACCTAATAAATAAATAAATATTAAATGCAAATATAGTGAAAGTTTCTTGTGCACCTGAAAACTTTAAAAACAAAACATTGATGACATCTATGCAAGCATATTAAGTATATTAATCAAAGATAAGAAAAGGAAAATTCCATGCTGCAATGTGATGAATGCTCAGAGGGCATAAACATCATGGTCTTTTAAGATGGCCTTATAAGCCTGCTCATTCTCTGATGAATTGTGATGAGTTTTGGTTTCCTCCTTCAGTCTGATCAAACTGTGCTCTACATAGTGGAATTTAAAAAAATTTACAAGATCACCCCTTCTAATTTACAGCACTGCTGCAGATTTTTCCCTATTGTTATTATCTATTAATAATTTAATCAAAGGCAGTATTTTTGTTTGTTGCTTTAGGTGGTGGTTGTTGCTGCTGCTGTCACCCTGTAAACTTTTTTAATCCCTTTTTCTGTTTATTTTCAAAAGAAGTTAAAAGCTTATGGGACAAAAACAATAGAAATCAATATGCTGCTTTATTACACACTGAATATTAGCCTTACATAATGGGACTCAGAGGAGTCCAGAAGGCTGGCTTAATCACTTGACCTGGCCAACTTTCTTACCTGCATGGCCCTGTCTTAATTCTGGCCACCTCCTAGAGGACAAAGACCCCAACACCTCACGCAGGAAGGTTGAAAGAAAACGAGGATGAGCAATTTACCCAAGCCTGGAGCCTTGAGCTGAACTGTTTGGAGGTAAGACACCTGTATGTGTATCATTTTAACGCACACTGACCTTGCCTGTTAGTAAACAGAGCTTTCCCAGCATCCTAGCCCCTGATCAACCATATAAGCAACTCCTCCTGGGGAAGGCAGGATGGTCAGAGAGGAAGAAATCTGCTTGCAGACACTCCAGAGTCTTCCCCAGATGACTGTGGCCTGGGGCAGCAAGGGCTACACTTAGCTGAATAATCAATACACAACACCAGGGACTTGGTGTCAAGAGCAAGAACCAAGCACTAAACATGTTGATGTGGCTGGGGTTTGCTCCTCCCGATTTATAGCATGTGAATGATCAACCTGATTTTACTCACGTACATAAATGGTTCCTAATGATTGCTTAAATAAGGACAGCTCTGCTGCAAGAGCACTTTATAAAAGCAAATTTCCTCCGAATAGATGGTGCCTTGAGAACAATCTTTTTCTAAGCCTTGGTACAGAGTGGTGAGTTGAGCGAACTGTATTTTTATATATAACTGTGAAAAACAATTAGTTCTTTTCAGTAAATGAAAAGGCATCTCCAAAGGAAATTCTTTAGAAAATAGTTCATCAACCGAAGCCTAGGGGAATTACAGGGAAATAACTGTTGTGCAGGATTTAGAAACATTATTTTTTTCTGCTGCCAATTAGTAAAACAATATATTTAACCCCTGGTCTTTATCACTTGTGGGGTGGGTGGGACCATTGCTTTTCTTCTCTGTCTTATTCCCCCAAAGATTTGTGGGGACACCAAGTGCTGAAATGATGAAGATGAATGAAAACTCTCAAGTCTGTCAGAGGCAGATCCATAAGCATGTGTAATTCATCTTGTGGTTTCTTCTACTGAGACTTTATTGCAGGGATTTAAAAATATCAGTGAGAATTCTGGCATGTGGAATCATCAACCAGAAATAACTTTGCATCAAATCCCCACATGGTCTTTCTGATTGGCAGGTATGCCCAGGCTGCACAGTAGTATTTCCTTGCTCTCAGACTTGGTCAGCTCTCTGTAAAAAAAGGAGGCAGCACTTTTAACTAAAACTCTCCAAGGTAAGGGATCTTAATGCAGATTCAGCTCCTATCAGTAAAGATCCCTGCTCTATAGATAGCAAGCGAGTTGTAAAGGACTTCCTGGCTGTCTATAGTGGCTACTGTAGAATATAAAATTTTAGGACTGAATGGAACTATAGGAAGCTTTTGTCATTATTGTTGTTCATTCATTTTGCAGAAAAAAAGCTAAAGTTTAAGAAATGTAAATGTCTTGACAAAGGTCACAAAGCTAGACAGTTCCTTCAGAATTCTTGACTCACAAAAGGTATTTGTTAATTGTATCAATATTTTTATCATGCGCAATAGGATTGTTTTATTAATTAAATATGTCACACTGCTTTGCTTGATTATTACTAAAAAAAAACACTCTCATAATCTTTAGAAATGATCAATGTTCCAGAAAACATAAGATAGGCATTGTTCACATATTCAAAAGGAGAAGGAAGATTGTGGAAAAACAGTCGTCCCTCCACAACTGTGAATTCTACATCCATGAAAGCAACTGATCACAGATCAAAAATGTTATTTAAAAAGACTGCCTCTGTACTGAACATGTACAGACTTCTGAGGGTCATTATTCCCTAAACAATACAATTACAGGAACTGTTTAGATAACATTTACACCTGAACTAGGTGCTATGAGTACTATGGAGATGATTTAAAGTCTACGGGAGGTTGCACACATGTTATATGCAAATACTACACCATTCCCCCCGAAGGAACTCAGCCATTCACGGGTTTTGGTGCCAGTGGGGTATCCTGGAACCAACCCCATAGGGAGACCAAAGGGTTGCTGTAACTGACTTGCAAGTTCTTGCTGGTAGCTTCAACAGGACAAGCAGGATGGCAGGGGCCAATAGTGAATCTTGAGAAGAAAAATACCAGCTCACGGGTATTTATTTTTATCTCATTGCTCTGATGAAAGTTGTTGAATTAGGTGTTTCTTAGTGTTAGAAAAGCACTTTAAACTTTCTTATTCATTATGCTTCCTCAATAGTATAACAAAATGTCAGCCAGAGCTCTTATGTGTTTCAAATTATTTTAAAGCTGCTTGAAACACATGCTCAAGTTGGGATGTTTTCTGCTTCTTGTCAGTCTTCATAGCACTTCCAGGTGACCCCATTCTGGATTCTTCCCCTGGTTCAATATGCTTAGCCCACTAACTGACCCCAAAATGTAGAATATGTTTATCAGATGGAATCCTTGGTAAAGTTGGAAAGAAGCATTGTCAAATATGGATTCCAAATGATCTTGAAAGTTTGTCCTGTGGTTTTCTAAGCTAACAATGTAAAATCTGACAATGATAAATGCTTAGAGTCCCAATTTTGGGGTCAAAAGTTCATTTAGTAGCTCAATTCACAATAACTAAACTGTGTGACCAACCTAGATGACATTCAATAGAAGAATATATATATATATATATATATATATATATTACTCAGCTTAAAGAAGAATGAAATTATGGTACTTACAGGTAAATGGATGAAGTTGGAGAATATGATGCTAAGCGTAGTAAGCCAGTCCCACAAAACCATAGGCCAATGTTTTCTCTGTTAAGTGGATGCTGATCCATAATGGGGGGGCAGGCATGGGAAGAATGGAAGAACTTTGGATTGGGCGGAGGGCAATGAGGGGAGTAAAGGGGGTATGGGGGTGGGAAAGATGGTGAAATGAGACAGACATTATTACTCTTTATAGATGTATAATTGCACAAATGGTGTGACTCTGCATCATGTACAGCCAGAGATATGAAAATCTATTCTCTATTTGTATACAATGAGTTGAAATGCATTCTGCTGTCATGTGTAACTAATTAGAACAAACTAACTAAATAAATAATAAAATAAAAATGTTTTAAAAAGAAAACAAAAGTCCATTTGCATCTGTATAGAGTGAGGGAGACCATAGATTTCTAAAGGATTTTTTTTTTTAAACAGATTCGGTTTGAATCAATTCTGTGATCTCATTACATTCTAACGCTGAGTTTGTATGAATTCACACAGAAGAGTTTACTTAGTCTCAGGAAGTCTGAAGTTCAGGCCTGCATTATGAGTTTGGATGTCATGTTTTGGGTGCATTAAAGATCATGGAGCAGAGAGGGAAGGGTGCAAGGCAGCTTGGGACGCCTTTGAGTCTAGAGACTCGTATGAAAAGTTTTGACTGAGGGGAACCCAGTCTTTCATCAAAAATTCCTTCATATCCAACATTCTGATCATTGTATAATACCTCCATTGCATGAGAACAAAGGTATAAACAAGTATATCCATGGTAAGAATGGGAATGATCTAGAGTATAGTGAGAGAAACAGGAATGATTCTTCACAGTGGAGTGGCAGGTGAGCATTTGAGGTGGTTTAAAATCTGAAATATTTAGGAATATTTAGCTTGGTTAGCAAGGCTAAAGAAAAGAGCCAGCCAACTAAATTAGCTTGACAGTATCTCTGTCTTCCTACAGATACACCACATTCACTTCATTTCCACAACTTTGCTTCTTCCACTGCCCCTTCAGGAATGCTACCTCTCAGAACTGCTGCTTACCCTTCCAGACTTTCTGCCAATAGCCTTTGCCATCAGGCCAGCCCACAGGTTATGCCTCTGCTGGCCCCGAGAATAGGTATTTCCACCAGACTTGCTGTATGATCTATAAAATCATCAAATACTTCTATCACAATCAATTTATCATACTGAGAATCATCTGCCTTTTAGAGCATCAGCAAATCATCTTTCTCCAGCCCAGGCCAAGCTTTGTACCAGAATGAGCACACCCAAGCTCAGCAAATACTTCAGAGAAAGTCAATTATTCCATTTCCTTAATGAAGGTCCCAGCTATGTAAACTGAGAGGCCTTTATTTGTTTCTTAGTTTCTCCATCTTAGAAAGCAGGTTTCTTTCTGAGAAACCACCCTGACCTCCTAACCCTCTTCCGGGCCTGAGTAAGAAGGCAGCTCACATGTCTGGTGAGACCCATGGGTCAGATAGAGTTCTGGGTCCCCAAAGGTAGCCCGGCATCCAGAATAACCTCTGTTCCACTTCTAGCCAGTTTGTTCACAAAGTCTTGTCATAGAATAAACATCTTTGTGTCCTTGTATTCGGAAAATGGTCAAGGTATCCTGCTTTATCATTTGGCTTCTCTCTCTCTCTCTCTCTCTCCCTCTCTCTCTCTCTCTCTCTCTCTCTCTCTCTCTCTCTCTCTCTCTCTTCCTCCTATCCATTACAAAGCTGCTAAACAGCCTCAGGCAGGGGCAGTGTTTCTTTGGGCTTGGTGTTGCATGTCCCAGTGGCTTCCTCCCCTGGGAAAAGCAATCTTTCCTGTCAAACAAACCTTTATCTTGTTGCAAACAAGGCTCCTGGATGGGACCTGCCCAGGGAACAATCAGCATGCTGGCCATTGCTTTCAAAGCAGTATCATAGTAATGCAGGATCTCATTAGAACACCTTTGCTGGGAGCTAGAGGTTTCTTCCCAATCCAAATGGAGATTGTGGTGTTCATTATGTGTTCAGAAGTGCTGCTTCTCTGTACCATAAAAGGGCCTGAGGAGAGAGAATCTTTTGACCTTTGTAATTGCTACAATATTACGTGGGGTTCTTTCTCCATTTGAACAGAGCAATAAATATTGCAGAGCTGTACATTTTTTTCCTCCTAAAATGCAATTAAAATGCATGGAAAAAAAAATCTTCTGAAGACATTTCAGTGATACCACACAGTCCAACCTCTGGAGGGGGTATATTTGGAGGGATTGTGCTGCTGGTGGTGGGACCCAGGGTCCATTTGGGATAATTTCCAGCAACTGGCTGGGGGCCTCAAGTTGCAGAATTAGCTCATCTAGGGCTCCGGCTCCTAGTTTCAGACTCATTAAGACTGTCTTGTCAGGGTAGGTATGTGATCAGTTTCTGGACTGCAAACTAAGCCCAATAAATTGCTGAACTCGGCTTAAAAAAGTTAATTACCAAATCTGGTGCATGTGGTGCAGAAAAAGGACAGAAACTACAAATTAATGTGCAGACCAGCAGTTTTTTTTTTTTTAAATTAACTTCAAAAAATATAAATATTCTACTAGTTCTGCTTATGCCTGAGCCCTGTCTAGATTAGCCTCCCAGTTTCTATCTCTTTTCTATTTGCCTGCCAACCTATTTCCTTGTTCAGTTCTCATACAGGTACCTGTGAGGATATGCTTCAAAACAGGTGTGTGTGGCTTTTCCAGACACCTTAAAATTTTCCACATTCAAATTAGTTCATAATTTTTCCTGAAGGGCCACACTTTTTATGACAGATATTACTTGATATATTTTGAAGTTTTTATTTTCTAAACTGGTGCTATGGAAACTTATGGTTATAGTGTCCACGGCAGGGCACGTCGTCATGCATCTGTGCCTGGCCCATGGTGGCCTGTGATAGGAGGTAATGAGACCATGTAGACATTCTTCTGCACTAGGGGCAACTTTGGAGAGTGACTAGGAACACTCCCCTCCTACTCTATTCCCCTTCACCATGGTCCAGGTTTTGTGGAGCAGAGTGAGAAAGCGGGTCCTGATCTTCAACTCAATTTCATTCTCTATGTCTTCATGGGTTGAACATAAATAGGGCAATGTCAGCCAGATACATTTGAAAAATCCAACTTTCCTGGGTTGCGTTTAATCATACCCAAATAAATAAGAGCTGAGCCAAGGGTGTGCTAGAGTATTATAAACTCTGCAAAATTACCTTTCTTTTTTTTTATTTATTACTGGGGATTGAGCTCAGGGGCACTCAACCACTGAGCCATATTCCCAGGCTTATTTTGTATTTTATTTAAAGACAGGATCTCGCTGAGTTGCTTAGCACCTCGATTTTGCTGAAGCTGGCTTTGAACTTATGATTCTCCTGTCTCAGCCTCCTGAGCCACTGGGATTACAGGTGTGCACCATAATGGCATATATTTTGACACCTATGGTGACTAGCACAGGTCCTGGAATTAAGGCTGACACTTGGTCCTTGATTGAAATTAAAGGAAGAAACAAAGAAGAGATCTCATAATCTATTAACTTTTGAGTTCACAGTATAGTTAAAGAAAAACATGCTCAGAGACTGATATTTAAATGTCATGTCTTAGGAAAAGAACATTTGGCCTTCTACATCCATGGGTTCTGAGCACCAAAAATATTTGGGAAAAAAAGGACCTATATTGAACATACATACCTTTTATTTTTTGGTCATTATTATTCCATAAAAATTAAGTACAGCAAATATTTACATAGCATTTGCATTGTATTAGATACTACAGAAATCTAGAGGTGACTTAATGCATGTGGGAGGATTCTGTAGGTTATATGTAAATACTATGTCATTTCATGTAAGGGACATGGCATCCTTAGAGCCAAGTGTCCATGAGGATCCCAGAACCAATTCCCCATGTATCATGAGTGACAACTGTATATGCAAACAGCTTAGGGGTCACTGAGATGGAAGCAGGTAGCAGGATATAGTAGGGTTTAAATGTTGAAGAAAGAGTTTGACAGGTTTCACATGCTCAATCTATTGTTTCATGTAGAACATTTCCCAGAAAGTTACTCTGTTCCTAATTTCTCCAGCCAAAAAGAACTGGCATTTCCAGAGTGCCTACTGGGAGGCAGGTGCATGCTAGGTGCTCCAACTTGTGTGTTATCCTTCAGTTTTGTTGTGTAAATAAAGTCTACAGAAGCAGAGTCCTACCGATTGAATAGATACAGAGATGGGGGCTGAAGAAATGTAGGTCACTTCCCAAATGCACAGTAGTCAAAAGGAGCAAACTAAAGCTTCAAATCTAATTATATCTTAAACACCAAAACCCTTGATCCAGCCACACCAGCATGCTTTGCAACCGGAGAACAGAAGAAATAAAATCCTGTCTTCTTTGCCAGAAAGACAATCTATATGTTTAATCTCCCCTCCTCCTGATTTTCAAGTGTTGCATTATTTCATGGGTACTTAAAAAAATTAATGCCTCCCCATAACTTGTGTTTGCTTTATTAAAAAAGAAATGGAAAGAAAGGAAAGCCTAGAAAAGAATCAATCACCACTACCTCCTCCTGTCTTCTCCAATTTATCCTGGAAAGACTTTGCAGTTGGCTAATAGTTACAACATCAACAAAATAACTTCTCCCTCTTTCCTCATTAAACTAAAGGGAAAAAAAAATCCATTGATGCACTGTATCCTTGTTGACTGGTGGCTCATTACAGAGGCTAATAAGAGAAAATACATTCTCATATACTGATCATTGGAGCTCAGAGAATCTGAGGAGAGCCACCTGCTGAGTAAGTCTCCATTTTCACTCTGACTTTGTATGTATTAGTCTGGTCAATTTCCCCAAGCTGGCCTGATTAGGAAAGTTTTATTAAAACAAATGGAAATGAGATTTAAAGTTAGTAGAGAAAAACAGAAGCTGAGCCTAAAATACCCACATAATCTTTGCCCTTGGCCAGATGTGCTGACCACTTGGCAGAGGTCTGTGGCAGAGATTGCAGTGTATTGAATGATGTAAAAATGATATATACTATATGAATCAATCTCTCTCTCTCTCTCTCTCTCTCTCTCTCTCTCTCTCTCTCCTCATACCCACCTCAGTTAAATTCTTTGGCTTTCTTTGTCTCCTAGTTATATTTTAATCAGTTTTAGGCTATCCATGACTTCATGGGCAACATTGTTTCACATTCTTAAGGTCACTAATAGGACTTTAAATGAGGAAGAACTAAACCTTGATACATTAAGCTCCTGAAATTTTAGGGTTGTCTTTTACTGTAGATAATGCTAATTTAACTAATATAAACCCCTTAATAGCCATATAAGGATGTTTTTTAGAAGACATAGAACTCTAATACAATCATATTTCAAACTACTTGCAGCAAGATACTGAAATAAATATCAATCTGCATATCTATCTAATCATTATATAGATACAGATCTGTTCCTTTTCAAAGAAAAACTGACACACACAAATTTGGCACAAAGCTTATTACATAATAGGTTCCAATAGAGATTTTTCATACTTAAATGGATTGAAAACATAACCAAATTAAACAAAGATGCTTGGGAGATTTACTTGCAATTCATTTAATAGCTTATCAGTAAGAATTTCCAGACATAATGTAATATATAAACAAAGCAACTAAATAAAATAAATAGGGGAAGAGAAATAAGGTCACTTAACAGCTACATTTGGGGAATTCTCCATGAAAAGTTTTCCTTAAAAACCTGAGCACAAATCTCCTTAATTCAAGTTAGAGCAAAGTCAAGAAAAAAAAATTCCAAATTTGATAAAAGTGTCAGTGCAAATTCTGAGTCCCTTGTAGAAAACAAGACTCTGGGGAACCTGAGTCTCTTCAACAAAAAGTTTTGAAAGATAACAACAAGTAAGCCATTTTGCAAAAGTAAAGGGTGAATAAGGCCTAAGATGTCCCAAAAGAACTCCCTAATCCAATGGAAGGACAGACTCAGGTATGGCAACTTCAATACGGTGTAGTAAGGGTGAAAGTGGTGTACAGGGGACAACAGGAATGTGAGCAGATCACAGGATTTTTTTAGAGGGGCTGACACCATAGCAGACTGGGCCTTTTTCTCTATAGTCCCATTGTGCTGCAAACCCAGTACAGGTCAGAAAAGCTACATGTACCATTTGTATTTTTATAATTGTTACTAAGAGAAAAATCTATTTAAAAAGAACTAAAAATAATAGAAATTACCCCAATCAGATCAAGAATGAAAAGTTCCTGAAAGATTAAAAAAAATCAAGTAATATTAGATCTCTAGGGAAACGTAATAGAAAATGACAACTCAAAGAGGAGCTATTAAAGTCAAGAAGATGAGGCAGAGAATGGAGTGAAAGGTGCTTTAAGTTGAAAATAAGGACATATATATGTGTTTGTATGTGTAATATATTTATTATATATAATATTACATATTATACATTATATATATATATATATATATATATATATATATATATATATATATCTCCAATACTTTCCACTTACCTACAACAAAGTCTGGATATGGACAAAGGACAGTTTCAAGATTGACTCTGAATTTACTACTGCATTAAGGATCTTTATACTGTTGCTATTTTCCTTCTCTGCTAACATTTTCAGGTTGTCAAGGTCATATAAAGTTCTTGTAACTCTAAACCCCATTTTATCATGTTAAAAATTCCCAAGTGGTGGGGGGCAGCAGAGAGAGGTCTTCTTCATCCATAGCTCTTTCTTTTGTAATGGGGGGAGGGAAATTCGTTCCAGGAACTTTAGCATATTCCCCTTCCCTTAGTTCTTGTGCTCTTTACAGCCAAATCTGTGGTAGAGTTTACGTCTTTCTTGATCAGGCTTAGGTGAACACAGCAGACCCTGCCATGACCAGGTAAACTAAGACTCTGTGGCTAGATCCAAAACTGAGCTTCCCCATACTGAATGTCCTCATAGGAAATAAAGGGCACAAATGAAGGGTAAGCCAGGGAGGTAATTGTTTCAGTCACAAGATTTGGATTTATATTCAAGTGACATAAGAAATGGACACGACCTGACCATCACCGTCAAGAACATTTCGATTAAAACTATATTGAGCAGGTATGGTGGTGCACACCTGTAATCCCAGCAACTCAGGAGGCTGAGGCAAAAGGATCACAAGTCTGAGGCCAGCCTCAGCAACTTAGACAGATGCTGTCTCAAAATTAAAAAAAATTAAAAGGAATGGGGTTATAGCTGAGTGGTAAAGGGCTTCTGGGTTCAATATCCAGTATTATAAAATAAAGTAAAATAAAATAACATAAAATACTGTATTAAAATTATGATGTCCTTTCCATCTCTTCAGCTTATGCTTAACAGACATCATTGCTCTAGCTTGGAACCAGATAAGCCAGATGAGGACTTGGGCTGATGGAGTGGCCCCACCCCGACCATGGCTTCCTAATCAAGACAAAGTACAGGAATCTTGAAAATCAGTTTAGGAATTATCAGCAAATACTACACATCAGCATGTCCTCATCCACTAAACAAACCAAAGGCAAACTCCTGCGGCTGGAACTTCCATTCACTAAAAGGCCTTGGATCCTCAATAAAAAAATTTGATGGAAAAGAAAAAAATGGGAGAAAATCACCAAACTAAACCCAATGAACTGAAAATTGGATTAAAGAATTCAAGCATAAGAGAAGTCAAAATAAGCAAATTTGATCTCTTCAGAGGCTTCAAACAATTATTGAATACATTCATAAAATAAGAGTAGACAACTAACAACAACAAAAAAATTAGCCATTTTACTTGCAAACTGGAAGTAAAGTCACAAATCTAAGTGCAAAGACAAATTAAAAATAGGAGGCTTAATTCTGCCTCCTGAAAACAAGGGAATAGACTTCCTCCTCCCTTTTCCTAGAGCATTGACTTATTTGTAATGTACGTACTCTTTCAAAGGCTAAATAAGCTTCTTTCTTGCTTTACCACCTGGGTATAATTATCTTAAGGACCACTTTCCTATCTCTGCAATGTAGTCATCCAGAGAGAGAATGCCCCACCGTCCAGTTTCTGTGGAAGGTGAGGGCCTACTCCAGGTGGGCAGTCTCCCAGTAAGTTGCAAAGCTACCTTCTGTCATAAAAATATAAGAAGTTGGGTAGAGTCAACTTTTACTTTGGACAAAGACAATAAACTAGCACACCTAGTTCATTCACTAGCACACCTAGTTATTCAATTACCAAGTGAGTTTAGGATGAATTATATCCTGTTGCTTACAGACTGTTTATTGTTTATCTTTGTAACTGTTTAATTCAATGTGTGGATCTTCTGGGCTGTGTAACAGGATGAGGTTTCTTCTCCTTTTCAGAATCCTTAGAATTTTTGGTCATGCATGTCACATTCTGATTTAATGTTTACTCAAAAATAAAACTATTCTTCTACTTTTGTGTAGAGTTTTTTTTTTTTGTTGTTGTTGTTGTTCTTTTGTTTTGGAATGGCAAGTTTTTATTTTAATTTCCCCAAAACAACTAAGGGAAACACAGAAAGTAGCATGTTAAAAAAAAAAAAACTATATCACAAAAGGTTAAGAGATATAAAAGATTGACATAATATATTTATTAGGATTTCTAGAAGAGAACAAATATAATTGAGCTGAGATAAAATTTTAAAAATCTCCTCAATATTGAAGGAAAATATGAATCTTTATATTGAAAAAAATTACTAACTTCTAAGAAAAATAAATGGAAAAAAATAAAAAGACCACATTTTATATACTAAAGTTAAATTTTAGAAAACTTCAATAAAATGATATAGTCCAAAATGTGTTCATAGAAAAGGAATTTGTATTCAAGTGAGAAAGACAAAAAAAAGTCATTATCAGCATTATAGACATTGTAAGGTAGTTGATTAATGTGTCATCTCTATAAAGATAAGAAGTAAAGTCTCAAGCCTAAAATTTTATACCTGGAAAGAGAACAACTGGGAAAGAAACAAATCAGAACTTTTTAGGTGCATATGGTCAGAAGAATTTATTTTTAACTATAAGCTCTTAAAAAATTACTTAGGTCTATATTCCAGTAAAATTTGAAATAAATACAAGAATAAAAAAATATAGGACAAAAGTATAAAGACACTAGTAACAGCATAGTTTGTGATTGTCAAATAAAAAAGTAAATCTTTAAATAAGGTGAAAAATCATCCTAATATATATAGCAATTGAGAAGGAGAAGGAAAGTCAATATTAGCATTTTAAACTTTTAATCTGGGAGATCATATAACTAAAATATAATCCTAGATATTAATAAAAAAAGTAATATTGAAAATATATCTTAAAATTTTAAGATAACCATGACAGAGATAATTGAAGTATCAACAAATGTTAAGATGACAGTGAGAGAACGTATATAATATTAATTCTGTTTTTCTCAAAACAGGACAGTGAAAGAAGAAATTAATAACAAAATATAACAAAGCAAATGAAAAAAAAAAAAACTCCACAATAAATACATGTATCAAAACATCCAGTATCTGCACACAAGCAATAGTCATTTAACAATTAAAAATAAAATCTAAAATAAGACAGTAAACTTAAATCATATTCACAGTGGACTTAAATAAATTCAGTTATCATGTTACACAAGTCCTCTGTCCAAATAAGAAAATAATGTAATCTAACTGCAAGTGTGATACATAAAACAGTGTACCAGTGCTCATGTGTAAATAATAATAAATGGGGAAAAAGAGATATTAGGAAAAGATAAAAAATAAGAAAATACATTGAGATATTACTTTGAAAAAATATAATTCAAACTGCAGAGTAATGATCAAAACAATGATTTAAATTCAAAAAGGACAGAACTGAAGAGAAAAAAAATAACTAAAATATTGAAATTATGTCAATGACATGCCTCCAATATATCATTAAGATGCATTTACTGCTGTGTCCTACCAGTTTGGGTTAAACAGTGTATTCCTCTATAATGCAAATTGTTCTGAATCCTCATCCCAGCCATCTGGTTAATTCCTGCTTAATATATAGATTAAAAAAACTCCCAACTTAGTATTTCAGATTAGCAAAACTGTGATATTAAAACAGACTGACGGCAGTAGCAAAAGGTAAAACGATAGATTGATGTCTCCTAAAAATGCAGAGCAAAAAAAAAGCCAAATAAAAGGGTAGTGGATAGAATTTAGGAGTAAAAGTATAAGAGCACAAAGAACAATACATCACAACTAAGTGATTTCAATCCAAGGATATGCATTCTGGTCAATATTAGGAGTCAAGAAAAAAAAAAAGTCCAGAGCATGAATGATCATCATGGGAAATAGTCAGTACAAAGAGACAGGCTGAAATAAGAGAGAGAGGGTGATAACAAAAGAAGCAGCTCAGGGACCGCACAGGAGAAATGAAATCCTGAACACAGGTGGAGGATTTGCAGGGAAGCCGCTCATCCCAATACCGCAAGGGAAGAAATAACTCTGGTGGGCAAATAGGTAAATTTAAATATAAAGTAGAAAAGCTAAAAGTTGAGGGCGATCCTATGAAGGCTGTTCAATTTCCCCTCCCAAATTAAAAAGAGATTTTCCACTCCAACTTCTGAGCCTGTGGTTTGAGTAGGGGCCTCAAGGACAAGGATGGACATTTCCAGTTGGTTGTTAAGGGAAATGGAAAAGGATGTCAGATGCTGTGATGTGAAAGGACGGGCAGGCTTCTTGAGGTTACAGCTGGAGCTGCAGATGAATTGATCTCTGTGACTGTTATCAATATTAATCTGAAGAGATGCAAAATGAACTACTTTTAAAGCTACCTGATGACTGATGGTATTGCTGCAGAGATAAAGCAGAGGTGTTAGCTTCATTCTTCTTTAATTGGGGAAAAAAAAACATTTTAAAAGTCTTGAATATGTAAAAGAATGGCCTTAAAACAAACTAAGACTGAGACAAAAAAAATAGGGAGGAAAAATGACAATGGTATTTATGTGGGAAGTTGCAGAACTGGAGTAGACAGAACAAAGGACCCTGGGATTGGGCAAGGAGACATTGAGAAGGGAGCTATGATCCGAAGGAGGTTGTGCTCAAGAACACCTCTATGTCCTATGTCATAGAAATGACAGCTGAGAGCCCTGTGAAGAGGAGAGGATGACAAATTTCAGGAGCTGTCATATCTAATGATACCTATTTTTAAGATCGTCTTTTCTGCATTCTAATTCCCTTTTAAAAATCTTCATACTTTGGAAATTAAACATAACAACTTTATTAGTGATGCCTTGGGAGCACATTGTCATACCTCTCTCCAAGTACTAGGGCAGAATAGACCTGAAAAACGTTCAGAGACCACCAGGTCAGAAGTGATCAGGGGGGAAGAGACAGCACCCAGCCAGGGCAAAAGGTGACAGAGAGCACTGGAAATCTTAGGTTCCCTACAAGCATGCACAGAAATACAAAGGAGAGAGATAGAATCATTGTAAGAACATAATTTTCTGGAGAAAAAATCTGTTGGTATATTGTAGATATTTTAACATTTGGGTGATGTCAGAAAGCTGGAAACTTGAAAAACTTTCAAGTTGCCTTTATTAAAAGTGATAAAACAAAGCATGATTTCTGAGTTCAAAGAGCAAGTCAATAAATACATGGGATTATGCAACTTTGGTGTTAAGAGAAACATGGTAACCAACGATGTCTCAATTTAAAGCATCTTGAGGACACTGAGCTGTTTGTGTCATTACTGCCTAGAAGGAAAAGAGGTGTTCCATCACCATCTGACATTTCCTACATATGTCACAGGTTGTGTCTCATCTGAGAAAAATGGCAATTTAAGGTTTTTTTTTCCCAAAATGATGACAACTTGGAATGCCATGCAGGTTATAATTGCAATATGTTAATTGTAATACAGATACATGCCCACCTGTATGCATTTTCCTTAGAACCAGACTCGGATCTGGAAAGTTCCCAGGTTAGCTATGGGAGAGATTCTGTTCTCTGCCCCCAAAGGCATCTACTAAGTAGGAGGAAGGATTTCAGACACCTTTTTCTAGCCTGCAAGTCAGTTGGGGTCTACTTGGGTCCACAAGTTTGAGCAATGGGACCCTCAGAGGATTATCTTTTCTTTGATCCTAGCAATGCCATGTGGATTGATCTTAAGATATGCCTATTCTTCAAAGGCCTGATCTCTAGCATGAGAATGTGAGTTAAGTAGGGATTTTATAGGAATTTTTTGGCATTAGAAAATAAAACATAAGAGATCCCCTGCCTCTTACAGTCTTCTATAAATCTCCATCTCTAATTGTTTCTCCCTTCAAAGCAAATGCCTGTGCACTTCACAATGTAAAATCTCCAGCAGCCTTGTGTCTAATTACTCCCCACCATCCAGCCGTAGTTCAGAGTGAAATGATTAGCAGTGTTTGTTGTCAGGTTGTCTCCAGGAGATGACAATTTAAATCAAATCACTATGTGTCAAAACAGGAGGGTGTGCCAAGATGGAAATACAATCCCCGAGTTCGCAAAAGTGGATGAAATTCTCCGTGTGACATGTGACGTTAATGTGTTTTGCCACTTAGAGAGATCTGGCCTTTTCTGACAGCCAAACTCTTGCACCACCAACCCAGCAGCTGATGAAGCAGCCTTGCGCTTGCCCAGAGCTGTTTGCCGTGATTGTTTGGAGTCCTCCTCACATGCTTCCTCTCCAGTCTTGTCTCTGCCAACTCAGAGTTCCCGGCTGAACTCTTCAAACTTAATACTCCCTCTTGCCTTCTGGGTTTTTAGTCTGCTTAGCATCTGCCTAGCAACTTTCCTTATCAAACTCCTGTTTGAACTTGGCCCTAGCCCATCCCTTCTACCCAACTTTAACTTGATACTTTCAGAAATACAATGTTGGCACCAGTAATTTGTGTGGAACCTGGACCTTGTCCCCCATGACTCCCCTGTAACAGAATTCAGGATCATTTTTAAAAAAAAAAAACAATAGTGTCATATTTATTTAAAGATTGTCCATTAGAAAACAAGTTTCCCATAATGAAAATTTCAGAAGCAATTGTGTATACAAGTGAGCTCTTTTAAACATTTATGGAAGAAATAAAACAATGTTTGTGACTTATGTTATAAAATATAAAAATATTATTTCCTTAATAAAGTAGTAAAGAATTCTTCCTTATATAATGAAGACAGCATAATCTTGTGCTATAGACTGAAATGTTTGGGTCTCTCCCCAAATCCAAATGTTGAAAATCTGACTTCTGATATGATGTTTCAAGAGGTGTGACTTTAGGAAGTAATTAGGAAAAAGGAGTAGAATTCTCATGAATGGGGTTAGTGCCCTTATAAAGAAACTGTAGAGAACTTCTGCCCAGTGAGGACAGAGAGAAGATGTCGAGACACAGAAATTACTAGCACATTGATTATAGATTTCTCAGCTTCCACATTGGTAATAAATAAATTTCTCTTCTTTACAAGCCATCTCAGTATATGGTGTTTTTGTTATAGCAACCCTAACAGAGCAAGATACCTTGATTCTTCCTCTTGTTTCTCTCTAAAGAGAACATCATTTGTCATTTCCTGAAGAATTTCCCTCTGGGAAGAAAGTAGGAGTGGAGTACAGCTACCAATAAGAGCCTAAGATCAATTTGCCACAATTTTTAAAAATAGCTTTTTTGTTCATCACCTCGATTGCGGTGTTGGTACCACAGGTGTTTGTGTATGTTCAAATTCTTGAAATCTTACATATTACATATGTACAGGAGCTTCTTGTATATCAGCTACTCCTCAGGATCATTCCTGACCTTTACAAAAATAAGACAAGATGAAACAGCCTTCCAGGATAGGAATCTGGCTCTAGTCTCTTTCGAATATTTGCTTATACTTCCAACATATTTGTCAACACATTGTTGTGACCCACTTTTTCAGGAAACACGAAAGGATTATATCCACTTGCTCTGTTTAGAATGCCATTTTCTATCCTCCAACATGTCAATTCTAGTTATATAAAGAAAGTAAATCACTCCACCTGATTGAATCTCCCCCTCTAACTTTGATTTCATTTTTCCTATGTCACTTGGCAATCCCCTAATCCTGCTTTTCAATACATATCAGCAAAATAGAGGGGACTTTATTAAGAACAGAATGATCTACCAAGATAAGATGAAGAGAAATGAATAATACCATTTGTGCTTGAACCCTTTGACCTTTTGGAAAAGCGGAGAGGGGATATGAAATGTAAGATGCCTACCAGCGCTTGTTGCCTGATCTCTCTGTCACTCCTTTGCAGCTACAAGTCTCCCTATTTGCTTCTTCAATTGTAATCACAAGTATTCCAAAAAGTAAGAAAGAAGATCATCATAAATGAGATCTATTGTCACTAAGTAGCTTCCACCAATCTGACACAACAGAGAGATGTTTGGATTGTGTTTTAGAGAGTAGGATCAGAAATTAGCATATAACGTATGCAATTTGACCATAGAATCAGCAGTTAAATTCAGCGGAAGTTTTAAATCATTCCATTTCATCTATTCCAAGATGTGCATATTATGGGTGCTCACTGGGAATTCTTCCTGGGAATGGTTAATACTTCCTAGCTACCAATGCTTAGGGAGATCTTCTTCCTGGAATTTCTCAGCACCTCTTACTTCTACTTCCCACTTTGAAAGTCATTTTTCCCACAACCTGCCAAGGATATCCAGGAAATACCATGCTCCATCTTTGAAGTGAGCAATTATGAACCACCCTTTTCTGCTTACCTGACACCCACATTGTCAGATGGCTCAACCAAATCAACAGAAAAAGAGGCTGTGGGCTATCATAGCCTTTCCTCACCTGTGCCATTCCTAGCATGTGATAGATGAAGGCTGCTTCCTTTGGCCTAAATTATGGAAAATACTGATACTAAAAACAGGATGAAATAGTATCACAGCGTAGTTTTTTTCTTCGTGTCACACTTGATGGTTCTGTAAGGTAATGGGTAATCTGAATGTGTGACTTCTGTGAGTTGAGTGTTCTGGATTTATTGCTCTGGAAAATGGAACTGAAATGATGAAAGGCAGAACAAAATTTGAAATGTCAAGCTTTTGCCATGTGTCTTTGAGCTCCCTTGGTACCAATTGAGTCATTTAGGGAGCCTCTGGTTGCCTGCTTCCTAAATCCGGTCATATTAAGCAATCGGGTATTGTTTTGTGCCCTTTGTATTGTGAGGTTATCTAATTTCCATTCCCAGACGCACGTCATGCCTGCTCTGTTTTTGTGTTTAAAATAAATTTGTTGCCTAAAGCTAAATATACAGTACTTTGAACATGGCAATGAAGCTATTTTTAATTTGCCCTTTCATTTTAATTATGCTACTGGTATTCTTTTGTAGGTATAATTTGCAACATTCTTGCTGCCACCTACAGGCACCCCTGAGTACCACCTGGAAAGTCTGGGGGTAGGTGTAAAATTACCTGTTTATCCTGAAATAGAGAATTTGCTGCATTTCTAATCACTATTTGTCCGCATGGATACGAGGGTGTTGAGGACTTTTTAAAAAACAATACCTACATCTTTATTTATTTCATGAACATAAAAATATCTGCAAGATCCTCATAAAATCAGTAAATAGGACAATCTCTGCAAACATAAAGAATTCACCCGGGGATAGTACAAGAGAAATCTTACACAAATGTGTTCTTAATCGTTTCTATAAGTAATAAAATCAGCATGTTTATGAAAAACCTAAATACATAATTGATCAAAGCAATTTTCACAGTTTAAAATTTATTAGCTATGGAAATAGCTGATGTGAAAAGGAAGGTTAAGAGGAAAAAAAAAAAAACCTAAGTCTTTTAAAGAGTAATTCTCTCTCATCTTGACAAGCATTACTAACTGCACTGAGCTAACTCTGAAATTACAGCACAGAAAAGAAAAGCAGAAAAGAGGGAGCTGCTCTTGAGAGACCATTTAGCACACAAAAAGGACAGAATGAAAAAGACCATGTTAGAGCCCCAGAACACTCTCAGGGATCTCAGTCCCCCGTGAGGGAAGGGGAGCCTACATTGTGGGATCAAAAGATGCTCTCTCTTTGGGATGTTGGCCTCAAAGGAGAGACAGGGGTTCCTTTTGGAATACACTGTGTTCTTTAACTCCACATTTCCTTAAACCATTTTATGATTTCCCTTTCCAATATACACCACCTCTTCGTGGGGAAGTCACTACTCAGGAAGTGATGAGGAACTGTGTGTCACTTGTCTAGTCTTTAAACCTGGCATCCACTGGCCTTAAAAGCCCAGAGTTGTAAATCTTTTATTCACAGGATGCATAGCAACAATCTAAAGTTGAAGAGGGAACCTTGTATCTGTCAATATTATAGTTAGCATCTTGGTATCATCTTTGTTTTACTATTTCAAGAAAGTTGCCCGACCGCCTGCCTGTGGGTCTACCCTGCCTGACAGTCTACCCCGCCTGCCTGCCTGGTTTTGCAGTACTGAGGATTGAACCCAGAAGCTCCACCACTGAACTACATCCCCAGCCCTTTTCATTTTTTGCTTTTGGACAGGGTCTCACTAAACTACCTAAGCTGGCTTCAAACTTGTAATCTTCCTGCATCAGCCTCCAGAAATGCTGGAATTAGAGGACCACTACACTGCGCCATTACATCGGGCTTTTGATTTCCTTATTCAAGACACTAACCTCCTTTGTTCCAGGCCCTGTGTTTTGCGCATGGTATTTAGAGGCCAGTATGACACAGCCTTCCTTCCAGGGAACCTACTCTTTCAAAGGGGTGACAGAAGCAAGTAAGCACAACAGTGTGATAGGTGTGACCCTTACTAAAGCAGTCATTGGGCACACTGCTATGTGAAAGAAGGAGACAACCTCTCTGTTGTAATCAAAATCTCTGAAAGGCAAAGGCATGAAGGGAAAGGTAAACATACCTGGAAGAAGGGACAGCACCTCTTTGGCCATTCCTTCCTGTTCTGCCTTTCCTTTCTGTAACTTGCCAAAGGAAAAGTAAAAAATCTTAGTATAGACTTGGAGATATAACTAGGACCCAAAGTTGCCAAAGAAAACATACATTAGAGAAAAGAGAGCCTCTTCTATGAATGGTGCTGGGAGAACTAGAAATCCATATGCAGCAAAATGAAAACAAACCCCTATCTCTCATCATGCACAAAACTCATCTCCAAGTGGATTAAGGACTTAGGAATTAGTCCAGAGACCCTGAGCCTAATAGAGGAAAAAGTAGGCCCAAGACTTTTTCACGTTGGATTAGGCCCCAACTTCCTTAACAAGACTCCCAAAGCACAAGAAATAAAATCAAGATTTAATAAATGGGATAGACTCAAAGTGAAAGGCCAAAGAAATAATCAATGAAATAATCAAAGAAATAATCAATGAGTGAACCCAGAGACTACATTTTGGGAACAAATTTTTTGCAACAAGCACATCAGACAGAGCTCTAATCTCCAGGATATTTAAAGAACTCAAAAAATCTTAACACCAAAACAAACTAAGAAACAAACAAACAAACAAAAAACTCAATCAATAAATGGGCTAAGGAGCTGAACAGACATTTCTCAGAAGATATATATTTGATCAAAAATATATGAAAAATGTTCAACATCTCTAGTTATTAGAGAAATGCAAATCAAAACTAAGATTTCATCTCATGCCATTCAGAATGGCAGTTATCAAGAATACAGACAACAATAAGTGTTGGGGAGGATGTGGGGGAAAATGCACACTCAGATATTGCTGGTGGTGCTGCATATTGGTGCAACCAATCCGGAAATTAGTATGGAGGTTTCTTAAAAAACTTGAAATGGAACCACCATTTGACCCAGCTATCCCACTCCTAGGTCTATACCCAAAGGACTTAAAATCAGCATACTATAGTAACACAGCCACATCGATGTTTATAGCAGCTCAATTCACAATAGCTAAACTGTGGAACCAACCTAAGATGCCCATCAATAGATGAATGGATAAATAAACTGTGGCATATATACACAATGGAATATTAATCAGCATTAAAAGAGAATAAAATCGTGGCATTTGCAGGTAAATGGATGGAGTTGGAGAATATCATGCTAAGTAAAGTAAGCCAATCCTAAAAATTCCAAGGCTGAATGTTCTCTCTGATAAGTAGATGCTGATCCAAAACAGGGAGGCATGGGAAAAATAGAGAAACTTTGATTGGGTAAAGGGGAGGGAAAGTGGGGAATTGTGGGAGGTAGGAAACATGGTGGAATGATATGGACATCATTATCCTAGGTACATTTAAGACTGCATATCGGGTGTGATACTACATCATGTACAACTAGAGAAATGAAAAGTTGTGCTGCAATTGTGTACAATGAATCAAAATGCATTTTGTTGTCATATATACCTAATTAAAATAAATTTTAAAAGAAAACTATTAACAAGCCATGACCAATACTATCCCTAGTCCCTTCTCTTATATTACAACTATTCCAGAAATGTACAAGGCACTCGGTCTTTCCCCATCATACTTTCATCCATGAAAGCAAGAGAAACAGAGATTTGATCACCATCATTTTCATTAAATGAATGGTACCTGAATGGACATTGACACTGTAAAATCCCTTGATTTTTACCCAAATACTAAATCTTGCTTTTTTTCCAATTTTTTTAAGTTGCTGATAGAACATTTTTATTTATATGTGGTACTGAGAATTGAACCCAGTGCCTCACGCATGCCAAGCCAGGTGCACTACTGCTGAGCCATAGCCCCAGCCCCAAATCTTGGTATGTTTTTCCAAATATTTTTTCTCTTCTCTCTTTTAAATTTTAGTAATGTTAAAAGAAATTAATTACAAATTACTATTTTAATAACTTAGTTTGGGGAATCTAAGCTTTTTCATATTATAGAAAAATAGAAATAATATAACTATCAATACATGGCCACTCAGCTAAATATGCAGAGTGAGCACTAACCTAAGGTGTGAAAAAAGAATAAAAAACATGATTTTGATGATTCAATATGAAAAAAAAGTGCAAAATAGTTCCACAGGTTAAAAATGATAATTTGGGGGGATATTAGGTTAAACAAAAATATTAAAATAAAAAATATGTTGTATTTCAACATCATGTTTTTAGAAACATCTAAGACTCTATATGGTATTATAATAGGTATAATGTTTGGAATCATTTTTTTCTCCATAAACAATGTTCAAATTTATAGGGAAAAAAGTTTAAAAAATGTTTGGAATCTACACATAAAAGCTGTTAGGCTTAGATTAATGCTTGGAAATTTGGAGCTTATGAAGACTGCCATTAACATCTCTAAATTCTCTTCTACCTTCTCCCAATTTTCTCAAAGTATTTTCTCTCTCTTCATTCTGCATGACAATTTTTAGGTCACTAAGTGACTAAGTGAAAGCTCCCAGTCCCCTCCACTATGAGGGAGGAAGTAAACCAATGTCAGGGAAACTTTATGTATTGTACTTTCTAGCACTGTAGGAGTTCTACCTGCTACCAACCAGAGAAAGTGTGGTTAAACCCTATGGGATAACTTCTTCCAATGTATCTTCAGGACATTAAGCAGTTCCAAAATCACCATGTCATAGTCTCATTAGCTACTCCATTCAGTTATAATGCGTATTCATGGGATAAAAAGTCAGGGTATATGATGCTGATCATAACACAGAAAATTATGAGATAAACATATCAGTAAATCCTCAAATAGTCTGAAAAAATTTTCCTGTAAAAAGAGAGATTTCAATTGTTTGTTTCGACAGGGTGTGATATATACACAACCAGAGAGAAAGGAGGCACTAGGAAGGAAACAGGAATACTGATAGAGGAAAAGCGAACCCAGAGAAAAACAGAAAAGCTATGGGGGACAATTTGCTTTCGAAGAATAAGCTAAATTAAAACATAATAAGTTTATCAGTAACTTCTGTTAGATGGTGGTGACTTTTTTAGAATACTCAATGTAGATTGACTATTTTTCTGATGAAAGTGAAAAATGTTTCTTTCAGATAAAATATTTCCCCTGTTAAAAGTCGACTTAATGTACAAAGCAGATGTCAACACTTAAGATATTTGACCATTTCCGTGATTGTCTCCAAACACAGTAGTTGATATACTGTAATAAAGCCTGAGAACTTGACTTGCCTTTGAATTATTAAAGTTTAATCCCAAAGCAGGATTTTAATTAAGAGTGAGAATTGAGGAGTGTTGGAAATGAACTCTGCTGGGTTTCTCCTCAGACAAGAGAAAACAGACATGCAATATTTTGACCTTCCTATGAAATTCCCCAGGCCCACTGATTTCTGACTTAGATCAGTTCATTCTGATTGGATTCGGAGAATTACCAACCAGTCATATTAAATTAAAAATGACTTTTAGAGTTGTAAGAATATACAATAATAAATATGAAAAAGTCATCTTGTCTTTTCCTACCATATGAAGTCAAATTTTTAACTTATTTTCACTCTTTCTGTTGTTTTATATAGGCATGTAGGACTATGAATTTTCCTCTGAGTTTGGTTATAACTCTGTCCCATTGATTGCTGGGTTGCTGCTTTCTGAAAATCCTGAAATTTGTATTTATTTTTAAAAACCTTCCAATGATATTTAAGAAATATTTAAATTTAACCTTATATATGTTTATATTATTATCATGTCTAGTTTTATTACAGAATAAAAATGAAATTCTTTGTCAACTAGCATTGAATATTACTGTCAACAGATCTGTTGAAAATTTATTTTATTTCCCTTAAAGCAATAGTGACCATAAAATCTTGTCTCATAGTTTTAGAGTGAAAAAGTCTTCTAGTTATACTTAGTTTAGAACAATAGCCACAAGCTAAAATTATCTCAGAATAACTGGGTTTATAGCCTCCCCAGTTACAACTGTCTTAATTTGGGTATCTAAAATAGATTTCTTTTTCCTTTATAATCTTTTCTATCATTCCTTAAAATCATACCTCACACTTATTTTCCTATAATAATTTTTTTTCTTTCAATGTCATCTAAATTATGTTTCAGTGTTGTTAATCCTTGTTAATCAATTTTCTCTTAGTGGCTTTTTTTTTAAGAAAGAGAGAGAGAGAGAGTTTTTTAATATTTATTTTTTAGTTTTTGGTGGACATAACATCTTTTTTTAATTAGTTAATTAATTAATTTATTTATTTTTAAATTTTTATTTTTTTATTGGTTGTTCAAAACAACATAACATCTTTATTTTATTTTTATGTGGTGCTGAGGATCGAACCCAGCACCCCGAGCATGCCAGGCGAGCGCGCTACCGCTTGAGCCACATCCCCAGCCCTCTTAGTGGCTTTTTAACATGTAGACTATTTGCCTTGAAAGAAAGTTTTATTATATTAGAATTTTAAATAATTAATATTTGATTTGTTTTCTTTTGTATGCTTTTCTCCAATTTCTCCATATTGTATTCATTTTGCTTTGTTTTATGTCTATCTCTATTGTTCATTTGTTATTTTGCGAATTGATGATTCCCAATAAATCATGCTTCCTGATATCCACATCCTTTTATAGTCCCTTCCCATACTCACTCTTGATTTACCTATGTAACTTGTTTTGAAAACTGGGACATCAGCAAAACTTACAAATGTAGAAACTTGATAGACGCTTGCATATTGTGCTTTTCCTCCTTAAATGCTACCATCCCCATCTGAAGAAGCCTAGTTAAAAGTATTTGGCTCTAAAAGAGTATGTGTAGAGTGAAGCTAGCCAACCCAATTTAATGTAGCTTCAGGCTACTTCAATAGCTAAATTCAACCACTTGGATGAGACCAGTTGAGATCAGGAAAACTACCAGTCAACTCACAAAATCATTAAAAACATTAAATCATTGTTTTAAGCCATTAAATTTTGGCTAATAGAGAAATTGTTACCTCGAAGTGTGGTGTGGCTGTAATAAAACCTCAAACATGAGGCCTTGGCTTTGAAAATGGGTAGCAGATGGAGGCTTGAGAAGAACAAGGGGTCTGTTGGCAAAGACTGAAGGAATGACAAATAAAACCGTTGGCAGAGGTTAGAATGGGTTGAGGAAATTATTAGTGGCAGAAAAAAAATGGCAGCCCATGTTTTATAATAGCAAAACATTTGGCAGTCCTGTCACCTGCTGAAGCACTGAAGAGAGAATTATACCTGGTGACTGGTAGATCTAACTAAGGAGATTTCCTGGCAGAATGATGAAAATGCCAATTGGTTTGTTTTATGTGACATGGCAAGATATAGGTAGAAAGACTGATGAGCTGAGGAGAGGATTTTTTAGATTGCAAAGGAAATCAGACAGGAAGAAGAAATTTCTGGGCTTGAAAGTGAGATGACTTCTCATTTCTAGTCTTTGCAGTTGGGAGAAGATTTTTAATATAATAAATGATCTTAGATAAAAGAACAAATCAAGAGAATGGATATGAATCCCTTTTTATGACCTCTGAAAGATTCAAAGTGATTCTCAGTAGATTCTCTTAGCATGTAAAAGAACTTTTAGGGATTTTAAAAACATTATCTCACAATATCATGACATGCACAAATTAGAGTGAGATCTACCTTAAAAAGAGTTAGGGATGTAACCTTGAAGAATGAAGTGAATCCTAGTCATGTTCATAGGAAAACTTTAGATTTTTTTGAGGTAGTTGTATCAGTTTGGATAAGAAAAAGAGAGTTTAAAATGAAGAGAGCGTTCTGGGCCTACACCTTTTTACATTCAAAAAAAAGACTGCTAAACTACTCACCTATTTCTTAGAGAGGAAAAAGAAACATCTAAGAGAACTGGACCAAGAGACCACAGGGAAGAACTAGGAGCCATGGGCAAGAGTGAATAGGGAAACCACTCCAAGAGAGCAGAACTAAACCTTAATCAAAGAATCCTTCCTGCCCCTCATGAAGATTTCCAACAAAATATGCTCAACTAGATTTCAAATCATATGGACAAATGATTGCTATAAATGTCTAATTCTCCCCCATTTTAAAAGGAAATTTCCATTGTGTGTATACTATTCCTGACTTACCCTTCTATTGAGTATGTGTAGAAAGGAGGGACAGATAAACTGTCTTTTTATTCATGAGTTTCTTCTGGATCAAGAGGAAGTATATCTAAGAGCCTTATGTATCCAGCCCTAACACAAAGCATAACCTTTGAGCCTGAATGGAATTCAACATAAATTACTGGGTCCAATTAGTGCATTGTGCTGTATTAGTATATCAATGGCTCTTAGTGAATCATGCCTTCCTGTATTGCCCTGCTCAGAACCTTCCACATTGACTCTGAGCTTGGCCATGGAATTTTAAAAATTTTCTTTTCTTTTCTTTTTTTGTACAATTCTTTATTATTGTTTTCCTGTTGGAATTACAGAAAATATGACAGAAACAGGGAAATAATAAATATATCCCTGTGATGCATAACAATATTTCAGTAAGTGCCCAGCCACACAGGCAATTGTGGTTCATACAATTATATTGCCTCATGATGTCTTAGCAATCTTAGTTTGTATAACTACCCTCTAAGATACTCACATAATGATGAAATCATCTATCTATGCAGTTCTCTGAATGTGACTCTGTCATTAAGCAATGTATGAGTGTAACATATTTGCATATTCCTTATTTTGAATGATGCCATTATTTAAGACCACACTGCAAGAGGGATCTGGCTATCTGGCTATCCCAGACATCCTGACCAATTCTAGCACCCAGAGAATCTTCATTCCTTCTCTCCTTTTTCCTCTGTACTCTTCAAGTAATCATTTCACCTCTTTCTATAGTTAACTTCTCAGACTTTCTCTTCCCAGAGATCTCTACTTCTTGTCGCAGTCCAGCTGCAGCAAAATAACTGGGGGGTGACGAACAACTTGTGTACATTGATACAGCAGGAGTGGGAGCCGTTTATTGTAGGACAGGAGGGGTATATATACATTCCACACAGCTTATCTTAATTAACATAAACTAGATACAGCAGTCAACCAATAAGGAGTCTCCACACTTAATGGCTCCCTGGTGCCACCTCACAAACCACTCCCTCTGGCAAAATGCCAGGCGCCATCCCGACTTGTTTACAGACCCTAACAACTTCTACTATCTTCCTTTATAGCAATAATTATTCCATTTGATATTTTAAGGTTCTTATTGAGTAATAAATTTCTTTCTCCATTTCATTTACATTTTACTTATAAGTGTTAGGTTTGGTTTTGTATTTTTTTTTTGTTTTAGTACAGAAGCTTTTATTATTATTTCCTACATTTCCTCCTATGGCATACTGTACAAAACTGTTAAACTGTTTCATTTATTTAGAATTACAATGAGTAAGATTTTTTGCTGTGCCTACTACTTCTTAAAAAATGATAGATAGTTCAGAGAATAGAAGAGTCACCCACATTGGGTGATGTGGGAAGGAATACTATTTTAGAAATGATGTCTCTATGTAATTACCATTTCCACAAATTTAAAATTCAACTTTCTGAGGACTTCTACCAATAGTCCTGTGATTTACATTTTATTGTTGATTCCAAAACCATTTGCAGTCATTAAAGGATACAGCCCTTCAATTTTAATGACCCATTCAGTTATAGAATTTCTATGTTATTTTAATGCTATTATATGAGATTTGCCACTTCTGTCCCACTTTCTGGAGTATTTAAACATTGTCTAATTTCATCCTTTCTCATATGAGTTCCTGCTTAAGATGGGGTCTTCTTTCAAGAAGTGAATAATTTCTGAAGATTTCTGAAATGCTCCCTAAATGTCTCCTCTGTATTCTCCTTTTTTCTTCTGCTTCATCTGTTCTCATTCCAAGAAGAGTGCTATGGCCTGGCTCTGCTAGTCCTAAGACTGGAAAATTATTTCACAATAACTTGCAATATTTTGATTTTCTGTGTATCCTGATTTCCACTGAATATTAGAGCCTTGTTTTGATTATTTTCATTTTCTATGTGTTTTTAATTTTTCAGACAATTGAGGAAAAAAATAACTAAGGTGCCACATGACCTTATTAGAAGTGCTCTCCTGACCCTTGTTTTCCTCTCTCCTTCCTTCTTTTTGCATTATGATTCAATTCATTATACCAAGCACTCACTGATACTGTGTTTCAGAACTTCTGCTAAGCATCTTTGCATCAAAAACCAGAATAATGCCCAAGCAAAACCATCCATGATCTCAAAAGTCTAGAACTAACTTGACATTGTTATACATATTTACAAATAAGTGCAATGTTTAGTAGCTGAAGAATTTAACCCGTAGGTATAAGAAAATATTCCTGTTAATATAAACTAAGCTATAGGTGAACACTTTATAATTAAGATAAAGGATTATATGTTGCATGATTGGAGAACATAGAAATACCATTATTTCTTTGTTTTAATGACTGGAAAATAAATCTTCTCATTGTTATAAATCAATAAAAACATACCCTCCCTTAAAGAGTATGGTCATGGGCTGGGGATGTGGCTCAAGTGGTAGCGTGCTCGCCTGGCATGCATGCGGCCCGGGTTCGATCCTCAGCACCACATACAAAGATGTTGTGTCCGCCAAAAACTGAAAAATAAATATTAAAAAATTCTCTCTCTCTCTCTCTCTCTCTCTCTCTCTCTCTCTCTCTCTCTCTCTCTCTCTTTAAAAAAAATAGTATGGTCATTATCCTTGTTAATAACAAGTATGTCTTGTAAGAAAGATTATGTCTTTTTAATTTTTTATTGGTGAATAATAATTATAAGGAATAGTGGGGTTTTATTTGGCATATTTGTGCATGCACAAAAAAATACTTTGATTAATACCATTCCCCAGTATATGTTGAGACAGAAAAATGATGGTACTTTTCATAAGGCAATCTTTTCAGTGGTGGAAGATAGAGCTTATAAACCTGATCAAACAATTGCTTTACTTTCTTCCATCCACAAGAAGAACTCAACATTTTATATCTTTTCCATGAGTTTGAACCTAGATTTTAAGGGCTTGAAATGTACTGAAACTCAAATTGCCAGAATACAAAAGTTTTGTCTTGAAATAGTCTGTTAGGTTTATTGTCACATTGCCAAGCCAAACATATGGATATTGAGGTTTATTAAAACCATATGCCCTAGACATTTTGGATCTTGTTTTCACTGTCAGAATGAAGAAACCAAAGTGGGTAATTCCATCACTGTTCTGAATCAGGACAGCCTTCTAAAACTGTGCGGCAGGCGTTGAAGGATTGGCAGCGACACTTCCATGATCAATACACAACTGGATAGATCTCTGGATGGCTCTCAGATCAGGCAGTTCCTAGTTTTTATTTCTCAAGAGATCCTTTTGAAGACTGAATAGGTTGTTGAGCTCTTTGAATTATGGAAAATATCCCTTGCCAGTCAAACATTCACTGGCAGAAAAATTCAACTAGTTCAACTGGGCACATATGGTATAAATTTAGTTCCTAACATCTATTGTGTTGGCTAAGGATGGAGCCACATAATTCACCTTGACTCATTGCTTCATATATGAATATTCAAGTGCAGCAAAATCTCTGTCATAGTCCTGATAGAATTAGGCATCAAGGTTGATAAACTTTATCAAAGCCTAAGGCCTCAAATTACTACCAATGCAAAGCCTTTTGTTAAAAAAAAAAAAGGTCAAAATCCAATATTAAATTACTTTTTACTACACAGAGTTTTATTGACTTTCTAGAAAAAAATATACTTAGTGAACTTCAGGGAAGTTTTTGCTTTTTTTTTTTTTTTTTTTTTTTTTTGCTTTTTTGTGAGTGAAGGAAAAGCCCATTTCAGAATGCTTATGAGAGAGATTTATTCATAGAATCCTTGGATATTTTGGGCCATATGAATGAAGCAGATCTTCTGAATCAAGGCCTTGAATTAACAATTTTGAATGATACTGAAACTCTGTGAAGATTTCTGGATAAACTGCCATTTTAGAAGAGGAGTTTGAATGCAAACAACTTTGCAAACTTTCAAATTTTGGAGGAAGGACTTCTGAAGACTGGTGCCTTAAATAACTGAGCATGTGAATTTTTCTGCAATCAAAAATCTGCATAAACATGTTGCACATTTTAATGGCAATTCTGCTCTGAAAGCTTTTAAATTCCTTTACTTACTGTCAGAGATTCTAATATTTCACAGAGTTTTAATATTTTTAAAATACTGAATTCTTTTGCATTTCATTCCTTATATATGTTGGAAATTGTTCTGTTACATTATATGAGAGGAAAACCTAATTACTTTTTTCTGCATAGTAAATGTTCTCTATTTCATTTGTTGGGTACTTTTCTCTTTGCATGAAGATGTTTCTTTTAAAATTATCTATCAAGTTATTATATGGTAAAACATGTTTATTTGCTAATTTTGTATGTAAAAGAACAGTAGAATAAGAAGCAAGGAGGAAATGAAGGAGAAGAGGGAGAGGAAAGGGAAGAAGAGAGGAAAGAAAAATATTGGACATTTACTAAGGAGCTTTACATAAGCTGTATATAATTTCTTTTTAAATTAACTCAGTGTTTTATATACTTGTATGAGCATATTCCACAAATTAGGAAAATAAAGCTCAGAAAAGTCAGCAGTCAACATTTTTGGCAGAGATATATAGGGAGACTTGCCCAAATAAATGATTATGAAGAACTAAATTAGCATGGAGGGAAATTGGGTGCAATCCTTTCTATCTGTATGTATTTCTTCTGAATTTTAGAAAGCACATTTTAGAAAGCACGATTTTAGAAATAAAGATTAAATATGACCTTTTATTTACTTAAGTAAATAATATCATGGCTACTCCACCAGGAATGTTTCATAAAACTATTCCAACTTATTCCTTCCTATACTTATTCTGACCCTTGTGGCCACCAGGGTGTTATCAATTGTATCTTACTGTGAGGCTAGTGTTAGATATACTGTTGCCCTTACCATTCTTCACTGCAGCTTTGTGATATTCTGGGGATTGAAAAATTTTCACTTCTTGATTCAAATATATCCCAGTATTTAAAAAAAAACAGTCATGCTGATGGCATATATTTAAAATGAACCAACGTTATATGTTTAAAATTGTATGATTTCATTTGAAAGTCAGTAAAAATTTTAATTAAATTTTTTTTTGTCTAAATCCTTTTTGAATTAGCCCTTTCATACTTCTCCAGTAGATCCTCCTTTAATGTCAACCATAATCTACTACTGTTTTGACAAAATGCTTTCTTCTCTCAGCCCTTAGGAAAACAGTCATTTGTGAGGGAAAAAAAAAGGTGTCTGCCTCTTATATCACTAAACCTGAGGGCACATCCTACATCCAAACATTGGGTTTATTATATATTCTGTCTGATAGTTTTTAAACAAGAGTATACCATGAAAATATTCCATATAAATAATTATTCAACAACAAAAATATTTTATTTGTCATTATGAGAATTTCAAGCAGACAAGATAGATAAAATAATATATAATAAATCCTGTCTACCTATACCATTGAATTTCAATAATTATAAACATTTGGCCAATTATGTTTTATCTATATCCCCACCCCTTCCATGCTCCCCACACTGAGTTCTTTTAATGCCAATTCCAACCATTACATCATTTCACTAATAAATATTTATCTATTTCTAAGACAAAGACTTAAAGAAAAAGGCACAATACCATAATGCCGTAGTCATCCCAAATTGTTTTTTTAAATTTCTTAGTATAATCAAATATTCAGTGTACAAATATCCCAGATAGGCTCATCAATGATTATATTATAGTTGGTTTGTTAAATCAACAAAATCTTCCTGTTAAATTTGGTTGATTTGTTTCTTTTGTCTCTTATTATCTACCCATCTCATTTGACTTCTCTCCTCCTCTGTATTTTACAGCAGCATTTCAGAGGGCTCACCACATTCCACTCCATAGACACAACACCATTTATTCAAATATTTCTCTATTATTGAGCATTTAGCTTATTTCCATTTTTTTCTTCTATTAAACAAAGTCCCAATGAATATGCATATAGATAAATCTTTGAGCACACCTAGAATTATCCTATTAGGATAAATTCTTAGAAGTGGAATGCCTCATGGCTCTTTTCTTAAGCTTTTGATACAGCTTGTCAAATCACTCTTCAAAATGATTGAGCTAATTTACACTCTTACCAGCAGTATGAGCATATCTATGCCCCCACACCCTCATCAACACTGCATAATATCTTTATTTTAAATATTTGCCAATTTGATAGACCAAAAAGATATCTTGCTGTTTCAATTTGCATTTTTCAGATTAATACTAAGAAAGAGTGCCCTGAATACTTGAATCCTTATTCAGTGCTTACTAGGGCTGTAAAACCACTTTCTCCTCAGACCACCAGGGAGGCAGGCCTATGCTGAAAAGGTAAGGCCAGGAGAACACAGATCTTCATTATAAGCCTTAAGCAGAAATTCTGGCCCTGATGAGTCTATGACCTGAAAGAATTTATTTATTAGTTTTGCAGTAAATTTATATGCTTTTAAAACTTAGGGTTTTTTTTCCCCCAGAGTTCTCTAGAACAACCAGAATAATTAACTTCCTCCCCTGGGATATAATTCATGGGTACCCAGGAGCAAGTCCAATTGGTACAAAAGGGACAGAATGGACCTGCTTTTTCTAGAATATGGATGAGCAGCCAACACTGAGGTTAAACTTTTTTTCTACACGATTTTTTTGGACATTAAGAAAAATCTTTTGGGAAGCACCTGTTCATTTTCCTTGCCAATCAATGACTGATGAACAAATGAAAGAATGAGTGATCACATTTTAGGTATAGTATTTCAACAAGTTACAAATCAACCAAATTGGACTGTCTTTTAACCCATTTTTCATTCTCCTGTCAACGTTTCCTGCAAGAACTATCCAGTCGGTAGCCATCTATTTTAAGGAAGGATTTTATGTCTAATTTCTTTCTTAGAATTCTTCTAAGCAACTTAAATACTCAGGGTCTTATCTCTACATACCCCTGGCTGAGGCTAGACAAGTTCCACTGTCCTGAAAAGCAATAAACTGAAGATCACAGAATTATTGATTGGGGGCTTGCTCCCTCCAATGGTGTATAAAGAATCGAGTTCCTCCTTTGTATGAAAAACATGATCACGTGCCTTGCATTTTTATCCAATTCACTTTCCCCTCATCCAGAACCTTCTTCATCAGTCATCTCTTCTCTCTTAGGTCATCAATCTTACTCAGAGAAGAACTGTAGTAACAAAGCCCTTTATCTAATCTTTCACATCTGAGTTGAATATGAAATACTCCTTTGGTTCTTATAATGTTTAACTTATCCACAAACGTAGGGCTCTGTAGAAAATGTATATTTAGAAAACAACAATGGGATGGTAATTAATCTCTTTACACACTGTATAGTACATTTTCAACAGAATAAAGGATGATAGAAATAAAGAAAAAGAAAAAGAGAAGGAGGGAGGGAAGGAGGGAGAAAACAAGAAGAAAACATAAAAATGAAAACCAGACTTACATGGACAGATGATAGTTGATAGATACAGATATGTGTATTTAACTTATTGTTCACTTTTTTGGTACTGGAGATTGAACTCAGGGGCATTCAACCACTGAGCCACATCACCAGCCCTATTTTGTATTTTATTTAGAGACGGGGTCTCACTGGGTTGCTTAGCACCTCACTTTTGCCAAGGCTGGCTTTGAACTTGTGATCCTCCTGTCTCAGCCTCCCAAGCCACTGGGATTACAGGTATGTGCCACTGTGCCCACTGTGTTCACTTTTTGGTGGGAACATATAATTTGTACCTGTTTGTGGATAAAATGTGATGTTTTTATTCATTTTTTATTGGGTATGTGATGCCTTACATAAAACTAAAAAGCTTCCCCATATAGAAAAGGAAGCAATCGACAAAAAGACAACATGAAGAATGGGAGAAAATACTTGCAAACTGTACATTTGACAAGAAGTTAGTATTCAAAATATATAAGGAAACAACTCTATAGTAGGTAGGAAGGAAGGAAGGAAGGAAGGAAGGAAGGAAGGAAGGAAGGAAGGAAGGAAGAGGGAGGGAGGGAGAGATGAAGGGAAAGGAAATGAAAAGAAAGAAAGGGAGGGAGGTTGGGAAAAAAGGAAAACACCACAAAAAGTGGGCTCAAGATCTGAATAGATATTTCTCCTAAAATTCTTTATGGACTACAGAACAGCATTTCCTAGATGGAGCTTCATGGAAACCTAGAACTCTCTGATTATTTTTTTTATTGGTTGCTCAAAACATTACAATGATCTTGACATATCATGCGTTTGATTCAAATGGGGTATGAATTCTTATTTTTACCACGTGTACAGATTGCAGGATCACATTGGTTATATATCCACGTTTATACATACTGCCATACTAGTGTCTGCTGTATTCTGCTGCCTTTCCTATCAGATGTTGTTTTCTTCTGGCCATATACATTATGGAAATGCTTGTTGTACTAGTTACACTTAAAGTTCATAATCTAGATTAGTACTAGCATATTAAGCTCTCTGGGAAATTTGGCATCAATGAAATCTTACCTCATTTAACTAGAGGCACTCAAATTTATTTTTTAAGTACTTTTTACCTGTTGAAATACCTTTATTTTTAAATTTTTTATTCTTTATATGTGATGCTGAGGATCCAACCCAGTGCCTCACACATGGTAGGCAAGTTCTCTGCCACTGAGCTACAACCCCAGCCCCTCAGATTTATTTTGACTATGAAGTCAGATCCTTTAGTCTGAGTGCCTACTAATATTTTCTGCAGAATTGTTTAGGATACACCAGGGTAGAATATACGTGAGAGTGTTTGGAATGGTTTATCAGAAAGTGTTCTAGACTCAGTAGACTTTTGTTCAACTCTCTTTACCTCCCTATTGGTCTCTTCCTGCTGCTCCATCTCTAATATGATACATTTTCTCTATTAATCTGAAAGGTCCAAACTTCCTGAAAATGAAGCCTTCAAAATCCTTCCAAGTCTTTTCACATGCTGTCTTCTCTCTGAAACATTTTTCCTCAATTTCAACAGCAAATTTCCACACATTCTTTAACTTCCATCTCAATTAATGACTATTTGGCAAGATCTGTCAAAATTGCATTTTATACTCTTTTCTTCTTGGATTCCAAAGAATTGGATTCATCTCTTTTAATATTCTATCTATACTTTATCATCTATATATTGGTCACTTTCTCTCTTTAGAATATTTTTTTCTTTGAGATCAGAAAGCACATCATATTCATTATTATTGTATGCTGGATCACCTACACAGTGTCTGGCACATTGGAGGTATCCATGTCTGTTTTATAAGTTAATTACTTTAATTATCCAATAATTTTTTCTCATTGAATTATAAAGAGCATAAATATCATGTATCTTCTTGTGAAAGTTCATTTCCTTGCAATATCTCAAGACTGCATTGCTTTCCTAATAGAAAGCAACAAGAAGGATTGCTCCCTATGGAAATGATAAAACGTCTGTATGTCTAAATGTGGGTCATTTATTAATTTGGTTGTGATTGGAGCCAGGGAACTATAAACTCTCAGAATAAGAAGATTCATTTAAATCATCTACTTCCTCCAGTCTTATCTCTGTTTATTTTGGACTGTGGAGTTTTCTTTTTTGTCTTTAAAATTGTTTAAATATATAAGCTTTGTCATGCCTTCTTTCTACATTTATAGAAGTACAAAAAGTCTGTAAGACAAACTGCCGATTTTGTCATATATTCATCAGCTTCAGGGTCAATTAAGGATCATGAACAGCTCTTAGAAAATTTTTTTTCCTATCATTATAGAGGACAGAAGTGAGCAACAAGTCCAGGTGTCTGGTAGGTGTCGGAGCTCTCACAACCACATCATTTATGCTTCTATGTTTCTGACCTCTCAGTAATGGAAACTTCAGGCCAAGGAAGAAATAAAAGTTTTCATTGTGTTGCCCTTTAGTCACTTCATTATTAATGGCTAGTATATCTTATAAGTCACAAAGAAATCAGTAATCCTTTTTAAACCATTCCAAAAAAATACTGCTCAGCTATCATCAACTCAGATACTCAGAGACTCAAATCCCACCTAGAAAACCTTGTTTTAAATATTTCTATGTCTATTTGAAGAAATAAAAATGCCATATATTGTGTGAGTCATTTACACTAAGACTGTCTGGTCCCAGCAACAAGAAACAACAAGATTTCTAAGAGGTTAGAGCGGTTGACACTCACGCTGTAAGGTTATTAATTTAACTGCTTAACTTAGAACAATATTAATAGCCAATCCTCATTGTTAATTTATTTCCATTCATTCATTTATCCATTGCTGCCTTCAATCAATTAGGCAATAAAAATAGATACTGAATGCTTATTACAGGCATAATGGTGCATAAGGCACATGCTGCTTATTAACACATCCTTCACCTTAAGGACTTCGGGGTTCTGCACAGGTCAAGGGTTTAGACACAAGTAATTTAAGGCGGAAAAAAAAAAAAAAACATTGTCTTAAGTGACATTCTCAAGGACAGAAAAAAAAGCACATGAGCCTGAAGGAATTTTGTGGAAATGTTCCCAGTGAGATTGTATATAAAATATAAAAGCAAGTCTACAGTGTTCAGTGTGGTAGTCCCTGGACACAGGTGATTTTGAGAGCCTGAAATGTGGCTACCTTTGATTGATATCTGTTGCAAATTGCAATACATATTCAATTCTGAAGACTACATTGTATGAAAAAAAAAACAATGTAGAATATCAGTTATAATTTTATACTTTTACTCATGAAAATAATAATATTTTGGAAATAGGGATTAATTTCATTTATATCTCTTGATTTCTCATGTGACTGTAAGACAATTTTAAATTATGTACATGGCTTGCATTATATTTCTACTGGCCATAGGTTCTAGGGGTGATGGGTTTCCATAGCAGATACTATACTTTGGTTCACATAACATCTATTTCTATCACCTATTTCTGTAGTGCATAGGTTAAAACTAAAATTTACTGTCCCCCAAATTCTTTGAAATAGGAGTTTCTGAGATTATTTACTCACTATTCAGAAGCACCAGAAGGAGGTAAGAGGGAAGACTAAGAAGGAGAAAAATAGCTATGGGGCACCCATTTTTCTGGTTCAAGTCATAAGAGAAGTGAAAAGCTTTGAGCTAGTAGCTATATTGGTGGATTCCCAGTTCAGCTCACAAATGTCCTAACTATTGAAGAATAAAAAATTTCCTCATTGACTGATTCTATTGGGTACCTTCAGGAATCAATCTTAGAATGTCCTTTGACTTTTGTCCACAATTACGTAAGCCTTTTAAGAATTTATAATAATTCTATCTTTTCTTTTAAAAAATTTTTTAGTTGTAGATGAACTACCCTTATTTATTTATTTTTTGTTTGTTTGTTTATTTATTTATTTTTTATGTGGTGCTGAGAATTGAACCCAGTGCCTCACACATTCAGCATTAAGTATTCTACCACTGACCCACAACCCCAGACCCTCTATTTCTTCTTGAGTTTATTCTGTTCCTTGTGATTAATCACTTCCCAAGTCAGGGTTGGTGGAATCAGCATTATCCACTTAATATTAAGTATACAAATTAAAGAACACAGGCATGCAATTCTCTTCTTAACATCTGCTTCTCTGTTGTCTTACAAGTACAGGTGCACAGTAGGAGAGCATTGAATAACTATGGAATAAATTTACATAAAAGAAATAAATACAATGAAGCAAATGATTTAACATCATGTGTTATCATTTTAAATATGATCTCCTAAACTCTAAACCTGCTCATGATTAAAAACTACAGAGGAGAGGAATAGGAAAGAGGAGGAGGCAAGTGGAATGAGATTAAAAAAAAAAACTACAAAGACATGCAAAAAATTAACATTATTTTCTATAATAGGTATGCCAGTATGTTATTTTTTTTCCTAATGGGTCATCACATGAATTTTTATGTGTTCTTCCTTATATCAGAAATGTACCTTCTTTTCTATTTCCATCATAAGAACTACACATACTTTTGATATGACAGAACTAATTCAAACCTTTTAGACATTGAGAGCAGAGTTCCAGAAGAGGCTATCATCCTGATTTGTTCACCTAAGGGCTTGAGGACATTGGTTTACCATTAATTGCATGATTTGGCATAACACCAAGAAAATAAAAAGAAAATCTGTGAAAGCCCCCCAAAGTTTACAACAAACTAAGTCAGAGCATAATAAAACATTTATAAGGTGGCACAGAGTACAAATGTGTGGAGGACTGATTTTGTCCTGCTCTCCCCACGAGCCAGAAACCCAGAGTGCTGCAGGTTGGAAGAGGTGCCAGACTATGCCACACAAATGAAAATAAATAAATAAAAACATAAATGCACTGAAAGGTTTGCTAGTTTAATTTTCCCAGATAATTAGCTCTGGAAGAGCACTTTGAATTTTCTGTCCTTTTTCCAGCATGCAAATTTTTAGCTTTCTAAATCAATGGTGATCATACTAATAACTACTTTGTGCAAATAGAAAAGGCATACTTCTATAACCATTTGCATTCTACACTTCTGCATAACTTTTTTCCCCTTTTTAAGCTATTATCCCAACTTCAGTGCCATGGACCCACTACACACACACACACACACACACACACACACACGCACACGCACACACACACACACACACACGCACACGCACACACACACACACACACACGCACATGCACACACGCACACACACACACATGCACATGTACACACACATGCCCACACACTGCCTATCATCAAGGAATCACGAAGGGTGAGCCGAAAAATTGCAAAATTGTCAGTGTAGGTTTTCTTGTCATTGTAAAATCTGACTATAAAAGGGGAGAGAAACTGAGAGTAGTTGGAGGAGGGCACAATTTTAAGTGAGAGGTTTTTAGTATCTGTGATTATGCATGGTTATACACATATATATGTGACCAGAGGTAAAACAGTAGGTGTGGTTGATAAGAGGAATCAAAGGATGAAGATGTAGGACATGGGAAATGAGCCTTTGGGGAAGAGGGTTTAACCATCCTGGTTCATGTCCTCACCATAGGCAAATGCTGTTATAAGACTCTGTCTAATTCAGAGAAATAGAACTTTATGAAATGGAATTTTAAAAGCCATTTGTATCTGCAGATTCCTAACTCAGCCCTCAAGCATGATTAATGTTCCAGTGGACCTGACCCAAAGTGAAAGCATTACAGCTGATGCAGTTCACGTCTTGGAGTGATTCATTCCTACAGGAGATTGAGGAATAATGAGAACTGTATAAATACAACCATCATTTCAAAAGAGGAATTAGAAAGTTCAAAACTCAACCTCGGCTCCCATTTTGAGGCCTCCATACATCCCAATATATACAGCACCAAATTCTGTCAATCTGTCAATGTGGGGCAGCAACACGTCTCTCTGACCCCATGGACCTGGCCTCTACCTGGATTCAATGGCTCCATGAGAAATCATTTCAGCATCTGTAATGACCTATAGGCACCATGGTGATGCCAGTGGAGTCCCCTCCTTCCTAGGGTTATTCACTCTAAGTAGCTGGACAGCACGAGGTATCTCTTCTTTCCTGCCATATTTTAAAAGCATGAAAAATTTTTTTAATGGCCTTTCAAACTATTCCTCATACTTCTCTTTTGTGTACCCTAGAATCTTCTCTAATCTCCAAAAATTCAATAGACTAGAAAATCTCCAGATCAGGTTCAAATGTCTACCCAATTAGGAACAGTTCCCCTACCCTAACAACTGAACATTTTCTTTATTCATAGACCAAACTTTCATTCATCATTGACATGACATTGAAACTCATATTAGTAGGAAAACAATGGTCTGCAATCTTCTTAGAATACAGCTGTTTTTAAAGAAAATTGGCTTTGTCGCTGTTCTCAGAGACTTGGACATTTTCATTATAAATGCCATAAAAGGGAGTCCTGCCCTTGGTGGGGAGGTTGGACTAGACCCCTAAGGTCCTTTCAATCTCTAAAATTGGAACTTATGAGTAACCTGAGGACCACTCAACTTTGTCAGTATAACATACGTTTTGAAACAGAAGGTTGGGGTGATGAATGTAGAGTTAGGTTCCAGGGGCGCATTCCCAGATCAGAAACTGTTGGAGGCAAGACAGATCACGTTTCCATTGCTATTTCCACACCTGACTTAACACAAGCCCCAGGAAGACAATAATATATCATCTTTTTTCTCAGTCAGGGTCAGACAAAGTCTATAAAGTTCAACAAAAAGCCAGTGTTACTCTCATTTTTCTCTTCTTAATGTACTACCCAAGTCTCTGGGATTCTGACACAATTACAATTAATTTAGGGTCAGGAGAAGAAGAAAACAGGGCTGTTGTTGGTTCTGAAATTGGAATAGGATTGTTTCCTGAGATATTAGCAATTGTGGACAGTTAGACCATTTTGGGTTAACACCTTTACCCACCCAGCTTTTAGCTGTTGGTTGAACTTGTTCTATTCTGGTAACAAATCAGAGCTGCCATCCATCCTGGATCCATCAGGGACTGATTCTGGGATGAAGAAATCAGTGCTTGATAGTTCTGGCCAACAGGTATACAGATGAACTAGAAAGAAAGAGGACAGATATGGTAAAGGAATTTACCAAGAACATGAGTAAGTCTTCACATAATATTACTAGTAAGATTCTGTTTCTTTAGAAAGCATGCAATTTTTCTCTCCTTTCCCAGCCAAGGTATCTGAGATATCATATTAATTATTAGCCAAGGACATTTCTTGAGTAAATAAGATGGGCATGGCATAATTCATAGGGTTTGGTTAAAGTTTTCTGAACACAGCATGACAAACAATTGCTTCTGTTTTCTGAGTGTACTTATTTCCTGCCAAGACACAATAAGGAGAAGCTTTCAAATCAAGTTCAGTTCAAACAGGCCTGGTGGGGGAAATGCTTGTTACTGACCTTTTCCAATGTTATCTGAAATTTCACCCCAAATAATCCACTTAGGCCTGTATTTCTGTAACTATCATTAAATGCATTTTGGTTCACGTTTGTGATTTGGAAACTTGGTCAGGAAAGTAGAATTCCCAACAGATCATCCTCCTACTTGGTCCCTCATGTTCTATATTCATTAGTCAATTTCCCAGTAGAAAGATACTAATAAAAGAACAATGCATTGAAGGTTGTGTGATGCTCCCTGAGAGTGAGTGAGTAAGGGAGCTAGAAGAGGTGGGGCAAGTCAACAGGTGAGATCCAGTAAACTGAATAAACATGAAGACCTGGGAATGTTTTTGATAGGATCTGCGTGAAGAGCATCACTGGAAAGGCCACCAAAGAAAATATAACTGAGTAAAATGTGTGTGCAACTGTGTTTATAAAGATCCTCTCCATTATTTGTAAGAATAACTACTGGGTAAGCTGGGGTAGGGCAAAGTAACCTATTTACTTAGTGAATAGACCGCCATGCCAGGTCCCAGTAGGCTATGTGGAGTGTCACTTCCTGTCTAGCTGACAGACACCTCTAGGATGGCTTCCTCATGGTCTACATTCCTACTTATTTTTCCCTTCCCCCTCTGCACTGTGACCACACACTAATGAATGAGGCAAGGGCCTAGGCAGAAGGACCCATCTCAAGAGGGCAGAATTGACAAACAGCAACAGTCTTGTGCATGTACAAGTTTTAAAGAAAAATATCTGTCTTCTGCAGAGCCATTTCTTTCTAATATGAACTGAGAATTGTGAAATGTAAGGAAATTTGCAGAACCCCAGATAGTACATTAGGTTACCTGGATTTTAGCTAAGATTCTGAAACATAACGGATGTCTCCAGGTAGATTCAGAGTGTGAAAATTGGTTAATTTTACCCATTCCAGTGACCCACTAGGTTTTTACTCAATTTCTATAGTGTGTCTTCCTAAGATCCAAAATATTACCTCTAACAGCCTAAGTAGTATGAGAGCAAACATTATGAGAAAACAAGATGGCTCATTAATACTTAAAGAAAATAAATTTAAGGATATTACTCTGTTGTCATCTTTTATCCCAACCAAAAGTTAGCATTAAGCCATTTTTCTTTTGGATTTAGAGATATTTAGAATTAAACTCAAAATCATTTTCAGGAAGCACAGACTTGACTTCCAATATATAGTAAGGCCTCTAATTCTATTAAATGTGACTTTGGAACACCTGCAAACTTCTGCAAAATTACTATACCCCAAATCTCCCAAATCCAGTGTGCTTTCTTAGAGATTAAGAGCATTCCAAGTACTATAACTCCAGCAAAACAAATAAGAATGGAAGAGTATCAAGCAAAGCCAGTCGGTCATGGTTGGAATGCCTCCCCAAATTAGTATTCATGGAGGTCTCCCTGACAAATGGAGTTATTATCCACAGATGCTGTAAACATAAATCAGGAGGATATCATCAATAATGTTGTATTCTCTTTGTCCTCATCGTGTTTACAGATCTCGCTTTGAACAGCACATAAATACTTAGAGCATATTGTGGGAAACATGCCACTCATCTTATTAGCTTTCTCTGGCTCCAAGCTCTGACGCTGATCATCCCCTGACAGTGTTTGCCAACAACAAAAGAAGCCTATTGATCACATCGCTTCTCCCTTTGGCAGCCTTTCTGCCCACGATTACCTTGCATCACTTGCCTTAAGTCAAATGTCACAGAACAACTTACAAGGGATGTATCTATCTAGTAGAGCAAAATACAGTAGTTTGAGTCTAATTGAAGGAATCCTTTGGTATTATGAATTGTTTACGATTTTAAAGTTTATTTCTTGGCACTTACAAACATTCAAAATCAAGGCTTACTTTGCAAGCTCCATGTCCATAAAATTGTACTCATTTGCAATTTATTTCCTGAACTGTTTATGGAATCCCAAATATCTTGGAAGCTGACCCATCAATCATTCTCAGAGTCACTCTATGAATGAGCGGTTTTCTCTGCTGGCATTTTCGTTCCCTAACCGTGTATCTCTATTGAAATTTCCTGGTAATTTTTCATCTGTGTCCTAGTCTTCATTTATCTTTTTACTTGAATTTTGGATAGATACTATGAAGGAAACAATACGTTTTTTGTTTAAATTGAAAAGAGCACTTCATGGATTAAGAATTTAGGAGTACAACGAGGCACACATACTCTCTATGAAAAATAGAAGGCTTTTGTAAGATTATTGACTGGGGAAAATAATGCACTTTTTTTTCTGGGAGGCCAGAGAGAATACAAGCTTAAATGTAGAGACAGTCATTTCATAACTGGTCTTCTTGATACTTCATAGTCTCTACTACACTGTGCCCTACAATTTGAAGGCTGATTATTAGACTCTCCAGAGGAAATACCTGTCTATCTCAGATCTAATCAGGAGCACTTTGACTTCACTGAAGCATATCCAATGCTTTGTCTATTAGTGTGTACCTTCGAGCTCTTGTCCATCAACATGTATCATGAAGGACACAAGAACTTAGCCCTCTCTCTACAGTTACTTGATCATTGGGTAAATTTTGAAATCTACTTTATCTTCTCTGCTTTGCTGACTTCACGTGCTAACTAACTTGGTATTCAGCCTGGCCCCTCAGCTACTCATGTAGCCTCATATGATGGTATCTCAGGAAAAAAAAAAATGTTGAGGGAGCTTCATAGTATCAGATAAAGAAAAAGACTTCTCTTCCTTCAAGCAGGTACTTTGATTGAGATCAGGCATTGAAGAGGTGGTTCTCCTAGGTGCCATGTGTAACAAAAAAAGGCTAAATTACTTCTGAGTCATAAATATCACTGAAATGGAAATCATGAAAAAAAATACTACCTTATACCCTGCTGAGTGCAAAGTAAACGGAACACTTCACTGAACATGAAGCCCCTTCAACTCTCCTAGGTGTTATCAGGACTGCACACTTGAAACACAGTGTAATTGCATGGGTGTCCTCCAAGGAAAGATACATTTCCAAGTCTCTGTGTCATTCATTAAGCACTGCAATGTGCTTGACCATTTTTCTTCATCTTTCTCATAATCAGTGCTCATCATATGTTTGTGTGTGGCTTTAAGCACACAAACCAATTTCCCACTCACTTATGGTACTGTCTTCTTTGAGTGCCTTGTCTTCTAACAAGTCCTTTCCAGAGATAATCAGTCAGTTTGAACAATAATCATTTTGAGATGAATTTATACCTGACATGTTTGGCCTGAACTCCTGGACACCACTACCTCTGTGTGAGGTTTTTTTTTTTTTTCTCTCTCTCTCTCAAAATCTGGGACTATGAATCATTGATTGGTTGAAACATTCCTTAATTTATTCATTCCTTCAAAAATAATTGAGAAATAAGAATGAGCAGGACTATATATCTGGAATCTTTTAGACAGCAACAAAAAAATAATGAAGGCTATCATAATCCCTAGTATTATCATGGGATTTTTTTCTTTTCCTTTTGTAAACATTAATGAGTTAAGCAACCAGGGCTTTAGACCCTGAAGATGGAATAGGATCAAGACTCAGGCTCCAGCCGTGAAAATAATGTATGCTGTGTTGGCCCCTGCAAAACCTCAGCTTCTTCAACTACCTCCTTTTTTGTCCTAAGGATATTTGGTGAGTAATTGAAATAATTGCAGTGATACATATTGAAAGGCTCTTTGTAAATCCAGGGTATTATTGTTGCTATAATTAGGCCATGCACGGTATATAGAAATCTTGATTAGAGTACTGCTTTTTCAAAAGCTAATTAGCTTGCACAACAATATGTTTCCTGGATGTGTTTCAGAGGATTGTTTTATAGTTTCTGTTCATGCCTGTCTCCAGAGCAAATAAAATGAAGTGTCCTCCACGGAAGGCTCAGAACCCTGAAGGGTAAAAGCCACCGAGTGAGGCTGCTGAGGGAGAATTACCTGATGTAGCTTGGAATAAAGTTTATAGTTCCTGAGATGAGGCATCCAGGCGATCAGGCTGTGGGAAGATTGTTGGCTTTCCTATGATTATATCAGAGGCAAAGAACCACCAACTTCCAGATTATATATGTACAAAATATTTGGGAATCTTTCCTGTCCATAAAACCCTTCTCAAATGCCTCTAATCCTTTCCTGACATTCCAGGGACTTTGTATCCCATAGCATTTATTTGACTTATGTTGTAATTATTTACTTGACATGTCTATGTCCCACACTAGACCAGGAACTCATGAAAGGAAGGGGTTATGTCATCGCCCTAACTCTGCACTCAGTTGAATGTAAGCAACTGGAAAATATTTTGCTTATTTTTTTTTAATACAATGATCTTTAAATCCTCTAAATCTCAAATTCCCTTGAGTATTTTGACTGTCTTCCAAAGGAAACGCATACATACATACAATTTTTAGTACATTTTCAGGAAATGTATGGACTTTTGCTCTTTAAAACACATATACTTATTTCAAAAGATTCTTCACAATCTCTACCCTTGCTCCATTCCCCAAAATGTTCCCCAAAATGTTTTGGATTTTAGAATGGGCCAAATTAAAAGGAAATAGGTCTTGCATCTGATTTCTGATGGAATACAACAAAATCTGTTTTTTTTTTTTAATCCCTTAGGGAAATTATTCACATTGTCCTCAGGTTAGAGTCATGTCCTTCTGAAATTCACAAGGGAAGCACACATAGGTTCCAGCACAGAGAGCCACTGCGTGAATCCCATAGAAACATGTAAAGAAATATTAGTCTAGGACCTTGACTTAAGTTGAAGTCCCTTCTGCAGGAAACACTCCTTGGAGCCTTGAATCCGTGTGTTGCTGTTGCACCAGCCACACACTCACCATAGACTTCACTAGGAAGGAGGAATGGTTCTCAGCTGATATTAAGGGTAGATGGCAACAGCAAAATCCCTCCGGAGGCTTTTATCACAACACATACCTTCTACTTCCCTGTTCCGTGAGAAAGGAAGTTTAAGAGAATGGGGAATGCTATATTGAAAGAAGTGAGGGTTGAGAGTTAATGGGTGATGGTTTAGCAGTAGAACATTTTGCCAAAGTCTCCTGTTGAAAGCATGGTCCCCAATGCAGAGAGGGGCAGAGGCAGGGCTTTCAGATAATGAAAGGATCATGAGGACTCTAACCTCCTTCATGGATCAATTCATTGATAGCTAAATGAACTACTGGGAGGTGGGACCTAGCTGGAGGAAGCAGGACACAGAAAGTGTGCACTGAAAGGGTTTATCTTCTCCTGAGCCCTTCCTTCCTCCATCTTCCTGGCTGCTCTGGGCTGAGTAGCTTTCCTCCACCACTTCCTTCCATCGTGATGTCCTGCCACAACTCAGGCTCAGAGGAATGGAGGTGGCAGGGCATGGACCTCCGAAACTGTGGGCCAAGATAAACCTGTTGTTTTTTCCAGGTATTTTGGTCTCAGTGGTAGAAGCTGACGAACACACTGTGTTACTTCTCTAGATGGGTAGGCACGTATAACTGAAATAATTGTGTAGAAATTTATGTGAGTACATAAGGCATGCACAGCATTTTCTAATCCTTTACTTGTATTATCATGTTTAATACAACAATCCTATCACAAAAATATCATTGTCTTCTGTAGTTTACAAATAAAGAAGCAGAACTGCAAGTTCACACAGTGAAGTGGCAAAGCCAGGCTGCGTGACTCTGTAGTATGTGCTTGGGGTCCTACCACTCTACCTGCTTCGCTGGGTATTATGACACCTCCACACTCCCCCAGCCAGGTAAGAACTCTTGTGATAGGACTCTATCTGAAACAGTAGCAAAAGATCCATCTGTTCCCAAGAAACATCTTCCGAGTCTCCCAATTATCTCTCACCCTCCCCACCCCCTCTGTGACTTCCTGTAACATTGCCCATGATTAGAAAACACAGGTCCTCATTAAAGTCCATCCCTCCATCCTATTGGCACAAATTAAAACTAGCAGTGGCCCGTGCAGTGAACTCAGTAGGATCCTAGCTAATCATTTTTGCAAATTGAAAAATAGGCTGTTTCTTCATAAGCACCATCTGTACCTTCAGGACATTCTTATTAACAATTTCTCTCCTGGGCCATCTTTTCTACCAAAAATAATGGAAACAAAGGTTTTTGAGCTTCTGATCTGGCCTCTGAGATTTTTCTAAGGGGCTTCAGGCAGCCAGCAGCCTATCTGGTCATTACAGCTAAGTGGTGAACTCTGTAAGACTTGTGCTATGATTTTCAAATTATAGATGAGACAGCAGAGACTCAGAGACTTAAAGGTGATATTAGCATTCACTGAGCAGGATTTTGAGTGTTTATTATGCATCAGGCATTTCTGTAAGTTCTTCAGAAATAGCAGTGGGCAAAACAGAGAAAAATCCCTGACTTCATGGAGAATGTATTCTAGTGAAAACCCACATAGTTGCATCTTAGACCTTGTTCTAAGATATGTTCTAAGATATGCAGATATGGATTTGTGAGATAGCTTAAACTTATGGGTAATTACTACTGTTATCCCTGTTTGGCATTCAAGGAAACCGAGAAGCCAAAAAGGTATGCATTTTTTCTAGGCCATGCAGCTGATAAGAAACAGAGGTGGCCTTCAAGCCAGGTATTCTGGTACCTCTCTATGTTCTTTTTTTTTTTTGGGGGGGGAAGGGGGTTATACTAGTAATCAAATAGAATCCAGGGCACTCTATCACTGAGCTACACCCAGAACTATTTTCATTTTAAGACAGGGTCTTTCTAAGTTGCTAAGGCTGGCCTGAAACTTGTGATCCTCCTGCCTCAGCCTCTCAAGAGTGAATGGGTCTATGTTCTTAAGCATAGTTTTATCCCTCACATTATTATGCATTTGGCTAGTACAAAACAGCCCAAGACATACCTCCTGGCTCTTATTCTTGAATTGTAGCACAGAAGTAACATTCTGAGAGAAAAGACAGGTACTGATCAAAGCTCCTTGACTGTCTCTAAAGGAGTTTTGTTTATTCACTATTTTTTTTCCATTTGGATAGTGACCAAGTATGCTAAGCTTCTGCACACATTTAGATTTGGCTCAAATTCAGTTTCAAATAGCTCTGTGGCCTGGGGAAGTCCAAACCCTCCAAACCAAGCAAATGAAGTAGTCACCTTCCATGTTGGTTTTAACCATTAAATGGTGTATATAAGGACTTAGCACAGTGTCTGGTACACAATAAACACTCAAAATAATGTCACGCAGTCATTATATTTAAGTTGATGAATCTTTAGCCTCTCCAATGACTTTCTATACCTTCCCTTCATCTCTTTCCTGTTTTGAGAGAAGCTTAAACAATGAAGAGATGGGGTCAACCCCAGAACTGCATAGGGATTCAACTTCTAGACCACAGAGCAGCTAATTTCAATAATGGTCCTGAGGGAATGAACAGTAAAATCACTGGGAATCTGAAATCCTTATGTAGCATCTCTGCTACTGCCTAGTTTCAAATAGCTCACCGTTGCCTTTTTCCACATCTTCAAATCACAACCAAACCAGTTGATTTGAATATGATTGCAAGAATTGACTCAGCAAAACTTTTTTTTCCCTGAAAAGCATCATGTGAAGGGCATAATGCTGAAGAACGATGATGGTGGTGGTGATAGTTTTTGTTTTTGGTGTGTCTTCTGTGTCGCAGGCACACAGTAGGTGTTTTAGATTCAATATCCTTTCTGGAATAGCAATACTGCAATATGATCATCATGAGTTTTACAAATGAGGAAAACAAGTGATCAGTCCTACCCAAGTAAAAAGTAGCAGAACTGGAACTGACTCCCAAGGATGTCAGGTGACAAAGCTCCCTTGGACATTTCTTCCTGTGTTGACATCTGGTTCCCCAGGAACCCTTTGCAGAAGCAGGCATGCAGGTATTCCTCTGACCCAAGCCAGCACAGGTATCAGAAGTGTCCAGGGCACAGTGTACTGGTTAGACAAGGTAATAAAGGACTTTGAAAAGAGGAAGGCAAATTTGCCTTTGACACCTGAGAAAGAGATAGTGGACCTGCAAATGTGCAAACAAAGGGTCAGGGGAAAGTGCAGCTAGGGGAACGACATGGAACCTAGAACATTCTTCACTGTTTCTTCCCACTTTGGGTTGTTATGAGTATTCACTGTGTATACTTTCTTTTATGGGAATGCTAAGCAGCTGATGCTATTGATCACCTACTCCATAGCCCCTCAACTTACCTACGCACTCACCTTCTCTGCATCTGGGCTCTCGCAACTCAGAATACCAAAGAATTCACCTGTCTAAAGACAAGGCTTAATCAGGATGGGAATCCATGCATGTGCATCTCAGTGCACTTCATCTTGGTGAGATAACACAGAATTGCACTCTGTGTGATTCCTCAGAGGATCCCCAAGAGTCTGAGCCCTCAATAATAACCTGCTTATTAATGCAGCCTTGACTGACTTTTCACCCTTGTCTGTCACCTTTGCCCTTCACATAGCTGCGCTTCCTGAGAACACCACCTACAGTCCTGGTCACAGCATCTGTTTCTGAGGCAACTACACTCAGGACAGGGTGGGAAAGATCCCAAATTGAGGAAACCTACTCTTTCTTTTGGAAAAATGAGCAGAGAAACCTTTTTAAATAAAATATTTTCACTTTTTAAAACTTACATGTAGTTTGTATATATTAATTGTGGCTGATTGAGCAGCCAAGGACAACCTAGTTGCTGGTGGCACCAAATTTAGTGCTCTCAGCAGACAGTGAAAGAAATGACAGACCCAGGGCCTGTCCAGGTGAGGTTTCTACTCTGCAGGGAGAAAAGAGTGAGTCTCCAACACCAATTAGAGAATAAAAAGGCAGCATATAATCAGGTGAGAGTCTAAGGGACAGCTGCTGTGTATGCTGCAAGACTTCAGAGACAGCAGGGAAGGAGAAAGAGTCTAAATAATGCAAATCTCTCCAGATGTGCTGTGGATGGGTTTCCAGTGCTCCATGGTTTACAAGATGTAAATTGCCTCTGCTCTTCAGTTTCCATCAACTCCAGTCACAGCAAGGTAAGCTCTGCATAGAGAGGCCTGGGAAGTTCAGAGAAGATTAATGAAACACAGGAAGTATGGGTTTTGGATACTCTGGGAAACCCAACCCTTCTTAGGTGGAATTCCTGGGGCAGGAGGCCTGGGACAGACAGGATGCACCTCCTCGAGGCTGGCCTTGTGGGGCAGGACTGTACATCACACACCACACACATGGAGCCACTGTACAGAGTGAAACTGAGTACGTCCTGAACTTTGTGTGTCCCAGATTTCCCAATGAAGTTACATGGGCTGTGAACTTGATCTCTGACAAATTAATGGTAATGAGACTTACACTGAAAGCACAGCAATAAACAAATGGAGAAATTCACATTTGATTTAAGTCACATAGCCTGTGAACCGGTTGTGAATCTGACTGTGTGAGCTAAAGGACCACACAGGGCCAGTTGTCTGAACCTGAGTTTGATGTGTGGAATTTTGGGGTTAGTTCTGATCCAGTGTTCATCACATAATCCCTAGTAGGAGCCAGATGCAAAGTAAAGTGCTTTGCACTACTCCTAATCCTTATAACAAATTTATCAAATAATTTTACATTTACTTGTCAGATGAAGGAATGCTCAGAATGGTCAGGATGGCTTAGAATGGCAAGTGTCAAGACTTCAGGTAAGTCTGACTCCAGAGCCCTGCCTGTAAACCCCTTATGAGCAAATACATCCATTGGACATTTGTGCACATGCATGATTGTGTGGGTTGCATTCTGCATGTACATACCAAAGCTAATACATTTGCTTGATAGAAAGGGTGACTTTCCAGTTGGTTAACTAGCACACTTGGGGCTTTCCAATATCTTGACAATGCACGAGACACAGATGTCCTACTTCATGTTTGAGAAGAGAACAAATGAAAAGATTTAGGGTCATGTTACCCTTCCATTTCCAAGGCCTTTCTATTTGTGTCAACCAAAATGCCACGCTCTTATTAAAAGCACTATTGTCCCTGAGTAACTGTTCTTGAGCTTCTCCTGTTATACCTTTTTGTTTTTTTGCAATTCTAAAAATGTAGCTCAGGCAACATTTCCATGTAGCTATTGAATAAGTAAAAGGGGACAATGCTTCATAAAATTAATGAAGCTTTATTTGTGGGTTCACTTAGTTTTCTTTTCTGCTACAGGTGTCACTTTTTATAAGAATGTTCATTTATTTTGGGTTACCTTTTCTTAAAGCAATTTTACATAGATTTTTTCCACAACTGTGCTGTAAAGTTCGTCAGGCATCATAATGCCCACTTACAGCTGAGGAAATGGAGAGTCAAAGGATTCACAAATCTGACCACTGTTAAGCCAATGAATGGAGTCTGCTCTTTACTTCGAAATGTATGTGTCCATGCACATGTGTATGTTTCAATGTCAATGCTTTTACTGAACATTCATAAGCACTAGGCAATGTGTACAGATGCATTAGTTATGGATATCACGTGCAAAAATCAAGGAGAAGAACTTGTAAAAACATCATTATTCAGAATCACATGTATAAAAATGTAGCTGAAACATGCTAAGAACAGGGAAAAGGGAGAGAATCACTGTCTCAGTGTGGGAAATCAGATGAATCTTCTCAGAGGTATTGTAGTAAACCCTGCAAAAGAGAATGTAGGCAGTAGAAAAACTGGGAGAAAGGAATCCTATGCAAACATTGCCACATGGAGACAGTAAGGATATTTGTTTGGAAAACGGACTACTCCTGCATGGCTGGAATCCAGAGTGCAAGAAGGGAGTGGAGAGGAGTAAGGTAGACGGCAGAGATGCAGCAAGGTTATCGGTGCCTCTTAAAGACTGTGGCTTGGATATGAGTTCAGGTGTTGGAGGTGCAGTCCCCAGTGTGGCAATATTCAGAAGCACTGTTACTTTTAAGAAATGGGTATATGGGCTGGGATTGTGGCTCAGCAGTAAAGTGCTCATCTAGCATGGGCATGACGCGGGTTCAATTCTCAGCACAACATAAAAATAAAGGCAGGAACCATACTGGAAAGCAATTAAGATAGTGCTCATGGGATGATGAGTTAGTTCTTACGAGAGGGTTGTTACAAGAAAACAAACTTGATCACTCCCTGGCCTCTCTGGCTTCCTGTCTGGCCATATGGTCTCTCCTCTTTGTGCATATTGCAATGCCATTTGCCACGAGCCAATGGAACCAAACAGGTCTCACTAAGCCAGTGCCATGCTGTTTGGACATTCAATCCCCAAAATTATGGGATTAAAAATGTCTTTTCTTTACAAGTTTTCCAGCCTCATAAATTTGGTTGCAGTAACAGAAAACAGACTAATAGAGCATACTGAAAAATATGGACGTCATATTACAGAAATTATAGAAATTTCACAATTTCCAAGTGAAATGGAAAGAACATTTTCTGCAAGAGGAGTAGGAAGGAAATTAGAACAGATTAACAGGGACATCATGGGTGATTAAGAAAACATCCTCCTCTGTTCATCATTCCATGGCTCACTCAGGTGAGGGTAGCTGTGCCATCCTCTGGATCAACAGTAACTTGCCCATATAAGAGCACTTCATTTACTGTGTTTTGATTTTATTTCATCTAAATCTGTCTCAATTTTTCTTCCCTCTTTCTTTGCTCAACAGAATGAGAACAACTAAAGCTAGTACCTGCTATTTTATATGGAATTGATCTTTCTATCCCAAGCACCTTGCACATTGATTGGCTCACAGTAGGTGCTCAAATAAAGGTCGATTGGATTTCATTGAATGAAATCCATAGGAAAGGAGACAAGGACAGATAAAAATATTGATAATTTTTAAGTAGAGTAAAGGTAGTTAAGAAATTTAATATCTGATGGTAATTATTTTCTCAGTGTGATAGGAAGCAAAGTCATTTTTGGGAAGGAAAGAAACATAAATTATGTTGATTTCTTAAGGAAATCATTAAAGGTTTGCCTTTAGAGGATGCAAAATATATTTAAATTTGAAATGGGAAAAAAAGGCATTTTAAGTTGCACTGTGTCCAGACAAGAATAAAAAGCATTGTAGTAGACTAAAACATTTATTTCAGGTTATATGATTTACTTAAAGTGAAGAACAATAGTTTAATGATCCCATATTTAGATCTGCATGTGTGTGGGTTTGAGCTGTAAAAAAAAAATGGATGCTGGAGAACAAGTGATTAAAATATCATAGATGGATGATGCAGAAGTAGAGTTTTATGGTCCATTGAGAAATTTTAAGGGACTGACCCTGGAAAAAATGAAGGTTAAAAACTGAGTTTACAGAGTTGAGCACGAAGGTACATTCTTGTAATCCCATCAGTTCCTGAGGCTGAGGCTGGGGGATCACAAGTTCAAAGCCAGCCTCAACAACTTAGTGAGGCTCTAAGCAACTTAGTGAGACCCTGTCTCAAAATAAATATAAAAAGGGCTGGGGATGTGGCTCAGTGAGTAAGTGCCCCTGGGTTCAATCCCCAGTACCAAAAGTAAAACAAGGTCAGAAGGTAAAGTAGATAGGCTGACTTTTAAAGGCAATAGACCAAAAAAACAAAACAAAACAAAAAAAAAGATAAAGCAGGTACATGGGAACCAAATGGACCTCGATTTTAATTCCAGCTCTACTACTGCACATTTGTTATAATCTGGCCTAAATGTACTAACTGCTCAACAGCTAGCAAGTGGGTATTGTCACATTTTTCTTAGAAACTTAGAGTTTTGCTGCACTTCCAGACCTGAGATGAGAACCAAAGTACCCCACAGACCAAGTTCAGGGAACCACCAGGAGTCAGGATCAGTCACCTCCAGGCTACTGAAAGAAGTGACAGTCACCAGCAACCAGCACCCACTGACATCTAATGAAAGGACATCCAAGCCTTTGTGAAGAGAGCATCACCCCCTCCTGTACGTAGGTGCATGTCCTGTGCTTGTCATCGGCCATTTGCTCGACCCTTCTTCACCCTGCTCTGGGTCCTGAGATGGTGGCCTCTGGATTGCAACAGTGTTTCTTTGATGCAAGTTCCTATTAAGCCAGGCCTCTCACATTGTGTCTCACTGTCCATCTGCCTTCTGGGACTCTAAAGAACAATATTTAATCTTTCTTCTTTGATAACTTGACTATCTTGCACATTCTTTTTTTTTTTAAGAGCAATGTATCCCCTCTCTTGGGTTTCTTTTAATTGTTTCCTTTTTGTAAAATTACTGCATTTTAACTATAGACATCATTTTGAACAGCATTTGTGACTCCTGAAGGCACAGAAAGCACCGACTATGATTTCATAGAAACTTAATCTGAAGCACTCCATCATCTGTTTCAATGTGTGTGTGTACACGTGTGTGTGTGTGTGTGTGTGTGTGTGTTGTGTTGAACCAGATTATGTATTTTTGACAAGACTTTCTCTTCCTCTTAAGGCGGAAGTTCAGTTAGAAACAAAAGCAAAGCTAGTGAACTCAAGTCCCATTTCACTTAATTGAAGTGGACAAAAATGCATATGCCAAAAAAGCTAACCAAAACATTTCCTATGAAGTTCTGCCTCACAAAAATTATAATGTGTTCTAAATAATGCCCCCCAAATTAGCCTGAAGTTCCTGAAAAATATCAAGCATTGAAGTTTTCCTTGCTTCTGAGGCACATTTTAGAAAAGAACACCCTCCCCCTTACTTCTAAGCTGCTATCGATGCAATTATGAGTCCTTGACACACCACCAGCCTGTGGAGACAGCCAGCTCTGCCTGAGACCAGCTTTGTTTGGTGGATGACTGGGAAAGTGGGCACAGCAAGCCCTCTCAGCTCACCTCACGGTGGCTATAATTTGTGGTGCTGAGAAGCACACAGAACACCTAAAAATATAATCTGTCACCTCCAAGTATTTCTTTCCTATTCACATTCACTCAAGTTTATCCTCGCTGCTCTCTACTTGCTCAGGATGACAATGGCAGAGCAGTCATTAATAAAAAGCATTCTCTAACCTTCATCACAAGTATCAAATATTCATCAGTTCTACACAGAGAGCCAGGTCCTCCCTGGAAGCTGACAGGGTCTGGGTTAGATTTTCCTCAACCTTTTTTTTTTTTTTTTGAGAGAATGTTAATTACAAATTTTTATTATGGCTAGTTTTGCTTAGGTGATTTTTTTTCCCACATGTTTATGTGGGAGAGATTGACTGAGATGACCCATAAGCATTGATGTCTACCCCTACCCCAACCACACACAAATCACATGAAAAGGCAGGAAATATATTACTAAAGTCCATGGCTGTACCAGCACTATTAACGTCCCAAAAGGTTTCAGGATTCTCTCAGAGAAATAACAGGCAGAATTGGATCTATGGAAAATGCAAATCCAGGAGAAAAACAGCCAAATGTATGGATGAACACTGCTGTGGAGACAGGGGTGTTCTGAAAAATATCAAACTCAGACACATTAATGGAATCAAGGATGGTGGAAGGAAGGTAGAAGTAAGGCCCTAAGCAGGTGATAATCTGGAGAATGCTACAGAGAAGCTACGTGAGCTATCATGAGAGGGCCAGCCTTGAACATGAGTTCAGTCCTCTTGTTCTCAGATTCTCTTCCACAATGGGATGCTTCAGCAGTGAGGCCCTTGCCAGAGGAGGGCCCCTCACTCTTGGACGTCTCAGCCTCTAAAAGCATGAGTCATAAACTCCCATTGTTTACAAACTACCCAGACTCAGTATTGTGTTATAGCAGCAGCAAAAAAAAAAAAAAAAAAAAAAAAAAAAAAAAAAACCTAAGATGAGCAACTCCCTCCATCTTCTGGAATCACTGAAGAAAGATCAGGATTATCAAAATTATCATTCACTCAGTGGGAAGACAGGGATCATGAACACAAAGGTAGGAGAACAAGCAGGAAAATGTAAATGTTTTCCTACCTTATGATAGTAATTACTACATTAAAATAACAAAAAAATATTACTTAGTAAATTGCTTCTGCTTCAATAGTACAATAAATATGCATTCCTGAGCCTACAAATTGGCCTACATTTCTTCACACTATAGTCAGCCTTCAATCCTATTAAAATGGAGGCAATGGCTTCAGTAGTCCATATTAGCTAGTCTTAAATAACACAAAATGTGTTTTTACTTTATAATTTGGCTGGATATTTACTTTCCGTAAACTCCTTAGTAGATACTTGATATCATACACTTAAAAAATACAAACGAAGGCTTTGACCTGAAATTTAGGTAAGTTACCCTTTCATTAAAAAACTAGGTCAATTTAATGTGGATAAAATGAGTCCAAGGTAATAACATTCTAATGATAGGTCATAACATTAAAATCCAATCTGCAAAAAGCAAAAAAAATGTATTATTACATTGGTCTTTGAAGTTTCAAGGTGTTCTTAGACATCCCATACAAGACACACCATTTAGAAAGCCGGGAACCACCTGTGCTGTTCATGAACTAGACAAGATTCAGTGCAAAGCAGTATTCATTGACTGAGTTTTGAGATTTGTTGACACTGAAAGGATGGACTTTGGGTCTTCACTATGTACTTTGGGTTTCCATCATCAGAGTCGCCGCTCTCAGGTGGAGTACCAAAAAAAATATCAGTTACTGGAAAGAGATAGCCAAGGAATCCTCCTCAATTCTCCAATTATGCATAGAAGAAAAAAAATAGATGGAAAGTCTCAGAGTGAAGACTGGGGAAGAAGAGATCAAGAAATTTTAACTAAAGAGAATAGGAAACAGTGTAGGAAATAATCAACAAATAACTGGAGAAATTCACAAATCTTCTGGTTTAAAGGGTTAAAATAAGTTTGAATAGAATAAAACAGGGGGAAAGACTTTAAAGCAGAAAAAGCAAAGCACTCCACTTGATCTACCCAAAAGGCTACAGTATTTTAAAATATTTTTAAAGACTATATATATAGCTTTGATATATTTTAAACAAATCTCATAAAAATCACAATAAGAAATGGAGATATCCATAACCATGGCTGAAGAATTTAGTGCAATCTCTCTGTAATGACCAAACATATAGATAAATAAAAGTAAATAAGGGTATCAATGATTAAATAAAAACAACTATATTGCAAATAAAAGTCTTACCCTGAAAATAGAAAATAAACATTTCTTCAAATGCACATGAAACCTTTTCCCATATATGACAACTATAAAAAGAGCTCAATAAATTACTACCATATTCTTTAGTCGCAATATAACAAAAATAGAAATTAAACATAAATTAGACTATCATGGAATCTATTCACTTGGGAAGCCATGCACTGTCATTTAAACAAGGATGGGGTTGAAAAGCAATCTAAACAACAATCTTGCTGGAAGGAGAGAGCTTGAAAACTCTATTTGCAAAATGCTTTATACAAGAGGAGAAAAATCTCTGTTTACAGCAAAGAGCAAGTTTGAAGACACTGAAAGGGTTTATGAAAATCTAAATTTCTGCACTCTCCCACTTCTCTCCTCATGCCCTTCCAAAATCAAAGACAAAAACAAAAGTAATCCATAGTGATCTGCTGTGAAAACAAAAACATTCTCTTCTCTTGTACTATGGATGAAATTTTACATTGGTAAATCCCTTAAGAGGTCAATTTGTCAGTATTTATAATGATTTTAAGTGTGTATACCTTTGAATCTAATACTACTATTCTAGGAAATCAACCTAAAGCAATGCTCACACATGTATGAATATTATATAGTTAAGTAGGTTATTTGTACCACAACTTTTACTAGCAAATAATAGGAAACAACAAACTGTAAATCAATAAAGAGGTAGGTAGATAAATGCTGTTTCACTAATTCTTTGGGATATGAGGTAGATTTTGATCTATGCTGGTTTGACTTTTTATTTATGTAAAAAATAAAGGAAAACTGTATGTTTCAATGTGGAAGTAAATCCCAACATTTTGCTAGTTTTATAGAAATGCTTGTAAATGTGAACTCACTTATTTTGAAAAGATGTGTATTTGTGCATGTGTGTTCATATAAATATGAAGAAAAATTTAAGCTAGAGACATGATATACATCTTTAAATGCATAAAAAATCAATATAATATATATTGAAATGTTGAAATCCAAACTTTCTGAGCTGTATATCTTAAGGGGAATCTTAGAGAGTACTTTTATTTCTTGATTCTGAGTACCCAGGTATGTACTCACTTATTTTCTGAATAAAAAGAACAAGATTATTATGCTACTTAGAAAATACAAAATAATAAGAAAGCAGGAAAAAGCAGTCACAATTGAACAAAATTCACCCATAGAAAGCACTAATGCACATTTTACAAATTGTTTTATTTGAAAATATCTGAGCTAAGTATTTGGTCCATTTGTGTGAAGTTTTCTTCATCTTTTGTGCCATATGTCAGAACCCTGATTAATGACAACCAATACTCAGAATAATAATGATAATAACCCACAAGAACATTAGACAGAAAAGAAATACGCAATTTCTTCATTAGACTCCACTTAATAAAGCACAGAAATGGATTAAGACATTTTAAAAGACTTATCCTGTGAAAGTTGATACGTGCAAATTATAATATTAGTATCCTCCTGTTCTCATAAATACCTTCAAAAATACCATTCAATTCTTATCACTTCTACAGCCAACTTTTACTTGCCCCAGCCTCACGCTGTCAATAATGGCTCTTCCAATTCAATATGGACTCCCTCTCAATTAATCCTTTCACTTACATTCCATATCCAATCCAAATTCCATGGCTCTTCTCTGAAAATACATCTTGAGCTAGCTGATCCTTTCTTTCCATCTCCAGAGCACTTTTAGTCCCAGCCACCATTATTTCCAGGACTAGGGCCACTGTCTTCCTACTTCCACTTTCCTGACCTAAGTATTTTCTTCATAACGGACCCAACATAATCTTCTAAAGTGTAATTTTAAAAAATATAAATTCTATAATTTATCCCTTTGATAATACATATATGTGTGTGTGTGTGTGTGTGTGTGTGTGTGTGTGTGTGTATATATATATATATATATATATATATATAGAGAGAGAGAGAGAGAGAGAGAGAGAGAGAGATACAAAAACCAGAAAAACAAATATCTCAATTCCCTATATAGCCTATGACTTACATGATGAAGTACCAGCCTCGATCTCCCTTTCTCACTCTTTTGTACAAATAGGTTGTCTTGCCATTCCTTCCCACAGCTGATTCATCTCCCTTAGGGTTTTGCTTCTTCCTGTCCCACCTGGGATCATGCTGTCCCACATCTTTATGTGGATGCTATTCATTTTTTTCCCCAAATATCACTTCCTCGGAGAACTATCTCAGCATTCTATCTAATTGGCACCTGTCCTAGCACCTGCCCTCATCCTTTGTTGTCCTCACAGAACATAGCTCTTGGGTATTAAGTAATATAAATAAGCATATCTTATTTGTTGGTCTTTCAAACCAAAAGATAGGATCCATCAAACCAGGGACTGTATCTTGTTTGGTACTGCTGCATGTCTTATATGACAAAAAAAAAAATGTTTTCAAGCACAGATAAAATAATCTTGGCTTTCTATAAATATGAGTGGAAGAGTAAGAAATAGCAGATAGCAAGGAACTACCTGAGACGTTAAGGGGCAATAGTAGTGTGGATTGTGGTGATGGTGGTGGAGACAGAGAGCAGCAGTCAAAGATATTTTGAGAGATGTTTGAGTGATTTAACAGTGAGAGATATTTTTTGAGATGAAATCTGCAGAATTGGTGATAGATTAATTGTATGGGGAACATTAAGAGAGGGGAGGCTCTAGGAATCTGTTATGAATGGATTGTCATTGTGCCATTTACAGGAACTACATTTATAGGAACTACAGAAATGTGTCTTGGATAAAAAGATGGGAGACAGGTGACTTTGGCAACCAGGATTATGTTCCTGTGCTCTGTTCAGGCTTGTGTTTCTGCGATGATCAGACCAAAGATTCTACTAGGAACCTTAGTAGTGGAATTTGAACATGGGCTTCTCTTTTCATGGACCAATTGTGTCACTATCAGCTTTCATCTTAGGTTGGACACTTTAAAGTATTTAGCAGAATGTGGTAAAAGGCAAGTCAGGCTTGACCTGATTGTGCCCAGTATCCAGAAAACCCTATTTTGTTGACTCAATTTGAGAGCATTTTTGTCTAACGTCTCTATTATTTTCTAAAAGTGCTTAACATGTGTATGCTTACTGTCAAAACTCTGCTTATGTATAAGCTCCATATATTTGTTTTGTTTTTATCACTTTTCTTTCTCTCAGACTCTACTTTTGACCATAAGGGGCATATATATACACACTCTCTCTCTCTCTCTCACACACACACACACACACACACACACACATACACACACATGCATATACAAACACATACATATACATACATACACATACATATACACATATACATACATATATACACATACATACATATACATACATATACACACATATATGTAAGATGAACTGTCATTTTTCTGTATGACGAAGAAAGAAAAACATGTTTGGTTAAAGTAACTTGATTTGTGAGCTTCCTCCCAGTTTCAGAAGTGTTAAAATGTGAAAACCCAGTGTGCCTCCTAGAATCAATGAAATAGCGATCAATGGAATAGTGTGTGTGTGTGTATATGTATACACACACATACACACACACACACACGTTGAGGACTAAATCCAGGGGTGATAAACCACTGAGATATTTCTCCAGACCTTTTTATTTTATTTATGTATTTTTTATTTTAATTTTGAGATAGGGTTACTATAAGCTGCTGAGGGTCTTGCTAAGTGGCTGATAGGCCTTGAACTTGTGATTCTCCCGCCTCAGGCTTCCAGGTTGCTGGGATTATGGGCATATGCCATATGAGCTGTTTTTTAAAACACTTCATATGGGAATTTGAGATGCAGATAGATTGCAATTATAATGAATATATATATATCAAGAATAAACGATCACTTTGTATATTCTGAGGGGAGGATCATAATTTTAGTCTGTGACATTTTTCTTCTGGACTAACCATTTCTGTCCTCACAACCCAATCATCAGGCTAGAAATATGGAAGACATCACTAAACCTCCTCTCTGCTCTCTCCTCGTCTACATTTTCGATAAATCACTAAGTTTACCTATTTCCCACCTAAAAATTTCTTACTCTCACTGTGTTTTCTCCTGAACCCTTTCCCTCTCGCTGACCTGGGTCCTTGCCATGCTCATCCGGACTTCCCTCAGCCTCTTACCTAGTGACGTTTCTTTGGTGCATCTTCTAAGAAGCAACCAAAGTGTTTTACATAACATGGCAATTGTTCTAATGTGCACAAAAACTTTTGGTGATATCTGTTACCTCAGGATAAATGTCCTGCCCTTTAACATGTCATACAAAGTGCTCTTAACTCACACTTGCCCATTTTCCTGGTCCTGAGTTTCTTCAGCCCCTACCTTAGATTTCTATGTTGCAGAGACAAGAAACTATGCATATTTCCTCTAAAACGCTATTTTCTCATGTTTATTTATTTCTCCACATTTTCCTGGTATCTTGACTAAATATCTTTCTATCTTCCCAACTCTAGTGGTCAGTCATAATAAATATTTTGCATTTTGTATTCTTTAGCAGTTTGCTCCATCCAATAGCCCCATCAATGGGCACCATTGACCCACAATTTGCCATACCATGATGAAGATAGTGCTACATTGATAAGCCATATTATCATTTTCAATAGTCTTATAAGTATATTTTTGTTTCTTTCTTCCAATAGACTTTGTTTCTTGAAGAAACAACTATATTTTGCTATCCCTTTTTATCAAGGAGTAAACCAGAAATAAAATATTTCATATTAAAATGTTGATCCTCCCTTCAGAAGATACAAATTGTATATTCTTGATTCTACTAATTTACACATAGTTTCAACTAGTTTTTTTAAATATGGAAATTATAACTGCAATCTATCTGCATCTCAAATTCCGGTATGAAGTGTTCTAAAAAATAGCCCATATGGCACATGACCATAATCCCAGCAACCTAGGAGCCTAAGGCAGGAGAATCACAAGTTTAATATATCCATTATGCATTAGGTACTCAATAAATGTTATTGAATGTAATTTTTTTCTTCAAAACATTGCAAGACTGTTTTTTATCTGGAAACTCCAATTTTTACAATATAGGAAAATGTTCTTCTGGGTTTTTTTTCAGCTTCATTTGCTCTGCTTTCTGTCTAGAAACCCCTATTATTCATAAGCTAGCTCTCTGCCCTCATATCTATTTTCTTTTCTTTCTCCATATTCATTCCTGTGACCTTTCCCTTCGCATCCTGATTTTTACTTATACAACACTGATTTGATTTTGTGCAGTAGAAGTTCTGTACTTTATTTTGTCTTATAAGGTTTTTAATTCTGTTCTTTCCCCATCACCACCACCCCCTGTTTGGGATGTATGGAGATTTTGTTAATTGTATCATGGAGAGAGACTACTTCAGAGGTAGAGAGATCAGCTATGTGTGACCTCTTGCAAATAATTTATTCTGGTTGAGCTTCAGTTATCTCTTCTGTAAAAATAATTAATAATAATAGTGCCTACCTCAGAGGGTTATTGTGAAAATAAAATATGACAAAATATAGAAAGTGCTTGGAGCAGGGCACAATCTGGTGATGGCGGAGAAGACCCAACTTCCCTACTGGTGTTCTCCTCCATGCTTGAGGCATCCTATAGAGAAACTCTTGTCTCTTCTCTTCCCCATCTTTCTTCCTCCCTTGTGGTTACCTGAAGGTTCACTTAGGGAAAAGTTCCTCTTTTCTCTACTACTCTTAGGTTTTCTCTATGTCTTTGAAAGAGATTGGTGTTTCTTGATTGCTGTTGGCCAAACTTGAAATTTTAATGAATGTATTATTTTGTTTTTCTTAACTATTTTTTCTTATTAATAAATTGGTTCAGATCCAAATGTATGAGAGCCATGTATCGATTACCTCACCTTAAATTACTAATATCTGGTTCATTAGAGTAGGAATCTGGAGAGGTTAAAGAAAAAAGCCCAAAACCTTGGAATGCATTCTGAGATATAAAAACAATGTCTGGAATTTGAGGTTGAGAGTACAACACACAGGCCTGGGTGCCAGCCTGGGAGATGCTCTACTAGACAATGTCCACATGGGGTTTTTCACATTTGTTTTTCATGAAAACTATGTATATTTAATGCTTCTAAGAGTCAACTTAAGACTTCCAAGATTGGAATAAACCATTTATTGTTTCATGTGAACATCACTCTACTTTCTATTCCATGTTCAAATATTTGTTGACTTTATTGTGTTATTTACAGTTCTTGCTGACATTTGAATAACAATGAATGAAGGTGATCTCTCTCGTGGCATACACTGCTTTCTTGTTCTTTGATCTACCTACCTTACAGTGGAGAGAATTCATCTGAGCTTGAGTGATCATTAATGCTTTATGCCTTGCTGACTTGCTGGGGAATGGCTTAACCCATAGAGAATGCCAGATGTTTGATGGAAAACCCTCTGTAAACTTGGTTTTCATGTGGCTCATCAATTTGAAAGTTTTTTTGCAGTATGATGTGGTTTTAAACCTTCCTCCTTTTTATTCATGCAACTCACATACCATAAAATTCATCTTTTCAGAGTGTACAATTCAACGTTTTTTGGTATACTCACAAAATTGTTCAACCACTTTGTAATTCCAGGGTATTTTCATCACCCAGAAAGAAATTCTTACTATACTAGCAGTCACTTCCCATCCCCCTACCTTCAGCTCTGTCAATCACTAATCTGCTTTCTATCCCTATGTTGTTACATGGATTGGACATTTTTATATAATGCAATCAAATTATGTAGCATTTTGAGTCATTTTTCAATTAGCGTATTTTTAAGTTTCAACCATGTTGTAACATAAATCAGTACTTCCTGTTATATGAATAAATAATATTCAAGTGTATAAATTATATCATATTTTGTTTATTGATGTATGTTTGGGGAAAATTTTAACCTTGGTTGGTCTGTGCATCTTTTTTATCTTATGATAAATGGTTGCTTCTGTAGAAATATTGCTTTATGAACTAGGCAGTAAGCAAGGCAACGTATTTCTCAGCAAACCTGAACAGGGTGCATATGATCAAAAAAAGACACAAGACACCAGGCAGAGAATGAGAGCAAGTCAGGTGCTGACAGAGCTGCCAGCCCAAGGACACTACAAAATGCCGACCTCAGTGTGTCCAGGCACTTCGTACAACCTGAACTAGAGAGGGGCAGTGGGTCTGGTACTGCATGCTCATTTGAATGATAGAAATAACCAATATTGATGCTTTTAAACAAAGCATCTGAGTTTTTCATATGCTTCTGGATACTGGTGACATTCTAGCTATATATGTTTTAGCATCAATACTGGCTTAATAGTACTAGACCAGCTGCCAAATTCTATTCTGTATCCAGGTCCAAGGGAAGACTCATAAGGGAACTTTTTGTGACTTTTCCAGACTCAGAAGTCATGCCTACTAGCTATTATCAAATTAGCTCTGGTCTGATCTGGTTTCATATACCTGAGGGAGCTTCCCCAGAAGATAACTGAAGTTTCTTCAAGCCAAGGAAATTTATAACAAGAGACAATGGAGTGTGGCACAGGAAAGAGGATGCCTGTTGAAAGGGCAGGATGGATGCTGTGTTCCTAGATACATCCCACCCTCACTTCAGTACCAAGTTACAACAGAAATAGAGGACTCAAAGGAGAAATACAACTTAGGAAATTCCAAATATATTAACTGGGAAATACATGGACCTCAGATAAGTCCTGGTGACTGGGAAGGCTATTATTTATAAATTTCTGAAATGACTAGGAAGCCAGCAATATCTCAGATGCTGCTTTCAGAGAAAGAAGACTTTATAAGAATATGGAAAATGCATAATACCCAAATCAGTTCCTACTGGGAAATTGTTCCCAATTGAGTTTATCACAGGACATAGATGAACTAATACTTGAGGGATATAGAAAGATCCCAGGAATCAGGTATTTAAAATATAGGAGGAAGTAATATTGAGCAGCTGGCAATATTGAAGTTCCCTGGAAATCTCTTCAGGTGGCAGATCTAGTTGCCCTTGGAAGCACCGGCACAGCAATTGGAAACAGGTGATCATCATCATACAAAATTAACCTCTTGCTGGGAAATTTCTCCCAACTTAGTACAAAGATCAGAGTTCCCATTCTTGTTTTCTTTATAAATTATGGACAACTGGAATCAAGACTTTGACATCCTGGATGTCAAAAAATAATGAAATACCAAGGGTGAAATGAAAGCATTTTAATTTAAAACACTAATGATTTACACAACTGGGTCCTAGCAAATAATAATTTTCTAGGAATGAGTTTGCTTTATAATTATGTTTTGATCAATGTTATGATGATTTTAAGGCTTCCACAATTAAAAAAAAAAATGAAGCACATGAGAGATTGGAATTGACAATACAAATATGAAAGATTCTAGATGCTTGGCTTAAACAACATAAGAAATTAGGAGAATATCATAGCAACAAACTTCAGTACCTAGTACCAATGTCAGGCACTGCACTAACAATTAACACTAACTCATTTAAGCCTTACACAAAAGAATAAAATTATGCTCATTTTACTGACAAAAAAAGGGTAGCACAGAAAAATGAGGTAAAAATTCAATGCATCATATTTCACATCTATTAAGGAGACACTGAACATTAAAACCTCAAAGCTGATATTCTTTCTTACTCTACAGCATTCTTTTTCAAAGATATATTTCAGATGTTAAGTTCTTTAGATGGTTCTTCTTTGTAGGAACAAAAAAATTATTTCAAATTTCAATTCATTTGAGGTATAAAACACAAGGAATTTAATATTAAAAAATTAATTCATTTCTCATAAATTGATAATAAAAGAACTATATTCAATTTTTAAATATCTCTATATAGTCACTTTATTTACTTATTTGTAGACATATATTGGACATTGTATTTATACCTAATTTAAATAGAAAAATTATAAAAATGATCCATGTAGGATCCAGAGTGGACTTAAGCAATGTTTTCTTCTAATATGTTTCAATGCCTTATGGAGAGAAAAAAAAAATCTTTTCTACCAGTAAACTCAGGAGAATACCCAAAGAACAGTGTTTATTGTTGACTATGGTGAAAATGTGAATATGGTGCTATTAACTGCTGACCTCCCTCATGAGAGAAATGGTTCCACCTGTTTGCCTGTAAGTGTTCATGGGAAAATGTATGTTACCAAGAAAGGTTTGCTTCTGTGAGCAGGACCAATGGCGGAATCACTTCTGGCCTTTCTCCAACCCTTCAGTCACTCCTGTCTTATGGGGAAGAGGCATTTTCCTTAGTTATGAGTGAGAAATAAGGAATTTGTCATGGTCCTTCTCTTCTCTTTACTTTGAAAGCAGCCTGCTTGTCTTGACCACCTTTTCAATTGCTCTTCCCCAATGGTGATGCCCACACTTACAGGTCTGCCTGGGCCCTACACATTGGAGCAGGCATGTTGTCTAATTCTGAGATTCAGTATGAGTATTAGCGCATGTCAAACACCCTCTCTGCTGTCAGTGTCATCTGTAAGGAAGGTAAAATTTTGGCCTCCTATGGGCATTTATATCCATTTATATTTACAGAATCATTTTGAACTCATGACAGTAACCAATTCAAAGAGTGAGCATCATTCCTGTCATCTGCCTTAGCTGGTTGGGGCTGCTATAAAATTACCATAGACCAGAGGACTCATAAACAGCAGGAATTGATCCACAACAGGTTATCACAGGTCCGCAGGCTGGAAGTTGAACCTCAAGTTTCCAGCATGACCACATCCTGGTGAGGGTCCTCTTTCTTTCAGTTTTTAGATTGCCCACTTCTCCTAATATGTTCATCTGGTGGAAGAGGATGAAAACTCTCTGGAGTCACTTTTATAAGGGCATCAATCCCACTGATGAGGGATCCACTTTACATCCTAATTCTCTCCCAAAGACCCCACCCTCTAATTTCATCACATTAGACCTTAAGATTTCAACCTAAAATATGAGTTTGGGGGGAAGCAGACTCCCAATCCATGATAGTATCATTCTCGATGTTGAGATCACCTGTCACGGTTGTTACCTTCCTCATCATGTTAGCTAGAGCCTTCCCTCTTAAACTGCTTCCTTTTCATTCCAGTATATTCATTCTTTATCAAGTCAAGCTTTAGTTTCCAAAGATTTCCATATATTTCTAATATGTTCTCATATAATTAACTTTAAGAAAAACATTTTATGAAATATTCTTCTTTTTGGTACAATAATCTATACCAATGGTACTACCCCTTTACTTCTGAATCTTAAAAATGCTATTTTCAAATTTTATTTTATGTAAAGCCAGAACTTTGTTTTTCTTATTAGTTGTTGAAAAGTAGGAGTTTTATCTATCACAGGTGCTTGCTATCAGATAGAATGGCATGTAGCTGTGGCTTAGAAGTGGAAGAGGCTGTGATGTGAGGACTTCTAGTGCCATTTGTAGGGAACTGGGGAGTCAGAAACTTTGGTTTGGCTCAACAGGACTTCCACAGCAGGATGGGTCCTTACTCCAAATTCACTTTGGGTGTACATAATGAGGATACCACACAGAAACCAAGAGGCTGTGAAAACATTCACTGCCACATAATGAAGTTTCTAGGGAAATCAGGCAGCTCCCAAGCAGGTCTGAACATGACTTGAGAGTCTATAAGCTCCCCAATGCCCAGGCCTAGGATTTTTAGTATTGGTTACCAAGTGGGACTGAAATTTTTCCCACAGGGAAGTGCCTTACATGGTTTGAACCTCCATCTGCAGCCAAAGGAGCATCAGGGCACATTATCAGCTTGCTCAGAGATCCAGAGGAAGGGGAAGAGAAAGTCTGGAGCTTCAAAGCTGTTCTCAATCAAGCATCACAAACTGCAAGTGGACTCTTTATCCAAATAGCACTGTCCACTACTTTTATTTCCTATCTTTACATTAAGAAGAAGAGAAGGGCTGGGGATATAGCTCAGTTGGTAGAGAGCTTGCCTTGCAGGCACAAGGCCCTGGGTTCAAACCCCAGCACCACAAAAATAAAAAAAAATAAAATAAAATAAAAAGAAGAAGAGAATGTTCACCTCTGTACTGAGAAAGAAGAAGTCATTCTGGTGCTTCACTGAGTATAATCCAACAAGGTTATACAATGTGATTCAAAAGTAGTCATCCACAAAACAGGAGCAGAAGAATTGGGTGAAGGGGAATCTTTGGACAAAAGTTAAAATATGCTTGGAGCTTTGTCATATTTTGAGGAAGGAGAGAGACTTTGAATAGCCAACGATTCATTATTAAAAATACATAAACTAAAGAGGTGTGTTAAAATTCAAGGACCATCATTAAAGAATAGAAATAGGATGCATGACTTGCAAATCAACCAAAAGAAGGAAAGAGAATACAGTCTATTGAGGCAATGAGAGCGAGGAGAAAAAAAAAAGATAAACGGAGAATACAAATAAGAGGGCAGAAAAATAATATATATATTTAAAACAACAATAACAAAAAAGCACACAGAGAAACTGAAATGTCTGTAAATAAATAAAATCTAGTCCTCCTAGGAAAAACTTGTGCTCATGGGTAAAAGGAGAAATGTCCAAAGTTATAGACTACCAATTGTTGGGTAGAAATGGGTGAATGAATGGCAGCACATATAGACCAGGGAACTCAGAGCAACTCAGTTAACAAACGAGATCTACATGTAGAAATTAGAGGATTCCCAGAAAATAAACAACTGGCAGAAAAATGCATATAGTATTGCCACTGTTAATTAGTTTTAATTAAAAGTCAATTTTTAAACCACAAAATATTACAGATACTTTTAATGGACAAAGTATGTGCCCTAGAAATATAAAATATATAAAGTCATAGCACATGCAAACTTCAGGATAATAGTTCTGTCTTGGAGGAAAAAGAGAGGAAGAAAAATATTAGAAAAGAATAACTAAATTCTTAATACCTTATTTCTTTTTCCACTTTAATAATATGAGGCCAAATATGGCAATACGTTGAAATTAGTTAATTGGCACACAGATGTTGTATGTTACTCTCTGTATTTCTTTACCCACAAGAAAACATCATATTCTTGACCTTGTATAAATCTACAATATTTCCTATAATGTAAACATCTTGTTATAAAATGTGAACAGGATGATGAGATTAAATCAAGAAAAGGGATGCTGACGAGCCACCAGAGAAGGGCTAGGAAATGAAGTTAAAGGGGTCAGTGTGCTGTGCTTTGTCCTTGACCATCCATGAAGGAATTGGAAGAATTGGGCTTCCTTAGTAATGAGAGGAACTGAAGGAAAAAAAAGAACAGATAGAGACAGACATACAGATTTGGCTCATTTAGAGTAAGAAGTTTCCCATTCAATGGTTTCTATTTTCTGCATGAATCTGAAGCCTGGGTTTTCTGCTGAGATTGAGAAGGGTAATAGAATGCAGAGGTCAAGGTGTTCAGTGATTTGGAGACTACAGAGAATGTCTGGATGGTTTCTGTGGAGAACAGGCGAAGCAACTGAGTGGTAAACAAGCGAGATGGTTACACAGTCCTAATGAGGGTGACCCTCCGATCGACCAGGAGTGCAATCTGTCAAGCTGTCACCAGGAGCCCAGATATAGACACGGAACCACACACTTCTATAGTTAGATTCAATCACAGTTGAGATTTTGCCAGGCTTCTATGATAATCACAAGTGAGTTTAGCATATTGGCAACAGAGTGGCTAAAGTTAAAGAATAGGGACACTAATCTGGATAGAGACAAAGCTGAGAATATAAGAGGACAGAAGACAAGACTAAAACAGAAAAAAATTAATATAAAAATTATCCAAATCCCTTTATTATTCCTCTGAGCTCTTAAGAATTTAATATAGATACATATAGATATAGCTATATGTATATTGGTATATACACAAATGCATATACCACATATACATGTTGTATATATGCGAATTTTTAAGCAAAATACTATATCACACTATGGCTAATGCTTTGTTTTCAAAAACTGTATATAAATATCTTTTCAAGTTGATAAATATTCATCCAGCATTGGCCTAATGGATAAATACTTTTGCATTTGGAAGGCATAAACTAATTTACTTAGTTCATTCTCTATTTATGGCATTGATATTGTCAGCAATGGTTTGCTATCATTAAATATGGTTGCTATAATCAATTTGAGATTCAGTCTTTCACATACCTTAATTACTCTGTTGGAATAAATTTCTAGGTATAGAATTATATCAAAGAGCTAGCATTATATTACAAATGGTACTATGTGTGTGTGTATTTATGGAACTGTATATATAGAGTGGCATGTATATATGTATACACATATATAAATGCCACATTCATGTATATGACACATATGTGTGTGTGTGTGTGTGTGTGTGTGTGTGTGTGTATATATATATATATATATATATATATATATATATATATATATATCCTCATCTATAAGTGGTCTTTGAAACTTCTTCCCTAGGACTCTCTAGGAGAGAAGAATTTATAAAATCACAGAGTGCAAGTGATAGGGCCATAAGTGACTTTTTTTTATAATCCATCAGAGAATGTTAGAGGCACATATCATACAGATACAATAAGCCTTGAATGTATACATAGTTCAGTTTCATAAATTCCAATCTACTAAATACCCTGAGACTAGACACAGCAAAGGACAATAAGTTCACTTTCCCTTCCTTGTCTCAATTCTTCAGTTTTAAAAATGACACAATATTCCTCTTCACCACTCAAGTCAATCACTTTATAATTATTCTCTCTCCTGCCTGTCAACATCCAGCCAATTTTTCTGAGCACACAACCATTCATCTAGCAAAAAATCTATTGGGCTGACCATGCAACATGCACTCAGAGAAATAAAGTGATACTCAATTATACAGAATGTAGAGATTCCCCCCTCTTCAGTATTCCTATAGCTCCTGCTATGTATTCCATTCTTTGAACCTTAAAAGACACAAGCTGTGGTAGGTAGATTAGGTTTCCCAGGAAACAGATTCTGAGATAGACATTTGTGAGCAAGTGGCTCATTGGAAAGTGTTCTCAGGATTGACAAGTATAACCAAGTAAGAAAAGATCAACCATAAAATGATGTTGAACAGAGGTGCATTACAACAGAGGCCTTAGCCACTCCCATGCGGAGCTCTGCAGCTAGAATGGCCATTGGTACATATCCCCAGCTGAGGCAAAGAGGGCTGGGACTTTGTACTTCCCTGTGGACAAGTCAGTGGATATGTATTGCCCATGGCAGAAACAACAGCACAAGTTACGCTACCTTAGGCCAAGAGCAGTTCCTGGGGCAGTCATCTGTGAGCAATCTGAGGGCATCAATCTTGAGAAGCGAGTATCTAGGTCCTAAGGAGTCTAGAAAGGCATCCTATCATGCCCACCACAGGGCCCAAGCTTATATGTATTGAGCTCCAGTTCTTCTATTAATATCCAAAATTTGCTTATATAAGAGTTTTTATCTCCATCTGAATTGTAACCTCCTAGAGATCAAAGAGTACATGAAACTCCTCTGACTTACCCATAGTATAGCAAAATATTTTATAACTATAATATGCTTAATAATACCTGCTGTTTTGTTTGACAAAATCCTGCCTCTTAATTCTACAAAATCCTTTCACTTAATTTCTCATTTTTAGTCACCATCTTAGTGGAAGCCTTCATAAAAATTTCTTTATGTGGACTGTCGCTTATATTCTATAAATAATTCTTACATTTTATTTCTGAGAAAATATCTTAGGTTTAGAAGGATGGTGGACTTTATCTCTGTGACTAATTGGTGTGGGTGTTGAACTTTGAACAATATCTCAGAGTGTCACTAAATATTAAACATGAGCCTTCTCCTTTTGGATCACCTATATATTTACTTGGCTTGAAGTTGTGCATCTGATGCCAAGAGCTGCATCTACCTTCAGTCCAAGTATATAGCTTTCTAGATGAGTAGTTCATGATGCACCTCGGAGTGAAAACTGAGAGTGATTAGATGAAGCTGCAGGAACAGGCATCAGAGGCTGGTATAGCATTCTAGTCCAAGTCTGATTAAAATGGACCTTTAGGGTCCAGTCCTACTGCTTTTCCTGACATTATTTTCTCAATGAAATCCCATTCTTCTTTCTCTTTCCTCTCCAAAGATCAGAAGCTAAGGCTGTCAATGGAAAGATAATATTTAGAGAACCCGAAGAGAGGTAAGTGCCTGCCATTCAGGGAGACATACAAGCCAGCACACACAAAGAAACCAACACACTCTTTGATTCAACTCTATTTGTACCGTTTTGAAAGCTGTGTCCATTTCCCAGCACTTCAGGTTGTTACATGTTTGAATCATAGCACAGGAGTTCTCTATCCTCTCTTTCATCCAACAAAATGGTTAAATTAATTTTCTTACTGTTAATGTTTTTGTCTTTCTCTTGTTCCATTTGTCTTATCCATTCTCTTTACATATCGCTCTGTGTGGCTAGAGATACAGCTCAGTTGTTGAGTGCCTGTCTAGCATGCCTGAGGCCCTGGGTTTAATCCCCAGTACCACAAAAATAAATAAATAAATTAATTAATTAATTACCACTTTGTCAGTGCTTGATAGAACCTGAGGCCACACCCATTGCTTTGTGCTCAACATCTCAGTGTGATCTGCCTTAATGAACCTGCCCTAATTTGTCTCTTGTACAGTTATTAAGTTCAGAAAGATTTTGTTTCTTTTGAGAGTAGGTAAAAGAACTGAAAGTATGGAATAGTTTCTACTTTATCCAGTGTTTCATGCTGTCTGTCCACAGATACCCAGAAGGGAAATTTCTCATCTTTGGAATCCAAAAAAATATAAACAAAGACTTTGCTTAGTCTAGTGATCTAGAGACCTACTCTATGTCTGTTCATTCTAGGATCTGCCTGCTCCACAAGGGCAGAAGACTGCTAAGCTTTTGTCACCTTAGGTTGACAGATGAAGAAAGGGAAGACCAGTTCAAAACAAAACAATGTAATAACAACACCAGACTGGAGCTGCATTTACACCTGTTCCATTATAGGTATCTGCCACAAACAAGGATATCTTCTTACAAGTATCACAAATATGTGACTGCTGGTACACCAAGCTCAGTGAAACGGGATGACTAATCAATAAAAATAAGCATGAGATAGAATGAAATATATTTTAATAAATATATATTGCATTAATTTAGCACAGACAGTAACGTATTCTGTAGACCTTCTTGCACAATGCAATGACACACCACTGTGTTATTAATGCTTTGGAAAAATTTATTTATTCTATTCCATTAGTGTATTTTAACAAACACTGCTTTGGGACAGTATGCCTGCCAATTTATGTTTATGAGACTGTCAACATAATTTACATGCAGACAAAAATATGATACAATATTGCCAATGCAGAATCGCCTTGTCAAATGATATTGTCATGAAAAAATGAAACAGTACCCCAGCTGAGGAACCAAGCATATTCATCACTGTTGGCTGCACAGAATTTGAGGTGACATGCTGAAATACATTTAATGCCTTTTTTTCATGCATCAAATGAATAAAAAGTGAATGAATGAGCTACTTCTGACTGCCATACACAGTGCAAAAGCAAATAGATTTCTTGTTTCCCTGAAAAAAAAAAGAATGGAAATAATACATGGGTTCCTGAAATAGTTGACAGAATTATATTTATTATTCATTTGGAAAACTGAGTATGCTACAAAAATCGCAAATGGTTGTAAGTGTTCAGCTGCGAGGGTTGAGACTGTCATGAAAAGATGATGGCACCGTTATCTACTCAGGCTGAAGAACTGAGGCAATGTGGAAGAATAGTGGTTTTTTTGGCCTAGGGTATTGCATCAAATAATACAAGAGATTTTAATAAGACTGCTTGCTTCAGGAGGTGAATAGTTAGAAATGTGCACTTATCTTTTCTACATTTCTCTTCAATCTCCAGGGCATAGTTTCTGGACACTGACAGGTTCAATTCCAGGTTCAGCCTGCACATAGCTGAGCTTCGGTAGTATGTAAACACTCTAGTTAAAAGATTTCTGATTCTTTGTCTTGATGGTTTGTGAGTTCAAGAGGTTTCTATGTCCAGGAAATATTCAAGTTATTTCCATGAGGGACAACTGGGATGGACACAAGCTATGGGAGTAATGATGGCGCTCCAGGTATGGCCTTCACCGGTTGATGAGGGCCCTATGTGTTGGAGGCTCTTCCCTTGCTCTGGACCTCATCATGTGCAGCAGGTGACACATGCATACTCATGGCTTCTCTGCCACAGACCCACCTGCTATAAATGGGCTGAGCATCCTGTTCTCACAGTAGTCTCCCTAATCACAGGAGTCCCTGTAGTCAGAGAACAATGGCCCCTGTAAATGCTCTACTGTCAGAACATACAGGTTCAGAACTCATATTTTGAAAAGGAGGAAAAAAAAATCCCAAGTTCAGGAACTAGTGAAAGTATTCTATGTCCTCGGTCTGCAGGCATCTGGGTCAGCAGCAATTGAGAACACTGAGTGTTCTGAAATTTTGGGCTTACCAAACTGAAACGTGCAAATAACAAAATGAGATTGGGAGGACTTTGCAAAACTGTAGGAAAAGTGCACTGGACTTGAGTCTGAAGCGCAGACTGCCGTGTCCCCTCCAGGAAGTCCCTCTGATCCTAAGCTGCTTCATATACATCCTGGGAACAATATTTGCCTTACATCTCTGCTGTGACAATTAAATGAAAATTGTTGGATCACATGAACTATCTGACACTTGGCCATTTTAATGGATCAGTAAGGTGGTATCATATGGTTCACCTGGGATAATACCAGACTGTAATAAGTATGTACTGGGTATTGATTGAACTAAATATAACATGTTAAAAGTTGAAGAAACTATGCAAAAAAATGGTAATGCACTACTATTTTATACTACTACTGCTACCAATATTACTACTTCTACCCTAACCAACATTCTCTTCCTCAGTGGTATTTAAAATGTTATCTGTGAAATTTAACATTCCAAATTTCTTATTACCATGTAAGACACAGTAAAACACAAGAGACTATAGGTTGAAAACTATTTAAATTATACACACACACACACAAAAAAAAAAACCTTAGCTATTTATCTTTAGGCTCTATGCATAAAGCAAATCCTATAGAAAAATATTTTCCCTATAATTGACTTCTAATTTGACCCTGAGAAAAAATTAGGTCATCCCTTCCTGTAGGTTGCCTGGAACTTGCCACTCTCCATTTCCTACCCTCTTTGGCAGCCTCCTCTGGGCAGTTCCTGGCTTCTACACCATAATATCAGTGAACATCTTAATTCATGGTTGGCACAATGACCTGGGTGCCCAATATACTGGGGGCTGAAGGGACATGTAGCTTCCAAGGGCTCCCAAGTCCAGATGCGTACATATAATTTTCTAGTGAGGGCAGAGGCAAAGGGCAGGGCATCGAGAAGTGTAATGAAAGAGAGACACTGAGACAAGGAGCCACCAGAGGAGGGAACGTCACATAATGGAGAAAAATTACTGTAAGAGTGAAGGATGATGCCCATCCAGAAGAGCTGACCCCCTGCTGGGCCCCAGAGGAAAGCCTTTGCATTAGGCACCAACTGGAGTGAATTATAAGACACTTTCCCTGGGCCAGGAAAATGTCTTCCTGACCCCAGCTGGTGATCAGAGGGTGCCCTCGAGAACAGAGATGAGAACTTTTGTTACTTTGATCCAATCATTGGAAACTGCCATTTCTATCGTTTTCAAAATATTAAACCCATTTCAAGGAAATTATAGTGATGAAATTGGCTTTGATGAAACTTATAACTGAATATATATAGGACTGTTTGGGTTAAAAAGTATGAATTAAAACAAAACAAAGAAAACCTCTTTTTTTCCAGTACGCTTTGACATGCAAAAGTAAAATACATTTTATTCTGTTTAATTGCAGGGAGTGAGACACGTCTTGGTCAAAACCATTATTGAATTTGACAAATCATTGAATCTAGAATTTTTGGATGGAAATGCAAATGGATTCTGACGATGTGCTCCAAATATATTTGTAGCTACATCAGAAAATGTGTAGACTCTGGAAAGACTGTGAAGTGTGGAGTCAGATGTAAGCTGGGCTGGGATAATTTTAGTACCAGATACTAACCAAGGACTCAAATCACCTGCCTCAAATTAAAAGTACTTTTTAAAGTCAATGCAGCAATGTCAAGACTAAAACATGTCTCTGCATGAAAGAACATTCCCAGGGCCTTCACTATACTAGTCAATGTTCTCAGGTTGTAACTTCTGATGTCATGCAGAACTCTGGTCAGAAGCTTTAACCCAGAAAGTTGCATCACTATAGAAGCAAACATTTGGGCTATGGTCCTAACCCACTGCATTTTTTGATGACAGGAATCCATGTGTTTCTGAAAGGTAGTATTGTACCATTGGTAAATGGCTCACTGACAGTGTTTTGTTTTGTTTGGCACACAGACCCATTTTGGTTGATATGTAGATGTTTTATATATCAAATCCATGCTATAAAATTTCTTTTAAATAAATTTATATAAGTAAAAACATGAGTTGATAAAAAATATTAGATTTATAGCACACATGCATATATGAAAAGTTGTGTCAAAATTGTGACTTTGGCCCCTAGTGATTAAAGTTTGCAAAGCTAGAGTTTAGATGAAGGCTTAGTGGCGGATGGCCAAATCTCCAGATGGTGCAAAGCTAAGAGGGATGCAGCCAATGTCTGATGAGAGTGGATTGATGGAGGGGGAAACACTGGCCTAAAACTTACAAGAATAAATTAAGATAACATACATGTAAATTTTTATATTTTAGGTGTAAGACAACATTGGAACAAGTATAGGGAGTTGGGGACCTCACTTCAGTGCAATTTATGTGACAATAACTTGTATTAATAATATAAATGTCTTATGCTATTGCTGGTCCTTATGCTGTATAAAATGCATTCAATTATCTTTCCTTTCAGCTTTAATGAGTATAGCTCCATTTGAGTTAAGAGTTTCCTAAAAGTCTAATTTAATTTAGGACATACATCAAAAAATATAATTAATGGAAGAGTAGGGAAGTGTTAGTGATATTCCAGAAACAGGGGAAAGGAAAAGTAACCCTATGAATTTAATCATCATTTTGATATTGGAATTAAGGTGAAATGGAATGTTTTTAGTTCCCTACCCTTTTCCAAAAGGGAGTGTTCTTTGCTACTTCCTTCCCCTTGTCTCTATAATTGGGAATTTATAAACACTTTTTTTTGGGGGGAGGCACTGTGGATTGAACCCATGAGTGCTATACCAATAAGCTGCATCCCCAGCCCTGTTTTTTGGTTTTGTTTGTTTGGGTTTTTGAGACATGATCTCATTGCTGAGGTTGGCCTTAAACATGGAATCCTCCTACCTCAGACTTCTAAGTTGCTGGGATTATAGGCATGTGCCAAAATGCTCAGCTATAAACACTATTCTTAATAAATCATTAATTTGACAATGATTTTAAATTTGCATTCTGTTTTATAAATAGAGTTTCAAAATATTTATTTTTAATTTAAATGGACTTTCTCCCACCTCTTCATGTCAAAATATCTGTATTCATGAGCTCTTGGCATTATTTTATTTATCTTCCTAAGAGAAGGCTACATCTTCAAGAATGAAGGTGTTTTTATATGTGTGTGTTTCATGTGTAATTGGCTAGAAGGAGATCCAAGCCTTTACATGTCTGAAAATGTTTTCCTATGACCTTTTTTCATAAAAAATAAGGAAGTTGGGTAAAGTAGACTCAATCACAAAATATTTTCTTTAAAATATAGATTTTAGATTTTCATCCTTTATCTCTGATATTTAATGTTAAAAAGAAGTCACTCAAGTCTACCATGGGACTTGGTAGACTTGGCTTCATGTTAAGATGCTATATTTCTAATAGCCTCCCCCCACTGAAAATCATGAGATTCAAAATCTATTCATAATTTATGAAAATTTGATTTTTTATTATGAGGTATCTGGGTATTTTGTTTAACTGATCTTGAACATGATATTGTGACACATTTCACTATGACTGTAGGTATTTCTTCAGTGGAAAAAAGAAAAAGAAAAATCTTTGTTTCTTTTCCTCCTGCTTATTTCACAATTGACCAGGCTTATCTTGTCTTGCCACCCTCAGTCCTCCATATTTACCATGCTTTTATCTTCTTGTGTTTATTTTCATCCTGTTGCTCTGCATTTTAAGAGATCTTCTCAAACCAGATAGATCTCTATGGAAGAGATGAACTTCCTGCATCACAAAAGCCTGCTTCTTGCCTTGTCACCAGATGGTGCTCTTGGATCTCCAGCACCTCTCCCCAGTCTCATCTCTCCTTTCACCTACTACATTTCTTCTCTAACATGTCATATTGTTCTTTTGTCCCTTGTAGTTTTCATTTCTATTTATACAGTGCAATTTTATCACTCTATGGAGAATGCCAAATAGTGCCCTGAAATTCTTTTTTCAAACTTAGAAAACATTACATTTAGACATCTTCCCCTAGTTTCCCCTTACTCTGAAGTTCTCCCTTCATGGGTCATATGAAGAATTTCCCTCACCCTCCACAACTCTTCTTCTTCTCATTCTTAAGCCAGACCAGAACAATCCATAGTAATTATTTGTCAATAGAGTATGCCACGTCTATTTTTCTCAACATTTACCTCGCCTATTCTCTATCCAGGGAAAGGAACCCTGATTCTTGTGAATGTATCCAGACAAACAAACAAAATCCAAAACTTAGGAGTCAACTTTGAAGACACCTCCCACACTTGCTGTATTCTGATGCATTACGGAGTCTTGCGGAGCTTCTGCAATAAATGTGCCAATAATAAATTTATTTCTTCACTTTTGTGCCACTACATTATTAGTCCAAGGCACCATGATCTCCTATTTGGACTGGCTAGTCTCCCCACTAGTTTTCCTACATCTACTTTTTCATTGCCCAAAATGACTTTTTAAATATGCAAATGAACTTGTGGCTTGCTGGAGTGAAAATTCTTCAAGGACATGCCATTGTTCTTAAGATAGAAAATCTATTAACTTCACATTCTCTACAAGATTCTGCACATCTTGACTCAAGTTGCCACACTCACCTGGCACCTCCCTGCTTGAGCATTCCTGTCAGGTTCTTAAACAGAACTTATGCTCTTCTGCCACAGGATCTTTGTATTTACTGAATCCTCTGCCAGGAAGGCTCCCAGACCCCACCCCACAAAAAGCACCTCATTAATATTTGCACAAATTGCACTGTCTTCTCAAATGACATCCTTTGGGGTAGACTTTCTTCAAATCTCAGAAAGAATTAATGTCCCTCTTACTTCTTCATAAATCATACTTTCTGCTTCCCTTATAGTAGATTTTATAATGTGTCATTATTTCACTACTAATTTCTTCCATCTAACTAAAAGTTCATGACACAATGGCTGTGCCTGTTTTATCAACGTTTGTTGAATCAATAGCTGTATCAGTTACTCTCTTTATATCTACAGTTAGAAAACAGGTTGAAGTGTAAAACTCCTATTTCACATTTGACGTTGACTTTCAGCTAATTCCCTCATACTCTACTCAAGTGGCACTTGAAGTATGAAAAATTATAATTTCCTGCATATACTAGAAACAAGGTTGCTGTCCCACAAAAGCTTATGTCTTATGACCCACCCCTCTCCAGAATGCCAGCTCCACTAGGTTACTACCCCACTAAGCCTCCTGTGATTAAGAATGAGGTGGCACTAGCACAGATGTGGGCTTTTCCTATCACATTTGAACTGTCCCAGGGCTGGCACGAACCACAAACCCCCCCTCCCAAATCAATTTGGGATCCAGTTGGGTTCTGTTTATTCTGGACTCATACAAAAGTCACTTTCCTGATATTGGTAAACAAGCTTCTTCAACCCTCTACATCATACAGCTCCTGTTTTTACTTTCTTTCTTCATGATGACCATAATTTACCGGATGCCTCATTATGTGTCTGCCTCCTCCACCCACCTTCTGAGCGCAGGGACTCTTTCTCTCCTGCTTGCACTCTATCTAATTGCACTGCAGGATGGGACAGGGTCAGACTGAAATGAGAGAAACAGATGCACCTCCTCATGCTCAATGAAGACAGACTTCGTTCAGGGCTCTGAGCAGTCTCTTTGCTGGGGCTTTGCTCAAACCATGCTAACATCACCAGGGACACCTCCTTTCCCAGTGTAGTGACAGCACCCTCCAAAGGCAACAAGCTCAATTTCAGATGGATTCATGGGATTGTGTCCCCAGTGTGGGGGAAACGGCAAGAAGGAGGAGAGTGGCTCAAATCTATTCCTCTACCCTTCCTTGGAAAATCTGAGGAACTTAGAAAAGGAGGTGATGGCTGGCCAGGGAGAGCTGTGCTGCAGTCTGAGTGTCCTGTCCTGGCAAGAGACTATAGCCACAGGCCACAGAGTACTCCCCAAATCCTCCCATGAGCAATTTGGGAGAATAAATAGAAAGTGGAGGCAAGAATGTGTGGCATGTAGGAGTCTTTAGGGGAGCAATAGGATCATCCTCTTCTCAGAAATAGCCCTTCTGGGGCCATTAGCCCTCCCCTCTCCTTCTACTAGAAATGCTTCATCCCACAGCCTGAGCCTCTGAGCTGAGCCCGGGCCTCCTGTGATTAAGAATGAGGTGGCACCAGCACAGATGTGGGCTTTTCCTATCACATGTGAACTGTCCCAGGGCTGGCACAAATCGCAAGGGTACACAAACAGTGTCCATAGGAAACCTGAGCCATAAAGATAACTGGACAAGCAAGAATGACCTGGAAGAGATATAATATAAGCTCAGGAAAATGCAATGGGGTCTGGTCAATCATTCTTCCTCTTATAACTAGGAATAGCCATTATGGCCTAGGCCTTTCCTTCTTCTCTGATCTTAAGTGACGGTTTTGAATGAGAGCCCCATTTGTAATAAATTCTATGTTGAGGTTATTGCAGGAGGTGTAACCCCTTCATTGCTTAGAACAAAAAGCACATTTCCTTCTTTCTTCTCTTATTTTTTTTTTATTTTTTCTTATCTCTTGTTACTTTTGATACCCCAGCAAGATGGTTCTGTCCAAAGAGAAGTGAAATATTCCAAACATATTGCACTGAAGGTGTGTGTAGCACAAATAAACTTGCCTTGAGCTTCTCTGACACACAGCCAGTGTTTCAGTGTCCCCATTTGTACAGATCCGTAATACATCTTCATGGTGTTGGCTTAGTCACAAACGACGAGACTGGAAAATGTAATAAAGACAGAGGCACATTAATCCACTTTGTATGAAAATGTGGAAAGGTAATCCAATTTTGAACTGCTTGCTCTTAAAAATATATATATAAATGTTTGTAAGATGGCAGCATCTTAGTTGGGGAGATGTAGGTTCATCCTGAAGAGCCACATTGCAGGTGAACAGGTCTTAGTACCTTGAGTGCCTGCACTGAGGTAGTGCGCAGGCCAGAGCGAAGCCAGGGCTCTGGGGAGCGAGTCTCCTGGTGATCTCCTGGTAGCCTCCTTATTAGATCTACATGAAGGCAGCACACATATTCATCTGTGGGCCTCAGGGAGAGATTCCATGCTGGGGACATGTTGTGCCTTCCCCTGGATGACTCCTAAAGCTGGTTCACATAAAAAGCAATTCTGACTCTGCTCCCGAAAGACAAGATGGAGTTAATTTTATTAAAAAAAAAAAAATCCATAGAAGGAAGACAGACCCAGCTAAAGCTCCTTTACAGCAGGGGAGGGGAGTGAGAGAGAGAGAGACGGTGGGGATAGTGTCAGGTTTGTCTTAACCAAAATCTGATGTATGTCCAAGCATTGTGTGTGTTTGCACTTGTGGGTCAGTGTGCTTATGTGCATGGACGCGGCTGCATATCCAGTGCCCACACTGAGCACGAAGCATAAAGGAAACATGAACTCTGGACCTCAAGGTGTCTGAGTTTGAATTTCACCTAGTTCATGATAAGTGGTTTAACTCCTCTGAACTGGTTTCCTGAAATAGAAAATGTACTACTTACTTCACAGGACTGTTAGAAATGTAGGGCCCACCAATTCCCTTCCTAGGTACCTAGCCAACAGAAAGAAAGCAAAACAAATGCAAAACACGTGCAAAAGTATGTTCAGGGATATTCCTAGCAACATTTTTCACAATAGCCAAAAGGTGAAAACAACCCAAGTAAACATTAACTGACAAATGTATAAATAAAATGTGGTACATCCATACAGTGGAATATTATTCTGTCATGATATTCATATTCACTCCATTAAAGTGGAATATTATTCTGCCAATAAAGTATTCATACCTACTACCACACAGATGAGCCTTAAAACATTATGCAGTGTGAAAGAAACTAGCCACAAAAGAGCATATACTAAGTGATTTCTGTCCTGTGAAATGTCCAGAAAGGAAGAAAATACAGAGACAAAAATTAGACTATCAGTTGTATTTTTCTAAGCCCCCTTTTCAGTGACAGCAGCCTTCCTCCCCTGAGTTTAGCCTCCCTTTCATACGAACGTAAAATGGGCTCTCCTGCCATATAGTTGCCTTACAAAGGGCTGCTGATAGTCCTAAAGACATGTCCTCCCCCCATCATTTTTTTATTTTTCAGCTATAACCAGAGACAAGTCAGAACTAGTGACTCACAGCAGGTGAGGTACACAGAAAGAATTAAAATACCTACCAAAACAATAGTATGATTTTTCCAATTTATATCAATAGAATTTATGTGTATGAGAATGAATTCTGAGGCTGTTAGAGAAGAGTGGACAAAACATAATGCTGGGTTAAGCAATTTTACTGGTAGGGGCTTACTAAGGAGATTCTGGATTTAACACTGGGGTTGATGAGATCTAAGAATAGAAGGGGACAAGAGATCACACTTAATCACCAAAATCAAAGTCAGAGTGGCCACCATAACAAAGTGCCACTGAAACTGGATCACTACTTTGGCGGTGATCAGGTTTCATTGGTGGTTGGACGACGTTGCCCTCCTTAGCCCTGAAATAGAAGAGCAGATTATTAAAGTCTTATTTAACTTAGGAAAACTCTCTAGGTCTGAGAAGCAGAAAGCCAACTTGAATCAGTAGAAAAGAAAGTGTGAGCTCTTGAACTGATTCCCAGTTTCGAGCCATTTCATAGATGCCTGTCCTCTGGAGTAAAGTGGAAGCTGAACCCCTGCCCCCGCCCCCCAAGGAAGAATGCTCCTACATGGCCAACAGTGATACTGCAAACTTTTCTCTTAACCTTGTGTCAAAGAACCTGTGGCTCAGCTATTTTACCACAGTGAATCCACATGGAGAAAGGGAAGCTAATAACTTTATCATAGATCACTGGCACTGCTGTGAACTGATTTGAATTCCCAGAGACCCAGAACATCACTTTTGTCCACCCATCAGAACAGAGATGAAGGTAGGATGATTAATGGAACTTTGCTGGTTCCTAGCTCACAGTGTACCCAACGGGTCACCAATCACATTCTGTGTTTATTGTGCCTCTTTTAGAGCATATAATTAGCATAGATATGATCAGCATCTGGCAGAATCTCCACATTGATTCCTTGACTTGCAGACTGTGGGCTATTATCATAGGAAAAGTCAGAGAAAAGCACTATAACTGCTTTTCCTTTGCAAAATAGTAAACCAAAAGCAAGAATACATTCCTGGAAGCATTGCAGAGATTGGTGCCGCTATCGAGGATTGAAAGATGCCAGGGCAGTATTTCCACACTCTCCCTTAACTTACCTTTGTAGAAGACCAATTGACCTCAGAGGATGACAGTAGATGATTAAAAAAGTTAACCATGTAATGACTCCCACTGTGTATGTTGTTTCATTGTTGGAGCAAATTAACACCCCCTGATAAATATATGCAACAATTGATCTGATGAATATTTTTTTTCTCTATGCTTATTAGTGAAGACCATCAAATGTGTAAGCTCCTAGGTTTGATCCCCAGTACTAGAGAGTTTTTTTAAAGACCACCGAAGATAGTTGACTTTCAGCTGGCAGAGTCAGCAATGGATCCTGACTGGTCTTGCAAGAACTAACTTCCCAGCCCTGCCGTAATGTAGACCATAGGGTCTGTGATAGCCTTTCTTTTTCACAATGCATCATACTGATATAGTTTTATGAGGGGCATGTGACATATGGGAAAATAATTTTTTTCTGACCTCAGACCAGACAGCTATTATTTTAGCTTCTGACATCAGAGTTTACTGTGTAAACACCACAAAGAATTAATGATTTTAAAGTTTTGATACAAGTTCACTGCTTTAGTGAGATTGAGTTTCCTTAGACATAAAATGAAAATACCAACCATCCTTCCCTCACAGGACTAAATAAGGTAATGAACTTAAATACAGTGCTTAATACATAAAAATTTCTAAGTGACTCTTTACCTCGAAGTGTGCACGTGTGAAGAGGAGGGGAGAGAAGTGCCTCAGAACCTCAGGGGCTTGCTACCTTAGTGAAACTTCTAGGGTTCAGTGGCATGGAGCACATCAGCATATCCCTTCTAAGACAAAGGATAAGTTGCTGCCTCTTGTCCCCCTTACCTTTAATCATGAGTCTTCTATTTATGGGTCTCTATAGACTTTGGATATCACAAAAAATTCATTTGAGCATGCTCTTCTATTCCATTTGCTAGTAACCTAAGAAGCTCCAAGAACAACGAAGACTTGGCAACAGCTCTAGACAGCCCTGCCAGCTTTTCTGCAACTTAGACCACGAGACCTAGTAGATCTTAGAAAGCTTAAAGCATTGGTGGCAGATAACCTGGCTGTATGGTGCATCTGTCAGATGTCTGTACGTGAATCTCAGCACAGACAGACCCTTAGCATCTGGGAGCAAAGTTTTGCCATCCACTGCAGATAAACTGTTCCCCTTTCGAAAAGCAGCCTCTTGGAAACGGAATACTTAACCACATGCTGCTGTGTTACCAGGCAATCTGAGCAACCATCATGAACTGGATGTTTTCTAACCCACAAAGTCATGAGTGTGGGTGTGTAAAACACACCATCATCAGATGGAAGTGGAATAAAGCAAAGATTAGGCCTGAGCAAGTCTTTGCTATAAGTGGAGATATGTTTGCCCTGGATACAGATTTGCCTTCCCTAATCCTTGCAACGCTTCTACCAGAATCACTATTCATGTTCACTCGGTGGCATTGCACAAGCATTAATCTCCATATGGAGACTGATTTGAAAGCAAATAAATGGTGGTAATGGGCCCATTCTTATGAAATCCCTTGTTCTCTATCACCCTGAAGTAGCTGGCCTGAAAGAACAGTAAAATAACATTTTTCCCCATTTTTTACATTGGTATAGTATATAGAAAAGAAAATTTATTTTCCCAATCATTTAAAATGTAGTTCAGCTATATTAAGTATATTCATATTACTGTACAATCATCACCACCACCCATTTCCAGAACTCTTCTTCTTGCAAAATTGAAATACTATACCCATTAAAAAATAATTTCCGTACCTCCTTCAAGCTCCTGCCATTCGACTTTCTCTGTGATTTTTTAGAACTCTGAGGGCCTCATGTAACTACAAACATGTAATAATTACATAGTTAGGATTGGATTATTTTACTTAATCATAATGTCTTTGGGGTTCATCCATATTATAGCATATGTCAGAATTTCCTTCACTTTTAGTATTGAGTGATATTCGACTGCATGTGTACACCACATCTTCTTTAAACATTCGTCTGTTGATGAACACTTGGTCTCTTGCATGTTTAGGCTATTGTGTATGGTGCTGTTATAAACAGGGATCTACAAGCATCTTTTTAAAACCCTATTTTCGGTTCTTCTATGTACCTATCCAGAAGTGGAATTCCTGGATCATACAGTAATATTCTTTTAATTTTTTTTCCAGAAAACACCATAATTTTTTTTCCCACAGAACTACATAATATTATATTTCCACAAATAGAGCACACGGCTTTTCATTTCTCTCCACCATGCCAATCCTTGTTATTCTCTAATTTTTTGGTCATAGCCCTACTATGGGTATGAGGAGGTCATAGCAGCTTTTTACTTTTCTTCTCTAGTGGTTAGTGATGTTGAACATTAGGTATGTGCTCATTTGCCATGGTATGATGTCTTGGAGAAATCCCTATTCTATCCCTTTTCCCATTTTTGAATCAAATTTTGTTATTTGAGTTTAAGCAGTTCTGTATACATTCTTGATATTAATCTCTTTTCATACATGAGTAGCAATGTTTTCTCCCATTCTTTAGGTTGAATTCTTACCCTGTTGGTAGTTCTTTGATTGCAGTTTTTAAAGTTTTTCATAAAGTCCAATTTGTTTATTTTTTTTCTTCTGTTTTCTGTGCTTTTATGTCATATCCAGGAAATCACTGTCAAATCCAATGTTGTGAAGATGTTGTCCTGTGCTCTCTCTCTCTTCTAAGGATTCTTTTAAAATGTTATGTCCTGTATTTAAATCTTTGATCAATTTTGAGTTAATTTTGTGTGGAGTTTTAGGTGAGGTCCAACTTCAATCTTTTACATGTGGATATCCAGTTTTCCTAGCATGATTAAAAAAAAAAAAGTCCTTTTCGCATTTAATACTCTTGCCACCCTTGTGAAAAAATCATTTTTTCGTACCTGTGAGAGTTTATTTCTGAGTTTCCTATTCTATTTCCCTAGTCAATGTATCTGTCTACATGCCACTCTCACATTGTTTTGTTTAGTGTAAATTTGTAGTAAGTTTTAAAATTGGGAATCTTGCATCTTCCATTTTTATGATCTTTTTTTAAGATTATTTTGGCTAGATTCAGTGTTTCTTGGGATTCCATGTGAGTTTTTGAGAAGATTTTTGTTTATTTCAAAAAAAGAAAAAACATCATTGAGATCTTGAAGTGCATCATATATACAGACTTCTTTGGGTGGACTGATACTTTCACAATATGAAATCTTCCCTTCTATGAATGTGGGGTGCTTAGTTCTATGTCTTTCATTTCTTTCAGCATGTTTTGTAGTTATGTCTGTCATGCCATTTGACTTTCTCTAGTGACACACCTCTGGTATATATGTTTTGTATCCAGTGAATGGAGTCTGTTTCCTGATCATCATATGAGCCAGCTTGATTAACTCCTAAGTATCTTATTTTTTTTATGGTATTGTAAATAGAATTGTTTTCTTAACTTTTGATTATTCATTGTTACAATAAAAAGTGCAACTAGTTTCTGTGTATTGACTTTGCATACTTCTATTGGTCTTAGTTCATTTATTAGTGCTAGCAATTTTTTAATATCTTTAGATTTTTCAACACATGAGATCATGTCAGCTATGAAAGATATTTATTTTATCCCTTTTCAATTTGGGGACTGTTAGAGTTTAGGTATGAGGTTTCCCCCAAAAGCTCATGTTTGTGAGACAATGCAAGAGGTTTAGAGGAGAAATGATTGGGTAATGAGAGCCTTAACCCAATCAGTGATTCAGTCCCCTGATGGGATTAACTAGTGGTGGCTGGAGGCAGGTAGGGTGTGGCTGGAGAAGCTGGGACCCTATGTTTGGTATTCAGTGAATGGAGTATATCTGTTTTTTGATCATCATATGAGCCAATTCCCTCCACCACAACTCTTCCGCCATGATATTCTGCCACACCTTGAGCCCCGAGAAATGGAGCTGGCCTTCTGTGGACTGAGACCTCTGAAACCATATGCCCCCGAATAAACTTTTTCTCCTCTACAATTGTTCTACTCAGGTGCGTCAGTCAGAGCAGTAAAATAGCCAACTAAAACAGGGATCCTTCACTTCTTCTTTTTTTGAATACTTGCTCTGGCTTGGATTTGCAATATTTTCTTGAATAGAAGTGGTGCAAGCAGGAATCTTTGCCTTGATCCTAATCTTAAAAGGAAAGATTCCAGTCCCTCAGCATTGAATATGATTTTTGTTATTGGTTTTTCATATATGGCTTTTATTATTTCTATTCCTTATCTGTTGATTTTCTTATTGTGAAAGGGTGCTGGATTTTGTTAAGTGCTTCTCTCATTGATTGAGATGGTCATGTGTGTTTTTCCTCTTCCTTTATTCTGTGAAAGTGGTAGATTAAGTTGATCAATTTTCATATACTCACTCATTCTTGTATTTTAGAAATTAATACAGTTGGTCATGGTGCATAATTCTTTTAAAGTATCTCTGAATTCAGTTTGGTGAAGATCATTGTCAGCCTTCATAAAGAATATTGATATGTAGCTTTCCTGCAGTGTCTTTCTCTGACTTGGGTGTCACGATAATACTATTCTTATAGAATGAATTACAAAGTATTCCTTCCTTTTCAATTTGGGAAAAGCCTGAAGAGGCTTTGTGATAGCTCTTTAAATATTTGATGAGTTCTGCGGTGACACAAACAGGCCCAGGACTTTTCTGTGCCAGGACACTTGATTTTTTATTCAGTTTCCTTGCTAGTGATAGGCTTACTCCACTTCCCTGATTCATCATGTTTTAAAATTAGTAGGTTTTGTGCTTCTGGGAATTTATTCACTGCATCTCATATCCAGTCTGTGGTAATGCAATAGTTCATGTATTCTGTTATGATTATTTTTATTTCTGCAGAATAAGGAGTAATGTCCCTATTGTCATTTTGGATTTAGGTAATTTGAGACTTATCTTTCAGTCTTAGGTTATCAGCCTGAAATTTTATCAATTTTGTTCCTTTTTTGAAAGAACCAACCTTTGGCTTTACTGATTGTGTCTATAATTTTTTCTATTCTTTATGGTATTTACCTCTAGTCTTTCTTATTTCCTTCCTCTCACAACCTTTGGGATAATTTGTTCATATTTTTCTAGGCTTTTTAAATTTTTTATTTGTTTTAATTAGCTATACGTGACAGTAAATGCATTTATGCACTTTGATATGTCATACATAGATGGGATATAATTTCTCATTTTTCTGAGTGTACATGTTACAGAATCATATTGGTCATACAATCACATATATGTATTCATTAATAACATCTGTTTCATTCTACTATCTTTCCTAACTCCACATACCCTCTCCTCCCCTCCCATCACTTCCTTCTACCTAATCTAAGGTAATACTATTCTTCCCTAATCCCCCCTCCACTTCATTGTGAATTAGCCTCTGCATATTAGAGAAAACATTTGGCCTTTGGTTTTGTGGAATTGGCTTATTTTGCTTAGCATGATATTCTTCAACTCCAAAAATTTACTGGCAAATGCCATAATTTCACTCTGCTTTAAAGCTGAATAATATTCCATTAAGTATATATACCACCTTTTATTTATCCATTCATCTATTGAGGAACACTTAGGTTGGTTCTATAAGTCTAGCTATTGTGAATTGAGCTGGTATAAACATTGATGTGGCTGTGCCACTATAATATGCTGATATTAAGTCCTTTGGATATAAACCAAGGAGTGGGATAGCTGGGTTACATGGTGGTTCCATTCTCAATTTTCTAAGGAATCTCCATATAGCTTTCCAGAGTGGTTTTACCAATTTGCAGTCTCACCAGCAATGTATGAATGTACCTTTTTCACCACATCCTTGCCAACATTTATTGTTGCCTGTATTCTTGATGATTGCCATTCTGACAGGAGTGAGATGAAATCTTAAAGTAGTTTTGGTTTGCATTTATCTAATTGCTAGAGATGTTGAACACTTTTTCAAATATTTGTTGATCAATTATATTCCTTTTTCTGTGAAGTGTCTGTTCACTTCCTTAGTCCATTATTCACTGAGTTATTTGATTTTATAGTATTAAGTTTTTTGAGTTCTTTATATATCCTGAATATTAATGCTTTATTGAAGGTGCATGTGGTAAAGATTTTCTCCCATCCTGTAGGCTCCCTCTCACATTATAAATTGTTTCCTTTGCTGAGAAGCTTTTTTAAAAAATTGAATCTATCCCATTTATTGATTCTTGGTTTTACTTCTTGTATTTTAGGTGTCTTATTAAGGAAGTCAGATCGTAGGCTGATGTGGTGAAGATTTGGGCCTATTTTTTCTTGTTTTAGGTGCAGGGTCTCTGTTCTAGTGCCTAAGTCTTTGATCCACTTTGAATTGATTTTTATTCAGGGTGAGAGATATAAGTTTAATTTCATTTTGCTACATATGGCTTTCCAGTTTTGCCAGCACCATTTGTTGAATAGGCTATGTTTTCTACAATGAATGTTTTTGACACCCTTGTCTACATATAGCTTTCCATAGTGGTTTCACCAATTTGCAGTCCCACCAGCAATGTATGAGTGTACATTTTCACCACATCCTTGCCAACATTTATTGTTGAGATAACCATATTTATGTGGGTTTGTCTCTGTGTCCTCCATTCTGTACCATTGGTCTACAAGTCTATTTTGTTGCCAATACCATGAGGTTTTTGTAACTATAGCTCTGTAGTATAGTTTTAAGGTCTGATATTGTGAGGCCTCCTGCTTCACTTTTCTTGCTAAGGATTGCTTTAGCTATTCTGGATCTCTTATTTTTCCAAATAAATATCATGATTGCTTTTTCTATTCCTATGAAAAATGTCAATGGGATTTTAATAGGTATTGCATTAAATCTGTATAATGCTTTTGGTAGTATGGCCATTTTGATAATATTAATTCTTCCTATCCAGGAACATGGGAAATCTTTCCATCTTTGGAGGTTTTCTTCAATTTCTTTCTTTTTTGATCTGTAGTTTTCATTGTAGAGGTCTTTCAACTCTTTTGTTAGATTGATTCTCAGGTATTTTATTTATTTTTAGGCTATTGTGAATGGAATAGTTTTTCTCATTTCTCTTTCAGTAGATTCATTGCTGATGTACAGGAAAGCATTTGATTTATGGGTATTGATTTTGTTTCCTGCTATTTTGCTGAATTAATTTATTAGTTCTAGATGTTTTCTGGTGGAATTTTTTGGACCTTCTAGATATAGAGTCATTTAGTCAGTAAATAGTGATAGTTTGAGTTCTTCTTTACCTATTTGTATCACTTTAATTTCTTTATTTTGTCTAATTCCTCTGGCTAGTGTTTCAAGGATGATGTTGAATAGAAGTGGTGAAAGAGGACATCCTTGTCTTGTTTCAGTTTTTAGCAGAAATGCTTCAATTTTTCTCCATTTAGAATGATGTTGGCATTGGGTTTAGTATATACAGCTTTTACAATATTGAGGTATGTTCCTACAATCCTTAGTTTTTCTAGTGTCTTGGACATAAAGGGGGGGGGGGCTGTATTTTGTCAGATGCTTTTTCTGCATCTATTGAGATGATCATATGATTCTTGTTTTTAAGTTTATTAATATGATCAATTACATTTATTAATTTCTGTCTGTTCAACCAACCCTGCATCCCTGGGATGAATCCCACTTGATTGTGGTGTGCTATTTTTTTTTAAAGAGAGAGAGAGAGTGGGAGAGAGAGAGAGAATTTTTTAATACTTATTGTTTAGTTCTCGACGGACACAACATCTTTGTTTGTATGTGGTGCTGAGGATTGAACCTGGGCCGCACGCATGCCAGGTGAGCGTGCTACCACATGATCCACATCCCCAGCCTGTGCTATCTTTTTAATAAGTTTTTGTATGTGATTTGCCAGAATTTTATTGAGAAATGTTTGCATCTATGTTCACCAGGGATATTGGTCTGAAGTTTTCTTTCCTTGATGGGTCTTTGTCTGGTTTTGATATAAGGTGCTATTAGCCCCATAGAATGAGTTTGGATGTGTTTCCTCTTTTTCTATTTCATGGACTACTTTGAGGAGTATTGGTGTTCATTCTTCTTTAAACGTCTTATAGAAATCAGCTGAGAATCCTTCTGGTCCTGGGATTTTCGTAGTTGGTAGGCTTTTGATGGTGTTTTCTATTTCATTACTTGAAATTGATCTATTTAAAGCATGTAGGACCTCCTCATTCAGTTTGGGTAAGTCAAATGTCTCTACAAATTTGTCAATGTCTGCAATATTTTCTATTGTATTAGAGTATAAATTTTCAAAATAGTTTCTAATTATCTTCTGCATTTCAGACATGTCCATTGTGATATTTTCTTCTTCATTTTATATTTTAATAATTTGAGTTTTCTCTCTTTTTCTCTTTGTTAGCATGGTCAGAGGTTTGTCTACTTTATTTATTCTCTCAAAGAACCAACTTTCTTTTTTGTCAATTTTTTCAATTGTTTCTTTTGTTTCGATTTTATTAATTTCAGCTCTGATTTTAAGTATTTCCTGACTTCTACTGCTTTTGGTGTTGGGTTTGTTCTTCTTTTTCTAGAGCTTTGAGATGTAGTATTAGGTCATTTATTTGTTGACTTTTTATTCTTTTAATGAATGCACTCAATGCAATAAACTTTCCTCTTAGTTTTGCTTTCATAGTGTCCCAGAGATTTTGATATGTTATATCAGTCTTCTAATTTACCTCTAAGAATTTTTTTTGTTTCATCCTTTATTTCTTCTACTCTCCATTCATCATTCAATAGTGTATTATTTAGTCTCCATTTATTACAGCAATTTCTATTTTTTATTTTATTGTTGATTCTAATTTCATTCTATTGTGGTCTGATAGAATGCAAGGTATTTCTCTCTCTCTCTCTCTCTCTCTCTCTCTCTCTCCCCTCTCTCCACAGTGTTGCTTTCTGGCATTAGAGATGGTCTATTTTAGAGAAGGAGACTTGGTGCTGCTAAGAAGAAAGTATATTTGCTCATTGACGGATGAAATCTTCTATATATGTTTGTGAAGTCTAAATTATTAATTTTATTAGTTTAGTTCTATAATTTCCTTATTTAGTTTTTGTTTAGAAGATCTGTCCAGTAGTGAGGGGGGTGTGGTAAAGTCACCCAGTATTATTGTATTGTAGTCTATTTGACTCTTGAAATGAGAAGGGTTTGTTTGAAGTGCATAGATGCTCCATTGTTTGGGGCATAAATATTTATAATTGTTTTGTCCTGCTTATGTATATTTCATTTAAGAAATATGAAATATCCTTCTTTGTCTCTTCTGATTAACTTTGGTTTGAAGTTTACTTTATCTGAAATGAAAATGGAAACCCCTGCTTGTTTACACAATCCACATGAGTGATAAGTTTTTTCCCATCCTTTCACCTTCAGCCTGTGGGATGTCTTTGCCCAGGAGGTGAGTCTCTTGAAGGTAGCATATTGTTGGGTCTTGCTTTTTAATCCAATCTACCAGTCTATGTCTTTTAATTGATGAGTTTAGGCCATTAACTTTCAGGTTATTATTGAGATATGATTTGTATTCCCTGTCATTTTGATTTATTTCTGGTTTTTGCTTTGTCTTAGTTTCTCATTTGGTTCAATGTCACTTTAGTGTAGATCCTCCCTTTGCTGGTTTTCATTTTTTTTCCACTTCATCCTCACAGAATATTTTGTTGAGAATGCTCTCTAGTGTAAGTGTTCTAGTTGTGAATTCTTTTAATTTTTGCTTATCATGGAATGTTTTGTTTTCCTTTCACAATCTCCAATTTCATCTTCAAATCTGAAACTTAATTTTGCTATATATAAAATTCTTGGTTGGCATCCGTTTTCTTTCAGAGCTTAAAATATATTATTTCAGGACCTCCTAGCTTTGAGGATCTGGGCTAAGAAATCAGTTGAGATCCAAATTGGTTTCCCCCTATATGTAATTTGATATTTTTTTCTCTCACAGCCTTTATGTTTTTACCTTTATTCTCTGTTAGTTATTCTCATTATAATGTGTCTTAGTGTTGTGGGTCTGCTGTAATTTTGTACCTTTGGGGTCCTGTAAGCCTCTAGTATTTGTTTTTTCCATTCCAAACTTTAGGTTTAGGAAATTTTCTGCTATTATATCATTGAAAAGATTGTGCATTCCTTTGATTTATATCTCTGCTCCTTAATCTATCCTGATAACTCTTAAATTTGATCTTTTCATGTTATCCCATAATTCTTGGATATTTTGTTCATGGTTTCTTACCATCATCTCCACATGTTCAACTCTACTTTCAAGATTATATATTTTGTCTTCATTGTCTGAGATTCTGTCTTCCAAGTGGTCTAACATGTTGGTGATGTTTTCTATTGAATTTATAATTTGGCTTACTAATTCCTTTATTTTGAGGATTTCTGCTTGTTTTTTTCCCACAATATCTAATTCTTTATTGAAGTGATCTTTCACTTCCTGTATTTTTTCTTTGATTTCACTCCTTATACTATCCTTTATTTCACGTATCAATTTAACTATAAACAATATGAACTCCTTGGACATTTCTTCTACTGTGTTATCAGTGGCTTCTGTTGTTGAAGCATATTAGTTTGTTTGAGTAACTTTATTCCCTTGTTTTTTCATGTTGTTAGTGTATTTTCCCATTTAAAAGTATGGATCTAAGGCAGGATAAATTCTACTCTGCAGACCTACAGTGTCCCTGAAGGTTTCCAGCACTTTGCCTTTACCGGTGAGACCAATCAACAGCACCCAGTGTATACAATATATACAATATATCCTTAAACCTAATAGCTCCCAGAAAGGCGTCAACTGCTTTCTCATATTAAAACCAAAATGATGAATTCAGTAACTATCTATGGTACAAACAGAATATTGTTAAAATGATTTACAATTTCAAATGGTGGATGAGAGAACAGAGGTAATGTAGTATGTGATATTTGTGAGGGAAGAAGAGAGAAGCTAGAAGTGAAAATCCACAGGAAGAGTGGAGAGGAGCTGACAGAGATTGGCTGTTGATTGGAGAAAAGTTGGAAAGAAAATCCAAAAAAATAGTCAAGAGACATTTGAACAAATAAAAAAAATTAAAGACATAAGAATATAACAAAAATGCAAAACACCATTCATACATCATTGTCCTGCTCACACTGATGCATATAAAACATTCAGTCCCAAATATGGTAGAGAGATTAGTGAATCAAAAATTAAAATAAAATTAAATAAATCTTGCTGGAAAGTCAAACTGTGTCTGTCAGTGTCCAACAGTTTCTCAGCCCTGTCTCTGACATTTATTGAGATCACCAAACCCAGATCAGCCCTCACAAACCCAGTCTCTATCTCACCGATCTGGGCTTCAGGTACCTCAGGCTCGGCCACACTGCAGTCCTAAGATCTCAATGCTGCTCGTACTTTCAGAGAGACCACCAGGGATACACTCATGCAAAGGAGCAACCCCGAGACGCAGCAGCAAGACAAAGGCCACCAGCAATCTCAGGAGGAAGACCCCAGGCTCCTCCAAACCTGCAAGCTCCTCCAAACCCACATTGGACTTGCAGGTCCCAGCTGGAGTTCCCAGACAGAGGCTCTTGTGGTGGTAAACCTGCTGGCACCTAGGCCCCAGGTCCCAGGTCCTGGCTGGTGTCCCAAAATGAGTGCAGGCCACATGCAACCAAACCTGGAGTCTCCCCGGGAGCAGTCCTCTAGGCTGTGGTACCAGCAGTAGTGGTGGTGGTGGTTGGCAGCAGGCAGCAGGTCAGCAGTAGTGGCAGCTGCAATGGCGGCTGCAACTGCAGCTGTGGAGGCAGCAACACCAAGTGATCTCCTGGGGTCAGAAGCAGTGTCAGCTTCAGTTGCATCCAGTGCAACAGTTTCTTCTGAGGCAGCAGCACCCAGAAAGAAGATCTCTAGGTGATCTCAGGCTGGCAGCAGCAGAATTAGAGCCAGCAGCAATGGCAGTAGTAGCAATGGCAATAGTGGTGCAGATGGTGGTAGTGGTACAGGTGGCAGCTGATTGACAGGAGACTTCCGGTTCAGCAGCAGCAACCAAGAAGGTAGCATTGGAATTCCTGCCCATGGTAACTGAGGTCATGCCCAGAGAAGATACCTCCAGCCATTGGCAGTGGCTTCTGTGGCAGCCCAGAAAGAAGACCTCCAGGCAACCTCAGGCTGGCAGCAGCAGAATCAGAGGCAGCAATGGCCTTTCTAGTTTTTTTTTATTGTAATCAGGCTTTCAATTTGAGAACTTCCTTATGTTTTAATGTAAGCATTTATAACTTCAAATTTCCCACCTGGCACTGCTTTTGTTGTGTCCAGTGATATTCAACATGCTGTGCTTTGTTTTATTTTCTTTTATTCTCTGGTTGTTTGGAGGTATATGGAAAAAATTTATACAAATTTGTGAATTCTTTTGCTTTACTTCTGTGGTTGATTTCTTTTTCCTCTTGTGGTCAGAGAAGATATTTTTTATGATATCTATCTTTTTAAGTTTATTAAGACCTAATGTGTGTCCTAAGTTCTTTCTTGGGAAAAATGTCCTTTGTGTACTCAGAAAGAATGTGAATGGTGCTGTAATTGAGTGGAGTGCTCTGAAGATGTCAATTAGATGTAGCTGCTTTATTGTGTTGGTTAAGCCCTCTGTTTTTTTTTTTTTTATTTTCTATCTGTTTGTTCTGTTAATTATTTGAGAGTAAGTATCAACATTCTCAACTACTTTTTTCAAACTACTTCTTACTCCAGTTCTGTCAGTTTTTGCCTTACATATTTTACCTCTCTGTTATTATGTACATTCATGTTATAATTGTTATCTCCTCTGGCTATATTGAAACTTTTATTATTATATAATGTCTTTCTTTGCCTCTGGAAAAGCTTTTTGACTTAAAGTCAACTTTGTATAATATTAGTACAGGTACCCCTACTCTAGATATCGTATGCTTGGGCAGTCTTTTTGCATCCTTTTATTTTCAATATATTTGTGTTCCTAGATCTTAAGTGAGTCACTTGCAGAGAACTTGTAGATAGTTTTTGTTCATTTAGCCTTTTGCCAATCTCTGTCTTTTGACTGGAGAATTTAATCCTTTAACACATATAGTAATGACTGATAAGGAGGAATTTCTATCATTTTAAAATATGTTCTCTATGGCTCATAGCTTTTTTTGTTTCTCTTTTCCCACGTTGCTCTTATTTTGTATTTAATTGGATTTTTTGCAGTGGATTTTTAAAAATTCCTTTCTCATTTCCTTTTTTGCAAATTCCTTACCTACTTCAGTTTGGGTTATTTTTGAGGATTACATGTAACATCTTACATTTATAGCATTCTAATTTGAATTTACAATTTTTAACATAAAAATCTCTGCTCTTTTGCAGCTCCATCCCCACCCCTTTTAGCTATTAATATCTGATATCACAAAATTCGTTGTATGTATTTTATCTTCATAAACTCATTATAAAATTGTATCCTTGTGGCCTGCTATTTTTACTGCATCAATTTACTGAATTATGTAGAAAATAAAATACAGAGTTACAAACCAAAATTATAATAATAGTAGTTTTCAAAGTGATAATTTTTAAAATGTGTTACTCTCTCAAATTGGGTAGAAAATTAATTTATTATCCATGTTATAATAGAGCTAGTTTTTATAATTGCCTGTTAATTCCCTTCACTGAGACCTCTCTTCCTTCCTACAGCTCAGTTACTGTCTAGTGTCGTTTCATTTTACCCTGAGGACTAACTAGCTTAAAAACTCCTTCTAGGGAAGTAGAGTGGCAACAAGCTCCCTCTATTTTTGTATTTATTTGTGAATTTAAATTTCTCTGACATCTTTGAAGAACAGGTTTGGCAGATATAGGATCCCTGATTGACAAGGTGTTTTATTTATTTATTTGTTGTTGTTTCTATAAGCCCTTTGAGTATATCAACCCATTGCCCTCCAATAACTTCCAAAGTTTCTGATAAGAAATATTGACAGTCTTATTGAGGAACCTTTGTATGTACCAAGGCATTTATTTCTTTCCGATTTAAGTTTTTTCTCTTTGTCTCTGGCATTTGGCAGTTTGATTATAATGTGTTTTGGTGTATGCCTTTTTTATTTCAACCTACCTAAAATGTGTTGTTTCTGGATTTTTATTCATGTCTTTCATCAAATCTGGGAAACTGGGGGTCAATAGTCACATACTCTCTCTGCCCATTTTTCTGTTTCTTCTCCTTCTGAGACTCACAAAATGCCCTAATTGGTCTTTTTGATGTCACTTCACAAACCTATTAGTGTCTTTTCAAATTTTTTAAACCTTATTTCTGCTTCAGACTTGATCATTACCATTATCCTATCTTCAACTTCACTGAATCATTCTTCTGCATGCTCCAATCTACCTTTGAATTCCTCTAGTGAAGTTTTTTTTTTAATTCAGTTATTGAATTTTAAATGTTCAGAATTTCATTTTACTTATTTTCTATTTCTTTATTGATATTTACATTTTTAAAATATCGTTTTCTTAACTTTCTCTATGCATTACTTTAGTTCTTTGAGGCTCTTTAGTATAGTTGTTTTAATGTCTTTGTCTAGTAAATCCACATTTAGGTCTTTTTCAGAGACAGTTTCTGTTAACTTCTTTTTGTCTTTTGATTGGGACACACTTTTCTGCTTATTTAGATACCGGATGACTTTTATTGTTGTTGTTCAAAGTGGACATTTGAATCAAATAATGTGGTAATTCAGAAAATCAGTTTTTCTCCCTAGCCCCAGGATTCACTCTATTTATTTGTTTATATTGGTGTGGGTTCATTTTGATTATTGCAGGATACTTGTGTGACAAAAATAAACCTTAACCATAAACTTAGAAACATTTTTACATGTTTTCTGACCCTAAACTTTTTCTGAGGGCATACACAGTGACTTTGTAATATTTGTTCCCTATATATGCAGTTGCTTTGAATATTTTAGAATCTAATGTTTGTCTCCAAAAGGGGAAAATAAATAAATTAAAGTGGAATAGCAAGGTGTAGACATGTTTAATCCCTTGAGAGTCATATCAGCTAGAATGTGAGGGACTTGCTTAAGTGGGAGGTGAAACAATAGTAAGTCAGCACCTCTGTGATCAAAAGCAGCAATCAGCAATGAGAAGAAAATGTTTGGAAGAAGGAACCCTTATTGTCCACATTACTTCCTACAACCTATATACAAACTGTTTCAGGAGCACATGTATAACTTTCTATCCTGGGACTGGGAGATTAGCCACTGTTTTGATAAGAACTGAAATTGACTAAATTTACTCACAATTTAATCTTTCCTACGGGAAGTTTCAAGCCTATGCTAGACTCCAGAGTTCCAAAACACTGTATCAGAAAGATTATGCCAGTGTCATTGTTTGAGTAGAGAGAAAGATTTCTCTGGCCTCCTACTCTGCCATTTTTTTCAGTATCATCCTTGAATGGCCTTTCGAAAACTTGATCCGCATTCCTGAAAGGGTAATGTTCTCCAGGATGCTGTATAGGTTAACACCAATAAATGGCATGTTCTTCCCATAGTTAGTGTCTGCATATTTATGAAACAATGTGTAATGACCCCTCTCATTGCCATTCTTGATGATACACATTGAAGTTTTTGCTGTCTGTTCCCAAAACTTTAGGCCCTACTTTTTTAGATATCTAGAAGTTTTAGTTCTGAAATGATGAATATTTTCAGTCTAAGTGGTTCCATTAAATTTGAAGTCAAGATTAAGTTCTGGCCATCATGAGTTCCTCATTCTAGTGAATTGGCAGGTAAAGAAAGGATTATATATAAATATGTTTCATTGATCCTATCAAAATAAAGCTTGGTGAATCCTCCACAGTTCAGTGAAGGAATAATATATATAAAATGGTGTCTGGGATCATAAGTACCCCCATGTCTTTTGATTATAGTCAAAGAAAAATAAACAAACACATCAAGAACCAGCAATAACCAGAATTGCTAATGACCCCAATTTTTTTTAAGCATGAGTATTTAGGTTACCTCACTAGGGAAAGAATAAAAAATGTCCAAGGTACTTGCTGAAGTCAAAAGGAACATGGAATATCTTGTGGAAGAAGATAACTATAAACACTAGTTATGACCTTGTGATGAACTGAAGGAATGAAATCTGCAACAATTATGCTTAATTTATTTCTCATTATGATATCAATATATTGTGTTTATATAGTTTTTTCTTCTCTCGTTTCTGCAACATACAATGTATGTTTTAATAATAATGCTTAAGGGAAAAATGTGATTTTTCTCTTTACTCACATGACACAGAAGACTTCTGTGACCAGATGTGGGGAACAACTTTTTTTCCACCACTGGGTGTCCTATAATTCAATTCAATTTTTTCCTAACCAGAGTTAGCACAGATCCAACAGGTTACAGGTTCAGTTCTGCAAGGCTTCCCCCCAGATCAGATGCTAATTGCAAATAATATGCCCCTAAATAACCCATAACTTCTGACCAACTTGACCACAACTGGAGGTTCCCATGATCCCTTTCTCAATAATCTGCTATAGTTGTTCATAGAACCTGGGAAGACAGTTGACTTAATGTTGCCAACATCTACCAAGGGCATTTTAAACCACACTAATGAAGAGGCATATGAAGAGCCACATAAAGCAATATTTGGAATTATCCCAAAACAGTGATAATTATTCCCATGGAGTTGGAGTATACACACTTCTAGCCCATAGATGTGTTCTTGTTTGCCAATCTGGAAGATCTTGGAATCTGATACTTTAGGAACGCTTTTGGAGACTTCATCACATAGGAATGATTGATTACTAACACATTGGCCAGTACTTTTCCCTTTCCTAAATGGTGGTAGACAGGATTCAAAGTTCTTACTTGGTCTTTTTGGTGGTCGATCCCATCCATGAACATAAGACTCACTGTTACTTGAACAAAGGATGCTCCTACCACCCAGAAAATGCCAAAGGATTGGGAATCCTGTGTCAGAAATCAAAGGCCAAATATGCAATGATTAAGAACAAAAATAAAGATGCATCTAGCACTCCTTTCGCTCAAGAAATTACAAGAATTTTAGAAGCTCTGTACCAGAAACCTGGTGCAGAGACCAAATCCATAGTTTTTGTTTTGTTACAAGTAATTAAACTTACATCTCACTCTTTAAGCCACGGGATCTCAGAGGTGTAATATAACTCTGTTAGGAGTAGAATATATCATCCAAACATAGATAAACAGACTTTGTATCCCCCTAGGGGAAAAAATGGCAGCTTATTTTTCATTGCACAAGGAGTATTTGTATACATTTACCACTGGAAAAATCATTTTACCATTGCATGCATTTGGAAGTATATTTAAGTGAAGTTGCTTTTTTTTTGTTCATTTTAAATAATGTACAGAATCACGCACTGTAATTTTGGTCAATGACAGACTGCATATATGAAGATGGCCCAATAAAGTTCCGATGGAGCTAAAAACTTCCTGTCTTCTGATGACATGCCATTGTAAATGTCATAAAGTTGGAATGTACAAACCTGTTCTGCCATTCATATAAAAGTATATCACACACAATTAGGTACAGTACAAAATACTTGAAAATGATAGTAGAAAATGATAGTAAATGACAATGTTACTGGTTACACTTTTTATTATTATTTTGGAGCATACTCTTAATTATATAAGCAGTGTTTGCTGAAAAGCCATATGCTGTGTTACACCAGCAGCTACCTCATGTATGTCCTCTTTGATTCATAGAGAAGCCACATCCAGTGATTGAACTTAGAGCTTTTTTTACTGCTCTGAACAGAATATGTGACAAAAAGAACAACGAGAAGGAAAAGTTTATTTAGGGATCATGGTTGCAGAGGTCTCAGTCCACCAATTCAGACTACCAATTTCACTGCTCTGGGCACAAAGTGAGGCACCACAACTTGGTGGTGGTAGAAGTGTCTGGAGGAGGAAAGAAACTCAGGACAGGGCAATAAGAAAGCAGAGAGAGCCATGCTCTTCACCAGGGATAAAATATAAACCCTAAAGACATACAAACAATTACCCACCTCCTCCTGCCACACCCTGCCTATCTATGGTTACCACCCAGTTAATCAATATCAGTGGATTACTGCACTGATTAGGCTAAGGCTCCCATAACCCAGTCATTTTACCTCTGAAAATTCTTGCATTGTCTAATACATGAGCTTTTGGGGGACACATCATATCTAAACCATAACCACCTGTAACATTCAGATTTGTGTAAGTACATTTTATGATACTTGTATAATGATGAAATTGCTTAATGACACATTTCTCAGAACATATCCTTGTCATTAAGCAGCATGTCACTAGGATGACAAGTTAAAAAGAGTGGACTACAATGGGTTTGTACTGCCTCAACTTAGCTGACATGGTATCCATTTTTTCAAATTTCCTACCCTGAATAATTTTATTTTAGCACAGGCAAAAAAAGAGATACTTTTCATGAGACTTGGAAACTGGAAATTAGGCAGCAGTCATGTTCTTCTCAGGCTACAAAGGTCAGTGTAGGGTACCAAGCATTGTTGCCAGGTAGGCATGTTGCTGTTTATCTGCTGGCTCACCTGGTCATCATAGAATACAAGCAAGTCTTGCTCCTCCTCCAACTCCCAGCTCCTTTTCTCCTTCAGCTTCTCTGACTCCTGAGACGTGTGTGTGTTTAGCATCAGGATGGAAGGGGCAAACTTCTACTGAAGTTCACCCACACCACTGAAGTTGTGAGTTTGAAGGTAATGGAGCTTGATATAGTTACAGTCTATCTTCTTGGGTTCTAGTTCATGCTCACAGTTTCCAGATTTTCCTTGTTCTACATTACTACAATTTCATTTTTTTCTTTTTCAACTTCCTGCCATGCTCACTTCAGGGCTTCGTACTAAACTTCAAAACAGTAAACTTCCTAATACTGTTCAAGCGGCGTTCACAATTGTATATTGTCAAATCCCTAGAATAAATTCCATTTTGTGTATTATTCCTATTGGGTCTCTTTCCCTGGTCAAACCCTGACTGATGAATTCATACATCATTGCAGAATGGCACACTGAATGGGACTCCTGACCCCTGCCCTGGACATCTGTGAGCTTAATGAGTTCACAGGCAAAGATTTAACTAGGTCTTTGGACAGGACTTCTTGGTAAATTAAAAGGTGAGAATTATAGCATTGACTATACTAATGAAAGAAATATATTAAACATACCCTAAACCAGAACAAAAGATATTCCAGATACATTTTGCTTCTCCTACCATGAGGTTCATGGTCAATACCTAGAAACAATAAGTTGAGGGAAACTCCTCAACCAATCACTCAAGGATATAGAGACCCATCCTAGACCGGGGAATTCTCCAGGCAACAGTGCTGTTTTGGTGAATAGACCAGTTTTCTGATGGGAGTACCCTGAAGACAAAGACCAAAGACAAAACACACTTTCTTGGAATATGTGAAACTCAGTCGTAGATTCACAACATCTGATCCAGCCCCAATACTGAGACCTCCCAGGAAATGAGACTGCTGCCCTGGGTCTGCAGGCTTTCACTCAGAATGGACCATGGCAACTTCCTCCATTAGTCTCCTGACAGAAGAACATGTTGGAGACAGTGCTGGCTGACCAATCTGTGAAAAGCCACAGAAGCACAACCTCAGGAAGAATCTGAAAACGATGTCCTACCCACCTTTTCTGTATTTCATGCCCCATTTGTTAGTGTCTGGATACGCAGTGTCCCCCACAAGAACTCCTGAGTTAATGCAGCAATATTCAGAGGTGAAAAGATTGGATTATAGGAGCTGTAATCTAATCAGTCCATATTAGTTTCAATGGACTAGGTGGTAACTGTAGGCAGGTGGAGAATGTCTGTGGGAGGTGGGTCATTGCAGTGTGTGCTGGAAGGGTTCATTTTACCTATGACCCCTTCCCTCCTCTCTGGCCCTCTCCTTCTCAGCTTTCTGGCTGCCATGAGCTGAGCAGCTGTCCTCTGCTAGGACTTGAGTCCTTGACAAAGAGCATGAGCCCAGAGCAATGGGTTGGTCAACTGTGAATGCCTGGCGGGATCTTCTAAGGGACTCTACTTTGGGGTCACTCTGGGAGGTCTAAGGATAATATTCTGAAATAAGATGCCTGAAAACCAAACAAGTTGTCCAGTTGGTCTTTCTACCCTGGTAGAGGGGATATACTAGACATTCTAGGGCCAATTACCCTGGCCGAGTTAAGAACAGACAGATATCTGTGCCAGCCAAGATAAGTAGAATAACCAGCGTTAATACTAACACTATCTTAGATCTGCACCAACACTTTCTACTTTAAAAGGCACTTTAAATATTTATGAAGTCATAACACTGCAGGCACAGTACTATATAATAGAGTAGGGTAGTGATGAAAAAAGACAAAGATCCTGCCTTCATAAAACTCACTCTTCTTGCGGAAGACAGACAATAAACCAATGAACAGATGGTTGGTGTGAGGAACTATGAAATACAGGACATGGGGGAGAGGGTGATGATGGGAGTTCTTCACAGAAGAGAGTTAGGTGAGATCTTAGCCTTTGTGCTGGTTCCCAAAAGAGCTGATGAGGGGAAAATATGCAAATACCTGTGGGAGAAGAGGGCAACACCCTTATAAGAAAGACAGTGTTGGGATTTGAATCCAAGGTACCTGGTTTATAAACTTAATTTCTTCTGGCACTGTTGCTTGAGGACATTAATTACTATCTGTTGATGTGGACAAAGCTATCCATTGTGTTTAAGCTTATTCTTCAGCTTTGTTCCTCCCACTTCCCCAGGGAACTCAAGTTTCCTTCTAAAGGGACCAAGGATGTCCAAGAAAAAAAAAGACACACAAACCAGTGTGTCAAGGGCCCTGAGTCATTCTGTAAAATGGCCTTTTTCACATAAGATTCTTTGTGGAGTCCATCACCACACCATGACACTAGTGTTTTAGGGTGCATCCTCTCACAAGCACGAATGCCAAAAATGAGAGTCTCTTCTGAGCTCAGTGACCTTGGGAAGATATCTGTATTAAATCTAGACTTCAGGTTTCTGGAAGCTGGACGCAGGGATTTTTCTGGGGCCTTAGGCACTACAAAGGATGTCCCAAAGATGAGCTTGATTGTCTGATGTTTCAACACCCTCCCTTCAATTATTAGTGTGCACATAAGGATAATAGAGCACCAAAAGTTCAGTTTCTCTCCCAGATTTATTGAATCTAGGTGCTTACAGAACCTCGCTTCTCGGAGAAGAAATGAAGATGCTGGTAAAGGAAAGGATCCCCAGGTACCTCTATTGCCCACTCTACAAAATCACCACCTCCATGGAACTTATAGCAGAGGTTCCTTCTTTCTTTTAAATATTTTTGTAAACCATTTATTATAATATATATTTCATAAAAAGAGTGAAGAAATTATAAATATCCACATTGTTAGAAGAACTTCCAATTTTCTATGGGTTTCCCACTATATCTACTCTAAAAATTATCTTCCTGTTTTAAATAAATTTAAATTTGTATTAAATTGTTTAATTTAATACAAATGGAATGGGACAGTACATATTTTGGGTGGCTTTCTTCTTTTGTTCAAGATCATTTTTTATCCATATGATTGCATGTAGCAATAGCTCATCGATTCTTTTCTGTGTAATATTCCAGCAAATGTGATCTCCAGCAAATTTCCAAGGTTAAACTATGTTTTACAGATTAGTGCCTGACATCAGATTAAATACAAAGAACTCAGACTCTAATAACCTAGTTTATTTAGGGAGATATGAAGAAATGTGGCAGGATGGAATAATTTAAGAAATCCACTCTGGATCATCCTCAACACAAAAACAATGATTTATTTCTGCCATGAAGGAAGAATCTTCAAAAGAATATTCCATACCTACAGAATATGGACAATATGAACTTTGGATTGAAAATCAATTTATATTTAAACTGGTCAAATATATAATTCTGTGAATTCTTCTACAGGCTCTGACCAAGTGCCTGAGAAATTCAGATTTCTCTATGTTTAGGAATTAATATAAAGAATCACTGGATCAAGAAGTATGGTCAGAAAAGTGTGGATTGAAGCTGTGGATTCCAGCATCTAGGATGGAAATACCTGAGAAGCTTTACTATAGATGAAGGCATGTCTTTGATTGATTTATATATCCTGTTCTTAAAAAAAAAAAAAATTCTCATCCTCTTACTCTGGTGCACTTTACTCCCGACATTTTCACATTTTCTTTATAAAAACCATGCAATTTTCTAAGCCTTGGTGTACTCATCTATAAAATGAGGATAATTTATATTTACACAGAATTGTTGAGGGGATAAGTTATTTTACATACAATAACTGGTATGGTAAGTACCTATTAAAGAAAAGGCATTTGAGTCTTCAGAGACCTTCTCCAATAATCATTGTCCTTTTAATATGCAAATATTAAGCTGAAAATTATATATATGAGAGCATAAGTTACTGAATTTCTACCTGATCAATTTACACACAGATGTAAGCATTTATATTCCTGTATCAGACAGAAACTAGGAGAGATGTTGAGATGTCACCTCTGCTATCATCTGTCGGATGCCTGCCCGGAGCCCCTTTCACTCTGAGTTATGGAGTATTAGGTCTGGCAGTTGCATGGTCCTCTGAGCAGGCCAAAGGTCACCACAGTCTTGGCTTCTTTCTGAAATTTCAAACCCTGAAGGCTATAAGGGACTTCACAGGACGTGTGACCTAATATCTTCCCAGGACTTGACTATGGCGTCCTTGACAGAGGTCTTTCACCTTCTGTTTGAACAACAGCTCTGACAGAAAGTGCTGGGCCTTATGAGGCAGCCTGCCCTGTTGTTGGGCTCCCCTGGTTGCTGCCTGCTTCTCACATTCAATTGAAATAGTGCCCATCCATTGGTAGTGCTTCTGCCTCTGGAGGCCACACAGAAGCCTCCTCCTACATGTGACAACCTTTCCCCTTTGGAGATATATCACTTACCCACAAGGTGTTTGGCAAGTGATCTTCAATTAACCCCCTGGGGAGTTACATAGCCTCTCTTAACTCTTGAAGAGTGGCTAGACTAAACTATGTGTGTGTTGAATTTATACATGTATGAGGTAAGGAGGTGATCTGGAGGTTCACCAAAATCTTCCACTTACATGCATACAGCTTGACAAGAAAATTCAGATTCATCAATGCTGAGTCCATACTGCTAGGGGGTCTAGATATGCTGATGGTTTTGGAAGAATCAAGGAAAGGATGATTCAGAAATTGGGCCATAGAGTCTAACTGCTTAAATAAGTCTTTGCTTTCACCCAAGACAAATCTCCTATTTCTCTGAGCTTCAGTTTTCTTATTTTTAATTTTTTTATTAAAAGATTAAAGACATTTTAGCTCAGGTTAGAACTTAGTACACAGTAAAAATAAATTTATAATAACAGTTATTATTTTGATTATTGCTATTCTGGAACATCTGTGACCTCATTTGAGTTCAATAATGTGAAATTCATCCCCCTATTCACCTCAAAGTCAGTCAAGGCCACATAAGTAGCAAGAATCAGGGGAAGAAATCAAGTTTAAAACATATGAGTTAAAATTCTGTGTTTTTATTGACAGACCCAATCTGCCTCCATGTCACAGGTGTGATTAAATAAGCAAGTCAGATCTTCAGCAAAAATTGAGACCTTTTCTTCCAAATGGTCCCCACAGGAGATACTTCCTAAATTCCAAAGATGCTGCCTGCTCAGAATATATGTGGATTCCTCTTTAGAAAAGATTTCAGAGCAAGTTGAACTTTTTAAATAAATTCTCAGTGGTAGCAAATTGTGTCTTTTGTTGCCAAAAATAAAATTCACCCTCGCTCAAAAGTTATTCAGAGTCAAGTTTGATGAATAAGCTGGGTGATGTATCTGGGAGTTAGTTTTATGTCATGCGTGGCAATGTGCCTATGAAACTGAGCCCGATTTCCATGTGTAACTTGTAAATGAGCTCAAAAAGTCATCTTCAGAAAGGAGTTTCCATAAGATTTTGGATTTTTCTCCCTAAATTAATCCTATGCCTTCCAGAAAATTCTTCTGAAAGAAAACATTTATTTGAAGACATAAGTTCCCATTTATTTGTTAAAAAATATAAGTCAGTCCCATTGATTCATCTAAAGACATCAATTTGGTACAAAATGTGTTGAAGATATGATCCTAAATCCTAAGAACGTAAAACAAAGTCTCTCCCTATAAGGAATTTAAGGTGCATCCAGGGAAAAGAGAGTAATGATGTAACAAGAATTGGTTCATGCCTACAGTGCTATGAGAACACAAAGGAAGGAATTTGGACTCAGGAACTATGTTGGGAGCTTTGTTGGAGATGGTGACAATTATTGGCTTTCGTATATGCCTCAGAGATAGCCAATGAGAAAGTAGGGAGAAAGGAATTCCAGAAGGAGATGGAATAGCAGGAACAAAATTCCTGAGACCTGAAACAGAAGTGAGTATCTGAGCAAATACAAGCTTATTGTTATGGCTAACCCAGGGAGCTTTTATATGGTGGGTTGCAACAGATTTAAAGAGCCAGGTAGGGGCAATATTGCAAAAAGTTTTACCTAAAATATTAAGAAGTTTAGCTTTAACCTTGGGAAGCTAAGCAGGAAGAGTAAGGCCAATATTGAAGGTTAAAAAAAAATTATTCTGAAAGTGGCTTGGAAGGACTGGAATGAGAAAAAAAAACAGTCCAAGGCGGGAGCAGAAATTCAGTAGGATGTCATGAGTGCATGGACACAGGTGACAACAACAAGGAGGATGGGGGGGGGGGGCGTTAGGCAATATTGCTGAGCAGATCAATTAAGAGGACTTGGCAACCAAAGGAAAGTGGTATGTCAAGGAAAGGAGGAAGAAGAAAAAAGCTTTGCAATTTGGCTCACGGCAGGCCCTTCCCTTTTTGCAAAGACTCAACATTATCAGAGGGCATGTCCATGTACTAAGACCTAAAAGCACCCTCTCTCTCTCACTCTCCGATGAATACATTTCATTATTTTTAGTCAATCACGGGGCCATCACATAGAAAGCAAGTGATGCATGAGGCCAGAAATAATTTTAGACCTCTGTGTTTGGCATTTATTTAAGGTTATTATCAAGAGATAATAGACTATGTGCTGCTTATAATAAAGCAGTAGGGTTTTTTTTTAGAAACTAAAGTAGCAGGTAGTGAAATGCCTTGGGCATGGCAATGATATTTAGCAACTTCATTTGGTTTCTTTTTGAGATATTGGGTCCAAGGTGATTTTTAAAAGATTCCTTGGAGACTGCTGTGAGGCTCCATTGATTTCATATGCACAGAGGCTTCAGGTGTGCTCTAAATGGGGCCTATTGTTAGCCAATTTTAAAGGGGGAAAACTTCACTGGGAAAAAAAGAAAAAGTCATAGAGATGAATTTCAGGCCAAGAGAAAAGTTGCAACCACCAAAGACCTGTGCTTTGTCACCTCCACAACTACCTCATTGTAGATATGCGTGTCCTAGACAAAGACCACTATGTAAAACAGAAACATAAAATCTTTCTTCTGAAATGTTCAATAGACTTTCTAAAGGCCCTTGGGGGGTGAGGGTGGAGAGAGAGAGAGAAAAAAAAAATGATTATCTCTTTAAAAATCCTGAAAAATAATTCATAGAGAAAAGAGCCCAAGGAGGGCTGGGCAGTGATCTGGGAATGGATTTGGAGGAGCAGGAGGTGAGATCAGGAGGGCAGAAAATGCCTGAGAAGGAGTGAGAGCATCACAAAGGAGCTGCCTCCCTCCTAATTCAAAGCCTGGACTCACAGAAAGGCCTGGTACTAAGCCACCCCTGGAGAGCTCCAAGTAAGAAGCCCTCCCCTCTACACAAGCCACATTAATGCATGTTGTAGCTAAGTTATTTTTTAGCCCCTTCAATTCTTCAGGCAATTTGCTACAAAGTATGGGGACAGTGGATGGAAACTGGGCATATCCCTTACCCTGCATGAACTCATAATTTGGCGATGAGTCCTGTTAAAGTCTAATTCAGCGTACTACAAGACAGACAGGGAGAAGTATCACAAAACCAGTACAGACAGCATGCTGAAGGGACAAAGAGGAGAGAACAAGCCCGGGCTTCCTGGAACAGACAATATTTGCATAGGACCTCGAAGGTCATACATGAGCCAGAGACAGAGCGGAGTGCTCCCTAAGTGGACACTGTGCTGAGAGGGTGGGTATGGCATATGCTTTTGCCTAAGGACAAGATATCATTCTCTGCCTTCAGTCACCAAGTGTCCTCCCCATGTGTCATCACCAAGTAGGTGACCTCAAGATCTCTAGCACTCCCTAAAATATCTCTCCATCTGCTTAAAGGACACCACTGCATCTAGCCTTGAGAACTAAATGGACACTTACTGATTCATACCAGTCTGAGATCTGTCAGAGAATGAAACTATCAAGGAGGGTGAGAAGGGAGAAGTATTTTGGGAACCTAAAGCACTTATATTTAGAGCCGACACAGACTGAGAAGTGAATCTGCCAAGTGACAAGCCAGAGGTAATTCACAGCACTCTGGGTTAAGTCACAACACTACTTAATCCCTTGTTAGCTCTTCTATTTCCTCTTCCTCACTTCTCACTGAAAACACCAAAGTACCAGATCTGGGCTCAAACTCACCCTGCTTCAGAGTCCCCTGAAAATCACAGAAGGTAAAGCACTGGTATACTCTATTACCTCCCTTACATTCCTTGTCAAGAAAAAAAAAAAAAAAAACATGCTCAATTGAGATGAGGAAGAAACAGGGAACGGACCCACACAATAAGCCATAAGAGGAATCTTTCATGGTGGAAGTGACAGGGAGATTCCCATGATGCCATTGGGCAGCAGGCTAAGGAGTCAACACATCCAAATTTGAAATGGATCAGAACATTCTCAGTAAGGTAAGAGCTCTTCAAGGAGATGAAAGGAGATTTACACTACTAGGAGAAAGTATGGTACTCTTGAGAGAGAACAGGATGTATAATAAGGAAAAACATTTTGACATTAAAATGGTATCTGCCACAGAGAGGGTTTACATAATAGTAGTAGCATAAAAATTGTTATTTTTCTTCTAATTTTAATTCAACCATATTAGGAGGATAAAGGGACAAGTAAGTGAAATATTTTATAGAAAGCAGAATGTGAAAAGATGTGAAAGGCAGCTGAATCACATTCCAAAATTCAGAGATGAAAAATAATTGCAAAACCTAAATGTGTACCAAGGTAAATGCACATATAATAGAGCTGAATGTGGGTGCCCATGTTATAATAGGCAGAATAATGCCCCTTCCCTGAAAGATGTCCTGGCCACAATTCCTAGAGCCTGGGGATGTTACCTTATGTGACAAAAGGACTCTGCAAACATGACTTCACAGAGGTGACTAAGAACCCCCAAACTGATAGATTATTAAGGGTAGGCCAAATCTAATCACTTAAATCCTTTTTTTTTATTTTATTTTTTTTATTTTTCCCCCAGAGTATTAATTCTGCCATCTATTTTTTTTAAAGAGAGAGTGAGAGAGGGAGAGAGAGAAAGAGAGAGAGAGAATCCTAATATTTATTTTTTAGTTATTGGCGGACACAACATCTTTGTTTGTATGTGGTGCTGAGAATCAAACCCGGGCCTCACGCATGCCAGGCGAGCGTGCTACCGCTTGAGCCACATCCCCAGCCCCCACTTAAATCCTTATATAAGTGGAAAAGAAAGTCAGAAGATGGGATCAGAAAGATGGGCATCGTAAGAAGGATCCAGGGTTCTGTTGCTGGTTCTGCGATCTAGAGGACTGTGTCCAAATACTAGAGCTCAGGCCACCTTGGTGACAGCCCTCAATAGTCCTACAGCCACGGGAAGCAGAATCCACCAACACCCACATGAGCAAGGAAACCTTCTCCCCTGGAGCCTCCAGAAAGAAACATGCCCTGCTGACACCTTGGTTTCAGTCCACAGAGACCCATGTTGAACTGCTACCTACTGAGCTGTGAAATAATAGTTTTGTATTATTTTGAGTTACTAGCTTGTAGGTAATTTGTCATGACAGCAGAAAATGACTGCATATAAGATATGAGAAATTATACTAATTGTTCATAAGAAACCTTGAGGAAATGTTTAACTCTCTATGTTCATGTCTAAACTTTTTAAAAATTAAAAACTGAATTATAAAATCAATAGAAGATACTGGAGCTATTCAACTTACTACCAGAAGTTTATAAATTATTATTTTTTTAATGTAGGATAAGGTAGAATGATGGAATGTGATGGAAAACCTGGGATTGTGTTTTTGCAATTAAGGCTGGGGTGTAGTTCAGTGGTCAAGAGCTTGCCTAGCATGCCTAAGGCCTGAGGTTAGATTTCCAGCACTGAAAAAAAATGAATAAATCTTAGTTAATAATCATTAATGGATAGAAATTATACTTCATCCTAACTGTGGATTTGTTTCATTTATGTTCAAATTGTGCTGATTATTTCTATTTGTTTTTCTTTATTTTAAATTTTATAAATATGATATTTTAATTTGTTTTGATATTTTTCAATGAGGTTCATGGTAAGTCCTGTTTCTAGAAAGTCATATTCAAAGAAGTTACTTAGGAGGAACTAAGTAAGATCTGGCGTTCTGCCTTTATAAAGACATGTGTGTTAAAAGTGAAACAAAACAGAAATAAGAATTAGTAGGGCATTCTTTGCTTTTTCTTTCCTTTTAGGTGACCTATCAATGGATTTTAAAAGAACTATGGCTCTTTTTTTTTTAAAAAAAAAGAGACAGAGAAAGAAGGAAGAAAGGAGGGAAGGATAGAGAGAGGGAAAAAGAAAAGGAGGGAGGATGGGAAAAGAAGTAAAGAGAAAGAAAGGAGAAAAGTTAAAGAAAGTGAAGTGTGTAAGAAAGAGAAAAAACAAAATAGGGTGAGGGAAGGACAAGACAAAATCCGGTGAGATCCTAGGGTTGAGAGCGGGAGAGTGGAGGACAGAGGATTGACACTGGAGGCCGGTGTGGGGCAGTGGATTCCACATGAAGGAAAATAAGGGAAGATCCCGCGGAAACTAACAGATGTCAAAACAAAGGCGAAAAACAAGGAGGAGAAAGAACACTGGAGAATAAAATTTCAGTAGTGCCATTCACGACCAGTCAAGCACAGCTAATTAATGACATCAGAAAGAACATTAGTATCTTCCTTGGCTTGGTAACTGAGAAGAAAGAGGTCGTCAGGGAAGCAGGATCCTTCAGTCCAACTGTTTCTCCAACTGTGCACTCAGCAGGTGTGTCTTAAGACAAATGCTAAGGACAGATTACTCATTAGTGTCAGGAACCAGGAGTCTGGAGCTGGAAGTGGCATTGCTGAACTCATTCTCTCCGGCTGCCAAGGAAGCAGAATCAACACAGGAACGGAGCGAACCCAGAGGCCTGGGGCCCTTCTGCCCCGGCTGAAGGGTTTGAACATCTACAGAGTGGGAGACATCACCCATGGAGTAGCCACCTGTGAAGATGGGGATACCTGCTCAGAGGTCAATTAGGACAGTATGAAACTTGCTCAGATGAAGTGCAAACAGCTTTGAAGGATTTGCTTCACAATTTGGATCATTTTTATGTTTCTTAAGGCCTTTTTGTTTTTTCCGTTTTTGTAAGATTTCATGTAAAGGCAGATTAGTAGTGAAAAGCACATGTTTCTCTTGGTTCTTTTATGTCGTCTTGTAAATGTTGGGTCTTCAGAAGTTGTGTATTTTTGTCTCTGCTCTGGAGGCCTGCTGTTTCCCTAATTGATGTGGTAGCATTTGACTGGCTTTATTCCCATCGTCACATAATCATTATTTTCCGTATCTCAGTTGTTGCTCCATTTCATTAATTTTTTTTTTCAGAAAATTGCTCCCTATTTATCTATTTATAGGTTTTGAATGCATGTAGTCTTTGTCCAAAACCAGTATGACTGCCTTTATCTTCTTGCTTTTGATCTTTAATTTTTCTTTGTTCAGAATCAATCATTTTTCCCCTCGATATTTCCTTTGATATTCCCTTTCTCTAACTGCTGCCACAGTAATTGGAATTTTCTTGAATTTATGCTTTACATAAAATCTTTCGTCTGTGGGTGGTCAGTCAGGGGGCCTGCTGTTTCAGAGTCCCCGGGCTCCTAATCTAGTGCCCAGGCTCTCCACCTCTCCAGAGCCATGACAATTTCCGTCCTGAGCTCCTGCTTCTCACCAAAATTTTTTCCCCTGTACTTGTTTTTTTCTGCCTTTGTTTGCCTACCATTTCCCTTTAACCATAGAATTGTCATAATTAAAAATCCTGTTCCTCTCACTACCTGTCAGTTTCCTCATTTAAAATCACGTTTTACACTTTTTACACCAACTTTTAATGCCATTTTCATGGATGGATCTAAATTTTCAGGTCTTCCGTTTCTGTTCTGTTGCTAGTATATAAAAATGGCTTTATAGTGGCTCCATGCACTCATTAGTTTAATGTAATCTTTATTGTGTAGATCATTAAGTCCATTTTAGCTGATTGATTCTTTCGGCATCTCTTATCTTCAGACCTAAGCAGAGAGGAAACTGTGTAGTAGAATTCAATATATACCCGTGGAATGAATGAGTGAATTGAAGCCTGTGTATCGGCTCGTGGGAGTATTGCCCAGTATCTCACCATCTCCTTTTGTGTTGCTTTCAGTGATGTACATTTAGATCGAGTCAAGCAAGGTAAGACTGTGAATCTCCGGTTTCTCTGATTTCAAGATTTCACTAACTGTTTATGAAACCTTTTATCTAGTTAACTCAGCTGCTTGCTATTAAGATGTGTTATCTTCTTGGCTCAGAAATAAAAGTCCCAGGGTAAAGAAATAAAGAGGCCTGGTGTTCCCAGTTACTGAGGCCCTGCTTGACTATCCCTGGCTTAAGCTTCCTGGGGCTAAATTATCCAAAACAGATCTTGTTTTAACATTGTGGAATGTAAATTCTAAGGAATGAGGGGGCACTCGCCGGAGCCCAAGAAAGCTGTGGTTCTGCGCAATGGTAAACGAAAGAACAAGTAGAGCCGACTCTCACCCCCTTTACAACTAAAGATAAGGTTCCCCGAGGCGCTAAGGGCTCCCCTGTTCCTTGGGAGCATTTACTGCACACTAGCTTCACATATGCACCCCCCTCCATTTTATTTGAAAGCACAGGATGCTGCTGGAACCACACCAGCCGTGACCTACAATCCTTTCCTATTTACAGCCATGTTCCTCTTGGTTTTGTGTCATCTATGTTTTCACAGACTTGATTTGTGACACATCATGTACCATCATAAGTACCCTCTTACGGTTTTTCTATAATTGATTTTATATTAATTCATGGAAGTCTTGCCACCTCTTAGAGTACTACACCAATACTCTTAGGTGACATCACTGTCCTCCGTCCAAGTCTTTTTAATTATACCAAAATTGGTCCCTGATACCAAGTCCTTGGTGTACCTGCCCCCTCCTTCAGAGGCACCACCTTGCAATCTGTTGTCTCCGAGGAGGATGCAGTGATGTCCTGGGCGAGGCCATAATTCCCGCAGAGTCACTGGCACACTGCTGAACAGTGTGCTGAACCTACCCTACCCCAGTAGGGGCCCCTGGGTATTCTGGAACTCACACTGTATTCCAGCTCATTCTGCACTTTGTGCAGAGGCAGAAAGAGGGCCTCTCTTCCCCTTGGGTTTGTGCTTTACTATGTGGGGTCATGCCTTGGATGTGAGATGTCCCCGCAAACATCCTGTTCTTATGTTCAGATGTGAAATGATCAGATTATGGAAATGGAACCTAAGCAGTAGATTCATCCATTTGATGGATTAATAATTTGAAAGGGCTGCTATACTGGTGGCAGGGGAAAAGAGTCACTGGGGTCATGCCCTTGGGATTATATCTTGTCCCCTGACCCCTACCTCTGTCTCTCCGCTTGCTGACTACCGCAAACTGAGTAGCTTTCCTCTGCCACGACATTCCTATGATGTTCTTCCTCACCTCTGACCCAAAGTGTAGAGTGACCGGACCATGGACAGAGACCTCCACAACTGTGAGCCAAAACAAACTCCAAACTTTTCTTCCTCTAAGTTGTTTTCTCAGTCACAGCACTGAAGAGATGGCTAACACATTATAGACCTAGAACAGGCTGCCTCACCACACAGTTTCAGTGCAACCCCACCCTCTATCTCTGGAACATTTTTTTTGGTTTGTTTTTAATATTTTTAAATATTTTTTTAGTTTTAGTTGGATACAATACCTTTATTTTATTTATTTATTTTTATGTGGTACTGAGGATCAAACCCAGGGCCTCACACATGCCAGACAAGCTCTCTACCACTGAGCCAAAACCCCAGCCTGGGATATTCTTATAAGACTTAATTCCCTTATCATTAACTGTGTTCTTTTCCCAGGGAAGCCCTGGGTGATTTGTATCATGCTCAGCTTTTTGGCCCTGCCTCAAGGGCTTACCCAGTCTGGTATAGATGTATTTAAATTCTCCATTAAATGCAAATCAGGTTCCTTGCAAGACTCCCTTCCTCTTCTTGATTCACTGGTAAGAAGAGACATTGGCGTTTCTAGTCCTTCCTTCTCTTCACTTCTCATAACCTCTTTTGGGTTATTTTCACAACAATCACTTCATTAGTTTCATTATAAACCTTTGAGACCTGTGGCACAGGTATTATTTTAAGTGTTTTAATCCTGAAGCCACTAAGACCCACAAAGTTGTCTCTTGTCCAATGAGTGAGCTACACAAATGTGAACCAAACTCAGCGCTGGTTCTTAGGACTTTACTGATTAATACTGATCCTCGAAATCTCTGACTTTTGGTTAATGATGAAGCTTATATAAGGATATTCTAAGTTTCTTCATAAGAATAATTCATTAAGGAGTTTGAAATGTTAGCAAAGTTTGGCAGATATGTACCTTACTTAGAAACTAATTTGAAAGCTGAGCAAAACAGTGTTCCTCTAGAATTCCCTCACAGCCCAGAAACATGTTATAGTTTGAACTAACACAAAGGGAGAAAAATGATGGAATTATTGATTCATTTAATTCTTAGATGGACTCTTGTGCTGAGGAATGGTCCTGTCTGCAGGTAGAAGAGAGATGTTTTAATTCTGTTCACCCACCACAACTGAAGTCACCTCTTTGTCAGGCCCCGTGCTAAGGTGCGAGAAGAGGTTACAAAAATGATTACAAACCGGACCTTAATATCAAAAGGTTCACAGTCTGCTGGGGCAAATAAACCTCAGACACAAATAACATGAGACAGGTTGAATGTGATAAGAAACAGATAAAATGCCATGGTAATCCTGGAGAGTGACAAAAGACAGCAAAGCAGCATCCTTTAAAATGTAAATAACTTTCCTTTGCAGAGGAATAGGAATAAGGGTCAAATCCACTTTGTAAATCAAATATACAAGAGATGTAAAATGATCCCCAGCACCCCACCCAGGAGAGACATGCTCACGCAGGCCACACGCAGCCTGGAGAAGCAGTTGGTCTTCGGACATCAGCAGTGGAAATCAGCACTCCCCCCCCCCCCACCCGTGGTCTGAAGGCATTACATGACATCGTTCTTAATCAGGGGCAGAATTTAGAATCTTTGGTATTGACCACTGGAAATCAGGCCACTCAGCTGCGTGGGTGGTCCGATCAGCTGAGTCGATGTCACAATTGATGTTCTCTGGTTTCATTAGGGGGTATTAGATTTCCACGGGGCAGATTCCCATTTCAACGAGGTGCACACAACCCACTAATGATGATTTCAAATGAGAAAGCCGTGTGCATCCATCCAAATTGAGATCACACCTTCACCCTTGGGATATAGTTGTGATTACATTAAAGACACATTACAAGTCTGTCGCCTCTCATTTCATTTATTGTGTGTGTGAGCCGTGTTGGATCCCTTTATCTCCTATTAAATTGCTAGCATTTCCTTTGGACTCAGATACGCTTTCTCTAGTACAAAACAGCAGCACACCCAACAGTTCCAGTTAGGAAGTGAAAGGGAAAACCACATTCCCTTCAGCAAGCTCGTGTATGGTCTAATAAGCAGAAACATGCCTTTCCTATTCCAAAATGTGGACTACTGACATTATGCTGAGGAACCGCCTTCAATTTTCTTTTAAAAAGACAAAGTCTGGCCGGTTTATAGCTATTGCTTCTCACAATCACCTTCTCTTTTCTCTGAAATGGCCAGCTGTGCCTCTCCTTCCACTTCACACACAGAGACCAGGTAAGGGTAACTGCCAGCATTCAGAGCTTTTTGGGATCTGTGGGTTTGAGGTCAAACAAGGGCAGCAAGGGACCACTGTCTGAAAGACCATCAGAGACCTTTTCTGGGAAACCTAACCTGCTATATTTTTATATATCTGTTTTAAATATCAAGTACCAACCACTTTCCTTTTTTTAAACATTACCCTACTCTTCATATATGTCCATCACTGCAATCCTAAGTAGATAAGGCCAAACTTATTGCTGTCACTTTGTAGGAAAGAAATAAAGACCCAGACATGTTATTAAGGGAGGTCAGGAAGGTCGATGCAACTCAGTTGCTTGGCAGGAAAACGACAGTCCAGGTTGTGTCCCGTGTAGTTCTTTCGTCTCTGCCTGGATTGTGAGCATCATGCTCACTGGCCACAGATTGGGCATTGTTCTATGGAACAGGAATACTTAAGCAAGTGAGTCGTGGATTCTGTCAGGAGATCTCTGTGTGGTATGGCACTGTCCTTCATGTAGCAGGAAAGGCACTGACCTAACAACTGGGGAAACTGAAATCTCCTCTGGTCTATGTCCCAACAGCCATGATCAACTTGAATCTCTGAGCAATCATAACCCAGGCAGTGCCAGTCCCTCTGGGGCATGGCAAGAGGAGAACACTCACAGAATGGAACATGGAAAGTAGCAATCACTCTGAGTATTTATCTGTAGTGACAGTAGAGATGTTTCCAGCTGTCGGAAATCCAAATATGGGTGGAACATGGAGCATACAAAGCTCAGAAAGGACTCTAGGAACACCTACAACTTGAAGGGTGGATTCATTTATCACAGATGATGGGTTCTAAAATATTTGTGTGAACCAACGCTTGTGTAAGTAGAAGACAGAGTAATTAACTGTCCAAATACAGACCTGAAAATGTCCCAGGCAAATAGGTTATTTACTCACCCTATCAATGGGGCACTAGATTTCTCAGATTCAGGGCAGGAAATCTGTTCTTTGTCAGGCTGCCTTGGTGATCAATGTGCTTTCTACCAAAGGCCAGTCTTCTGTCACACCTGCCATGGACAACATTGACCCCTCTCAGTGCCCTCTGCCTTCCCCTCCCTTCCAGCCAAGGGGCTTTTCAGAAACTCAATTTATGTGTCAATCCCTTTTGTGAAGAAAGATGATCATGGAGGTTGAAAAACCCTGAATTGCCATCCACCACCCTATCTCCCTGCATGAATGTAATAAGTCTTATAAAACAAATATCTGTTTCAAGTCTTAAATTCTGTATTTAAAAATGCTTCCTAATAAGCTAAGTAACTTTTCAACTTTATTCACAGTTTTCAAAGCCACAGATACACTAAGATTCTGTTTTCTGCCTAACCATAACCTTTTGTCTTAGTCCTATGACACCATCCACAGTATTAAGTAGACTGGTTACTACTCTGATGACCACAATATACCCGAAGCTGGTGTTTTTCTCTAAGAGACCCATGAGAAGCCCTTGGGAATGAAAATGAACAAAATTAAATTTGATTTCTCTGCCTGGCTTTTAAGACCATCATAAATTGTCATTGGTTAGTTACTAGGAAATAAGATCTAAAATATTTAAAGTAATTGATTTTTTTCCTGTGTAAACAACTTCAGAGATGAGCTAGGGGTTAGCATATTATCCTTACATTTCCCTTCACATACACTGGGGAGAGGAGGGAGGGATGTTGGGAAGATGCGGTTATAATCTTTCCCAGCCGAAATACTTAATTACACTCAGGTCTTGAATCCCCAAGTTAGCATATTTTGCCCATTCATTGCTCGATAAATATTAATTGGCGGATATTGGGTTATAATTTAGCATGTGTAAAATATATAATTTACCTGTAGCCTATAATTATTTTAAATGTTCAAATAAGGGAATTGATTGGAGTGAAAAGAAAATAACTTATTTAACTTTAAAAATGTTGTTATGATCTGAGTCTTCACAAAAATCATCCATCTTCAGACAGCATTTCACTTGGATTGGCAAACTACCCTATGCTGTCTCCCATCTCGAGGACAGCTTTGCCATGGATGCTACGTTCAGTTTGATGCATGCTCTAAAGTCCTCTGATGAATTAGGAATCATTTTTATGATCTATAATTTTTATGATATCTGCCTAGTTCAAAATGGCCACGTTTTATGAAAAGTGCTTCTTCTAGATACAGGAACAAGCCCCAGGAGCCCACTTTTTCCTTTTGTCTTTCTCTTTTCTGTCCCTGCCTTGGCCAAGTGATTAGACCAGGAATAGATTTGTAGAGTCTTAATTAATATTTAAAAATTTGTATTGCTTATTGCCATTGTTTACTAGTGGGGATATATAATTGAATTACAACACACAACATTAGCCAAGAGGACAATAAGGAGGAGATTGCATGGTTAGTTAGCTATTGAGGGTGGACTCTCTTTTTAATATGTATGAATTGTACACATGAAGGGGATTCAGCATAATATTTCCATACATGCAGTATACACTAATCAAATCAAAGAGATTAGACTCTTGACTTCAACCCAGTCCATCAGATTCTCTCTCCTAAGAAGATGGAATTGGGGTTGAAATTTGGCCTGTATATTCTGTGTGCCTGGGACTGAGAAGACACATTTTGAGAAATTGCTGGGCATCTATCTTCTGCCCAAAACATAAGAAACAAACAGAGGAGGTCTGTCTGAGAGAACATCAAAAGTGGAAGATGAGCAGAGAGGCAGAAACCAAGGACATAAAAAGAGTCATCACTATATCGTTTCCTTGTGACCTTTTCATTCCCTTTCCATGTCCCCCGAGAAGCCTGACTGGCCTGTGTCCTATGAGGTACGCCAGCATCCTGACAATAAAACCACCTCCTCCCCACCCACTTCTTTTTCTCTTAAAATAACTCTAACTGATGTCTGTTGCTTACACCTTGAACTTTTAGCTCATTCAGGAAATCACTAGTAATCCCTCTGCCCACCACCAATTTTCCCAGGAAGACTCTGCCGTCTTTACCTACTGCTTACCCTCCGAAACATTTTTCAAAGATCAAGAAGAGAGCTTCATATTTAACTTTGTGCCTCCCTGTTGGTGGAGAGAAGAACCAACTATGGTCTTCTTTCCTAGAGAAACTTAACACTGCTCCAGACATATAAGCCCGCAGGAACCACCAACAAGCAGCTGCCTCAGAAGTCACAGACCGTCAGGTGGTGGTGAGAGGATTGTTTAAAAGTGCAAGTAAGGAAACGAGTCTGTTTTCACTCTAGTTCACCCATCTGCACACATCTGAGATATCTCTGTCCACAGAAACACAATGGGATACGATAGAGCACATGGAATATAAAATACACAGGAAAACGGAAAAGAGAGTGACAAACAGGTGTTCTCCCAATGACTTCCTTATTCTCCACATCCCTGAAGGCCTGGGGGGCGGGGGGCATTCAACCCGACCTGTCCTGTCTTGGAGCTTATGGTCAGAATTGCTATCCTGCTCCGGCTTGCAGGCCTGGAGCTTTGCAGTTCTATTATTGTTTCATGAAACTTTAAAACTTTCCACCCTTCCTTCATTGTAGTCAACTTTAAATAAATTCAGAGTGTCACTTGTTAAAATAAATGACATTTAAACAACCTCAGCATGGTAACTCATTCCTCATTATCATAGAGAGCTCTTCTGAAAGGTCTATAGTACATTATCTCTGCGAAATGGATTTTACCTTCAATATTAACCTCATTGCTCAGAGAGGACAGGTGCTAAGCACTCTGGTGAGAGGTGGCATAGAAATGCATAGGTAGATTGATAGAACCGAACAAGTGATGATGAACTAAAACAAAAGCAGGGAAAAGGTTTAGGTTAAATATTAGGTAGCAAATCTGAGCCGCGAGAGAGCTCTGATGATTGAGAAGGCTGCTATGGAAGACTGAAGAACATTTTTATCATTTTAGCGACTCGGAGCTCACTGTGCCTGTGCCTCCAGCAAGAGAGAAGCCACCTGCAGGTTGGGGTTGATAACCACAGCACACCCCACAGACCCCCTGGGGGTCAGCTGGTCCAACTCGCTCATTTTAGGATTTGAGAACCTGAGGCCCAAAGCTGATACTGCCCCCCTTCAGGGTGCACAATAAGTAACGTCTCTTAGGCTAAAACTGAGGTCAGCAAACACACTGCCCAGAGTCTCCCTGGGTATTACAGAGACCTCACAGTCTTTTGCTTATTCTCTCTTCTACCTCTCTAGGCTTTTCTTTCTTTTCTTCCTTCTTTGGAACAAGGAACCAACCCATCAGAATGCTAGTGCCCTTGGCTGCCAAAATATTTTATCTGCAGGTGTATTCCCAAAATTGTATGCATCTGGTTAAAAAGGAAGATTTATCCTTAATAACCCAAGGGACAAAGAGGTCCCTGTTTTCTCAGAGGACTCTAAAATCATGGCCCAGGACACAGCTGCCGCATGAGCACACTCACACCCACAGGGCCTGATGGTCATCTCTAAGTGGTTAGTCTCCCAATGGCTGCTCTCTCACCACCTCCTCTCTCTGAATCCAGTTGTTAACTTGTAGAGGCCTCCTGAGGAGTAGAATATCCAGCTACCGTGGTCAGGAGTTGTAAGCTTGATGAATCTTCAAAATAGGTCTGCATAGCACCAGTGCTCTGTGGCCTGAATAAGGGCTGGTTGAAGCAGAAAACTAAAGGAGAACTTATCATTTGATTTATTTACAGACAAGGAATGGTCAGCAAAGGAGGCGAGTTTCACATGCACAAGGCGAAGTAAGAATCCACGGCAGCCCTCATGGGCTTTGTAATTTATAGCAAAAATGAAATGAAGATCGGATGGGCTTAGGTCAGAAGGGAGTAGATATGAAGACATATTACTTTTATAACTTGAAAAGCAAGATTATTTATTTATTTTTGTTAAAATAAGATCGTAGTAAGCAGAGTCCAGCAACAAGAACTGCAATCTTAGTACCACAGACCTGACAGCTGCTCTCTCTCTGGATTCCCTTCGTCAGACAGTAGTGACATTGGAACATCCTTTCAGTAGTGGATGGTACCCTCCCATGTCTCACAGACCTTCCTTTGCTGTGTCATGTCAAACAACAAATGAATTCCCTGAGGGTTGTCATCTGTTTTCTCCATACAACCCTGGGGCCACAATGACTTTTAGATCCCAAAATTTTTCTCTCGGATTAAAAATATTTTCATAATGTCCAAGAACAGTCAGAAGTTTATCTTTGGAACTCATACCAGTGAGCGTTTAAGATAACTATTTACTAGCAATAATGAAAATATTTGAGGTGCTCTTATAAAGTTCTAGTTGTGAAATATCAATAAAATAATTGCCTAATTCCAAACCATGTACTGTTCTAATTAATTCTGCATGAGACATTTTTCCAGCTTCAAAGATTGCTTTACTTGTATTGCATAACAAAATAATGGTATAATTAGGAATAAATTTGTCACTTTTATAAGTAATTCCTTTTTATTATGTGTTTGGAAGCAAAGCACAAGCATGATTAAAGCCCCCTTTTAAAGGTTTTATTAATTATTATGATTATTATGGATAATAAGCATCCACAAACTGCAGAATGTACCCCGGGCAAGATGCACAAAGCCACCAAGTATGGCAGGAACAGGGATGGATTCCAGAGTCAGGTTTCTTTATTTTCTGTGGTCTGGGTCTCACTGTCTGCCTTTTCTCTTGGGTATGGCAGGGGTATCAGGGAGTGGGGACATAGTTCACTTTCCATTTCCTTCTACTCATGCGTCCTCCCAGAATAAGCAGCCCCTTTACCATCAACACCCTCCCACCCTCACTTGCCTCCCCTCCATCATCCCCATTATCTCAAAGTCCAACCCATCCTCTACATGCAGCTCTGGGAGTCCTCTGCCAGGGAGCCTCCCTTCTCTGGCTGACCCTCTGGGCTGGGCCTTCCCCGAGTTCTCACCCCATCCTTGAAGAAAAGAGGTCCTTGAAGAAAAGACCTAGGTCTTAGTTTTGCTTTTGTTTTTCTTATATCCTCAACACAAAGCTGACTATGGGCAGCACTCAAGAATATTTATTGAGCTGTGCATGATGGTGCATATCTGTAGTCTCAGCAAATGGGGAGGCTGAGGCAGGAAGATTGTTTGAACATGGGAGTTCAATTCCAGTCTGGGAAATGTGGGAATATTCATCCAAAGGAATTTTTAAAAAGGAACATTTATTGAATTGTTGGCAGAATACATGAACAGTGAGTGCCCATCTTCCCCACGAATGTGCCTTGCCTAAAAACTAATGCACTAGACTCAACTAGTGACCAAGAGCCTTTATGCAGCCAGCTGTCCTAAGAAGTGGAGTAGCTATTACCTAGAATGCTTTCCCTCAGAATACCTAGGCTACTCAGTTGGAAACTCTACACTTTAACCTAAAATATGCCTCACCAGTATTCTCTCTGCAAAGACTGACTGTGAAGGCAAATACTCATAGAATATTTTAACTGTCTGACTACTTACAGACCACTTTCTTCAAGTCTTTAATTTTTCATATGAGAAAAAGACATACCTAAGGGTGGAACCTACTCAGCCTCACCCCAAGTTAAATCATCTGGGATGCCATGTTTTTCATCTCTATACTGTGGGTGACCAGGTCATCTCCCTGAGTCTGAAGAGCTTCCAACCCCATGGGTGAGAAGGAGAGCTAGGAAACCCATTTCAGGGAGGGAAAGGTGACATTGTAGGCCTTCTCTATAGTATCTTTATTCTGACCTGTTCTCTGTGTTCACAAACATTTCATAGGCATCTGACTACTTCTTTTTTTCAAGGAAATCCTCTGCCTCTATGTCTTCGCTCCCAAGCTCTGCTGCCCTCACACTCACTCCACCCCTAAGCTAAAAGACCACACTGTCTGCTGCTGATGATAGACATCATCCCCAGATGATGATCCCCATGGAAACCACATAAAACAGCAGAAGCTATATGTCCTGTTAGGTCCAGAGCCTAGTTCCTAAACTCACTCTGCCAAGCTTCCTTTAATTCATCCTTTATTTTGCAAGTGCCTATCCAAGTGCACATTTGAAATATAGGTAAGCCCTGAAAACTAATTTGTGCTGAGCCATGCAAAGAGATACTTGCCTCTTTGGGGGAAAAAAAAAACATATTGCTACATTCTTCCTCACAACTCCAAAAACTACACCAGAAAGAATGCTGTTAGGCCATGAGTTATGCTCCTAGTGCAACTTGGAAAAGTACTAGACCCAGGAAGAGGAGTCATAAGAAGATGGTTCCCTGCATACTGCTTGGTCTCCCAGGCATCCTCAGAAGTCATATGGAAAGTGCCTGTGAATACTAGCTATAAATATTTGCTCTCTTTAATCCATTCTTTGAGGTTTCTTTGCATCTTCTCAAGTTTCCTTCTCTGTGGATTTCTACAAATATTTTATCCATAGGACTCATCTTATTCTGAAAGAAAAAAAAAATGGATCATCCGACCTCTGGGTGACACCAGGTCTGATGAATGAATGGTTGTATGTGTGACAATATGATCTAAGATCTACTGAACTTCCTGGGCCAGGTAAAGCAGAGCTGGGCCTGATGCATACATGAGGCAGAAAATGCAGATGCAGAGAAGGCCTTCTTGTTCGGTCCAGCAGATGGGGCAGGCCAACTACAGGACATTGACCTAGATATGGGAAAGTTTGGAGCAGAAACAATCCTGCAACAAGTGGTCATCACAGAGTAGAGTACTTGGAGTGCTCCTTTAAAGAGGCATCCCCAAGAGGGAGGACCTTGTAACTGGATCAGCTCCTGAGAAAAAGCTAGCACTGCGTCACTTAAAATCATGCAGCATCTGCCAAATTTCACTTTTATTTTCCTGTTGCCATCTTTACATATTCCACATGCACATTGTCATTTTAGGAGTGCTTGGCCATGGGTATCCTCAGTGTGTCCCCAGGATAATGATGTAGAAGAGGGGAAAGGTCAGAGCATTCGAAGAAGGGCTGGAGCCTGGTAATGTTCTGAAAATATCCATGGAGCCTTAGATGCCGTCTTCTATGAGCAGAGAAGGGGCACACCTGTCCTTAATAAAACATGTAATTCCCTCCTTAATGCTGACCTTCCCCTATCCAAATGACCATTACAAACTTGTTATTTCAGACATGAGCCCTGAATTTATGATTGCCTTGGAGGAATAACAGAATAGGAATTCCTATCATTTCCTAAGAATATGCCAGTGCCATTTCCAATTTCCAATTGCAATTCAAGTCGCTGCTTTCTCCTGTCTATGCAGACCACCCCTTACCCCTAGAATACTTATTGCATGAATAAGTCTTCAGCAATTCATTGTCTAAGGAATTTATTCTCATCTGACCCACATCTAGACTGAGCTTCTCAAGGAATAGAGGATGTGGCTTCCATTTCTCCCCATCTGTCATAGCACTAAAGAGATGGGAACCATCCATATATTCATCCATTCATTTATTCCTAAAGAAATTATTGAGCACTTACTGCATAACAGAACTTATTCTACACCCTAGACTTACAGGGATGGATAAAATATGATTCCTGAGTTTGAGAGCACTAAATGTAGTAGGAGCATCAGCCATGTGAACAGGAAAGGATCAGACAGCGTAGTAACAGTGCAGGCAGAGTGCACTCCCTGAGAACAGGGGAGGAAAGGACTGACTCCGAGGGAATGGCAGGCAGTGGGATTGTGTGCCAAAGCTGCTCCATAAATATTTGTTGATTAATTAGGGGAGGAGTACTCTTCTTTAGGGATTACAGGGACAAAATGTCCTCATTAGCTGATGATGAGAGAAATGTTTTCCTTATAGTCAGGAAGCTCATGGGAGTTAGCAAGTGATAATTTGTGTGTTAATGATAATGAGAGGAAGAAACACTGACAGAAGCAAAAGGCTCATGTGCATCTTGAGCATCAAATAAGCCCATTACATTTCGGGCCCGTATTGCCCTGTCTCACCCCTGTAATGATCCCATCCCTGCCTGCATCCCTCCCCAGTCCAGGGAGATGCTTTTGTCTAGAGAGCTCCACACACTGATATCCAGCTTCAGAATCTCTGTGGACTCAGACCTGCAGCTAGCGGGCCGACAGATGCATAGGTCTCTCTTCAAGACCCTGGCCTGGCAAGAGATGGGAGCTTTTGGATGGCTTGGGCTTTGTGGGCACTGTTTATTTATTCTGCAGCATATGCTGGCTCAGCAAATTAAGGCAGATCCAATTTACCATGTTCATTTTAGTCCTCCCTCAACTCTCCTAAGTTGCGTGCTGCGGCAATCTCGCACTATGGTTATCGGGGAAGCAGCTGTGATTGTTCATCCTTTGAACTCTTGAGCCAAATGGCCTCACACTGCCCACTGCTCACCCTCTCCTTGGATCCAGTCTGGTGGCTGACAATGTGGTGATTAGTGGCAAGCCTCTCCTGTGCAGCCAGTTTTTAATCTTACAACCCCCTCCCCCCCCCACACACACCATCCAGCTGCTAGCTTGTCCTCAATCTGCCTGTAAATCAATGTCAAGGTGGAAGAACATACTAAATAGTGAGGAAGTGAAACTGCTCTGCTCAGGTGGGAGAGGAGATCTAATCGCATGGATTACGTGAGGAATACTCACCACCTCTTTCAGACAATGCACTATCACTTGTTATGGGCTTTCATTCTTGTTCCATCTCACAATTTTTATGACCACCACTCTTTGTGTGTGGGCAATCGTAACAACTCAGGCTTTTTAGCCATGCATGTTAAGACAGAAGTCGGTCCTGTTGACCAATAAATGAGAAGTAAATACTTATATTTTTAAAATTCCATTTATGCCAAAATAGTAGTAATGGAAAAGGAAAACTTGACAGTAAAACTCGTGATTATGAAGCAATTCATTTCTGGAAGGATCATGGCTTATCTCTGCCAATAGTAAGAATTTTAAAAAAATATTTAAAGCTAAAAAATTTCATTGGTCCTCCAACTTTGGGAGTTCAAAGTTCAAAAGCAACCTATCTAACACGTCAAAGTTTCTCCTTGGTTTGAACACTGGAATTCTTTGTAATATTTCATGGTGCTATTCCTTTTGTCACCTTAACATTTGCCCTCTGAAAGTCTAGGTATCTTCAGAAAGTACTCTTGTTTCAAAAATCTAATCTGTGCCCAGAACCCAAAGGAAGGGAATTCATTCCCAAAACAAGACTATCAGAAAGTAAGAGAGATGGAGCAGAGAATACCCTGACCTATAGAACTGTCATTTCTCCTATCATGTTGGTCGGTTTTTAACTTTCACTCCTGAACATAAAAATTGGCCATTGGCTAAGATGCTGAGTTTAAGAAGCAAGCCAAGTGCAATGTAGTGTTGGACACATGGGGGAAATGGTCTTGCTGAAAGAGGGAAATCAACACATGAATTAAGAGAAGGAAAGCAAGTCATGAAGGACAATCTCAGTCCATAAAATGAAAGCTGGTTCGCCTCTTCATGTTTGTGCCTAGTCCTCTAGTTATGGTTCATACTAATGGGCATCCTGAGAGCTAGTAGCTGCTGCTCTGCCTGTGGGCTCGGAGACATAGCCACACTTTATCAGAGTCATGAAGCTAGCCCTGGCCCTGCTAAGGAAAAGCAAGCAGGGCAATCTCCAAATGCTTCTGGCCTAGAATAGCCATTGTAGAACAGTTTGATATGGAGAAGATAACTTGGGTCTGGCAAGTGATGAACATTTGAGAATTTCCTTATGCTGTGTCTTTAGGGAAAGCATATTAGGAGTCATGTATTCACTTTTGCATGTAGACTGTAGTCTTGAATGTTGGGACAAAATGCCAGAATTTTGGTTCCAGGTGGCCACACTAACTGTGAATTAATTAGAACAATTTTTGGAAGGAGTATATATTTGACCTCCCTGAACACTGCTTACCCCTAATGCTGTTGAAATAGGTTTCTGCTGCTCTGCCCTCTACTCCACACGACTCCTCAAGGCATAGGTGAGTTTGCCATCATCTGAAAGGAGCAGAGGATTACAGGATCCAGTGACTCAGGTCCAAGCTTTAATACTATGAATACAGCACAAATTGGCTGCACACAGGCCTGTCCCTGGCACATGGTACTACTGACAGAGCAATTAGTCTGCTATTTGCCCAGAGACTGATGGAGAGGAGGGTAAACCTGAGGGGACTATTTTCTTCAGTCATTTAATAAGTAACCCATTCTGGTTTACCTCTGTTAGGCCAAGTCATGGATGACTTCACATCATGGTAACTTCCCCATCAAGAGACCAAAGGCAACTAGTCTCAGAAATGCCCAAATGAGACTTCAACCTCTCCAAAGTTTCTGGATGGCAGTTATGTAGGTCTCTAGATATTCATGTCTTCCAAAGAAATTATTACTTGTAGGTTGAAGAGTGGGTCACAATTTCCCATAGTATTCTTGATGGGGCAGGAGGCACAGTTGTATGGGAGAATAAAGGTCAGGAGTAGTGCCTTTGGAGTACTGAAGTTCCTACTTTGATCTTGGCATAACTCAATATTGGTCCTCCTTTCTGAAGCCTTCAGGTAATTTATGGACAGGTTCTGCTACTGATGCCTTCCCTGGTCTCCTTGTGACCACTTCAGGAAACTTATCTTTAGAATCAAATATGCTTCATCCCTGAACTGCTTTCTCTCAGCTTGGCACAAACCATTAGTTCTTTATGTTCTAAGAGATTCCATACCCATCACCCATTTTTCTGACTCATTTCACATCCCAAACTGCAAGGAAGCCTCCTTCCCTACCTGCTCCACTTCACATTTCTCTCCTTTTTCTGAGCATCAGAGCATGGAATGTGGCATCTTCTCCATACTCTCAATTTATATAAGCTGATTTATGAATATATGAATCTTAACTCTGCAATGACTGACCTGAGTGTATAAAAAGACAAGTAACTTATTGGCTTGTGTGATGATGATGATGATGATGATGATGATGATGATGATTTTACTATTATTCAAACTTCAGTGCCTACTGTGGACCCAGAACTGAGCCAAGCATCTCAGATGCATCACTTCCATATTGCTAGGAAAATGTTATTCTTCCCATTTTACAGGTGAGTAAACTGAAATCAGCAGGTTCAAATAAATTACTCAAGATCACCAGCCTTTACATTTCACACCTTCAATTCCAGCTTAGCTCTGCTCGAATCCATCAGTTCATGCTCCTAACTCGTCTGTTGCAGTGCACCTCAAGGTGTTCCCAGTCTAACAGAGGGACACAAACGTTCATCTGGATAGTAGAACCTCCTCAAGCCACTCAGACTAATGAGCTTTTGGGTGATGTGGCATCAACAGGCCCCAGGCGGACATCCCACTGATAACTTTAATGCACCTTTTTTGAAACTATCCTTGAGGACCCATGAGCACGTGGCTCAGCGCTCCAGAGTCTTATGAATAGTAATGAAATCCAATCAGGAACAGAGGCCTGAGTTTTTAATTGAGCTATCCTTTAAAGGACTGCTTTTCTCAGTGTCAAGGTCATGTTCTCCTAGCTAATGCAGTTATTTTATGTGTGTAGCAAAGATAATAGGCACTGGAGACACATTGAGGACAAGTGGCATACGGCATGAAAGAAAGGAGGAAATATACGAAAAGCAATCATTGAAGTATACACTATAGACCTTCCCATTGATAATTGGTTTAAATTATTAAAGCACATAAGAGGTTATTAACTAGAGAGAGTATAAATTACTTTTTTTTTTTTTGCTGAGCATGACTTTTCAAAGTCTCCTAAACTTACATGTTAAAAAAAAAGCATTACATTTAAAGTCATTAGAAAAAAAAAAAAAGGTACCTTTTAAAATTATCTCCAGAGTGGATAGATGAGGAGAGAGCAGATGCTTCATGAATTTGAGATCATGTAACCTGCCATGAGATATAAAATGTGAAATGGTATTTAAATAATGCTAATAGTGCTCTGTGGGTGGCTGGCATTGGCCAGGTCCAAAGAGTCAGGGTTGGAGGCCCCTGAGAGGAAGCATCCCCGAGGGGTGGGACGGTCAGCTAAGAACAGCCCCTCCTAGTTTCTGGGAAACTCTGATGGGCAGCTTGAGCATCAGGATGGAAGGGCGCATCTTCAGCAGACCTCAGGGGTGGGTGAGCTGATCTCACCCCTTCACTGCCTCCAGGCACAGCGGAGGGGAGCAGCCAAGCCCTGGAGATTCTAAGCCAGAGGAAAATGAGTGGCATACATCTTCCTCCTCATGACCGAGACACTGATTTATATCCCTGTTCTCCAGGCCCTTCCTGACTCTTCTGCAAATAAGTCTGATGAGTCTGTTCTTATCTAATGCTGCTCCGATCTTCTGGGGCCCTGCATTAGCATTTTTAGGATGTACTCTTCTAGCAAGAGACCCTATATCTAGTAAGGCCAATTATCTCCTTAGATTCCTAGTTCTATCTTTATTCATTAACTCCCGTTTCCTCGCTCAGAAATGAGCTCATTTGGACCGCTGGCCTTTCCTTTGAATGACTTTTCCTCCTTGTGGCCTAAATCCAGGATCTTTTTGCTCAGCCTCCCACTAGGCCTCCTCCTTTGCTCTGTGGTTTCCTTACCTCCACCTCTCACCTAGCAGTGGTATCCCCACTGAAAAAATGAAAATGGCATGAGAAAGTGTCCCCTGCCAAGTGCAGGATAATTGCTTTCTCTGGACTGTCAGAACGACAGAAATGCTATCGTTTCAGAATCATCTTTTTAATGATGGTTGAAACATATTATATAATGTAAAGGCTTGGGAAACAGTGTTCCTAACCCCCAACACACACACACACACACACACACACACACACACACACACACACACACACATCCATGCTGTGGTGAATACCTCCCATCAACCTTCTTTGGAACTTTTTCTGTTACTTGTTCCTCACCCATGCTTATCATGCCACCTCTCTTGTTCAGGATCTGAATCAAGATAATATTGCCAGTGAGAACTTTTCCCCAGAACCAGAATTCTTTCAAAACTAGAAAGAGGAAAATCTTTTCTATTCTAGAGTTAGACTTCCTCCCACCTGGAGAAAACTGATCTGCTGAAAGACATAATGAAACTGGCCAGATAGATGGTACAGTTAGAGACAAAGAGCAAGAATGGTCATGGAGTCTGAGATTTGAGTTCCAATTACTCTCCTTACCTTCCTGTATTTGGAATGTTAATCTCTCCTTTGATTATATGAACTTACTAGATGTCCCTTCCAATAAATCCACTTCTTACCCAACCTCCGTTTAGTTTATTTGCTGGTGCTTATATCCAAAGGACTCCCAAATACAATATAGAAATATATTCTTGAAAAAAAAAAGTACAGTATTATATTAACAGTAATTATCACTGGAGTTTTATTTTTCTTTTATTTATCTGTTTTTATCATTGCTTTAAAATGAATCTGAAATATTTATGTAGTTTAAAAAAACTATTCTTTTTGTCATGATGATTTGTCTACTGATCTGATTAAAATAGAAATACAGATCAAAAGAAAAACAAACATAATTGGGAGGAAATTCAGTAGATAAGAGATATTTATTTCAACTGGTTCAGATTCACATGTTTGTTTTGCAAATACTTATTAAGTGCCTAGTACTACCAGGTACTGCTGGTACAAGGGTGAGCAGATCGGGACACTGTGTTTCTGAGCTTGAGTGCTAGTGAGGGCTGTACATATACCAATCATCATCCAACTGAATGTAAATTTGCAACTCTGGTGAATGCTACAAAAAGAAGAGACTTAGAAATAAAGAGTTAGGACCTAGGTACAAAAGTCAGGAATGCTTCCTGGGGGAGAAAGTGATACCTAAACTGACATCTAGGAAATAAGCAGGCTAATTAAGAAAGAGTAACGAGTAGAGGTGGCATATGAGAGGCTTCACGTCAGCAGGGAACTTAAAGCTTCTAGAACACTGCAGGACACATCAGTGTCACTGAAGTAGAAGGAGCAAGAGAAACTCTGTAGGAGAGGAGAATGGAAAAGTGTAGACAGCAACCATGGGACACCTTGTGAGTGAAGCTAAAGGGTTTTGACTTCTTCCCCCTCAGGACATGGAAGGGCTATCAGAGGACATGTGTGTAGTCTTTGGACGTATGTACATTTGGGATGTGGGTGTCAAGGTAGGATTAGCTTGATTCTATCAGACATCATCTGATCATGTTGTAGAGAGCTGGCTTGAGGAAATTGAGAGAAGAAACAACCTAATTAATCAGAAAGGTCTCTGAATGGTCATGATTCCAGTGAGACATAACTTAGCCTAGGGCAGGGGTGACAGAGATAGGGAAGATAGATGTTTAGGTAGATAGTCACAGCTCTGCTTTCTGAAAATTTAATTTTTATCAAGGGACAGAGAATCCTTTACAAAGGGATTTGGCTATATAAAAAGATGTCATGGCCAACTGCAATTGAGATAAAATTTATTGAGTCTCATTTCTATCAGAAGGAATTAGAGAAAGCTTAACAGCGGCAGTAAGATTCAAGCTATGTACTAAATAATGGGTGGGGATCTAAAAAAGGGAGAAAATTCAATGGGATTTAGCAGCAAACAGGAGTCACTCTCAAATTCAGAAATTTGAGGAGAGTTTAATAAAAAGACCATTTATAAAAGTATGAAAAATATGTACAGAAATGCCAGGGAGTAGAAGAGTACCACAGATCTAGAAATCAACTTTAGGCCACTAAAAACTAGAGTGTTATGTAGAGAAAATACCTGATGAGAGTTGAGGCTTTACCACAAAAGGTGAAGCAAGCTCCCACAATGACCCTGCAGAGAACGGAGGGTAGCAGGGAAACGTATGTGGTCAGCTCACTCCTCTCTCCCACCAGATTCCGACTCATGCACCTTATCAGCTCAACTCCAGTAGAGCCAACGGGAATGAGAGGTCTCTGGTAGACTGCATACCTGTCAGGGTCACAGAGCATAAAGTAAGGTAAAGAAGGATGCAAGGTGTATCTATAGAGGGAAATGAAAGAAGATCCAATCTGTGGACACTCACACACCTTAAAATATAGCCAATTAATGGACATTCACTAAATAGGCGCTGTGTTCATGAAATGGCCCAAGAATCTTAAGGGACCTACAGGAGATACAAGCTTATAGAGGAATCCTGGGAGCAGAATTCAAATGGCAGGAAGACTTTGTGGGCATTGGAAACATTAAATAAAAATACAAGTGCTAAATCACAGGATGAGAGAGTAACGTAGTGTGTCACTTGGCAGTACGTGACCAATTACCACAGGCCCATGCGGTTAAAATGCATGGATGGTTTTCAGAGGTGAGTAACTGTGTGGCCTGAAATGACCATAAAAGTCTTCGTAAAAGGAGGAGAATGATTAGAACCTTGCAGGGTAAAATGTGTTTGGTATTTGAAGAGTAAAGGAACAGGCACAGCTTTGTAGGCTAGGAAATGAGAGACTGCCAAATGCCAAAACAGAAGAAAAACAAGTTCAGTTTGAGAAATTTGACTTTTTGGTTGTAACAAAGGTAATGTATGCAAGCAGAAATCAATTGTGCTGAAAATGCTATTTTATTCATTGATTTGTTTTTCAAATTAAGCATCTCCTATGTGTTAGGCACTACTCTTAGTGCTGGGCAGAGAGCCGACAACATGATAAAGAAGGTTCCGGCAATTATGAAGCTTGTATTTTGAGAGAGACAAACAGAATATAAATAAATATGCACATTAGGTGAACATCGGGTAGCTTCCAGTCTTATGGAAAGAGAGAACATTGAATGCCATCCTACAGAGTAATCAAATGGTAGCTATGTAGCATGTTCAAAGAAAATCTCAGTGAGGAATACTCTGAGCTCAGATCAGAATTAAATAGCAGTCTTAGTTCTTGTTCTATATTATGATCAAGTGGGAGAGAATTTCAGGCAGAGGGAGAAATGGGATCCAACACTTGAGACAGCTACTTTTATCAAAAAAAAAATGTGTTTGAGGAAATAATGAAGATCGGCTTGCTAGAGCCTTATGAAGGTCTATACCAGGTGCTAGCTCTCTTGTACTGATATTGAAAGACAATGTTGCTAATTTAGAATTTTGTGAGCCAGTTAGTATTGCTTTGGCAGCTTAACATTGGCCATGGTAAGAATATTTATTCCAGAGAAATTGGCAAACACTATAAATCAGGGCTTCTTCCAACCAATCCACAGCCCTCCCTCCCATCGCATACCTGTCCTTGCACATTCATCTGCACACCACAGGGTGGATTCGAGAGGAAGCTGAAACAATAAGCAGAGACCTATCATTTAAGGTTTTATAACACAGAGAAAGAATTTTGCTTTTAGGTGATGATGTTCAAAGCCATTTGTGTGTCCTATGTAGGAAATGAACATAATCTGTAATATTTTTAAAAGATAATCCTGGCTATGTTGTAGAACACTGTAAGTGGAAAAAAAAAGAGGAGAATTAAAATCAGTTGGGTAACTGCTGAATAGGTCTGGTTTAGAAAAGGCAGTGGCTTTGATTGGGCTGCAATAGTCAAGTTGAAGAAGAAACCAATAACTTAGGACTTGATTTAGAGTTAGAGTCTCCTCCTGATTTTGTAGGAATTGAGGGAAAAAGACAAACCAAGGAAATTTTCTGATTGAGAAATGAGGTACATGGCAATTCCTAAAACAGATATCAAAACTGGTGGAGGAGCAAAGGTAGGTGAGAAATGGAGAAATTATGCCTCTCTCTTCAGGTTGAGATGCCCATGTGACTTCCATCTGCAAATGTCAAATAGACAAAAGGATATTCACACAGGGATCGAGGTAGGATACAAGAGATGTACTAAAGAATGGGTCAGGTTCAATGAAAAACGAGAAAGCTCCTATGAGAAAGATTTTGCGGGCCATTTGCACAGGGATTGTTTTTAAAACCAGGTTAAAGATGATATCATTTCTGGAAAATACCAAGAGGAAAAGCAGAAGGTAACCCAGAGGTGATGAGAGGTGAAGCAGAAGGGGAGAAGGACCAAAGAAGACTGGGACGTGACGCCTCGGCTTGGTGAAAAAACAGAAGAGGCCCGTGCAATGATGGTAAGAAGAAAAAGAAAGTTCCAGAAGGGTAGGAGTATATTTCATCAAATGCTACAGAGAAGTTAATCAAAATAAGAATGAGCTCCCCTGGACAGAGGGCAAAGGAATCATAGCACTCCACACAACAGCAGCTATAAAGGAAGGAGTGAGGCCTGATGAAGACTCAGTGGAATAGGTTCTAGAGACAATGTCCAGTGGAGAAGCAGTGATACTTATAAAGTGGACAAAAGGAGGGAATGAGACAATAGTTGAAGACAGTTATGGGATTGAAAGATATTTTGTTATTTTTTTTAAAGGTGGCGATGATGGAAGCATGTTTATAAACTAACGGAATAATTTTGCTGAAAGGGGAACATGGAGGGACTGCGAGGAGTGGACAGTTAAAGACCTTGGAAAGGAAGGAAGAAATGAGATTTAGAGCTAAAGAAGAAAGATTGCAAAGTCCACACACATATACTAAGTGCTTTCTGTGTATCAGGCTCACTGCACAGGTTTCTAATATCACTCCTACAATATTTTCCCACATTGACTTCCCTTAGGAGATTTGGGTCTCTTCAGGACTGAGACCCTCCTTCTCCTGGTTCTTGTTTCAAGTCCCAGGTGCCAGCCCCATTCCAGGCATACAGTAAGACAAGAAATACCTGTCGACTATGGGTTGAATGAGACTAAAAAGTTTTAACTTAAATCACAGTAAGACTATTAACAGCTATTTGAACATTTGATTTAATCACAGACAGCATTGAGGAGCTAGACATAACTAGCAAAAAATAGACAACTTCAATTGCAGAATTTTTTTCTTATTTTAAATTTGACTTAGATTGACAGAGAGTAGGGTTGGGGCCAGATGGATGTGGGAGCTGGAGAAGAGATAGCTCCCTCCCCCTTCGTAAATTACCAACCAAAGAGAAGAACTGCTCTCTTACATACAATCCAATTTAATCCTCAACAACAACTACTTGCACACCTAACCCCAATGTACCTACGCATCATATTTAGTACCAGCTTTTTAGTGCATAGTCTTAGTGTATCTTATCTATAATTTTTACCTATTGCACTCCCTGAAAACATTCCTCTTCTGCCAGTGTGTGCCCCTGAGCCCAGTGCAAGATAACACAATCATAGCTCCTAATCCCAGGCCTGCCGCATCACCAATATATCAAGTTCAGTTCCACATCATGTTCTCTCCCCTGAAATGAGTACTTTTTTTCTATTTTATTATATGAATTTTCACATGTTAACACCCAACTAAACCCCCCAAAAATCTAAGAAAACTTTCCAAGACAAAGAAACCTATTTTCTTAAATTACATAGTATTTAGTGAATCCATTATTTAGAGATTGTCAAATATCACCTTGTTGACTTGAATGTGTATGTGCACACGTGTAAGTGAATGAGAGGGAAAGCTTCCTTTGTGTTTGTAAGGATCAAGTCTGACTAGACAGATTCTGAGAGTCTGGTCCATCAGACAAGAATCTGGCTCTAGCATCTGTTCCTCTGCACTCAGCAGCCCAGAGAGCAAGATAGTAGTCCGTCTAGAACAAAAGGCCTTTCAGATTTCTATAACTAAATACTTTAAATTGGGTGCTTTATAAACAAATTTATTGCTTACAATTTTATAGGCTGCAATCAAAGTGCTACAGATTTAGTGTGGCAAGAGGTACTTTCTGCTTTCATGATGGCATCTCCTCCCTGTGACCTTATATGTCAGAGGGGAAAATAAGCTTCTTCAGGTCCCTTTATGAGGGCAGAAATCCTATTCATAAGGGTAGAGTCCTCAAGTCCTGTTCATCTCTCAAAGGACCTACTACCCCAAACTGCTGCACTGAGGATTAAGTTTCAGCATGAATTTGGGGAAAACACAAACATTCAGACCATAACAAGGATCAAGTGGTTTGGGGAAACTCAGTAGTGAATATAGATGAAGCATTTTTTGAAAATGTTTTCAGTTGTTCTTTTTAGTTATACATGACAGCAGAATGTATTTTGACATATTACACATACATGGAGTATAACTTCCCATTGTTGTGGTCGTACATGATGCGGATTTTTAATTGTCTAGACCACAGAAGTGCTGTATCAACCACATTCTCCTGGGTAGTAGGTTATTGCTCTTTTATCTTTAAACTATATATTAATATGTAGTTTATGTTTATATATAGTTTATGCATATATGTATATGATATTCATTTTATATTTTTGAAAGCTTTTATGAAATATATGAGTGTGTGTGTGTGTGTGTGTATTCTTCAACCAGCATGATCATTAAGTCACATTTGTAAAGTAAACCAAAACAAGGTGAAAGAGAGATTTTACAATTATTACAATTATTAATTGTAATAATATAATTATTAGCAGTGGAGAGAACTCACAGGACTGGGTTCCTGAAGACCTGAGACATTCTTAAATCTGTATGGTCTTGGGTCAGTCATCGTCCTTTTCCAAACCCTCAGTTTCTAAAATGAAAGGTCTTGAATAAATGATCCCTAAGGTCCTTCTGGCTCTGTCAGGCCATGATATTAACTAAGGCTGTGCTGTGCATGAGATCCGAGTTTCATCATGTCCTTTGATCAAGATTGCAGACCATGTTCTTCTCTGACATGTGGCTTCCTGGAACATAATTGAAGTAATGTGGGTGTCATCTCTCTTCTGATTCCCCAAGCATGAGCTTAAGCCATCAACTCTCCTCATTTAACCTTTCAACAAAAAAGCTGTTTGTTTCAGCCAGGGGCAGTATATATAATTATAATAAAATGTCTTAATATAAAGATGAACAGATAATATTCAAGCCACTAAATTAGAAAATATCCATGAGCCCATATGGCATCCAGGAATCATTCCCCCATTAGCAACTAGCTTTCAGTTAGTAAAAATGAAAATCAATTTACCAAACATCACGTCCAGGCAGGAAGCAGAGCTGTTCTAATCTCCCCTTTGGTGGCATCCCCCTGGCGGGGCCAGTGCGGGCAGCTAACAGCAAGGCCCAAATCTTCCATGGAGATGGCTTTACTGTTCAGCAAAGCAGATGCCCTCGGGCAATGCTCACTGGCGCCTGCCTGGGCAACAGAATCGGCTGCCTCTTCCCATTTGTCTCCTTGTTCCTATCCGCGTAATGAGGGTATTTGTTTTACTAAAGGGTTTGCTCCTCTCGCTTGGTATTAGACATAGGGATCAGACATGAAATAATTATTCAGCCTACAGCAGCTTTTCTCGGGTGCTGCCATTTCGAAGCCAGCAGCCCGTTTCTGCAGGGATCTGTGGTGTGGGAGAAAAGCCACTCACAGCCCGACTGGGGTTTTGTATAGATGGAGAGAAGCCTATTAAACCCTTTATCTGGGTTACCTTGAAAATAAAAGGAGATTCTCCAACTTTTCCCTAAATGGCTGGATCCCAGGAATCAATGGCTCTGCCATTAGAATCTGGGAAACTCTGCTTATAGTTTGCTCCTCTGGTAATAGTGACCTTCATCTTGACCTCAAAAACCACACGCCCTGCCCTAATGGTGTTTATTATTTGAATAAATCAGGATCCACATTTCAAGAAGGCCCATTTCACTGCCTTTGGAAGTCCCAAGGTCAATGTTACATGCACGATTCTTGGCCTCTGTTTTCTGACTGCTGCTTTTAAGGTTTGATTAAAAGGATGAGCATTCAGATACTTCAGCACAGAACCACATTCCTTCTGTAATGTTGTCCTTGAGAATGCTCATTTGTTTCTATCTGTTCCTGAAAATCTTTTGTGTGTTTACTAACCCCAAGTCTCAGAATTGTGCTTGCACTCATCCAGTCCAAATAATCCTGCAGAGGACTTAGCATCTGAAGATGTAGACAGACAGGAAGAAGCACTTGCAATCACTCTTCAAATATTTAATGAGCAATCATGTGCTGGGTTCTATGGATAAATGGTATTTGCCTTTCTAGAGATCATAGTCCACCAAGAAAGACAGAAAATTGTAGAGATATAATTACCAGGTACCACAAGAGGCAAAGAACGGGGTGAAATGAAAGCCTATGGCAGACATCTCATTCTAACTGAAGAAGTCAGCCCTGGATGAATTTTTTGACATACTCCAAGCCACATCTCATACTCATATTGGTGTCTTCCTTTTTGAGGTTTCCATTGTATCAATATTATCATCCAACAGTAATAAATATTATATGTCTTACACTGCAATATATGATGTATATTTTATTTATAGACATATAATAAAAAATTTTATATAAAATTAAAATATGAATATATAACAAACATATTATCAGAAATCATAATAAGATAATCCCTGTTCAAAGGATTTGGTTGGCAAATGAAGCAATAATCAAACTCCCTATGGGTAGGGATTTATCTCAGGGGGTAGAGTTCTTGCCTAGCATGTATGCAGGCCCTGGGTTTGATCCCCAGTGCCAAAAAAAAAAAAACCTGCTAGGGAGTTTGTACTCTATGAGAAAAAGCACAAACATGAGATCCAGGTGGTCAGAGTCAAAGGAGCAGACTGTATTCCAACACTGCAACACTGTCTTGTCTGTAACTACATGTATGGTAAGTCAGAGAGAGCTTCATTGAGGAGGACCAGCAAGTCCAGTCTATTGATGTCATTTTCCCTGTGATCCATTCAGCTTAAGGTTCCAGGGAGTCGAAGAACATGACACTTAGGACCTGCACTTGGGACAAAATTAAAACCCTTAAGACACACAAAGAGATATGACTGTTTCTAATGTAGCTTCTATCATTTGCTATGCCACTCATTAGCAATGTGACACTGAGGAAATTTCTCCAACTTGCTAAACCTTTGGTTTCCCATCTGTACAATGGGTATAGTTAATAACTTACCTCATACAGTTATTTCCCATTTAAATGAGATAATATGACTGTAACTCTTAGCATAGTTCTTACCTCATGTTGAGTATCAATAGGTGACGCTAAGCTTTCGCACAATGCAACACATAGTCTAATAGAGGTCCGGCCATCATCTTCTTTTGAGGCAGGAGAACCTTAGTCACCTAAAAGATGATGCAATCTAATGGAATGGATATATTTTTCTAGCTAACAGATTTCTACTAAGACATTAAATCTCATAACTGAGCCATTATAATGACTAATGGAGTAAATAAATCTTACATATATAGTATATTTGATTGACTTAAATATTGAATTTCTTCTCTATGCCAATACACAGAACATGAATGAAAGTTACCCCGAGTGCAAGAACACCAATAAAAGAAATGTAGAAGTTTTTATGGCTCAGCCACTTGCCTCAGTATATTCAACCATGCCTGCTCTTGTCAGAGGTGGAAGCCTCTAGTTCTTTCTATTAATGCATAATTTAATACTACTTTGCCTACACCCACTAATTAAAGAGTTCCTAAGACTTTTGTGAAACTTGGCCTTAGGTCCTTGGAACTTTGCACAGTAGCAAAGTTCTTCTTTCAAACTGTTGTACCAATTTGGAGATGAACCCTGTCAGGACATTAGATTTTCCTGAGAATATCCACAGTTAAAATAGAGAGATGATACAATCCATCACAGACAACTTCTCTAAATGAAGGATTCATGAACAGATACACCGAAAACTCAACTCCCTGAAGGAAGAACTGAAAGACCCAGACCTCAAAGCGGAGGCTAAATCAGAGAAAGTGTGCATCTCCAGAGGCCGGGACAGGAGCTAGAAAGTGTGTGAACTACTCACAGCAGTGCAGAAAAGGCCTTGGGGCAATGGTTCCACTAGGTACTTCCATAAGAACCTCTCGGAAACCGTGGCAGAAAAGTTGGCTTTCTGAGAGAACTATAAATCAGATTCTTATCGTCTGTTTCTCACAATAGAAGAAAAATAAACTTGATGGACTCCGAAGGGTCTATAAATGACTCTGACTCTTGTTGGAAATTCAGTGTCTGTGAGGTCGGTTTCATCTTTCCCCATCAGCATCTGGGCCTGACCCGTAATGGCTTCTCTCAGTAGATGAGCTGTAGCCATCTGAAGAAGGACAGCTCCTTCCAGGAGGCCACTGTCCTTGGGGCCGATCACAGCTGCAGTCATAGCTGTACTCTCTTCTTTCCAGTCAGGCATCAACTCATCAGGCTCACTTTCCGATTGTCTTGGGTTCTCTGGAAATACAGCCACCACCACTTGCTGCATTTTTACTTTCTAAAGAACCTTCTACTCTTGATGGTAGAGGGAATAAAGACAAGACAGATGAGAGCAAAGAGTTTGGGTTCAAATCCCAGTCTCAGCACTTAAATGCCTGTGATCTCAAGACATTGTTCAATTTCTCTGAGCCTTGGCTTTATAGGCAAGGTGGAGATAGCAATAATAGCAATTGCTGGGGTTTGGGGGGTTAGTAAATACAAACATGGAAAGTATCAGAATCACATTTGACATATAACAAAAGCCTGGTCTGGGCTCAGTGGCACATGCCTGTAATCCCAGTGGCTCAGGAGGCTGAGGCAGGAAGATGGCAAGTTGGAAGCCAGCCTCAGCAAGAGTGAGACGCTGAGAAACTCAATGAGACCTTATCTAAATTCAAAATAGGGCTGAGGATGTGGCTTAGTGGTCGAGTGCTTCTGAGTTCAATCCCTGGTACCAAAAAAAAAAAAAAAAAAGACTGGCACTATTACCAAGAATTGCTCATACAGTTTTACAAGAACGAGAACTGGGCTATTTTCTGCAGTCTTTGGATAATCAGATTCCCACCATAGAAATAAGAGCCTTGGAAGAGGCAGCTTCTCTCTCAAGGATTTCCTGCTTCTTCAAGGAACATGGGTCCCTGCTAAAGGGGCAGGCATATAACCCTCTATGTAAATTAAAACCCCACATCACTTGGAACTCCCCAGCCGGCACACTGTTGCTGTGAAGGAAGAAGCCAAAGGAGAATCTCTACTCATATCAGGGTCCATCACAAAGGAGTCATCCTGCAGGGCCTCCCAGTCTCTGATTGCAGCAATACCTATAACACTTCTCAACAAGTCTCCACCTAGGACCTAATCTGTATCCAACTTAGCTTTGGCTCCCTCAAGGGGGAAGAACATATCCCCCTCTACGGCTCCCACTTTGGCTTGGGGAAAAATACCCCAGCCTACAGAAAACAACCGAGATCTTCCTGAGGCGTTGCTTGGTTGACCCTCTCTTTTAGAAGTATGTAGCCGTAGGTCCACCGGGCTCTCTTGCAAGCTATGAATGTTCCTGCCTCCAAACATAGAGAAAAGCTTAGGACTTTCAGCCTCCAGTCGCTGATAGGAGACCTATGTTTTCCCATAAGGTCCAGGGACTCCCCACCTTCTCCAGTTTGCAGAGACCACATCAGTTCCTTAGTTTCTACTGCTGCTTCCTTGCTCAAAACCTCCTTTAAATCATGGTGCCAATGCCTCCAATCCAAGTAATGGCGGTCCCTGAGAAGGTCTGTGGCCTCAACTCACTTTAAACACCAAAGGTTCCATCTTCTGAACGGTTTTTATGAATCACAATTCCGAAGAAAATATGCTGGTTTGATAGGGAGGTCACTAGGATTTAGCTAGGGGGGCCTCTACCCCTCACTTGCTGTGTGACTTTTGACACCTTCTTTCAACTCTGTGGGATGAATGAGTCATCCTTTGAGGGAGATGAAGATAAATAACATCAATGATTTCCAGCCCCATGGTTCTCTAATAAAGTGAGGCTGCACTGACCTCCACAAAAGTGGAAAGTGATGAGACATATTAGCCGAGAAGCTGCAGTTTCCAAAACTGTGCTTAAAGCTATTTCAGACTCAGAGATCATTGGATGACAACTTAACTCTATGAGAAATATGTGATATTTGACAATTGAAGACAATTATGGGTAAAACTATACAATTACCAAAAGAAAAGAAAAATGAAGACTCACAATATATCCATATACTCTAACAGTATTCACTTTTGTTATGAGAAATGTATCAAAATTATTTTTCCATTGGCCTCTGTCATAAAATAATAACTCAATTATGGGAAAAAAATTAAAAAAAATTTTTATGACAAGCTGAGCTCTGGAAATATAAGATTCTGAAATATTTATCTCTATAGCCTTTTCTAAATATTCCCAAATAAAAAAATCCTTCTACATCCTCTGTATTACTAAGCTTTTCATGGCTGTGGCCAAAACATCTGACCAGAAGAACTTACAGGAGGATAAGTTTATTTTGGCGAATGGTTTCAGAGGTTCAGTGCATGGTTAGATGACTCCATTGCTCTGGGACCCAGGTGAGGTGGAACATCGTGGTGGAAGGGTATCACAGAGGGCAGCTGCTCAGCTCATGAGAGATATAAGACAGAGACAGAGACAGAGAAAAGCAGAGACAGAAAGAGAGTGAGAGAGTAAGACTAAGAACCAAGGACAAAATACATGATCTCCAAGGCATGCCCCTGGTGATCTACTTCCTCCAGCCATGCCTCACCTGCCCACAGTTACCACCCCTTAACCCTTTCAAATTATTAATTCATTAAATGGATTAATCCATTGATTAGTTTACTGCTCTTATAATCTGATTATTTCACCTCCTACATTAACACAGGAGTTTTTGGTTTTTTTGGGGGGGACTCCTTATACCTGAACCGTAACATCTCCCTAGAAAAGGTCACACATCTGGAGTTTTTTTCAGTAACTAGCATCTACAGGTGAACTATGATGTTACTAACATGTCCCAACACCAGAAAAAATGTTCCAAATGGAAAATCAACCTGGAAAACAGAGTAGCCCCAGCTTTATGAACATAATACATTTAACTTTGATTTGCCAGGTGTCTGAAAAAAAGGAAGCCAGTAGATGGGAACTTTCAAGTGCACCCAAGGAGGAATAATACATCACCATTCTCGGCCTTGAGTCATCACTCAGTGAGTTTTCCACATAACATGTATTATTTTCAAATGGGTCATTTAAATCTTTACAATTATGTGTCATCAGCACCTAAACTTAAATCCCAGCAATCTAGAGTTGCATGACCTTGTGACAATGGGTGATTTGTATTTTAAATTTTACTCTTTGTTCTCAGCACTTCATTGGGAAAAGAGGAAATTTTAGTTCTCAAGCAAGGAATATATAGTTGCTGAATGATGGATGGGATGCTGCCATCTCTTGGTAATCTAGCACAGAGGAAAACAGTTTCCAGAAAAGTGATTTTGCATTTTTATTGGCTAAAGCAATGCAGTTAAGAAGCATAATTCTGCTCTTCTTGTGTCAGAACAATCTATAATTGCTGTTATTATTTTTAGCATTTAATGCTTACAGTGCATATTGAAGCTATTCCCTGACAATAATATCATATTAAAAAGAATCCATCACATGGTTTCCTGGCTTAGCTTTCACAAAGAAAGGTCTAAATTAGATTGGCCCAACATCTCCTCTATACCTCTGCTTTTTGAATCTGCACTGAGCATTCTTTAGTAAGTTCACAAGCTATGCATGACCCCCATTGAGCAACATCTAAATGGTTTATGTTCTAACATGCACATCTGGCAGAGAGACAGGAAAATAGCTGGACCCTCAGACTGGCTTTTGGTAGAGAGAACAAAACTGAGATTCACAAACCTGTTTCTCTGAGAAACACTGATCCTACAACTTAAGCCTAGCAAAACATATGTCTTCAAGTTTTCTCATCTGCAAAGTGGGGACAACAATCCCTAGTGTAGCTCACAAGGATCAAATAGAATTTTAATTGTGAAATGTTTTGCAGGAAGCAAAGTATTATACTTTGGTCAAGAATTATTAGAAAGGAAATGGCATTATCCTCTTTCTTCAGAGAAGATTTGTTAATAAATATAAATAACTTACACTTGGCTTTGTGCATAGTTGCCCACGATTTCTCTAAGAACACAAAGTCTGATGACACTATTAAAACAATACAAACAGACTTGTAGACTTATCAAGGTATTTTGGTTTACATGAGATATGCTCCCAAAATCTCATGGGTGAGACAGTACAAGAATGTTCAGAGGTAAAATGATTAGATGATGAGCGCTTTAACCTCATCAGTGAATTAATCCACTGATATGGGTTAACTGTGTGGTAACTATAGGCAGGTAGGGTGTTGCTGGAGAAAGTAGGTCACTGGGAGCAGGCCTGTCAGGTTTATATTTTGTACCTGGTAAGCACAGCGCTGTCTCTGCTTCCTAACCAGGAAGCTTCTTTGTCCTAAACTGTTTTCCTCTAAAATATGCTTCTGCAATGATGCTCTGCTTCACCCAGAACCTCTGAAGCCGTGAGCCCCAAATAAATCTTTCCCGCTCTAAGTTGTTCTTGTCAGGTCTTTTGATCAGAGGAGTGCCAAGTTGACTAAAACACAAGATGTATTATCATTCATTAGCTACTATGTCAAAGAAATTTGTTACGGCGTCATATCAACTGAGGGTCTTATAATTTGTCTACCCAAAGGCATAGCCCATTCCGAACAGCCTGGGCTGCTGAAAGAAATCGTTCTGCCTCACTGTCATAATCTGATATCTATACTATACCTTCCACAGCAGTTGTCACTCTATGAGAGCTTCTCCTTTGTATGGTTTTTCCCTAAAGATCAAGGATGCTACTAGGCTTATTAACATGTGCCTCAACAGCTTAACTCAGTACCTAATGCTGCATTTGTTCCATAAATACTTACTTTATGGATAAATTGAAATGGACTCAGTATTGTTAACCATTCATTAAATTGCCAAAGAGTGAAGATGAGGGAGTTAAGATGAAATACCAAGTGTGATCTGCACATTGGAAAATCATACCTATCGTGAGAAGAAAAAATGATTCTTAAAAAGGAAAGTAAATTGAGAATATTACAAAGTAGTAGGTTGTTTGCGGTTTTTTAAAGTCTGGATGTAGTTTGATTTGAAATAGCAACGTTGCATTTAGTTTGGAGCAATAGGTGAACTGAGGAGTCAGGAGGATTTGTACTTCATACAGACAAACACAATGGTGGGCAGACAGCTGCCGCTAGAATAGTCACTGGAAACTCAATTTGCACTAGGAAAAGCATAATGATCAAAACAGGTTTAAGAGGTTCCCTCTAATATGCAGTCTGTGTAATACATTTGGTGTAGTATATGAAGTTGTTAGGTATTCGTTCAGAGACTATGGCATATTGTCCAGAGAAAATCAACTGACATGGAGATGATTTGGGGGAGCGAGGAGACAATAAATAGAAACAGAAGAGAAACCAAATCTTTGAGGAGATATGTTAACTTTACACAGAGGTTGAGAAAGCTTTCCTGTGAAAGATGCTGAGAACTCATGCACAGGGAAGGGCCTTCTCAATCCAATGGAAAATGAACTGCAGCGACCAGAATTTCTCAAAGGGCTCTTACATGGTGGAATGGGCTGTCCAAGGCAGATGTCCAAGGTCCTCCACTGGATGTGTTCAAGACAGAGTAGGAGCATTCGGAGAGGAAGGGGGCCAACATTGGGATGTTGACAGAGGGTAAGGGTACTCCCACAAAGTGAAATGATAAATTCTCACCATTTAAAAATAAAGGTAAGCTATGAAGATGGTCTTTTTTTTTTCAATTTTGTGTTTATAAATATCATGTGGGCGATTTGCCATAGAGACTATGGTTTGAGAATAAAATGGGGAAAGAAGGATCCTCAGAAGTAAATCCTCAAGTATCTAGGATTTCCAGATTTGAGTCACAGCCAGCTTCTATATGCTCAGCATTTCTCTACCAGCTTTATTGTGTAAAATTTAACTTGGTGCCATCAGCAATCTTTAGGTAAGGAGGTCGCCTTACATATAATCACTAAATGCAGTCCTTCATCAAGGTGAGTTTGTCTTATATTTAGATAAAATGATTATAAGTGTTTGCTTTTGAGATTGTAACATCCTCTGTACCCGCTCTCCTGCCTAGTACATAATTAACCTGTCAACCCACCCTGCAGTAATAAGTGTGATAGACAGGAAGTATATTAGGAAGGAACTTTTGTGTGATGTGCTTTCAAGCCCTCCTTTATCCTTCAACTATCTTTCCTTTTAATTAGCACTTGGGTAACAGCATACAGTAATGAATTACCATATTACTGTTATCAATAAAAATTATTTTGGGTCTAAAGTAGTCATTAAGATGAAATGTGTAAGATCTGTTCTGGATAGTTTGTGGGGAGATAGCAGTTGGAAATCAAGCACTATTTTGTACATTAATATAAAAGATTCTGAGGATTCTCAGATTTGTAAATCTATGTTTACTAAACAAAGATACGAATATATGGGAGATTAAGGAAAGAGAATGAATACATACATGTGGGGAGAATACAGCACTGATGCACTAAAGAAGGTCTTTTTGTTAGAGATGGCATATTTAGGAAACACATTTTCCTCTATTACCTCCCTAGAAACAATAGAAAGAGGAATATTTGTATCACAAATGCAAAAGAATGGGAAAAGATGATAACTCAATGCTGCAGGCAATGACTTTTCCGGTCTGGGCATTTTGAACACTCAGCTTGTACTAGAGAAAGCAGAGGAATAACCCAACTAACCCACTTCCAGTGTCACCTACAAGCTTAAAATTGGTCATATCAGGTGTCTAGAGCAGTGGATGTGAAGTTGGGACTAGGAAAAAAAAGTTCAGGCAGAAGTTTCAGATTGTACATGGAAATTACATTTTCCTCTTAGATGAGCTGGGCACCTTCCCTCCTGTTTGGCAGTTGAAGGGGGAGGTGATTCTGGGGAGAGGGTAAAAGCCTGGGCATGTTAAGAGCATAGATATGATGCTCTTCTCCCACCAGGTCTAAGAGTTTTGGCAGCCAGAATTGTACCTTCCAGGCAGAAAATAAGCAGCCAAGGAAATAAAGCTTAAAATTCTCAGCAAAAGGCCTAATGAGTTACACCTGTAATAAAACCTACCAACATACACAGAACATAAGCAGGGTTTTGTGTCATCCTCAGAAATGGTCATGCACCAAAACAACCACAAAGAAACCCAATGAAAAGAAACCCATGGAAAAGACAACAAAGCATAGAAAGAATACCGTGGACCAAAACAAGAAATCATGTAGGAGAGAAAAACTTTTTAAAAAGTCTCTAATTATATCCTTAGGTAAACAAGAGGAAATATTACATCTGTCAAGCAATAACAATGCTATAAAAAGAGAATTATCCTAGGACAAGAGATATCTGGAAATAAATTCAGGAAGATTAAAATTAAAAACTCAATAAGTAGATTGAACCATATCATTATGAATACTTGCAGATAATATAAAAGTAGGGGACAGAGAAGGGTGTTGTGGCGCACATCTATAATCCCAGCGGCTCTAGAGGCTAAAGCAGGAGGATCATGAGTTCAAAGCCACCCTCAGCGAATGTAAGGTCTAAGCAACTCAGTGAGACCCTGTCTCTAAATAAAATACAAAATAGGGTTGAGAATGTGGCTCAGTGGTCAAGTGCCCCTGAGTTCAATACCTGGTACCACAGAAAAAAAATGGGAGACAGAGAATATAAGTGATAATAAAAACAAAAAAAAATTTCAACAGGTTTAGTAGTTAAATAATCAAAGCAAAGAATACAATCAAAAGAATTCAAAAATTATTCTCAGCAATGAATACATAAGTTGCAAGAATGAACAGTGTCTTCAAGTACTCTGTAAAATGAATCAAACACATTACAAGGTGCAACATCATGATATTTCAGAATTAATCTCCTCAACTATATTTCAGAATTTAGAGCACAGAGGACAATGTCTTTAAAACACTGAGAAAAAAATAAACTATCTTCAAATTTAGAATTCTCTACTTAAGTTAAATTCTCACTTGCATATGAATATCAATAAAAGCATTTGTAGACAAGTGATATTGTAAGCTTTGCCTCCCATGTGCCCTTTCTCAGAAATGCACCAGAAGAGGTGCCATGTGAAAATAAAGAAAGGAAACTTCAAAATGAAAAGAGAGAAAAAATAACATGCAATCCAGGAATCAAGGCAGGAAATCCCAACTTGATAATGAAAGGAGATACTAGACTAGAAGCCACATAGCAGTCTTAGAGATAAATAGTTCAGCTCTGAGCAGGTCAGAAGAACCCAAAAAAGATTTTCCAAGGAGATGAGGCTGATCAAATACGTGATGTGTTTCAAAATAGAGAGAAAAGATTTAGACATCAGAGATAGGAGTTTGGGGATGAATGACATGTAATTCTTGAATGCCACACATACAAAAGAAAAGGCTATTCTTACTTCCAAGCAAACCAAAAGGTTTTGTGGGGGGAAAAAAGTCATTAATTACCATAGATATGATAATTCTGATCTAACACTGCAATTATTGCCTTGGGCCGGGGGATCATGTGTATGTGGAAGGCGAGCAACACAAAGAATGAGCTCCCTCTACTTCATAGTGCTAAGTCAATAGACAATGCCTGAAGTGGAAAATCAAAACACCAATGCAAGTGTAGTATTAGGAAACACAAGAAGGTGCCACTATTTGAGAGCTGCCATTTTCTACAGCAGCAGTTGAAGGTCTGTGGGAAGGCATGCATGCTTTTCATAATTAATCTCACAAAATTATTTGCATCTTTTTGTGCTATCTGAAAAAAAAAAGATTTTGAATGTCAGCATTCAGGATCATAGCTAAAGTTCTCCTATCTAGAGGCCCAACGCTAGTCTCATGGACAGAAGTATCTTGTTAGATGGTGCCAATGAAGAGAACATTGCCTGTTGTTCTATTTCTATGACACAAAGCCTCTGGGGAAGACAAAGGGTAGCCAGAGGAAGTATCAGAATTAATCAGAAGTACTTAGAGCCCACTCCTCATTTTTACAGAATGAGAGATTTTATCGCTTTCTACTCCTCCTGAGAGAAAGTCAAGGAAACTCTTTCTGTGCTCTCCCATAATGACTTCCAATAAATTTAGCAGAAGGTCATGCATGTATAAAGCTCAGCTACTTTTGGGGATGGCTTCTTCCTGCAGGCACTGTCCTCGGGACATGGGTATTCCCTGTCTGTCCCGGGGTTTACATTTCAGGCAGTGTCTGACCCTGATCCAGCAGAAAGTAATCTGTAGTTTGAGAGACATGTTCAAATCCAGAGGGGAAGTATATTCCATAAGGTGACTATTGAATGAGATAAATCCACATTCTCCCGTTCAGCTTTATCAATAAGAAAACTGACATTTCAACTCGAAGTGCACGATTCTTATATGGTAGTTCTCAACTGCCTTCAAACTCAGGAGAAAATGAAGAGGGGATTTTTATTGGAGACCCTTCAAGCCTCAACAGACATCCCTGCTTTCCTGGCTGCAGGAGCACAGTGACAAGAGATAATGACACTGATTTGAGTCATTTTGAGCATAGGAGAGGCTGTGATGTGTGACACAGTGCTCCTTCCAGGAGGGAAGAACTGAATTCCTCGCTCTCAGAAGTGCTGTTCATAAACTGCAGTCCTCAAGAACTGCCTTGCCCAAAGACACATCCCTTCTTCCCCCAGGCAAGTCACATCCACTGACTGGTTAATCCAGGCCCATTAAGGCCCAAGGCTTTAAACAAGTCTGAAGACCATTCCAGCTTCGTAGGGGCCAGCAGAAATTGGGGATGAAACTATATCACAATGCAGCTTCTCCCTTCCTTCTTCTTTCAGAATTCTGCCCAATTCTGCTTCCTTCAATAACAGTTGATTCTAACAGAACTCAACAATAATCTCTGAAACAGTTCACTCCATTTCAGAATCAGCTTCCCAGGAAATTCCACCTTCAACGGTGAGTACCATGTTATATAGTGAAGGCCACCAAGGTTTATAAGGGGTAACACTGTCTGTCTTGGCTCTTCCCTTGGGCATTTTACATGATTTTGTGGACGTGTGACAATGCTGTAGGTAGGTATTACAGCCATGTAGAGGATGAGGACACTAAACTTTAGAGAGATCCAGTAACTTGCCCTGGGTCATACTGCTCACTTAGAGCTGAGCTGACCCATTAGTCAAGTTAACCTATCTACAATAACTGTCCTCTGAACCTCCTCACTAGAGCCAATTTCTATAGTTCTGGACCTTTATGAATGTGAGAAGTTTGCCATAAGGGAGTTCTCTTTGGGTAAAGTATTCTCTGCCCTACACATCTTGCCTTAGCAAGTACACAGTTTGGGCCATCAAAGCATGATCCCAAGTTTACTTTTGTCTTCAGGTGAACTAAGGAAGTTAATCTTTGAAAGATTCCTTCCTCCACTAACTTGTTCTGTGATGTCAGGAAAGCAGCATAACAGAAGGTAGATATAAATGAGGGAAAAATGTTTTCTCTCTTCTTCTATTTCTATAGTCCGTCTTTTTTTGTTTGTTAACTTGAGTTATCTGTGATGCTATTCTTCAAAACTAGCTCTTTCTGAAGGAATCTGTTTTTTATCCACACTTATTCTCCCTGGGAGAATTCCATGGTTCTGGCTAAAGTCCAACCCAATGAACACCAACCACAGGCTCTCTAAATGAGAAGCAAATCCAGACATGACCTGTTCCAATATACAGAATGGTTCTTAGCCTCTCAGTGACTGAAGAGATACAAAATATCTCATTTTATGACATAGGAAGTCTCTTTAGTGAATCACAATTTTGGTGTTGGTTGGGGTGGAAGTAGAGCAGTCTACCTGCATATATAGAAGTTACTCAAAATCACTCTAATACTCTAAGTATACCAATGATGATTTTGAAATATAGTACAGCATTTTGACACCAATCCATCAAACTGTCATCAGCATCTTAATCCCCCTTCCCTAACAGACAGCTTGAGTGTACTCGATCTCTGCTCATTTTTTTTCTTGTTTCCAAGATTATATATATATTTTTAAAAAGTACCATTTCTATCCCAGTAACTTTACTACTTTTTCCCCTCTCTCCTCTTCCCCTTCCCTTCTCAAATTCCTTTTTTTTTTCTAACTACTATCAAAATTCCTTATGTTACAGTTGGGCAAACAGATTCCTAAGAAGGAAATAACAAGTTAGTAGACTTAGTGTACTACTTGGCTGGTTAAGCCCTATTTTTTTTTAGAAGTCTGGCACTGTCTAGACAGCACTATCCTATACAAGTATAATGTGAGACACATCTGTAGTTTTAGATTTTAGTGGCCACATTAAAATGTGAAAAATAAGCCAAATTAGTGAGATTACTTTTAATACTTTATTTGGTATCCCTAGATATCCAAAAATACTGCCATTTCAATATACAACCCACATAAAAATTAATAAGGATATTTAACATCATTTTTTACACTAAATCTTTGAAAGCTGCTGTGTATTTTAAGCTTAGACATATATCCAAATTAGCCATGTTTCAATATTTTCTGAGTGGCATGTGTGGCTAGTGGCTACTATACTGGGAAGTGTAGGTACAGAGTCTGGAATAACATGGCAGAGCTCTGGCTTCCCAGAGACTTGCCAATTACATGGGACCTCTGCCTCTGCTGAACACACCAGCAGTGGAAGATGTACAGGAATTTAACTGGTTCTGACTTGTGTTACTATCCGACCCTAAGCCCATCTTTGTCCCAACCTGACCTTTACTGTTTAAACTTGGGCAAGTCCTTCACTAATACAGTCTTACAATCTGAAACCTAAACTAATCTAGTTCAAAAGACAGGGATTATACATATCCTCCACAGAGAAAAATGATAAATCAGCCAGCTGTGAAGGCGGGTGAATCAAACAGAATGGGGCTAAACACTCCACATCCCATTTCAATCAAGGGTCTACCCTGTCAGAAGTTATCTGATTCTCAGAAGTACCCTGAATTCTGTTTACTACCTCAGCATAACAATTTATGTGGTGCTTCTTTCCCCAGAACCCGCTGTGATTGCTTACCCTCCTGTGCCACTTCTCAAATAACTGCCAAAACCTAAAAGGAGAATCCGGATGCCCTCCAGGCTTTAGAATTTCAGACAGGGAGAACAGTGAAAGTATCTCTCTTCAATCATTATTCCGTTTGCAGAAAATCAACAAATCTCATGAGTAAATAAAGTTCCCAGGCATTTTTTTTAACCCTTCTTAAGTTGGTGATAATTTCGTGTGTGTACATGCGTATCTGAGTATGTTTGTCTGAATGTACGTTTGTATTTTTTATTCACCTTTCTCCACGGAGCTCAGAGATGAGCCGAATCTATTCATCTTCTCTGCATGTCACTTGCATGGCAGCAATAATACTTTTCTGCCAGTTTTAACATAAAATACAGAAGTGTACAGAGCAATGGCTTACTTTCCCAGTATTGTTAGGAAATTATTTATTTAATATGGATGACATTTCTGTATAATTTGAGGCAATTTGGTTTGTTCTGTTTCATGGTACTACACTATGTAATGTAAAAATTTTTCAGCAACCTAAAAAAAAAAATATATCCCCATTTCACGTTTAAGGAAATTGAGTTCAGGAAAGAGAAGTAAATTTGGCCTTCGAGATGCTACTTACATTATATACCACCATAGACTTTAGCCATCAAGCTACATAGTCTACAGGTGAAAAAAAAAAAAAACCTCCTTGTTTCAGTACTTTCAATGTTCTTTGCTAAGAAGGTTAACCATGTTAAGTCTCCTCTGTTCTGAAGCAATGTCATATCTCACCAAAGAGAGCAAAGGCTATAGGATTTGTGGAAACCCTTTTCCTTTTAGAAATCAGATCAATTTCACCTGCTGTGTATGGGTGGGGTGGCTGGAAACATAGCCTATGGGCAAGTGATGATTTCTTTCTGATTTATTCAGAATGAAAGAGATGGGACCATAGCTCAGTGCTCAGTTCTTGAGTCTGAGGTTAATCACCTCTCTGGTGATGCAAGTTAGCCGAATGATGTGAGTTAGCCCAAGGAACATTGGCAAGTGTTGTCCCAGGTGACCCTTATCCTTGAGACACACTAAATCAGCATCTAGCAATTGATCAGTATGTATACATGAATGAGCACTTTTTCCTTTGAGTGAGTATGTATTATCCATTTTATGTTTCTATCACAGTATATAAATAGAATTGTAGATAATAAAAGATTGTCAGATTCTTATTTCTGAAGGCTAGTAAGTCAAGAGCAAGGTACCCAGTACCTGTGGAGGGTCCTTGTGCTGTGGCATAGCATGGCAGAAGGGCGCGCAAGCACACACAAGGCAGGGAGAGGACATAAACTAAAAAGCATGTGCAATAGAGAGTTCACTTTTATACCTAGCCCACTTGCACAGTAATAGCACCAATCCATTCATGAAAGTGGAACTTTCATGAACTAATCACCTTCTGAGATTCCCAACCTGTCCATTCTATTACACTGACAATTAAACATCAACAAGAGTTTTTGAGGGACATTCAACAACAGCAGGAATATATTGCTTTGAACAGAGCTATGATACAAGCATACTCTGATGCAAGGTATACAAGCCTCAACTGTGGCTTGAGTTCTTCCAAATACCAGGAGCTTTGCTTAGCCCAGCGTTCATCCTCTTCCCTTCATAACCAGTAGTACAGTTTTGACCCGTGGCGGGGGCCATAGTGATCATTCATAATAGCTGTGCACAGCTGATTCTGTATTCAAACAAGGAGATCTGAATTTGCACATAAACAAAATTGGGCTTTGAGCTTTATTCCTATCATTGATTTTTTTATGCATTTTGAGAATAGGCTGTCATAAATAATCAGAGATATTGCAATAACTAAAAGAAGAATCAAAGTGCTTTTTGGATTTAAGAGAATGCATATATTTTATTAATTAAAAAGTATTAAGTTCTATAAGCTTTTATTCAATGACTAATATTATAAGGAATAGGGAACATAATCTACATGTGTAATGAAGAGTTAAACATGGAAAGAACTAGGATTAGGAAAACAAGAATGGAGATATTTATTCCAGTTTTTGTGATACCTGTTCTAGGATCTCCTTACCCCTGATGTTGAAGCACTGCCCAGAGCCTTGGCACGGAAAGGAGACTGAGTGAGGAACTTTGGCTCCAAGGACCCCCAACCAGGAACCCACAAGCATCAGGACATGGTACTCTGACCTTCTCTGTAAAAGTAGCCTGCATGACTTTGGTTTGTATACATGGTGTGCCAAATCTCGCTGCCTCTAACATTTCCCATGAAATATGTAAGAAGTGAAAAGTTACACTCCCCTACCTACACACACACACACACACACACACACACACACACACACACACACACATCCTGATCAGTAATCTTATAAACCCACTTTCCTTTCTAAAGCTTATTCCAGGTATGCCCCTTCCTGTACACAGCAGATGAAAGATTGCCATATTTCCTTTCCTTTCTTCTTTTCTTTGCTTTTGCTCACCCAAGGAATGTATTTCACCTTCACCTGAAACTTAACTGGTCCTATAATTCTCTTTGGCCAATAAGATGCAACAGACATGCATGGACATTTCAAAGGTCGGACCTCTTCCTTTCTCACTTGCTCATCATTGGAATTCTCTTCCTGGAACTCAGCCACCATGCTGTGTGGAGCCGAATCCATGTAGAGGCCAGGAGGAGGAGATTCGAGGAGCTCTGGCTGACAGCCCAGATGAGCTCTACCCTCTGGCCAGCACCAGCTGCCAGTCATGTAATTGAGCCATCGTGAACACTACTACAGCCTCGTTGTGCCTTCAGAAGACTGCAGTCCCAGCCAACCCCATATAGAGCAGAAGAACTGCCCAGCTGAGACCAATTCTACATTGAACTGTGAAAGACTACAAATGGTCATTATTTGAAGCCATTAAGTTGGGAGAGCAGTTTATTATAAGGTCAAAAATAACTAAAGCATTCCCCATTTCTATTCATTATTTAGCCTGAGCCTAGACCCTTAATATCCCTAATGTTTTGGAAATAAATGTCCAAATACATCACACATAATAAAGGGTCAGAGGATATTAAGTGCATGTGTACACAATTCACCTGTTTGCACACCATAAGAAAGTTGTTTTGGAAAAGTGATTGACAAGTACACATTCTTAGTGTACTAAGGAGCATCCCAATTCTTCCTTGGCCACCACAATACCAGTTTAGAGGAACCACGGCAGGTGATGTGATTTCACATGTCTCCATATGCTCCTGCTGCTTATTTCTCTACGGTGTCTCATGCCCTATCAAGGCTCCACAAGATATATGCAGCGGTTTTCCAGTTGTCAGAAATGGAGAAGTTTGTTTTCTTTCCTAAAACTGCTCAGCTCTATGACTTAATCTTCAGGATTTAAGAGCAAAAGACCCTGATAGGGGAGGCTGCCAAAATCCGCAGAGAACATTAGTGCATTTTACAGACTGTTTAATATGTACAGTATTCCAATGACAATCATGGATTAGCTAGCCTCTTTCATTCAATGCAATTTTTTTTTTGTCTTACATTTTAATGTCTCAGGTTTTCCCTGTCTATGTTAAACTGCAGCCATTTTTTCTTCATGTTTTCCCCATCACTGAAAGACTAAAGAGCCTTCCTAGGAAATCTTTTGATAAGAATTGTTTAAACAAAATATCTTACATGCTTATAATTTACCAAGTTCTTTAAATAAATCATCTCCTTTGCATCAGTCTGTTCATGAATAAGATTCTGGCTTTGGGTCTTTTAAGGTCTGTCTTCTGAGGAAGGTAATTGTGTAAGGGCTATTGATCTAGCAGATGTTTGCTTGCTTCTCTCAGATGTTTCTCCAGTCCATTGTCTTTGCTCTCAGGCATTCGTAAAGGCAGGAAATATAAAGATGCATTTTATTCTGGGACTTGTCGTAGCTAATCACTTTCCAACAATCATTTTGAAAAAGCAACAGCGTCATTGATGTTTTACAATTATGCAAATCCACAAGAGGGGAAATACTGCCATTACTTCCTTCCACTGTGAAAGCACAAGGGTTTAGAGTGGAGTTGGGTGTCAAGTAGGTCCAGGTGAGGAACTTGATTAGAAGTATCAACAAACTCTAGAGTATCTTGTTCCACGTGTGATACCAGAAGTGAAAACTCTGCTGTTGATGCCTCCTCCATGTTTAAGAAATACCACCATTGCGGGAAGTTAAATCACTTAGAATTCAAGTACATTAGCTAACTAATGTGACTTTATTCACATTAGTTTGTAGCAATGCCCTACCCCCAGCATTGCTCTCCTAAAAGCCCTTCCATGGAGAATTTCTGGCCACTCACACTTCTTTTTTATCTCTACAACTTTCTACCCTAACCGCCAAGAAGTTGATCATGGTCAGACAAAACTGAGAAGAAATTTAAAAAATAAATATTAAGAAATTCTCTCCCTCTCTCTCCCTCTCTCTCTCTCTCTCTCTCTCTCTCTCTCTCTCTCTCTCCTCTCTCTCTCTCTCTCTTTAAAAATAAATAAATAAATAAAGTTAAAAAAAAAAAAAAGAATAAATCAGAGTGAATCCCCGGAGAGGAACCTCATCACACCGTAGTGCATTTGTTCTAAGATAGGCCACTGACATCAAATTCCAGCTCTGACACTTAATACACTTCTTAAGCTACCTAACTTATTGATTTCCTCCTTTATAAATTGTAATAATAAGTATTTAACATACATTGTTGTTAAGAGATACAATATATAGTGTGCTTAGCATGTACAAGTTCAAAATTGTTATCATCTATGTTGAATTCCACAAATATTGCTTAAGCACGTTCCATGTTCTCTCTGCCAGGTATGAACAAGGAGAACAGGACACTGCAAAGACTTACAAATGTGTGAAGGGTACTTTAGCTAAGGGATTCTCAAATTAACTGGTAAAATATTATTTCTCAGTGTATCGGTGAGAGTGTTTCCAAAAACAATTTACATTTGTTTCGGTAGTCTGAGTAAAAAAAGTCCACCCTGGGCATCCTGCAAATCACTGAAGGTAAGGATAGAGCAAGAAGGCAGAGGAACAGGGACTTCACTCTTCTGTTGGAACTGAGATCTCCATCTTCTGCTCTCAGATACCGCTGCTTCTGGTTTTTAGGCCTTAGGAATCTGACCATGAATGACACCATCAACTTTTCTGGCTTCCCAGCTTGCAGATAGCAGATCATGGAACTTCTCAGACTCCATAATTGCACAAATCGATCCTTGTGATACATCCTGGAAACATTCAATTTCATGAAGAGGAAACAAGACCACAAGGGAACGCAAGCACATTGAGTGGGAATGCATGTAGTTAGAAAAGCCTTCTTGAGATGGCATACTTTGAAGAAAGAACAGATTTTTAATAAGGGGTAGAATGAAAGAGGAGAGAAATCCATGAAAGCAAAATTAGGGAGGTTAAAAGTGTCCCTTTGAACAAAGATTTCAACATGTTCAATGTGTTCGGAAAAAAAGCTATTCTGACCAGCAGCTATATTTCACCCACTCATAAAGTAAATAAGTTTGTAGAGCTCCAAAGATCATTGCATTTTCTTGCAACTTCAATGCCCAAACAGATATCAGTAAACCCAAGCAGGTATTTAAAAACCACAAATAGGTATTTAAAAGTAAGGGGGTCCAATAAATACCAAGCAGGTATTTAGAAACCACAAATAGGTATTTAAAATTAAGGGGGTCCAATAAAGAGGGAGATGGACAGCGGAAAAACATACAATGAAGAAGTCACACATAAACACTGAGATGAATAACAGAGGAGATCATCACCTGAGTGTGTACATTTCTGCCATTTCATGAGGGTCCTAACAGGAATGGGAAAAGCTATCTTAGGTATGTGCACGAGTAAGCATTAGAACTACATATCTTACAGTGGACTGGATGTCCTTATCTTGTTAATTTCTGCTCTTTCATCACCCTATTACACCTGGCCATTGCTTTTGCATTGAATTCTGGGTAGGAGAAATTAGAAGGGAATTTGAATTTAGACTAAATTCAGAGTTTGGGAAGTTTAATACTAACAAGGGCTCTTATTAGGAATAAGTTTTCAATTTTGTTCAGAAATCGAGCCAATTTGAGATCAGATTAAGTAGTGTCTTCTCATTCCAAGAAGAGTCCCTAAACCAACATCCTTAATATCTCACTTGACTATACACCATCCCCTTTTCACCTAAAGCACAGCAAAGACTTAGCAACCAAAAGCAACACAACTTAGCCAAAGCATTAGGTACATCATGCAAGAATAGAAACTAAAATATTTTAAGACTGGGAGGAAAATAACCATTTGACAAGGGAAGAGTTAATTTAAATTTATTTTGAGTCATTTTGGCTGGATGGTGTTTATCGGGAGAGCAGGATGAAAGTGGATTGAGTGTCGAGGGAAAGCAAGGGCTTCTTGCAGCCTACAAACTCAAGACACATTTTCCTCAATACTATTTTGGACTTTATTCCCCCCATAAGCTTTCAAATTTCAATCACTACCCCACTGAGTCTGGGGAGAAATTGATAAAGAAAATAATATAGCAGACAATCACAAGTGAATTGAATTTGAGCACAATTGAGATGAACTGCAGTGTTTAAAAATAGAATCATTTCAGAAATGGGCTTAAGGGAGAGCTTTTTTTCTCTTATGTGTAGCTTAAATGTTTGAGACCAGAAAGAAGAGAAGGAATTAGAAGGGCGGGCAGATGGGGGACAGGTTGGGAGGAGGTTAGACACTGACTTTGCTAAATGTTTATTTAATTCCTCTCAGCTTTTTCATTTTTTGGACAGTTCTTCAAACTACCTGAACTGCATTAGAAGGAAAAATTGTTAAAATAAAATGATGTCGCCTGTAATCATAGGTGAATTGAATTTTTCCACATGGGCTGTAGTGCGTAAAGCCATATATTTTATTTTTATATATATATATGAAATCACTGAAGTTTTAAAGAAGAAAAAACAGAACCACAAAATTTTAGGACTTAAAAGGAACTTAAGAGATTATCTAACCAATTTCCTACATGGGACTGTACTGTCAGGATCCTCAAGAGAACTTTAAAAAATACTATTTCCTGGTCCTGCTCAGAATCTTCTAAATCAGACTCTCTGAGACTAAGACCCTGGAATGAGTAGTTGAAAAGCTCTCCAAATGAAGCCAGACTGATATTTGAACCTACTGATTTAATGAACCTCTCATGATTTATAGAAGAGGAAACCAAGTTGAAAACAGGAGAATCCACAAGGATATTAACTGACAAGGCAAAGAACGCAAGCCGGTGTTTCTGGATGCTGCTATACTGTGCTTTTTACTGCTCCAGAGAGAGAGGAAGAAAAGAGGGTAAATGGCCCCAGAATAATTTGGATTAATAGGTTCTCCCGGGGGAAAGGGTCGATGTCCCCGCAGACAGGGTGATCAGCCCTATATCACACATCGCCAGGACCAGCTAAGAAGCACCTGACCCTTCTTCAGGCTGAAGCCAAAGCTGTACAAACCTGCACTGCCTTGGTGAGTAGTCACAGTACTTCCTTTGGTCTTTTGAGTCCAGGCTCATTGGTCAGCGATCATTTCCTTAATGACTGGGTAATGCAGTTCACAGACTCCAGTCCTGAAATGAACTCAGGCAGAGGATATGAAGATACAGGTGCAAGGCCTCACCACTGCTAGGCTGGGGGGTGGAGGTGGGGTGGAAAGAAAAGCCAATGGCTGTCAATATCTAGAGAAGGAGCCAAATCAACATTTCCTATAAGCAGCTCTTTCTGATTTAGGAAGATGCTCACGGCAGTAACAGATTTTCAGAATTTGAAGTGACCTTAAAATTCATGTAGATTCACCAAGGCAGGAATCTTACCCACAAAGCCCATGTGAGGTGATGAGCACATTGCGTAGAGGAGCTCACTCTTTTTTTGTAAAGTATCCCACTTTGTGTCTCCTCTTGCATTGCTACAAAGAAAAATCGTTCCCCAGTCAAGAAGATAATTTTCTTCTCTTTAATTTCTAAACTTTCAGGTTTCTCCCCTGGGTGCCTCCCCTTTACCTTCCTTCCTTCCTTCCTTCCTTCCTTCCTTCCTTCCTTCCTTCCTTCCTTCCATCCTTCCTCAAATAAATGTTGCTTCCTCTAACCATAGCAGATCCTAAAATATTTGCAGAAAACTATCACATGATACCCGTTCCAAACACACAGAGGCAGTCTGCTGATCTCCATGTGGACCTACTGTGCTAGTCTGGGGCTTATAGTTCTAGTACACCACTTATCACCTCACAGTGGACTCTACAGGAGGCCTCTTACGCCCTGGACAGTGATCTACTTCAGAGTGGACATTGCAATGTTGTCATTCACCTCTGTATTACCCTTCTCCAGGAGATCAGAGGGCCAGAGGCATCCCATACCATCAACTGTGAGGTGACAAGTGGCACACACACCAGGTATTGGAAAGTTTGGGGCAACTAAGTCACACCTCATTCTACTTTCAGGCTACCTTGTCTTTGAGATGAATGCCCTCAATTCCTGGAGCCTTCAGGCTTTGTGACCCAACTCAGTTTTGCTCTTCATTATACCATCATCTCTGTCACACAGTACTCAATTAACACTGTTGAAATAGCTTTATGTGACAATTCCTAGATCTTTCATAAATCTTAACATGGTCTTCATCTGGACACAGAACACCTTTAAAGGATCTTTAAAACAACAACAACAAAACATACCCCACCAAATAGGGTCTTAATACTTCATGGGATTATTGCTTCTCTTGTCCTGGACCTTATACAACTTAGATGACACTTGATTTTTCAAAGAGTCATCTGTGCTTTTGGTTCAGGCTGACTTTTAAAATTATTGAAATCTGAGAATGAATATTTATAGTAATAATCCCCTAATCTTGAAAAAAGAATTCATAGTTTTAACTAAAATACAGACCTAAACACTTAATATAGCAAAATGCCTAATTGCTCAGGTTTAAATCCTAGATTCCTGCTTATTAGTGATGTGACCTTGAACAAGTTATATTCTTGTCTGGAATCAGTTTCCTTGTCTATGAATTGGTCATAACTATAGTATACACTTAAGAGCTTTATTTCATACATAATAAATGAGGGATGAAGTGCACTAAAGCACTTTCTTTTATGTCTAGCAGATAATAGATGCTAAATAAATGCTTATGATTTTATGTTTGGGCCTATTATTGTAGTTTGGCAATACTATTTGAGCACTATCTGTCAAACAGCTTATTAAATTGACCCTCCTAAATTTGGAACAAATGAAAATGTAATTAGCCTGCCTCCAGTGTTTTCAGACACAGCATTGATTGAAGAGATAGAGGGAAGATTGGGGCTCTGATCCAAGTTATCTCAGACATATTGATTCACACTTTTTAAATGCATTTGCTCAATCACTTTTATAAATGAATCTACCACATATACCATAAAGCTTCATTCTCAACAAATTTATTCTCGGTGGGTCAAGTAATGTGCTGTTGTGCCATTGTATCAATGTAAAGGCTTATTCTGCTCCCCAGTCCTATATTCTGTATCTTGTGTCAATGAAGAAAAGCAATGTCACCTGTTTTCTAATCTGTGGAAGGGATGTTTAAGTATTTAAATGAAGGGAGCCACCTGCTCTTCTGCTATACTCAGGCAAGCCTCAGGGCTCCCCATGGTAGATTTGTATCTTATAAGTAGACATTATGTTTTAACCTATTTCCATCATGTTCTATGCCAGACTCTAATCACTTAGCATAAGTCTTGACTTTTCAAGGACTCTGAGCGGCAGAAGGCAAGCACTGTGTATTCTGCTAACATCACCTTCATTCTGCTCTCTGGAGGAAGAAACTAGTAGATAGGGCCATCCTCCAGGTCTTGGTGGCCTACTCAGGTCTGAAGTTTCTTCTCTCCATCTCTCTCTCTCCCCATTGGCCCAGAATGTGAGTAAAAGATCCAAATGATGAAATTCTTGCACATGCTGTGAATATCTGAAATGCTACTTTTGGTCACATCCTAAAGTTTCCTGCCAGATGACACATCACTGAGAACAATACTGCGAACACACACACAAACACACAAATACAAACACACAAACACACACACCCACACACCTTATAAGTCATTACTGGTGCCCTTTACGAGAAAAGGGAACAACTTCCAGACCCTGCCATAGATGCTCTATTCAAAGCCATCTACATGCCTATTTCTATTGCCCAGGTCTCTCCTGATTTACATTCTAGAATAGTCAGTTAGGGAATACATACTGAATATTTATTTTTACCCAGTTATTCATAAAGCTTTTTGCAGGCTTCAGAAAGTTGAAGAAAGAGAAAAAAAATGGCTCATCCTTGTCTTCAGAGAGCTCTCTGCCATTAGGAGAGAAGGGACCTCATCCCAAAGGATGGAGACCATTACACTAAGAACCCAATCCCTGAGGGATGAGTTGTATATTACAAACCATGCATGCTACAGGGCTTCCAGGAGAAACAGTGGGATGCCAGAGGAGTGACCAGCGAAGAGTAGTGGACCCTTCAACTCACTTAAGGGAATTAACAGAATTGGGCATAGCCAAAGTGACATTTCCACATTTTTTCAATCATTAAACTGCACTGAACCTACATTCATGTTCTTGCTTCTGTTTAATTAGAAAAAAATTAAAAGCCAGAAGTGATACATAAACCTTGGACCCAGACCTACAGAGGGTAATCTCCTCCTTTCCTGGGGAACACCAGGGTGTGTAGCCTGGCAGAGGTGGGCAAGAAAATAGGGTGAAGACTAATTAATTGCATATGCCAATTTTATAACAAGACCATGTCCTAAACTGCAACCATGATTCCAAATACTGTGAAAGCATTTCCAGAGACCAAGTGTGTTTTTATTATTTTTATTTTGTATTGTTTTTATTATGATTGTGAGACCCATTTGTACCATGAAAAATAAAAGAAAATGTATAAATAATTAAGCAAAAGAGGATAAAGTTACTCCTCAAGCAATGAAGCTGGAAATACCTGAGATTAAAGGAAAGGAAGAAGAAAGTAGTTTAGGAACTTAATGGAACTTTAAGTACTTACTAGATTTGTTAAGAAATTTGCTTCAATCACTGTATCTTCTAGATACTAAATAGGATAAAAATAGTTAGAATACAAAGAGTGAACTCACATTGCAGCAATGACCATGACCAGAAATGGTCAGAAGATAAGAGCTGGGGTAGGAATTATCTACAGTTTTCCAACCAACAAATGTTGGTTGAAGTTTATTTAGGGAAATTTAATGCCCATCATAGTATCCACAGGAAATATTAATTATCTACATGGTGAACATTCACAGTACATCACAATGGCTAGAGCAAATGGCTATGGTGACTTCAAATATCTGTTTTACTGGAATCATTTTAATACTTCAAAGTTGGAACATTGCCAGCTATTTCCTGTGCCAGATATACCACGACAATGACTTTTCATTACAATGTCATCATCCAATAGTTTCTGCCATAAATGGTTCTTTAGATAGATAAATGGATAGATTATAGACATAGATATATGCTTATCACTCTATAAAAATATATATGCTCGATTTTTTATTTGTATGTATATATATTTTTGATTTGTTGATTTGCATATTTATATATAATATATATTGTTGGTTTGGCTAGTCACAAAGGTTATTTAAATAGAAAAATCAAGTCCTGAAACTTCTTGAAAAAATTTATTTCATTTTCTCTGCCAGTTATAAGTAAATATAATTATTGTTTTTGGATTTATTATTTTATAGTAATATTGCCTATAATTATAGCTAAAGAAAGGAAAACATACAATAATCATTTTCCTTCTAAGACTTTCATGAAGTTTTAAACAATTTCATCAAAAGCTAAGGGCCACAAAACACAGGGATGCTGTTCCATCTACAGAGGCTGTTGCTGAAGCATCAGGGCAGGAAGGAGGCAGCCAGCTGGGGTGAGGTAAGGAACACAGGGGCTAAAGTCAGGTCCCACATCATCACTGGGAACAGCTAAGTGGTATGTACAGGAGGCAAGTTCATTTATAAAGACCCGATCAGCCAGATGAGAGAAGAGCCCCGACACGGGACCCTGTTCATAGCCAGGGACAGAGCCAAGCCCACTGTCACGCCCAGGTGTTGGTCTGGTGTTCCCATTCCAGGTGTGGCTAGAGCCAACCACTGTGAGGTGTCACCAAGTCTTTCTCAGCTGTAAGTGGACTGTGTCCCCACAGCCTTCCAGGCATTGTGGCACAGATGACACCCGTGCTGAAGGCCTGCAGAGGAGCTGGGAGAGCTGCTAATTCCTGTGTCTAGGGCGACTTTGTGCAGGGCCTCGGTGTTCCATGCTGGCCAAGGGGAGGGATGGCTGGCAGTGCAATCTCACTAGCCTCTTTCCTCTTCAACAAGTGCAAAGAAAACAAAAAAACAATGAAATTAAATGTTGTTGATTTCCCTCAGAATGGCACAAGAGTAGCAATTGCTAATGAAAAAAGACAAAGAAATCTAATTCTACTATCTAATTTTCCAGTTGGAGATAATTTTCTTTTTTTTTCCCCTCCTCACATTGTTGGGATAACAATTACTCTAATTTAATATTACTTCAACACCCAAAATAATGGAAAGGTAAAACAGAGCATACAAAATCAAATGCAAACTGTTGAGAAATGCTGCAATAAAACAAGTTGAGAAAAGATGTGGGAGAGTATATTCATAGTTCAGAGTAGCCCTCCCTGAAGAGGACATCCCTGGCTTAGTTCTCTTTCAGGACTGACAATGGTGACCTCCACAGTGTACTGACTCACAGATAAACTGAGGACCCTCCTCTTCCTACATGACAGAAGATCATAGACTTTTTGATAGATTCATGAAAGGCTTGACTTTTAAGAAACCATCTAATGTTACAAAAATCAAATGCATACATTAGCTGGGTGAACAATCAGAAGGACGTAAATTTGAAACTTTGATGCTAGAAAGATAGAAAAGGCAGAGACACCCTGTCCTTTGGCCTGCCCATATCAAGGTGTGGTGTGTTAACAGAGAATAGTAGTGTGTAGAATGTGGTATGAGCCTTCTGAGACCTTTGGTCCATATTCAAATCATCCCCAAAGGCTCATTATTGAATATGCATCATTTATAAATATGCATCCCTATCGCTCCTTGACCCACTCATTTGTCTTTTATTAATATGCATGGTTATTGCTCACATCATTCAAGAAATCTTCCATACAGACTAAAACCAATAGGTTCATATAACTTCCTTTCTAAAATCTGTACCTTAGCTGTGATTGAAAAAACAATAGACAAGCAGAGTCTGTTCCAGATGATAAGATTGATAAGATACATATTAAAATGGCCAATGAGTGATGACTTCTTGCCTAAGCACATCCCAAGTTCTAGAAAAGTTCAAGGAAAGAATCACTGGCTGATATGGGGTTTCCATAGAGCCACTGGAGGCAGGGGAGAAGAGCTTAAGGACCTTCCCCTACCTTGGTATCTATCTTGCAGCCAGAGTGTCTCTTTCAGAGTATGGTTCAAGGATCTGGTTCTACAGGAGCTCAATGAAAAAACTTGTTAACAGAAAACACACACACGCACGCACGCACGCACACACGCAAATACTCATGATGGCAAGTCTCTTGGGTCGCTTTCTTGAACTTACTAGTGCAGAAAGGAAGAAACATACAGTAAAATATTTCTTACCTAAAAATAGAAACCCAAAGCAATATCAAGTCTGCTTCTTTGATAATAGCACAGACATCCCCACACCTGCATGTCATGCTGCTACACATCAATATGATGACACTATATCCATTTGGAAATAGTGTCAATGTTAATTAATCAGGAAGGTCTCTATTATATTACCAAGACATAGTCTTGTTATCTGAATGGAAGACTGAGCCTAATAGAATTTAGACCAAATCCAGTACAATTTTTAACAGAAAACCTATTGTCCTATAGATTTTTTTTTTTCAAAATTTTGGACTAGAGTGATGCTCCCATTTACAGAATTCATCTATGTGGTCAGGGGAACAGAAAATGCCATGCAACCTGTGCTGTGCTCTGTAATTCACCCAAACAAGATGTGAGACTCCTTTGTCTAATCTGACCCCCTGTTCTGTCTCTATAAGACTGAATCCCTAAGCATTGCTACATGTAGCTCTGAAATCATTCATGGCTTGGATAGGCATAATGGGGATTATTTATTATAAACATGATTATATTAATCAGCATTGTTATTATTAGAAACTAATAATAGTTTTTTAGAAACTTTAAGAACAGGTATTAAATAAAGTGGTAACAACATACCAGAGAGTCCCAAGAATGGATATAAAGAAGAAAAATCTGGGAAACGTCAAGGCCAATCCCTCTATGGTACTCAGAAAAGGAGTTGAATTTGTAGAGATTTTTATCCTGAATCAACAAAGCGGCTGTCAAAGAAACTTCTTTAGAAGAATTAACAGGACTATAATTTCCCAGATCCACAAAGGTGATAGACCAGCCCTCTCACATACCAGAATAATGTATTCAATTCTAGACACTAGGGTTGAAAAAAAAAATAATGACAGCCTGTCTTGAGGTGCTGGACTAAAATATTTAAGGGTCTAGCAACATAGTATAAAGGGCACAATTGAAAGCTAAGAGGACATTTAGCTGAGGAAAGAATAAGGAGAGTTAATGGAAAACATATTAAAATATTTAAAAGTTATGTGGCAAAGGAAGACATAAACATTTTGCACGGTTCTAAGAGGCCAAGCAGAATTTTGTTGGTAGAATTTGTGGGGTATAAATGGTTCATTCTACAATTGAGAACCTATTGACCATTGTGGGGAGGTTGTCAAGCCCCATCACAACAAAGTTCAAGCCAACACTGAACATCCACCTAGGGAGGAGATGGTATAGGATGGAACCAGCTTAGAGATTCCTCCAGAGGAGCAAATACTTCCATGCAATTCCCCCCATTTCCCACTTCCCAGTGAAGGTCACCCCAAAGGGCAGGTCTTCTTTTGCAACTTTTCAGCCTTCATTCATTCTCTTTTCATTTTCCAAAACTGCCGTTCTCATCACAGGTTACAATAGCATATCGTCTTCTCGTGTTTTCTTGCTCCCTTGAGGAATGTGTTCCAGTTTGGGTAATCACATTCTGCCAGCCTAAATTATCCTTTGAGTTTACATTGAGGAAGGCATTTTTCTTTAATATCTATCCTAAATTGTTGCATAGTGTTTCTGTGTACCAGTAAATATCACATACACGCCAAGGTAATAGTCATATCCTTGGAAACAGCCCACCCTATTTATAGGAGAACAAGGAAGGATTAAAACTAATTAAAATTTACTTTGATGATTTTTGTTCCTTCTATATGTCTGGCCCTTTGTGCTGGCTTCACATACAGCCTGCTTGTATTTTCTTGTGTCTTGTGAATCTTTTCAACTTCCATCTTTCCAGTGCCCTCTGAACCCCAAGAGCACCCAGAATAGGTTTGTGGGTGGCAAGGAAGAGTGATGGGTTCATAATATAAACTTAAGGGGCTGAGATTTGGCCTGGACCCCTTCATCATAAAGGTAATTTTTAAATATAGCTCTACAAATTCTATCATGGTCATGGCTACTCGAATCAGAGACAATATTCTGTTTTATTTTTTTCCCTTTTGCTTGTCTGCCTCCTTATTAACAGTATTTATTCTACTTACTTTCGTTGCTGACCTTGGGAGTTTATTGCAAATATTATTTCTCTTGTTTGCTCGCTCTCATGCTCACATTTGCTCTCATACACACACATGCAGTGGTTTTCTGTCTCATTCTTGTGTCTGACCTCATTCCATTAATGGTCTCAGTATCTGCAGATAGCATTTTTTGCATCTATGCATCACTTTTCTGCCACTAGTTTGCACAAGACAAAAGGCACACTGGGGCTTGCAGAAGCTTGTTTGGAGATTGTTTGGAGAGTCTACACATGTTGCCTCTTCTGAATATGCAAGCCGTTAATCATGTCTTGGCTCTGAGGTCCTAGAGAACAGGGGCTGAGTTTGCTTATCCATGTATCCCAAGGGTTAACAAATGTCTAAACTAAGTGGGTATCCAGAAAATGCTGTTAGAACTGATGTGAATCGAGTAGAAGTGAATTGTAGCAGTGGGACTCTGAACTTCAATATCCTGAAGCTGTCTCTCTTTGGCATCTGTCCAGGGCTCTGGAACTCTTTTCTCTGATTTTGAAGGCTGCCTTTACTTCTCAGCTTCATAATAGATCATTATTTAATTATTTTTCTCTTCTCCAATGCAGAGAAACCTCCATCACAGGAGTATTCTTTAATGTCCCCTTTTAGATTTTCTTATCATTTATTGCTGTCGAGATGTTCATTTATGTACTCTTAGACTCTTCCTTTCATTTGCCAAACGTCTACAAAAACATACAATGTGCCTGGAACTGTACTACTCCAGGGATAGAGAGAGAAGGGCTGCATTCATGAAACAGAGTCTGCAGAAGACGACAACGGATAAACAAGTATTTACACAAAGAAATATTTAATTGCATTTCTATCATGAAAAAGTCCAGAGTAGATAAAGAGTATAACAAAGGGAATAAAATCCTGCATCATTTCTTACAGCTAACCGAGCTCTCTGAGCGGTCTCAGCTCTCTCCAGTTGAGAGGGGATACCTCACCTCAAACCTCTGTTCGCAGCAGTCCTCTCAGCTCATTGACAAGGGTGTTGGAGAGATCAGAGACACGTGCACTAGGAATTAGGAGACCAGAGTTCTTGCTTAGACGCTGCCACAGACTCTATGCTGGTCTTGGGAAAGCACCTTCCTCTTTCAGCCTCAGATTTCCTGAAAGTGGGGATAATGGGATGGTATGATCTCCCCTGTGGTCCTTCAAGCTCTGACATTTCATGCTTCTCAGGGCATATGCCTTAACTTAGAGTGAACAGCAGGCATGTATGACTGTGCTGCTATTTAGGCCTAAAGTCGCTTAATTAGGCAAAGAACACCACATACATTTTACTTAAGCTGAACTTTAGATAATTTTTGCTGTACAGTTTACTGTTTCCTCCATACAATTTCCTTATCTATTTTAAAACTGATTCACAAATGGTTGCAAGAATTTGGGGGCTTACGTTGGCTGTTTTGCAATTCAGACAAGTGATTAGAATATTCCCAGCACATACACTTAATCAAAACAAGCCCAATTAAGCTCACTACTCCAGATTCCACCTCATTAGCTTTCTGTTCCTAAAATATAACAGATGTCATTGCTGCAGGCCCGGAGGTACAGACACATTTTTCAGCTAAGCACTTACAATGCAACCTAAGTTAGAGGAAGATTTAATTATTACTTTCATTGTCGTGGCTTCCTGTGGAAGCTCATTTTTCACTTAATAGCAATCTCTTTCTACCTAGTTGCCCACTGCCACCAAAATAATGTGCCTTTCTCCTAAAGTAGTGAGTTCATAAAGAGTATCATTCCTATTATTTCCTTTAAAAAAAAAAAAAAGAAAAATTTTTGGTCTGATAAATAGATTTTGGTTGCTCCTGGACTTAGTCAACTCTGCCCCTTTTATTAAGTGAATGATAAGAGGAAGAAATGGAATAATTTCTTCACTTTTTTTTTTTTTTTTTTTTAGTAATACTTGGTCTTGTTTATTGGATACGGAGAAGGGCTCAGGTCTAAAGTTTCCCTGTTGCACTTTGGACAATTTTATATGCCCGCCCTTGGTTTACCCTGCATTTCTTCTTGTGGTGCTATTGTTTTCTCAAGATCAACTCTCCCAAGCTCAGATCCTATTCTTACTTTTCTTCACATCCCCAGTTCCAATGACACACTGCACACATTACATCCATTCCTTCCTCTTAAAAGATGAAAAGAGGGCTGGGGATGTGGCTCAAGCGGTAGCGCGCTCGCCTCGCATGCGTGCGGCCCGGGTTTGATCCTCAGCACCACATACCAACAAAGATGTTGTGTCCGCCGAGAACTAAAAAATAAATATTAAAAAAAAAAAAAAGATGAAAAGAAAATCAATAAAGGATCTGAACAAATTCTGTTGTAACAAAAGAAACAAATGCTTTCTATAAGAGGGAGTGTTGATAACAGATTCCTTTAAGAGGAAGAGCTAGTTCTTATTTGTCTAAAAAGCAAATAGCTGTAAATCTCAACTTACTACGTTATTCACAGATTCATTTTTCTGATGAATGTCAGCATTAGTCCATGCAGCCTCACATGTTTTAGTATCATTACATATGTTCTTAATTACCACGGGAATGCCACGTTTGGGATTCTAATATCCACCAAAGCAGTTAGTGTCCTGGTGCATCAAACATACGTGCCCCTGGGCCTTCTGCAGCCCATGGGCAGCACCATGTCAAACTGGACCTTCTCTTCAAGGAATATTTAGCATCTTAGTTATTTCAGCACTGGGTTTCATTCACCAGGATGTTTATTTCTTTTTTGTATTTTTACAAAAGCACTTATTCTCTAAAGAGACTCTAGGCCATTTTCTTCTGAGACATTAAGCAAGAAAGACTCCAACACAGTCTATACCTCTCGCCTTTGTATAGACGTGCAGGTGACTAAAGGCCTAGAGTGCACAAATCTAGTGGGAAGCAAAATTAAGTGTGTGCCACATGCACACATGCAGGCACACGGTGAGATCACTGAAAGATACGCTTTGCAATTTTAAAAACTGACAAGAATTATACAAGCAATTAAGTGCTTTTCTCTTCGACAGAGTCTCCTGGTGAGTAGAAAATCCTTTCACAAATGTTGACATTGCTCAGAAGTTTTCAGAGCCTCCTTTCTGAAATTTCTTAAAAAAAAAAAAAAATCCGTTTATTAGTTGGCTTCAGCTGCCATAACAAAATGTCACAGACTGAGTGACTTAAACAACAGAAATTTATTTCTCACAGTTTTGGAAACTGATAAGTCCGAGATCAAAGTGCCTATTGATGTAGCTCCTGATGAGGGCCCTCTTCCCAGTTCCCAGAGAGCCACCCTGTCCTTAGGTGCTCACATGGCCTCTTCTTATGCAAAAACACTGAAAGAACTAGACAACTCCTTGGTGTCTCTTCTTACAAAGACACCAATTTCAATAAACCAAGACCTTGTTTAACTTGTTACCTCCATTAAGACTATCTCCAAATGCATTCACTGTGAGGCTTGAAGCTTCAACACATGAAATTGAGGGACACACAAACATTCATTTCATAGAAATCCAGTTTAATAAAAGTTATAAATTTCTACCTGGACTTCCCGGAAATCTAAGACCTTGTCTTTCAAGAGAAAGCACCAATTGATCTCTTTACCCTTTCTTATCTGACTCACTTGTCTTAGTTTCAAATGATCTTTGTAGTTTGTAATACTGAAATGCACTATCAATGTGTGGGAGGAAAAAAAGTCATTCTTGAATGTATAGAATCTGAATCTTAAAGAACGTATGAGAATCCAGAGAAAATTTTCAAGGTGGAATTCTATATTTATTTTGAATGTATTATTAGAATTTGTGCAGAGTCCACCTGGGTGGACTTAGAAAGGGAAAGGCATTTAATTGGATTGAATATCTGAAGTATCATTATCAAGGCAGTCAGTGGCCTCTATGTAGCAGTCATAACACAGCTACGACAGACCTGCATGTGAGTAACATCATGTCCTATAAGAGCCAGCAGAGAAGAGTGAAATGAAATAATGATGCCTTTGTTTTCAAATTCCTTGAAAGTAAGACAATATTTGTCTTGTTCATGACTTTATCTCAAGGGCCCAGAACAAAGCTGAGCATAGAGTTGGCATTTAATAAATGCTTATAGAATTGATTGATAGGTAATTATCTAAAAGGCAGAGTAATCAGGTTCTGTAAAACTTGAAGTCTTTTCAGTATAAAGAGAGGATTAATAAATTATGACTTTTAGGATGATTCTGGCCTACCTCTTGTTTTTATATGATCTGTGAGCTAAGAATGATTTTTACATTTTTGAAAAATTGAAAAAAATACTGAAATTTTGCATTACTTAAAATTGTATAAAGTTTAAATTTAGTGTCTTTTATTGGAAATATAGTATCAATATAATGTATTTTACTAAAAAATGAAGACTTAGCAAGGAGATACTTTTTGGCAGGGGGCGCGTTACTGGGATTGAAATCAGGGTCACTTGACCACTGAGCCACATCCCAGTCCTATTTTGTTTTTTTTATTTACAGTCAGGGTCTCACTGAGTTGCTTCACACCTTGCTTTTGCTGAGGCTGACTTTGAACTCACAATCCTCCTGCCATCACCTCCCAAGCTGCTGGGATTACAGGAGTACACCACCATGGGTTTATATACTGGTAACCCCATTTTAAGTAGAAAATGCGTTGTATACCCCTAACCTACTGAACGGGAACATCATAGCTCAACAACCCATTACACTGAAGAATATCACTGTTGCTTGTTGTGAGTGTGTGGCTGACAGGAGCCGAGACCTGCTGTCCAGCATCAAGAGAGGATCATACCACATATGGCTTGGCAAGGGAAAAAGAGCAAAAAAATCAAAACACTCTGAAATTTAAATTTTATATAATGTTTAAGCAGCACAAAATTTCAATTTTTATATTTTTCAATCTCTTAAAAATGTAAAAATCTTTCTCAGCTCACAGATCAGTTAAGAATAAGAGGTTTCTACTGAATGCCTATCACTTTCACACCATTTAAAAAATGAAAAAAAAAAAAGTTAAAGCAGCACAAGTCTATGGAAAGAAGACTCTAACCACAGCATCAGCAAGCTTCTCAAGGGTCAGATACAGGAGATTTTCATTTCTACTGAGAAATCCAGGGGAAGGAAGTGGGTTAGGAGTACAAATGGGGACTAGATGGGATAGTAGAGGGGTTGGGCTGAGGCCAGCCTATTTTTAGGGGGCAACCCTGAAGAAGAGGCTATAAATTGGCTCAGGATAGGAGCAGGCCAAAGTTCAGGGACCTGGGCGAAAGGGCAGAATCATCCAAAGTTCAGTTATAAAAGCACCTTATTCCCACATATCAGGTCATTTTATGTCCAATCAGCAGCTCAGCTAATTATTTCTGAAGCAAAAAATAATAATAATTATTATTATTTTTATTATTTAGAGGGGTTTGTGCCTGGTCTTGTTTGTCCCAGGTTAATAGAGGGAAATGCATGAGTCTTAGCAAGTCACAGGAGGTAGGATTCTTGCTGTAAGCCATTTCTCAGAACTACAAAGCAGGATTGCTAACTTTCTTTGCTGCTCAGGATCACAGGGCCCAGATAAAACCCAGAATTGTCAAGTCATGCCCACCCATTTCTGTGTTGTCTGTGGCTCCTTCTATGTTACCAGGGCTAGTTGAGTAGGTGCCACAGACAATATGACTCACAACTCTAAAAATATCGTCTTCCCCACTACAGACAAGAAAGTCAACTCTCTCGATGACAGTATTAGAAGGAAAATTTGGGGGTTAAAATAGTAGGAACTCTGAATGATATACCAAAATAAGTGCAGTGCAGCAAACTCCAACTCAGCCTCCCAGGCTGTAGCAAAGTCTCTGGGATAATGCTCTCTACCTCCTCCTGATACCTGCCCACTCTGCCAGGGGCCTCCATCATGTACCCATGCTGCCCACCCCAGTCCAGGCTCCTGTATGAACTTAAGGTGTTGTAAACGGCCATCTCCTCCCCAGGCACCCAATTTCTTGAGGGAAGAATATGAACTTGCCTTCTTTGAATTCACATCACCTAGAACAGTACCTGGAAAGTTGGAGAATGAAGGAAAACACACATGAGCAAACAAACTTTGATATTCAAAACCAGTACAGACAACATATTGCCAAAGCCAAGCTGACTCCAGGGAGAGGGTGAAAGCCATCTCTAATCACACGGAGCCTATGCAAACAGCTGTTGCTGAGTGCAGAAAAACACTCTGTTCTCCTTAGTAGGTTAAATATGCCTCTCCACAAACGTGTTAACACCCTCCCTTTGCTTAGGAAATCCTCTCTTCATGAGCAGATCAAAGATAAACTTTATCCCCAGTTTGGATTATCATAACCTCTGAATCTGTGTGCCTATATTAAGCTTCCTCCCATCTTAAAAAGAAATTATGCTATAGCCCCACATTCACCTCAAATATTAACTAACTTTTCTCTTCCCTTTCATATTCAAACATCTTTAACAAGTCATTCACATCCTCTCACTGAAAACTAACTTCTACCTAATGACATTCTTGACACCAAGTCTCTTTGGGAGGTTTCGTCTCTACCCAACCTGTCAATACTAGCATTTCTCCAAACTTCCACGACAGTTCTTGGTCAACACTAGGTATTCTCATTCACTTCCATACCATCTGTAGGCTCATCACAGACCAATCAGTGTTCCCAGCTCTAACAGTGCCTGTGAGTTCCAGAACCATCCTTGTGCATTTTGACCTAGGCATACTTACTTGAATGGCCCACAGACACTTCACACTGAACACCTCTAAAACAGAGCAAAGCCTCTTCCCCAGCCTTTCAGAGAGCCTTGCCATCATCCCACAGGGTCTGGTGGTATTATCCAGCATGTCTCTGGCAGGATCAGTCATCAATGCCTGTTAATATCAATTCTTAAATCATTCCCCAAGATCTTCACGTCACACGATACCATCTCTTTCTATCCTGCTTCTTACAACAATTTTTTACTTGGTTTTATCCCTGGAACAACCTCTTAATTGGTTCCCTAGTCCCCGGTTTTGCCCACCCTATCATTCTATCATGCAGATTTGATCAAAGCACACACCTGCTTAAAATACTTTAGAATAAATGCAAAACTCCTTAACGTGATTTCAAAGAACCTGTATGATGTGGGACCTCCTGATCCATGTCTTGATTTTCTCTTCTCACCCAATCCCTCTCCTTGCCCGCCACCCCACCCCCACCCTGCACACACACACACACACACACACACCCCAAACAGAAGAATTTTATTCCTGCATGTCTTTTTCATTTTAGCCTCCAATCCTTTTCAGAGGCTATTTTATTGTTCCAGAACCCCAAATCTTACCCTTGTTCCCAGCCAGCTTCTGACCATTGTCCAAGTCTCATTTTGACATCTCTCTTTCTAGGCATGTTCTGGTATTACACACCTTCCTCGCTTCCATCAGGTCTCAGCTATGGGTCTTCCCCTCTCTTCCTCAGCACTCTGTAATTAATTCCTCTCTCACAAGCTGGACAGCACTGGCTTCCATTACCTTCTGTCTCATCTAAATCACACATATTTTGAATGTTTCAAGAAATCAGAATACATGTTTATATCTGTTTGTTTTGTATCCCCAATCTACATATCCCCACATTGATTTCTTGGCAATCAATAAATATGTAGAAAATAAATGGAAAAATGAATTATTTTAGTATTTCAAAGGTAAATTGGTAAAAAAAAAATCCTTTTTTGCCTCCTTCAAAATGATTAACACAGATTGATGGATGCCATCGTGCCATAGTCTAATAAATAAACGATGAATCTGTGGGCCCAAGTCCATCAAAGGAACTTGAAGAACTGAAAGACCTACGATACGCAGATTTTACCAAGAAAGTCACCATTGTGTTGTTATTGTCATCATTTTTATTGCTTTTTTAGATTAGTGGTTTTGGAATGTATTTGTTTAATCAAATTAGGTAATTGGGGGTAAGATTTTGAATATCACCAGATGGTTTACTCTCAGGGATGGTTTGAGATGCTTGTAAATGGTAATCAATGGGGAGCACACTAGAAAACCGGGGTCCTCTAGAGATTCTTCATCTGCAGAGACCGTTGCCTCTTTTTTCCTTTCACCTTCGACTCTTTTTAAAAGTACATCTTGAAATATAGTAATGCTGCTTCCACCTTCCTCCCCCTTCACTCTAAATTCACATGCATGTCATTTACCTGTTCATTCACTCCCAGAAAACCTCTAGAAAAATGGAAGGGAGGTATTAAAAAGAAATCATTGTAGATTTGGCATTCCCTACATCACCCATTTCAGTTGATTTGCTATTAGTATCTGTGATGAGGCCTGGGGGTGGCTGCCAAACCTTGAATGTCACTGAGATGAAATGTAGCTGGTGGGTCTGGGGCCATGCATATTGCTGTTCAAATTGAGCTTCGTGATTGTCCTATCTTGTTAGCGTGCCTCCATTTGAGCACAAAAAGCATAGATTGCTTTGCAAAATCTATCTTAATTAATCATAAATAGTGCCTGATGGGAAGATTGCTGCTTTCATCTTCTTTAAATAAAACACAATCACTAAATCCTTTCCTTGCTCCAGGTTTTCACAGTATTGTGCAGGTTGCCTCCTTACATATTTGAGATGCTATGAGGTCTAATCGCATCTGTGTGTTACTGATAGCCTCATTAGGCTGTGCCATCAAGAGCTGTCCCCAGCCCCTTCTCCACCAGCAGAGCCAAGTTCCAATGAGTTAAATGGGGACACTGGAATGGCAAAACAATTCCACTTCTTCCCAGAAGCTAATTAAGAAGGAGGGTAAAGCATTGTGCTAAAGACTTCAGCGAGTTTGCCTTGCAGCTCTTCAAGGGTGACCTTGTAGCAAATGGTGAAAGTACAGAGAGAGTCACTGTTGCGTGGTAAATGATCATCAGGAAAGTTCAAATGCTACCAAATGGGTGGCTAAGTACGCTTGCATGTGCTTGCTTTGTTCTCTGCCCCTTTGAACTCACAAAATTTCCTTTCTGCACAAATATAGAAAGCAAATAATGAAGAACTTAAGACTCTACTTAAATGAACAATACATAATCAGCCTATTGCACCAGTAACATCAATGCTACATGGTGGGGCTGGGATACGGTAGTTTAGAACAGGGCACCCATGTAATATAACAGGCCCATGTATCTGCATAATGGTTAGTGTAATTGCCCTTCTCTCTGGCCAGCAGTACTTGTAGAGCTAAAGGATATGTACAAACTCAATTTCTCATCTTCTTTTGCAGCTTCAGGTGAAGCACCATAGCACAGTTCTGAACAATGAAACAGGAAAAACCTGCTAGTGCCAACATACTCCTACTTTCTTCCTGTCTGGAACAAGGACATGCAGAAATACTTTGGAACAGGAAAACAAAAGTCACATGCTGAGGATGGCAAGGCAGGAAGACAAATGGAACGTGATTTCCTGATACCACCTCGATGGGCCTTACAAACCCAGTATGACCTAGACCTAGGCCTCTTGGTGCCTAGCTTTTCTCCTGTGTGTTTAAGAAACTGTCACTTAGATATTCAGTTCCTGACAACAGAATCTAATTCTTTCTCATAAAGAACACAAACAATTTATGATTTCTTCCCGCCTTTTTGTTAGAGAACTTTATACTTCTTGCACTTCTCATGTCCAGACTCTGAGCAGAGACAGGAGGGTGCGAGGTGAAAATGGGAGCATACCCAGCCCATGTCCCTTCTGCACAATGCAACAGGTTCTCAACATTCATGGGGTTAATTCACAAATACCAAATTCATAAATATCATTTGTTTCAGCCAAAGTTCAGTCAGGAACCCCAAAACTACATTATCTATTTCAACACAGGCAATTTTATACAGGGAATTCAATATTAGATAAGGAAGGATCGCTGGTGACCCAAAGTAACCACAGCTGGGAGCAGCTGCTACTGTTGCAGTGGGGACCAACAGAGAGGAGAAAGACAGAAGAGGCGCCCGGGAGCTCAGAGAAGGGGCCTTCCAGAGTTGGTGGTCACATCTACAAAAGGAGACACCTGGAGAGAGAGCATGCTCAGCTTTGCAGAGAAGTCTGGCTGCAGACCTCAGAGGCAGTGGCATTTCCAGGCTGTGGCCGACATCGACAAGGGAATATGACAAGGCTCCAACCAGGAGTAGATTAGAATACAGGAAAGCAAATATTAGATTTGATTAGAAAATAAAAACTACCTTTAATCTCATCATTCAGACATAAATGTGAGGCCAAGAGAAATTAAGAAAATACTCAGGTCACACAGCCAGCCAAGAGTGGAACCTAAACTCAAAGGCAGGCCATCTAGCTCCAGAAATGGCATGAACCACGGCACCACACTGTCACTCCCCACATACTGTCTTCTGTGATCCAACTTTATCTTGATAGCTAGTATTTGATATTTTCCACTTAATAATGGGAGTGACATTTCAACAATTTATGCCATGAAGACATCTAGGAACATTATAGTACCCAGAGGCCTGATTTCCAAGCAACTTTTTCTACACACTAATAACTTGCCAAGCATTTACTCAGCTCAGTGTCTTTGGGTCTCTTTTGGATTGTAAGGTTCTCAAAGGAGAAGATATCATCTTGCATACATGACTTAAATGTGTGTAAGAGGCAATGTAGAAGGCCGGCACGTATGAACACACAATAACTGTCTAAGAAATGAATGTGATATTTATGCAATTTTAGAAATCAGTCTAAGTGATATAGTCACAGACCTGCTTCTCAGAATGAAGACCCTACGTGGGATCAAAAGGAAATAATGAATATTGTCTTCTTAAAAAAGAAAGTGGAATGCCCAAATAATAATAATAATAATAATAATAATGATGATGATGATGATGATGTAAAGAGTGTGACCCTCTTTTAAGTCTCCTTGCACTGAAATTACAGTCATGAATTTAATGTGGTAGATCCCTTTGATTCCATTTAATATGGCATCTACTATATCTTAAAATTTGGGGAAATATCTGCTTATCTCGAAGGTTAAAGTCAATTACAACATTCCAGTGTATTGGGAGAGGGTCTCTTTAGAGAAGCTATCACAAAAATGACATGGTAGCTTTGTGCTCTTTGTTAGTTTGTGTGTTCTTCTACTGTCAGGACCATGTTATTTCTCTTCCTGCCATGTTTTTACTTCTCTTGGAATGTTTGGTACACATTTATTAGATATCTGAAGTTTGTCCAGAAGAATCTCATATTTTGTAGCATTATTTTCTTTGTGTACAACTCCTGGGCTACTTCTTCAAATTGACTATCTAATTTGTTGATTTGGTATTCTTTAAAATCAATACCACTATTCACAGATTTCTTCACAATTTTAAATTCATAAAATAATTTATAATTTTCAAAATAATCATATCTGACCTCAGGGTATTTTGTAATTATAAATATATCTTGTATTCTAAGTACCAAAACATTTTAAATTGGGCATACCTATGAACTAGACACTTTCTAAGGGTTTCCTATTTTCTTTTAGAAATTACTTATAAAAAAATATGTTTGAATACTATCTTATTGTGAACTGCTGAATTATTACATAGGTTTGGTAATTGTTTACTCCTTCCTGTTGACCCATGTGTCAATATGTCCAGTTATAATGTGTTCTGTTTCGAATCATGGGCACTCCTCTTCAAGTAATTCCAACACAGTTGAATGGAAAAGAGAGAATTTTAAACTTCGTATTATTTCTGTTTCCCCTAAGTCAAGGTTTAGATTTTGAATGTTCCCTCAAAGACCCATGTGTTAAAGTCTTGGTCCCAGCTTGGGGTTGCTGAGAGATAAAAGGAAAACTTCAAAGGGTGGAGCCTTAGGTAGTCAGGGGCATGTCTTCACAGGGGACTGTGGAACCCAGGTGCCTTCCTCTTTTTCTCTGTCAACACCCAACAGTGCCCACCACTCACTGGGAAGTACATCCCACCGGTCATGTACTGCCTCACCACAAACCCCAAAACAAAGCATCCATCAATCTGGAACTGCAACCTCCCAAATTGTAAGCCCAAATAAACCTTTTATCTTTAAAAGTTGCTGACCTCGTGCATATGTTACAAGATGGAAAGCTGACTAGCACCCCCTAAATGTAGCCTTTAGAAATAACAAGATCCCTTGAACCATCATCCATCAGATCAGAGAACCAAGGATTGTCCTTAGCATACATGTTGTAGTGGCGTAAAAGTCAACAGAAGTGAAGTGCTCCTCTTTCGCAGGCATCACCGTCCATCTAGCAAACCAGGATGGCACCACCACTAAAACAGCACTTCACTTAAAGGTTAAACCTTGAGCTTACACCGCCACAGAATCTGCAATGGCCAAAGCTCTTCCCAAGGGAATGGCAGCATTTGCTTCTCTCCTAGTCACTCAGTCTCCCCATACCATTCCTAACCCTTTCCTAACTGCTTCAAGAGAATGGCTACCAACAGGACTCCTTTAGGGGTCTCTTCATTTCCCCCCTCAGAAAGGTTTTTCCTTCTCATGAGATAAATTGACAGCTCTGCAGCCTTCATATACATTTCATGAAACTTCCATCTTGTACATGACACTCCTGTCTTTTATCTTAGCCTGACATAAATATTTTCCCCTGTATATTAATCTTTTGTTTTTGCCATTTGAGTAAAAATCTGGGACTTGGGACTCAGTGGTGCACACCTATAATCCCAGCTACTTGGGAGGCTGAGGCAGGAAAATTGCAAGTTCAGGGCCCAACTGAACAAGTCCGTAAGGTCCTATCTCAAAATAATTAAAAAAAAAAAAAAAGACTGGTGATATACTCAGAAGTAGGCACTTCTGGGTTTAATCTCCAGTTTCAAGGATAGAGAAAAAAATAGAAACAAGTGTAGTTAAATTCCTGTGAACAAGTGTCACATTTACCAAAGCAAAGCTATCCGTTTCTATAAGCTCTTCAATATATCTTTACTTTTCAACCTAGAAGTTCATTTTCAAGACATTTTCCACAAACAATTCAAATCATTCTTTCAGGGTTAACATTTGTGTAAAGATTTATATTCCCATATGCTAGCAAAAAGTGATTCGGAAATGTTTTAACCTTACAGGCCACATCATTCACTGAAAGAAAAAATTGTGAAAACTGAATGTACAATGTATTTTTAAGTATGATCTGACTGATGGTAGATCAAGTGCACCTGTGAATTTTAAAGTTTTATCAAGGGAAGTAGATACTTGAATAGTTGGGGTGGGAAATATCCATGATTATATTAGGCTAAAAGTTAGGGATAGAATATCTGTGGTCCAAGGCTGAATGAAGATTTTTCAGGGTCTTACATTAAGCCTTGAATAAAAGAAAAGAAAAAGAAAAATGCCTTTCTAAACTATGTTAAATGTGATTTGAAATTAAAAAGCAATACAATGTCCAACAGAGGAGTGCAATTTATATGTCAGTAAATAATAAAGAATTGATTTCAAAACACCAAGACAGGTCACCATGGCTCCTTGAGAAATACTTGGCAAAGTCTGTTACTACCCTTGGTGCTCTTAGACACCTTTCTCAAGGTAACAGACAAGTGCAGCAGGTCTTGGTTGATAGTTTTCCAATGTAAGCGTGCTTGCATAATTATGAAATTATCAATGCATCTTGATAGCTTATATTATGAAGGTCCTCTCCTTGCCACTACAGAGTGACTTTATTGGTCATCACTCCTGGCTGTCACACATCAGCATGTCATTATTTCAGAAGCAGGGTAAAACAAATTCCTCGAAATGAAAATAATGAAAAAGAATGAGAAGAGAAAAAGAATGAGAAGAAACTTTGAGGCATCATAATGGGTAGCCTGCAAATTCAACAGAAGAATCTTTCCTTTCTTATTTCACAAGCTGATGCACCTTTTCAACAAACAGAGGCACATTTGTCACTAGAACTATAATAAATATAACATCATAATAATAAGCTTAATAATTATTGGAGGTTTGGTCAATATCCAAGATACAAACCATGGACAAGTCTTGTGATGATATGAATAGGAAAGTTGGGAAGGAGGAGAAACTTCAATAAATAAAAACTCAAAACTAAACTGGGAAAGTCACCTCATGCTGTCAATATGAAAAATGGGCCCATCAAGGAATCTGCCAATGTACAAATGTAGCTCTTCATCAAATCTGCCAAGTCAAATAAGAAGCAAAGTGACGGTCAGATGATGGGTACAAATCCATCTCCATCACCCATCTGGATGACTATAAAAAGTGACTTGAAAGAATTTCTAATTCTTGTATGCCAATAAAAGATTGCTAAGTCACTGGGTAGAGCATCAAGAAGGTATCAGCAGCACTCATGCAAATTCAAATTCTTTCTCAACCTTATACCTGGAATTTGAGTTGAAGAGCAGGTAGGAAGTGTTCTTTTTTCTATTCTTCAATATTAACCCCTGCACAAGTTTCACACTCCCCTGAGGGCAGTGATCCAAGCAATTGCATTACTAATTTTACTAGACACACCCCATTCTCTGAATGGATTTGTGTCTCAACTGTCCTTGGGCTCCTATAGCTAATACCTTATAGTGGTGGAAAGGAGGAGAGGGAAGAACTAAAAAAGGGTAAGGAATGGTTTTGCTGGGTGTGACTATTAGAATCAGAAACAATAAATCATGTGAACTTGGAGTGCAAACTCCCTCCACCTGTCCAATACCACAGAAATCCACCAGTTTGAGGCCATTAGGAAAACATTTACTGAATTGATCATAGCATGCATTGCATGTAACAGAATAGGGGTTGTGATAGCTTGAATTGGGGTCATACGAGGCACTGGGTACCTTTTTTTTTTTTTGTCTTTTTTTGGTTTTTTGTTTTGTTGTATTGTTTTGCTGTGTTTGGGACTAGGGATTTAACCCAGGGGTTCACCACCACTGGGCTCTGTCTTCAGTCCTCTTCATTTTTTTATTTTGAGACCAGGTCTCACAAAGTTGTTGAGGCTGCCCTCAAGCTGGCAATCCTCCTGCCTATGCCTCCCAAGTCACTGAAGTTACCAGCTTGAGCCACCAATACCTGGTGAGGCACCTCCTTTGAAAGCAATTGTGTGGTAGGTTGGGTTCCCTAGGGTAATCCTGGCTATGTAAACCCACTTAACTGTGACTCTAAATCAGAATGGTGCGTTGGATCTAAATGGAATGTAGCAATAAAATAATTCTCATCTATTTTTCCAAGACCTTGTATACAAAGGTATATAAAGTTCTTGGGGAGCTCAGAGTCTGATTGGTAAAATAATAAAAGCAATTATTAGAAGAACAGCACAGGCCATTCTAATCCAGTTCTTAACTTTGATGTAGAGACTATACATCCTTTAAGAGGTTAGGGGAGTAGATTATGGCTATGGGCTTGAACAACCTGCAAGACTTGCAGTGCAGTGCTGAGATCTGAATGAAGCCTTGATCAATATGATTTGATTAAGCAGAAGGAGGAGAATGTTTCAGGCAACTGAAATACCAGGAGCAAAGGCAGGGAGAGAGGACTGGGGAGAGAAATTCGTTCCCTTTAGGTGCAGTGAATAAGCACTTCCCGCCTCTTGACTTTCAGCATTGTTTTAACAGCTATCTCTGAACTACATGAATGATGAATGGCCCCAGAAACAAAGATGGAGCATACAAATGAGTGATAGTAGATTGAAAAAAGAAAATCACCAGGAATTGAAACCATAAAAGAAAAATTAAATTGCTGGGACTATATAATGATTCAAATTTATAATCACAAACTATATGCAAAGAAGTAAGTTATTTTTCTATAGCCAAATATAATTTCTATCATTAAGCTCTCATTTCTGCTCAGTAGCGGAAAAAAAAAAAAAACTGATATCAAGTTGCATTCAGGTAAATTTCTTCCCATTTAGGCACTTCTCAGTCAATTCAGGTTTATAATGTAGCCACATTCAGACTTTTTAAAATCACTCTCAGATTTTGCTCTCTCCCCCCCTTTTCCACATATTGAGGTAGATCTCTTGGAAACTTAAATAACTGCCATTTCAAAAGCCATAATGGAGAAACTGAACCTCCCAGTTCTACTGTTTTTCCAGTTACACTCTAAGCTGCCATTTGTGAGATGTACCTTGTTTTTAATGTGCTCTTCAGATATGTCCCCTTCATGCTGACACCCATTGAGGTGACTAGTCCTCTGATAAAGGATTTGGGTTGAAGGACTCTGTTGGTGCTTCTTTACTGAGCTGCTGAAGTTCTGCCTGGGTCTTCAGTTGGGTAGTACAGTGAGGTAACTTGAGGTCTTTCTTGTTACCATTTTTGGGCTTTTAGACTTCTTTCAGCCTTCCCTGAGCGTTTCTATTAACTTTCTTATGAGTGCAGGAGGGCTGACCTATTCTGCTAGCCCACCCTGAGGCCCTGGAAGGCTTTGAGTTTCCAGCAAACATTCAGCTTGCCCTTAACAAACCTGTGAGTGTCTCTTTACTTCTTGCACCACTGCATCCAAGAGACGCATCTCCTGTCACCTGCCTAGCACCAGGACTCTGGGCTGGAGAACAATACCCAACTGCACTTTGTCCTGTATGAACAAGTCCACTGTAATCCCATTCACAGTATCCCCAGGAGGCTCCTGAAAACAGGCAAAACCTAATACATTGCCCTCTTCTCTTCTCTCCTCCTTTCCCTGGTCAGAAGCCTTTAAATAGCTTTATTCTGGAAGACACATGGGAAAAGGAAAATGGATCCATAACCTCTATTCTGCGTTTGCTCCTTATACCTAGTAGCATCTTTTGAACTTAAACACTTAGACAATGAAATGTCTATTATTCCTCCTCTGGAAAGACAATTCAAAGGTACAATGCCCATTAGTAACTAAACTCGAGAGGTGGTAAAAGTATAACATACACCAAAATTATAATTCCCCAACCACAGATAGGATTTTGATGCCAAGAAGAAACATAAGTAACCAAAAGGTAATATTAATTTAAGACTCAAGCAAGGTTTGACTATAATTTCTATTACTCTGGAACAGAAACATTTATCATTTAAAAATACTGACATGTATAACTAAAAAGAACAAAAATTTAAAATGATATTCATTGAACACTTATAAGACATACAGCCAGTAAGTTTCTTGCTAGCACTGAATGTACATCATCATGGGGAGATATATAATAGACAAGTAGACAGTTCCTAACAGTTATAAGGAATTAGAAAGCTGGACTAAATTAAAACCTGTGTTCAGCCAAAGAAGCAATACATGAGGTGAAGAGAGAGCCTACTTCTTGGAAGCAAAATTTTACCCTTCACACATCAGATAGAGCACTAATCTCTAGAATATATAAAGAACTCAAAAAGCTAAGCACCAAAAAAACAAATAGCCCAATCAATAAATGGGTCAAGGACAAGAACAGACACCTCTCAGAAGAGGATATACAATCAATCAACAAATATATGAAAAAAATACTCATCATCTCTAGCAATTAGAGAAATGCAAATCAAAACTACTCTAAGATTTCATCTCACACCAATCAGAATGGCAGCTATTATGAAGACAAACAACAATAAGTGTTGTCAAGGATGTGGCAAAAAAGGTACATTCATATATTGCTGGCAGGACTGCAAATTGGTACAGCCAATATGGAAAGCAATATGGAGATTCCTTGGAAAATTGGGAATGGAACCACCATTTGACCCAGCTATCCCTCTCTTCAATCTATACCCAAAGGACTTAAAAACAGCATACTACAGGGACACAGCCACATCAATGTTTAGAAGCACAATTCATAATAACTAAATTATGGAACCAACCTAGATACCCGTCAGTAGATGAATGGATAAAAAAAATGTGGCATATATACACAATGGAATATTACTCTGCAATAAAAGAGAATAAAATCATGGCATTTGCAGGTAAATAGATGAGAAGATAATGTTAAGTGAAGTTAGCCAATCCCAAAAAACCAAATGTGGAATGTTCTCTCTGATATAAAGAGGCTGATTCATTCATTCAGTGAGGTAGGGAGGGGGAACAAGGGAGGAATAGACAAACTCTAGATAGGGCAGAAGGGTGAGAGGGGAAGGGAGGAGGGTTGGGGTTAGAAATGATGGTGGAATGAGATGGACATCATTATCCAAAGTAGTTGTACAAAGACACGAATTGGTGTGAACATACTTTGTATACAACCAGAGATATGAACAATTGTACTCTATATATGTAATATGAATTGTAATGCATTCTGCTGTCATATGTAAATAAAAATAATTAATTAATTAATTTTAAGAAATAAAAAAATCCTGTGGAAGTAGAGGCTATTGTAGAATGGTGACTTTTTTCTTTTGTAATTTTTATCCAAGTCTGGAACTTTCAAATTAAAGAAAAAAAGTGTCTGAGAAAGCTGTTTACTGCCTTACTGAGCTAGAAATACAACAACTAATGGAAACAGACTCTGCAGGCCTTCCTTGCCTGAAATGGAGCTCTAAAATGCTTAAAAACAAGAGAGCTCCAGGCTCCTGTTGTTGTGCTGCTTTTGTGAGAGTTTAATTGCTTTTGAATGCATATGAATGTCAATTAGAGCCAGGCTAAATATGTCTTCTTGGAGACAGAGCATTTGGTCTTTCTTTCAAGTTCTTTTGTTTGCTTGAATCGGTTTTGTAGTTTAACAGATGTTTTTGGAGGAAATGGAGACATAAGCTTTTATAATGCTGAAAATTAAATGAGAAACAATACTTTTCTCTTCACCTTCCCCCAAAACATGTAACACTACAAAACTGGCAACCCACCTTACACTGTAGAAAATCTTTGCTTTTAGGGGGCACATGCTGCTAAAATGAAAGATATATCTTTGTGCACCTGGAGTTCATTAAATATTGTTCATTCTTTGGGGAGATACATAATTGAAGGTGTAAGTGATTATTCCTTTAGCCTTGGGAAAGGATAGTGTTTTCTAGACTCATAAAATATCCTCCCTTTAATTAAAAATAAAGTAAAATTATCTTAAGAGAATAAATGCCATGATTGTCTGGGCCAAGCCTACCCCTCCAACCTTCTGTATCACCACAAATCAAATTCCTGTTCAATCCCAAGGAACCCACAGACATGCTCTCCATGTTTTTGGCACTTTTCCTGGTATTAAAAGATAACATACAGATGTGATCAGTGAAGATAAGGGGGTAATTCTATAAACAGGGCCTACTGGGCTGACCCCCACAAGTCTTTTTTTTTTTAAGCAATTTAACTGCAGCCCTGCCTGGTTTAAGTCATTAGGATATGTTATATTCCTCAAAAAACAACCTGTTATCCATAGGAGAAATGCAGGCCCAAATGGTTCCTTCTTGCCAATAAGAAAATCCCAAGGTATCTTAGAAGGGGGACGACTTTTGCAACTTTTACATAGACTAGATTCAAGAAATTCCAGTTGATAAGGTCATTAAAAGCAACCCCCCCCCAAATCAAAAATCTATAAAGTCAAGTTCCAATTAGAACTGGTCAGAATTTGGGCCAGAGTTCCCTTGGATCTTTAGCAGGGCATTATAATAGTAAAATCTGCCCTCAGTAGGGTAAGATCATGCACAGTGGGAACTTGGAAGTCTCATGCAATTCTGCTGTCAGTCAAAGTCACTGAGTGGACCTGGCAGGACTCTTGAAACTTCCCTGGGACTCCATTAAACTGGAAGGTAGAACAGGTGCATTGGCTCTCTTACCTCTGAAAAGAACCATTCTCTCCTTTGAGACTTCCCTTTTCCTATCCCTTCTAATAAACTTAGGCCTGTTATGATGTGTAATGTGGGATACATCTGAAATCTTTCTGACATGATCTCAAGGACCAATGAGAGAGGAGATCCACGGTCACTCAACTTTACGGATGACCTTGCTTTATAACATCATGATGATGTTTCGTTATTTGGGACTGCTGCCTCCTAACAAGTAATGTTATTCCCATGGTACCCTTGCTCCTACAGCATTATTGTAACCAATACATAAAGCATGAGCTTTGGAATCAAACAAATCAATACTAATTCTAACTTTATAACTTATTATACATGTGATTTTGAACCAGGTGGTTAACTTCCCTTAACCTCAGTTCTCTGTTCTATAAAAATGAGGATGACCTACATAGGTGATTTGTGATAGTTACATCATATAATGTACCTAAAAAGTGACTGGTACATGATAATCTCTGAGGGGAAAAAAAAATGGCTACTCCTCTTGAAAATGGAGGCAACGGTCTTCTGGTATCGGATCCAACAAGTAAAGGGCTCGGAAACCATCACTTCCATCTTCACAATAATAAAAAAGCTGAACAAGCTGGAAATAAGGAATTTTTCTTAGATCCATCAGAGGACCCAGGCACAGGGTAAACGTATACAACCCCCTCCACTCCCACCCCCACCAACTGAGATACAGAAAGAGTACACTGGGAACAGAAGTCTGCAGAATACTGGTGACATTTTAAATGGTAAATGATGAGTTTTTGGAGGCTTAGTATGGACTAGCATGAGTATGAAGACCCAGAAGGTCCATTCTGGGGAAGTCTCATTGGAGTTTGGCCTCCAGGAATCCTACCAGGTTTTCTCCTGTGAAGATTATAGGAAAATCCCCTCATACATTTACCAGGGGGAAGGAAAAAGTAACGGTTTTACGATGAGCACTCTGTTTTCTTTAACAAGAAAACTATTCTACCAGATTCCAAGAGACTCGGGTCTTACTAGAGCCTAACTGAACTGGGAAAAGGAAACACCCAACTCCAGTCCCTTCTGGATTTTTTTTTTTTTTTGGTATGGGAAAAGGAAACTCATGTACAATAAGAAAGGATTACAGCTAAAAGACTCCTAAGGTACAGACCATATTTAAGGGAACACCCAAGGACAACAAGGGAGACAAAAGCAAAGACAGCAGGGGACATTTTAGCTTCCAACACCATAGCTACCACAAACAGTAAACCGTGCCAACCTCTAGCCTGATAAGTATAAAATCTCACATTCAAGCCCTATATATCTCATCTGCTTTTAGCCAATATATTATCTCTGGCTTTCCAAAAGAAAAGAAAACAACTACAAGGCACAATAAAAGGAAAACATCATCATCTGAGAAGACAGAATGAACATCAGAAATAGGCACAGATATGTCAGAGAGGTTGGAATCATCACACTGGGAATGTAAAACAACTATGAATGGTGTGCTACATCTCTAATAGAAAAAGTGAACCACAGAGAAAAATAGATACATAATGTAAGCAGAAAGATGGAAACTCTAAGAAGAAACCAGAGAAAAGTTAGAAATCAAAATCCCTGTAAGAGAACTGCAGAATGTCTTTGATGGGCTCATCAGAATTTTGGATAAAACCTCAGGAAAAATTCCAGAGAGCTTGAACATATGTCAATAGAAATATCTCAAACTACAATGGAGGGAGGGAGGGAGGGAGGGAGGGAGGGAGGGAGAGAGAGAGAGAGAGACACTAAAAACAACAGAATAGAAAATATAAGACCTGAGGAAAATATACAAAGTATGCAGTATATATGAAATCTGAATGTCAGAAAAAAATTTAGAAAGAAATAGAAAATAATATTTGAAATCATAATAACAGAGAATCTCCCTCAAATTAATAATAGATAATAAATGCCTACTATTAGATGACAAACAACAGATTTAGGCAACTCTCAGAACATCAAGCAGTATAAATACTAAAAACAAAACAAATAAACAAAAAAAAAACTATACCCAGAAATAATCACATTTCTACAGCAGAAAGTGGAAGTATCAAAAGGACTAAAAGTGTGAAAAACCACCTCATCTTAGAGGAACAAGAATTGGGATGAAATAGGACTTCTCATCAGAAACCATTAAAGAAGAAAGCAGAATAAAATATTTAAAGAATTAAAGGAGAAAAAAAAATGCCAATTTAGGGTACTGTATCCAGCAAAGTTATCTTTCAAAAATAAAAAAGGAGATAAAGATTTTCTCAAGCAAAAATTAAGGAAATTTGTCACCAGGCAATTTCGCTTTTCTCTCCCTTTCCCTCCCACCTAATGTATCTGTTTAATGTTGATCTTTTCTTCCTGCTCTTCCTCCCTGCTCTGTTCTTAGTTGTTCTCATTATATCAAAGACAACATTTGGTATTTGTTTTTTAGGGATTGGCTAGCTTCACTAAGCATAATCTGCTCTAGTGCCATCCATTTCCCTGCAAATTCCATGATTTTGTCATTTTTTAGTGCTGTGTAATATTCCATGGTGTATAAATGCCACATTTTTTTTATCCATTCATCTATTGAAGGGCATCTGGGTTGGTTCCACAGTCTAGCAATTGTGAATTGTGCTGCTATGAACATCAATGTGGCAGTATCCCTCTTTTAAGGTCTTCAGGGAATAGTCCGAGAAGGGCAATAGCTGGGTCGAATGGTGGTTCCGTTCCCAGCTTTCCCAGGAATCTCCATACTGCTTTCCAAATTGGCCGCACCAGTTTGCAGCCCGACCAGCAATGTGCAAGAGTACCCTTTTCCCCACATCCTCACCAGCACTTGTTGTTGTTTGACTTCATAATGGCTGCCAATCTTACTGGAGTGAGATGGTATCTTAGGGTGGTTTTGATTTGCATTTCTCTGACTGCTAGAGATGGTGAGCATTTTTTCATGTACTTGTTGATTGATTGTATGTCCTCCTCTGAGAAGTGTCTGTTCAGGTCTTTGGCCCTTTTGTTGATTGGGTTATTTGTTTTCTTATTGTTTAATTTTTTGAGTTCTTTGTATACTCTGGATATTAGGGCTCTATCTGAAGTGTGAGGAGTAAAAATTTGTTCCCAGGATGTAGGCTCCCTATTTACCTCTACCTCTCTTATTGTTTCTCTTGCTGAGAAAAAACTTTTTAGTTTAAGTAAGTCCCATTTGTTGATTCTTGTTATTAACTCTTGTGCTATGGGTGTCCTATTAAGGAATTTGGAGCCCAACCCCACAATATGTAGACCGTAGCCAACTTTTTCTTCTATCAGACGCAGAGTCTCTGATTTGACATCTAGCTCCTTAATCCACTTTGAGTTAACTTTTGTGCATGGCGAGAGGAGGGAAATTGCATGGTAATGGAGGGAGACCCTCATTGCTATACAAAATTACATATAAGAGGTTGTGAGGGGAATGGGAAAATAAACAAGGAGAGAAATGAATTACAGTAGATGGGGTAGAGAGAGAAGATGGGAGGGGAGGGGAGGGGAGGGGGGATAGTAGGGGATAGGAAAGGTAGCAGAATACAACAGTCACTAATAGGGCATTATGTAAAACTTGTGGATGTGTAACCGACGTGATTCTGCAATCTGTATACGGGGTAAAATTGGGGGTTCATAACTAACTTGAATCTAATGTATGAAACATGATATGTCAAGAGCTTTGTAATGTTGTGAACAACCAATTAAAAAAAAAGAAATTTGTCACCAGGATAGCTGCCTTCTGAAAAATATTAAAAATAACTTCTCCAGAAGTAGAAAATTACATAGGTCAGAAACTTAGACCTACATTGGAGAAAAAGAGAAGAGTGTTAGAGAAGGAATAAATGAACTAAAAGGTTTCATTTTTCTCCTTCTTAATTGCTTAAACAGATAATGATATATTCAAAATAATAATAGTAGCAATGTATTTGATGATTACATCTTATTAATAAGTAAAATTAATCGAATGATTTTATAAGGGTGAGAGGGAGAAACAGTCAATACTCTGTTATAAGGTACTTCCATGATTTGGGAAGTAGTTATAATACAGTGTAGTTTGAAAGTAGACTTGGAAATTAGGGGCCATATCTATTGTCTACAGGTGATTCAGTTAGGACCCTTTTAACTAAAATTGAAATAAACTGTATTTGCTCTTATAACTTGAAAGTCCAGGAACTAGGCTGGCTGGCTTCACTGAAAAGCTTGATGCTGGTTCAGATGCTACATTCAGAGCCAATTTCCTCTGTGTCCCTTTGTGTGAGATTATTGCAGCAGCCCAGACTATATTCTTTCCACCTTGAGTCTAGCAGACAGGGGACAATGACCTGGCACACAATAAAGACTAAGAGTTACAGAGCTTTCTTAAGTCCCACTTAGATCGAGAACACATTCCCTATGGCAGGGGACCCCGATGCTATTGTGATACTCCCTATGCTCCACAGTTAGCTCTAGGAATTCTGTGAATTCCACCAGCAGCAAATGTACTGAGCACGGAGGTTCTGTATGGCAATTTTTCAAACAATGGGACACACAAATAGTAAATCATGAAAGCAATTTAGTGAGTTGCAACTAAGTAGTCATTTTTTGTTTGCATTTTTGTTTTTATTTTTAGCATATGGAATAGAATGGGGGATGGTATGGAAGAGAAAAATATAAACAAAAGAGAAGAAAAATATCAGATGAGATAACAGGTAATGAAGATAAATATTACTTTATAAAACTTCCATTTCCTATATCATAGTGTTTATTAGGTTGCATTCCTAAATACACTCTAATGCAAAGTAATTTTTTTTTAACAACAATGTCTTAGTAGAAAATTAAAACATAATTTCCAAAGGAGATCTGGATGCTAGGGTACCAGTTGTACAAAAATTCATAAGACCAGGAAAGATTATTTAGTAGGTACTCAACTGATAGTCATTGAATAATTTTTGGACTTCATTATTTGAATTGTATATCTCTTGTCATGGAACATAGTTTAATGACATCCTCTAGAATAGTTTATACCTCCTGGGGCTAGTATTACATAAAAATCCAAGCACACACCCAAAAGAAGAAAAAGAGAAGCCAATATTAGCCACAATAGCCTTATAAAATGTGGCAGCACTTTAACAATTGAGAAAAATAAGACATACCATTTAATTCTAGCATTTCTGCTAATTATTAGACATCATTATTTTTCTCTTTAATTTTTCATTTTGTGAAGAGTGACAAGAACAACCACATAAACCTTACAATTATTATAGCAAACAAATAGCAGCCTTTAACCAGAATATTAAAGATTACTCCCTAGTCACCCCTTCCTCTCAGCATCTAGTATTTGGAATTGGGACATAATCAATAGTTCAATGGATAAACTGATGCAAAATTCCAAGCTGTTTCCCTTTTGGCATCAACTTCATCAACACCATAATCTCTTATATTAATATATTATTTGATGGATATTATTTACTTTGGTCATATAAAAGGACAGAACATAAGAGCTTGGAAGAGATCTTGGAAAATAACTGGTCAAGGCCTTATATTTTATAAATAAGAAAATTGAAACCCTAAGCAGTTGAGTAACTTGGTCACTCTCACCGAATAATCCACATTAGTACCCACAGCAGAACTGGGTGTTACCATGGATAACTTGTTGAAGAACTACAAGGTGGTAGCAATGAACAGTCATGGAGTAACTGATTTCTCCAGAGAGAAGATATGGATACATGCCTTGAGAGTGCCCAGTGGCCAGCTTTGGCTCAGCAGCAGCAGCAGAAGCAGCAGCAGCAGCAGCAGCAGCAGCCACCTCCTCAGCAAAGAGGGGACAAACGGAATACAGACCACTGAGAAGGAAGAGATGGCATGTTGATCAGTGTATTGAATATCACAACAGATAATGAGACAATTATGAGGGTAGCTCTTGTCAGGACAGAAATGCCTATTAGTAATTCAAGAGTTTTCCCTCCAGTGAAGAAAAAAATATAGAGAACTGGGATTGCCCCAGAGCGTGTGTGGAGGCCGGTGTGAGTTCGGGAATAAAGATTGCTATTTGAATCTACAAAGCTGTGGTGGCTCATGATTCTGTGCCAAGCTGAGACATTGGCATTTGGTGGCCCGTGTGAGGGAGCATCTGAAGAGAAGGTAAGTGAAATTGCTTGCCCCTGAGGAAGGCGAGAGAATGGGTGACCATTTCAAAAAACAATGTGTTCTTGTTTTGATTTATTTTGTTTTTATTTCAAGTTGCCTGTTCATAGAACTTTCTCAGGCAAACTGGGGAAAATGGTTGACTCAAGTTTGAAGTTGTTCACCTCCGAGGAAGAGAAATTGTTAGAGGAAGGAGGCACCCCAGTAAGATCAAGGACAGTTAGGGCATATGTTGATACAATACAAAAATGTAGCCCATGGGTTTTTAAAGACGAGTTATTAAGTCTATCAATGGGACCATCATGGTATCCTGTAGAAGGATTTTTCTTCAACAAGAAAGAGATGCCTAGTTCTGTTTACTATACTTGTCTAAGATCTTGGTTTTTACAGACATCTGATTAATTTACAAAGCTAATGTGTTAAAATATCAACCACTAAATATGAAATCAAGTACTCTTTACTTATTAAGTTCCATAAGGTAATATATTTAAACATTATGTGTGTTTTCATAAATTGGTAAATGGAAAAAAGTTTAATATTGCTTTGGTCTGTGTCTTTGCTGAAACTAGGTTACTAAGTCTTAAGATTCTATCATGTGTAATTTATATACAAAGAGTATAAGAAGTTTCAGTTGGGTTTCAATTACAATATTATAGTACCTTGAAAAACATGAAAGTATTTCATCTTATTAAAGTGGAGTAATTTGTCTAAATTCAAAAATCTTATAAGGGTTGTTTCAGAATGTGAATTTATAAAAAGGGTTAATGGTTAAAAAAGATATAAAAGTATTCAAGATGTGGAAATATATTTTAATATAAAAGGTTAAAGGAAAGAGAAATGTTTCTAGATGAGATAATCTCTGTTTTAAAGTAAAAAGTTGTAAAATACCATTTAAAAAGATTTTGAGGAAACTAGACTTACTTTAAAAGCTTGAGAAAGAAAGAAAGAAGAAAAAGGTATTTGTACATGACAGATTGAGACAAAGCTTCTTAATGAAGAAAAAAAAAAAGCCTTTGGTTGAAGGGCAGCCATGTAAACTAACATTAAGCGATTTAAACAGAATCTAAGCCTCGTTTAAAAGAGTAAAGCTGTAGGTGGTGAAAAAGTACATTTAAAAGTACAGTATAGATGATAATTGGAAGGCTTTAAAAGTTTAAATTGAAGGTGGTCGAGATACCTTCATGGCGGAAAAAAGATTGCTTTACTCATCAAACTATTTAAATGTACTTATTAAACTATAAAGAGGGAGATGAGATAATCTTTGTGTGGTAAAGTAAAAAGTTGTAAAATGTCTAAATAAGTTGCAAAAGGCTTTAAAAGGTTAAATTGAAGGTGGTTAAGATGCCTTCATGATGGATGGAAAAAAAAAACCATGAAAATGGGAAGATAATAAGATAAAAGATATTTAGATAAAGAAGATTAAAAATTTGAAGTGGAAAACTTTAAAAACAGAAGTAAAGAAAGGTAAAAAAAAAGAGAGAAGATGTAGAAGATATAAAAAGATATAGGAAGATAAAAAAGATGTAGAAAGACAAGAATTTTAAACCCACAAAATAGGAAACAAAAGAAAACTAGGAGAGAAAAAAGCAACTAAGGGTAAATATAAAAACCTTAGAAGAAAACTAGAAGATAGAAATAAGATAGAAAATGGTTGAAAATGTCAAGTAAAGGTATTTCAGATAGAAAATGCAAGAGGCTAAGACAACTATGGTTTAAAACCACATCAAAAAATTAAAAGGACTAAAGTAATTCTAAAAACTAAGGCAGAATGCTTTTGAATGACTTAAATTTAAAAGGATCTTATAGGGGTATATATCCCCCAAATATAAAATAACCCTTTTTACTCTAAACTTTTTAAATTTGGATTCATCAGGGCTTAGTGCTGCAGAAAGACATATGTATCCAAAAAATTTACATAAGCCTAAGGTACTTTGGAAAGATATTCTAACAGGACAATGGAAAGGTCCTGACCCAGTGATTGTCTGGAGTTGGGGTTCTGTTTGTGTGTTTCCACAGGGAGAACAGCAGCCAATTTGGATTCCAGAGAGACTAACCAAAGCAATTTCTACAGACCAAAAAGAAGATGATTTGACTCAAATCCATAACAGCTGATATCCAGAGCTCCAGCTTGGCTATTCTTACATCTGTGACAGTGATTAACCAGGATGCTTTTTTCAATATCTATTTCATTATTGCCTTTTCCCACATAATAAATTTCTATTTTATTTTTTGAGCTCATACAAACCTAGGTTAATGTTTTTCTGATCAGTTTTATTTTTTGACTGTGTTTTATTTTTTGACTACAGTTTTTAAACATTGCAATGGAGATTTCACCTAGGTAAAACTACAAGGCCTTTATTGTCTTATGTGTTGTATGTTATGTGTGCACTGTTTTGTGTTGTATGTCTGTATGTGTGTATGTCCATATTTCATATATGAGGAGCGCTCATGAAAAAATGGATCCAATTTTTTTTTTTTATTCACGTGATTTAAATGGTTTAATTTAATTTAGGTAAACAGCTGTTAAGGATTGTTTTTAAAGGTGGTTAACAGATCTGTTTGTTTACTAATTTAAATTAGGTAAACAGCTGTTAAGGATTGTTTTTAAAGGTGGTTAACAGATCTGTTTGTTTACTTTCACCTATATTTAATAATTCTGTTCAGAATAATGTCTCTTTAGCATCTTTGCCAGAATTCCCATCTCCATCCCAGTGCCGGTGAAGACTAAGATAAAACCAAACTACAGCTTCTATGATAGCTATCACAGTAAACTGTATAAACTGATGCATCAATGAATATAACTCAACAAGTAATGCTCAATCAAGGACTCGATTTACTTTGGGAGGAAATGGACATTTTTTTTTTTTTTAAAGAGAGAGGGAGAGAGAGAATAGGGAGGGAGGGAGAGAGAGAGAGAGAATTTTTTTTTTAATATTACTTTTTAGTTCTCGGCGGACACAACATCTTTGTTGGTATGTGGTCTGAGGATCGAACCCGGGCCGCACGCATGCCAGGTGAGCGCGCTACCGCTTGAGCCACATCCCCAGCCCCAGGAAATGGACATATTGATAGACTCCTCCGATTTGAACTGCCTGCAGAACTTGCCTGGATTATATATCAGTTGTATGCATTGTGAACTATCGTCTGGTGCAGCGAATTGTGGTAGTGCTGGCATATCTTTGCTGATGGTGTCACCAGTGACGCAATTTTTCCAAAGGAGCCGTCGATTGGCTTGGTGTCGTGGCATTTCTGTATCTTCCTCCCTTCTACTAGTGATGGTCTAAAATTTGGGGGCCAACAGAGGTGAGGCAAAGAACCTCACCCCCCACTGGCACCTAGGCTAAATTTGGGGGCCAACAGAGGTGAGGCAAGAAACTCACCCCCCCCACTGGTGCATAGGCCTATCCACAAGCATGGCTGAATGCTGGACCGGTAGTCAGTGACGGGTTGATCTGATTGCAGTGGTATCAACCTAAGACAGGAGGCTGACGCCTAAAGGTCAGTTTTCCCATGACGGGTAAGAACCATATGTTGAATTAGACAACCTACCAGGCACGGTCCTTAAGCCACATTGCTTGTTGTTTAATTAATCAGAAGGGGGGGGATGCTGAGGGCCATTGCCAAGTAGGAATGACGCATCGAAATTTCCTTTCCAGCGTACCCCATGTTAAATGGACTTGCCTTGGAAATTCACTGTGACATTGCATATGTGTTTGAGAAAAGTGACCCTGCTCAAGGACCAGGGTGGATCCAGGATTAGGGTGTATCCTGCAGGTTTGAGGAAGTATCCTGCTCCTTGGGTTTAGGGCGTTCCCAGTTCAAGACAAGTTTAAGGCGTTCCCAGTTTAAGACAATATGGGTTTTAGGGAAGTTGGATGTTGAAGATTATTGCTGCTGGGAATAGGGCGTTCCTGCTGCTTGAGTTCCCATTGAGTTCTTGTGAGATTCAAAAAGTATTGGAAAAGAAAGCCTCGTGGAGTAGGTGAATTGGGCGGCAGTAGAACAGGGAATTCCCCAGAACGTGTGTGTAGAGGCCGGTGTGAGTTCGGGAATAAAGAATTGCTGTTTGAATCGACAAAAAAAAAAAAAAAAAGAAAAAAATATAAACTGGCCACTCACTAGGCACCAACATGGCTTTCTTCATCCCCTAATTGCATTAAGTTTGAGGCTCAGAAGATAAAAGGATAATCCTTGAAAGCATTAAATTTTAAAACAAAGCCATGAAAATTATACAGTACATTCAATTTAGAGAAAAATCACATTCATAGGGTACGATTCATGTTTATCTATCATCACGAAATGCACACCAGAAAAGTCACCTTGTCTGATTTGTGATTTCTAAGAGGTGCGATCTTAATATCCCCAGTCCTGGGTCTGACATTTGAAATATACACTCCGAGTAATCAATAGAGGCATAACTCAGGGTTATTAAAACTGGTTCTTGCCCTTTAAGAGGGGTGAGAGGCATTCTCAGGGAAGAGCTAGAGAAAGAAACAAAGATAGGCCAATGTCAAACACATACCCAGCAAATCCCCACAAATTTCATAAAACTGAGCCCACAGGATTTATAAAAGGGATCCCAGTAACAAAAATAGCAAAGGCTCACTAGAAAGCTTCATACATAGCAGCCAGATTAATTTGTTAAGAACCACTCACGGTCCTCCGAAAAGGAAGCAGACATCAAAAATTCAAAGAATTGCCACAGAAAGTACTCTCTTTTTCTTCCATTTTTTTTTTCTTCTTTTCAAGTCGGAAACCCAATAGTATTAAATATTTAGGGCTGACATTTCTTCCAGACATTCAAGAAACCACATTTCATGAACACAATGAGAAAGAATAATTCTTAGAAATATAAATAGATGGTCATTTTTTTTGTGTCTCTGTTGGTGGTGTTGAAATTATTCGAGACACAATGACTCGTTGCTGAACGTCTCTCTTCATATCTGGGAAGTCTTTCAAATGCTAAATGTGCATCTGAACTCTCTCACAGATCAGGAAAAGCCTCCTCTGGAAAACCGAGTCATCATTATCCCATCCTCTTGATTCTGGGAGGCCCCATGGGAGAGGCCCCTGGGAACTCACCACAGTAGGTTCCCTTTTTTGTTATCTATTCATGATTTGACAACCTTGGAACCCAAAGAGGCATTTGCTTTTTAGTTTTCATTGAGGAACAGATTCAGCACGTTCCCAAGGCCCCATTAGAAAGCATTTACCATAGCCAGGCACGGTGTAGCACCTGTAATCCCAGGCACTCGGGAGACTAAGGTCAGAGGATCACAAGTTCAAGGCCAGCCTAAGCAACTCAGTGAAAGTTTGGCTCAGAATAAAATAAAATATAAAAGACTGGGGATGTAGCTCAGTGGTAGTGTGCTTGTACAAGGCCATGGGTTCAATCCCCCAACATCCCCCACCAATTAAAAAAATTCCCTTTTGTCTCTGAGTTGTGTGCTTTTTAGAAAAATATGACTCATGTGGGATCTTCATAAGCATCTCTTTCTCCTTGTGAGTTCACTAAATGTTTATGTGACAGCTCCAGTGTAGACATATTGTAGGCCACATTAATACTTGGCCCTCCTGTTGCAGAGTGCAGCTCAAAATGCGCAAGACAAGGATGTTTTAATATGAAATAGCTCATTCTAGTACCCACTGAGCCCTACAAACGTTCAGTGTTATAAACATTGAAAAGAAGGACACCTAGATTCACTGAAGCGGCACCTTTTAAGTTGGGAGTGATCTCTCTGGATTCTTTTCGGGAATAACTGCCCAGGGTTCCCTCCCCCAACACAGGCAATGTCAAGGAGATGGGCCATGGTGAAGTTATGAAAGACGCACCTGCCAAGAACAGAGAAGGTCACTTAGTTCAGTGTCATGAGACCAATAGGGTTGGGCAGGTAGGAGTGAAGCAGGAAGGATGGGGCATCTAAGTAGGAAGGGATGAGGAAATACACTGCTTGCCAAATGAGAAAGTGAACCAGAAACAGGATGGATGGAGGGAGGGAGGGAGGGATGAGTAAGGGAGCCGGACTTAGAAGAGGAAGATTATCTGAAAGAGTAGCATAATGTAGGAACAGAAGAGAGACAAGTTTCACTGATTAGAAATCCTCTAACACAGACAAGTGATCAGGGCAAAGTTCTGACTCTGATTAGAACTAGTTTGGGAATTAAAGCTGTTTCCTCCTCGCTATTTTAGACTCAGGTAGCGACTATGGGCTCAGAGCCAGGGAGCCTAGAACTGACCAAGCCTTCTATCAAGGTCAGGGTTCTACACTGAACTCCAATTTCCATCAAGAAAAGGCCCATTAGCCTATCATGGGTAAGTACCGAGAGAAAGGTTTGTTAGTTCTTGGTCCAAAAATATTAGCCGCACACACTTGTGCAGGAGCTTGCTCTGCCTTCCTCCATCACACATGGCTACTAGTTTGTCCTAAGGAGTTATGATTGAGGAATTCTACCTTGGAGCAGAGGATGTAAATGCCAGAAGATCCAGAAGATGTGGTTTCCTTCCTAACATTTTACATGAGGCCAGGAGTGTGGAGATTTCAGATAAGTATAGCAGCCATCAGAGACTTCCAAGTAGACGCTAAATTCTATCTAGGTAGGACATGATATAATGAATGAGACCTCAGGAGACCCTGTGGATGGCAATTTGCCATGGAAACAACAATGCAGCTGATTGGTCATTGTAGCACAGCGGTCAGTACAAACTATTTGGAGTCTGACAACCGGGTTTTGGATCCTCACTCGGCTTCTTAATTGATCCTTCACATGTTGAAGTTTGAACATTAGAGAAGCAGGCTGAGGCAAACACATAAAGTAGGGTTTATTTAAAAATCTATAACATAGACTCCTCCCAGGAGGGAGAAGGGGGCCACAGCTGGTATCCTGGTATCCCAAGAAGCAAGGCATTCTGCCTTTTTATATGTCCAAGGTTTCCTTTGATCTCCTGCTCCACTTTCCCTTATCTCTCTCCTTACTGTGTTCATGACTAGGTCCAGAAGGTGCTCGGTGGGATGGCTGAAAGGTGAGAAGCAGATGGACAATGGGGAAGAGCTGGATGGAGCAAACCAGGACACATTAATTAACAACTTTATAACTCCCTGTAGGGAGGGGCAATTCCTGGGACAGGTTACCTTAGCAACAGGTTGGAGTAGGGGCAGGTTATCTGGAGTAGGGGCAGGTTATCTGGAGTAGGGTCAGGTTATCTGGATAAGGTAGAGGAAGGGCCCTAAAGGAATTAGCATTTCAATCCCTCCATTCTCTGGATCCACCCTTGCCTATCTGCCTGTCTAATTCTGGCTTCACTATCAGCCTGAACAGCTTGAGCTACTCTACTCATCTGATGCAGGGCACCAATTGCTTCTCAAGAAAAAAACTCAAAGGACTCCATTGGCCCTCCTCTGTGAATGTCCTCTAGATACTTCCTTTCCTTTCTCTGGGTTTTACATCACTCTGTGCTATGAATGCCTAGTGTCCTCTTAGCCCTCCTTACATCCTGCCCTTGTTTCATTTTTTCTGCCCACTCTTTACATGTGATATAGGGCTTCGAGCTTCTTTTTATTTCTTTAGTCTCCCTGGGGAACCTCATTGTCTTTGGTGGTTTTAACTACAATATATAGGAAGGCCATTCCTGAGCCTTTATGTCCAAGCTCTGCATCTTTGAACTCCAGACTCACTTAGCTAACTGCTAACAGAACTTCAGGGTGCTCATTACTGATGAGGAGTGGAGTTTACACTAAGTCTCTTTCTTGGTCCAGGTGTCACTGGACCAGGTGAGCCATTAGAAGCAAAACCTATCTGAGTACGGTTTAGTTCACATAACTTCTTGGGACATGGAGTTGGAAATGAACCAAGAAACTTAAAAATATCAGAGAGAAAAAGTGAGCATCACTGAGGATAAAAATGGCAATGATGGAAACATTTCAAATATGTTTAAATCTATGAAAATCTATCTTGATATAAAAGGTCATATTTGAAGGATGCTCAGGAATCTCATTATTATACAGAATACTGCTAAATAAAAGGGGAAAAATCAGGTATCTCTCTTGCCTTTCTTGGAACAAATAAGGAGTTGATGAAGTAAAGTTTCTCCTTACAGGAAATACTTTAGTTATTATATAAAGAAAAAATGGAAAAACTAGAATATCATCATATCACATGTAATATACCATAATGACACAATAGGCCGAGGTGTTTATATCATTAGTTGCTAACATCACAACCAAGAAAGGCAAGCAGTCGTGCCAGGTTCTAATAGTGGAATAAAGAATTCTACCTCTGACGTGTTCTTGCTAAACTCAGAACCAAAGCCGACCAACTATCTAACTCTGGTTTAATTTATAGGAAATGAAAGAAACAGAGGAAATGCAACGAACAAAATGGGTGGTAAAAGTTACAAAAAAAAATCTTGTTTTTTCAATAATAAATAGCTGTCGCAGTCTGGTTGGGCACCAAATAGGGAGGTCACAAGCCCCTTGTAGGTTCAAACAGGAACTCCTTTATTGCCCGAACTCCACCAGCACTCCACGAGCACTCCCCGAACTCCCCGGGAACTCTCCCAGCTCTCCATGGGCTCCGTGGGAACTCAAGGGGTACTCCAACGTGAGAACTCAAAAGTAGGGCACCGAGGCAGCAAGAGCCGCCCTATTACTGGAGAGCAGGGGTCTATATACAACTGAATACACAGCCTGTTTCAATCCAGCATCATCCAGTCACAGCAATTATACACAGCTTAACTTAATTATCATCATCTTAATGGCTCCCTGGTGTCACCTCTCACCCACTCCTTCTGGCAAAATGCCAGACCCATCCCACTGGGCTGTGGCTCTCAACAAATAGCAAGGGAAAAAAAAAAGATAGGGAAATAAAACTTAAAATAGACCAAAGAGAGATATCTACTAAATTTAATGTATATTCATTATTTGGAACCCAATTTTACAAATTAAGATGAGGGGCTGGGATTGTGGCTCAGTGATAGAGCACTCGCCTAGCATGCACGAGGCCCTGGGTTTGATTCTCAACACCACATATAAATAAATAAATAAAATAAAGATACTGTGTCCAGTTATAACTAAAAAATAAATATTTAAAAGAATTAAAAAATAATTAAGATGAATGATAGATGGTTAGATCAATAGAAATTTAATAAAAATTTAACACTGGCTAGAATTATTGTTTATTTCATATGTGTACTAATGGTATGATCATCTTTTAGGCAGTCATACTGAAATATTTATGAATGAAATAATATGATCTGAGATTTGATTCAAAAGAATCAGGGGTAAGTGAAAAATAAGAAAGGTATAGATGAAACAATTAGCTATGAATAGTTAAATCATTGATACTAGAAGTGGATATATGGGGTTTTATTAAAGTATAAACACTACTTTTGTGCATGTTTGTAATTTTATGTAAAAAGAGACTTTAAAAATATTGGGACAAGTCTGACGGAAGCTAGGTTCCAGAGGTTTGTTGCAAAATTACTGTTAGAGTATGTATTAAGTTCTAGGGCATAGCCTCTCTGACACAAGATGTGGCAGCAAGTAAGTTGGTCTGGGTAGAAAACCATACTAGACTCTGAACTAATACTTTGCTTACTGCTAAGGAGGAATGAATTAACCCACCAGCCCTTCTAATTTATTGAGCAGTTAGATATCTAGAAAGAGTAAAGAACTAGGGGGCAGAGGATTGTTCCTTATTTCCCGGGCATTCTGAGTCCACTTACTGATGAAATGACCCAACAGATATTGAGTTGGGGAAGAGTAAGTAATGCAAACTGCCCAAAATACCCCTGCCTTTAATGATAGACCAGCAGGACTTGGAGATTACCAGTATTTGTGGTTGGCACCACCCACACAAGCCTGTCTAGCCTTTGATGATTATTTGGTTTACACTAAATGACGTCACCAGTTCCCTGATGATGAACAGAAATGAGGATTTCAGGTTTACTTTAGTCACTTTCTAAGGCCAAGGAAAGCCACAATTTTATTGGAAAAGACTACCAATTAAAGGTTTTGCTTTTAATTTTGTGTTAATTGAGATAACATATATTATGTGATCAGAAGATGGCCCAGCATATAGGAAACCATGGATAAACCCTGTAGTTGTTGAATCAAACTTCTTAAGGGAGGTTGTTTGGGGAATGAGTTTGCTTTATTAAACCTAAAAACTGGAATATTGCTGCTACTTTAAAATGTTGAATCTGCCCAGTTCACCCCCCAAATGATAGAGACATAGCTATGGACTCTCCATTGTTTTTGACCATTTTAGTAGCAATTAATGAAAAATGCCTGGTTTCAAATTCAATATTTGTAGGTTTCAACCTTAGTGCTACGTTTATAATCTTTGGTGCCTAAAGCTAGTTACTTGACCCTCTGAGGTTCAAGACTCTTTTCCTAGTCATAAGAGTTCCCATTGCTATAAAATAGGTGTGATAATTTCATGTCTTTCAAAGTGTCATCAAATAATATGAGAGCACTTTAAAACTATTTTTCTTAAAATGCAACGCTCTGTAGCATTTTAGCATTTTTAAATGGTCTTATGCCTTACGGTCATCTCATTTTAGCTCTTGTTAAAAGTCTCATGGCTAAAGATAGATATTTCTGTTTGCATTTTATAACAATGAAGACCAATATTCCATGAATTACTTACTATATTTGTTTTTTATTGTGTGCAACAATATTTCTACAAATTCAGCAGCATAAAACAACCCACACTGCTTTCTCATAGTTTCTGAGTCAATATGCTAGATATAGTTTATCTGAGCCCTCCCAGGTTCTTACAAGGCTGCAACCACAATGTCCTCTGGGGCTCAGAATCATCTGAGATTCAACTAAGGAGGCACCCACTTTCAAATCCAGTAAGGTGTTGGGAGAAGTCAGTTCCTTCCACTTGCAGGACTTGGGGTTTCTATTTTCTGAGGTCTTTTGGTTGGAGGCCAGTCTCAGTTCCTAGAGATAAATGACCATTCCTTACTGTGGCATTCCCAACATGAACTCTGGCTTCTTCCAAGTCACCAAGGAAGAAAGAAACCCTGGGAAGATGATCACTACAATGTTAGGTGCTGCAATCACTTGATGTCATACATCTTGTCACCTTGACGCATTATATTGACTGATACATAATCCCCTCTAATGGAGGAGAGTTAAGAGGGTAGATATAAGGAATTGGAGATCCTAGGGCTACATTAAGAGTCTGTCTGACACACATACCCAAAGGCATATTTTTAGAAACAGAACACGAATTATATACAATCCAGAGCTTCTAATCTATATTTGAGACTTTTTCATTTGTACACCTACTAATGCCTCAGGAAATATTTAATAAGTATCTATTATACACAAGCATTACACTGTGGATAGTAAGGTTACCATAATGCATATGACCTAAAAAGTTTCCTCAAAACAGAGGGAATATGGGATATGCCAAAATAATTATGCAACAATGATCAAAATGTTAGAGAAGGGGAGAAAAAAATATGACTTATGTACTTAGAAAGGTAAAAAGTATGAAAGCAGTTATAGTGAATGAAAAAAAAATTGAGTTTGTAGAAAGGAGAAGACTAGGAAAGACAATAACTTTTAATAAAATATAAAACATTTGACTTCATTTTATAAGCAATGAATAATAGAAACATTTTTGTTGGTTTTTTCAATATTTGTGTTTGAAGAAAAGGAATGTTCAATGTGTGGTTTTGGTTATTCTGAAAATGATGCTTCTGAAAATACACGGGAAGCCAGTCACAGTTAACTTGGCGACAACTGTCATTTCCTGTTCAAAGGCATTTTCCAAATATGAAAATAGAATTTGATAATGTTGGTTGTTTTAGTGCTTTGTGATGTCCTAAAAAAAAAATCTCATGATAAACACTGGCAAAGATACAACAGCTATTTCCCCTCACATGTCTAAGAGCAGGAATGTCCTAAGCTATTATAACATTAAGCCTTATCAGTGAAGGTATAGAATTGAAAGCCTTTAAGCTGGGGAAAGAAAAAAAAATGATTTAAGGGTTTGGATGAATTGCACAGGCCCGTAAAACGGTATTAAATCAGTTCTGAAAAGATCTGAAGAGGACACAACACCCTGTAAGTGTGTTACACTTTGGTATCATTAACGAATGATTGGACAACCCAGAAGAGGGAAATGTGAGATGTAATATCAGAATCGCACAAGACACTTAAGGTCTTAAGAGGCATCTGAACCACGATGGTTGACAACTAAGCTGTTGCTCCTTATCACACCAATACTGATCACTGTAATAAAGCTTGCTCTCAAAGCAGAATTCCCAAAGTCAGACTGATAGAGGCACTCAAAGACAACATTTGTTCTCCTGTCTTGAGTCGACTCAAGAACGCTGAGGCCGTGTATAAGTGTGACCATAGGGAAAGTCAGACTGAAAGTCTTAGGAGAGTTAGTTTATCAGCAAGGGTGATATTCAACAAGAGGAGTTAGGCAACCACTATCTTTATTTCCATATCCATTGTTCTCAGGTGTCCTCTGAGCTCCCAGGGTATCTATGTATGGTACTACTGTCATCTAACAGGGTCCGGTCGCTGCAAATGACCACATAGTATGTTTTTCAGTCAGGAAACAGAGGGAAATATTTTAGTCTAAGAGAAGGACAAGTTTATCCTCACTTCTCTCTGCCAACACCTGCTGAGGATAACAACGATGGTGTAAATGAGAGATGAGGGCCGATTTTTCCCTGGAGATCAAGTCTGTCTTGTTCCTGATACTCTTCAAGTCTTACTCAACTTGATATTTTCAGATAAAGAAACCAATATGTAGAGATATTAACCAACTTCTTGAAGCTTAAAGAACAAGTGGGGTTGGAACTGGAATTGAAACCCAGTCATCAGAACCCACACTCCTTCCCACCACACTCCAACGATGGCTAATCCATGATTTCACCAAAAATCCCTATTGTCTGCGTCTGCATAACAATGTGTCAAATGCTCAGGAGCCCTATAAATCAGAGGATCGAATTATTTTAAGCAATTTAATCTGAAGAGTACAAATTTGACATACCAAAATATTTGGGCCACCCAGTTCAGAGACTGTGGTCCAGTTAGAAGCATGCATGGAGACTTATTGAGATGAAAAGGTCAGAGTGCAAGCTTCTGATCTTCTGCTCTTGGCTGGTACTCAGAACCAGATAACTATGTACCAAAATATTAAACCTAAAAATGCAGAGGATGAGAAAATTCTGCCCTGACCCATTCCTGCTATATTTGAGGTAATTCCATTAAGTGCAGTGATATCCTTATTTTAAAAACAAGGTATTGATATTATTACCTTTATTTTTATAATGCCAGAAGAGGAGAAGCAAAAAAAAAAAAGTGGAAAAGGATTATCAAATCCTAATTAGCTCCAAAATAAATGGAAACAGGTGCTCAACAAGAGAGGCCCTCTCAGGATATGTCTTATGCCATGATCTTTTCCTTTAATATCGACTTAAATAGTAACCTACTAGCCTAGATTTTCAATAGATTCCCATTCAGTACCTCAGGCTAATGTGACACTCTTATAAAATAAGGTGCTAATGACTATGCAGCACCTGAATGAGTCTCCTAAGTGTGCATCTGTTTTACAAGAGCTGACACCTGCTTGAGGCCCCCGATTCTCAGTGTGGGATAGCTAGGTAGTATGAATAATAGCTAAATCCAGGCTTATTATAAGTCAACATAGGCATAGCCAGATAGATTGCAGTCAAGGTGGGAGAATGCATGGAGACTTACTGAGATGAATAGAATTCTGGTTGGAAAACAATAAGTACTAAGAATGCTCTATCTCAGGAAAGCAATCTCAATGTATATCATTGGTACTACCGACCAGCACACCTCAAAATTTAACAAGTATCACCTGAAGACACTGTTAAGATGCAGCCTATGGTCCAATATGGAGTAAGCCCGGGATTCTACATTTCCAGTAACTACCCAGTCATCCACATTCTGCTGGTCTGAAGACCATGCTTTGAATAGCAAAGCTCTTAAAGAGGAAAATGGGCCTTTTGTGGCCTTGAATCAGAGAAAGTGGGAGCTACACCAAATCCCTAGCCATAAACAGAAGGGCAAATGTTCAGTTAGCTTTTAAAGGGAACACAATCATAGGACTTTATCCTCAAAACCAGTGCACATCTAGATGATTGAATTCACCCTATGACTGGGTACTATAGGGTGTCAGAGTTTATGAGTTATTTCATGTGGCAAGGAGTCAATACACTACCCTCTGTGCAGGTAGTAAGAGTAGAGGCTCTAGAATTACATAATCTGAGGTCAAGTGGAGTTTTCATTATCTGTTAGCCATTTTGCCTTGGTCAAATTTCTATGACTAATTCTTTCTTTACTTAGATACCTAGGAAAACCACATTAGCCACTATGTTAATAGAGATGGGCCAATCACTTGAAGAAATAACTCCCCCAATCCACTGGCTTAGTGCTTGAATAACAGTTCATGGATGAAGTTTGGTAGGTGAATTTTGATGTTATAACTTGAGGATACACGATCCCTCTGCCTTGTGAGTCCATGCTTTTGTGTATCTTCAGAGTTCTCCCATTTTAGCCAGTGAATACAAAAATCACATGGAGAAGCATTCAGGAAGATTTATATCAGCCAGTTTGAGAAGGGGCACTCGTCAAGTCTACAAGTGTAGTATTGAGTAGAACTTAGTCCCTTGGTTCCATCTCACTTGTAAGAAAACTGGAAAATGTAGTCTATCTTTGTGGTCAATACAAAAAGGGAATATGTTTGGTGAACATCTATCTTAGCTCTTGTGAACTGGAGAGTTAAGTCTTAATGCTCTTGACACCTATGGCATGTAATAGATAACTTATTTCCTATGCAGGTAGAATGGTGCTTTCTATGTCCCTTATAGAAAATTGAGAAAAATCATTAATGAAATAATTCTCTGTAGTGCTAGCCAATCTTTTCTATACCTGCATGCCACAGAGGGTAGCCAAAAGATCAAATAAGGAAATATGTAGAAAAATTCATAAGCTTTGACTATACCAATAAAAGCTGCTAACAGAAACAATGAAAAAAAAATAGATGAATCAGGTTGGGGGTGTGAAAGGGGTAGTAGTGGTGGCAGGAGAGGGGGTAGGCACCCTGTGAGGTGTTTTCCTCTTTCTGCATTCCTTTTGTAGTATTGCAAACTGCCTGCCCTACGCAATGACCTCAGTCTTTCTACAGTCTTTCTCTGAAGTCACTTTCTCTATTTACCTCTACCAAGTTCTTTCCTCAAACCCACTGTCAGTGATTTCTCTATACACCCTAAGCAACATGATAGATTCCTTAATTGGCATATTGCATGTGTGCAGTTATTTATATACATGCATCCCACTAAGAACAGAAGTCATTTTGTATTCCTCCCCCTTTCCTTGGCACACAGGATTAGGCATTTGATTCCTATGTCCTGAAAGCTTTAGGTTTTTTTTTTTCTTTCTTTGTCAAAGAGGAGAGTTCTTTGTCTGGATAACTGCAGGCTCCACAAGCACATTTTAGATCCTGAGGTTTCAAAGCCTCGTCTCCAAAAGCCCCTTTATATTTGTCACCCTAATTTCTTGGTTTCAGTCTTTAAACAAATCTTTAAACACACTTTAAATAGGATCATGGAGACAGTGATATGCAGATATTTGTCACTAGGCAGACATGATAATGATGTCGTCAGAATCTGGGGTGAGATAGTAATAATTATCTCTGGGGACTAAAAGATTTCCTCAATGTTCTCCAAATTGTGTTGCATGGGCATCTACATACAGAACCAAACTTGGGAATGTGATGACTTGGTGGTGACAGAGAAGTACATTCTTCCATTATTCATCCTTGTCTGAGGAGTCAATCTTATTTTCCAGAATGGCTTGGAGTGGTGGTTCATGTCTCTAGAAAATTCCTGTTGAAAGATGAAGACAGAGCTCTGCTTTCTCTGTCACTCACTGCTGAATAAAGGAGATGAGAGATCTGTCTTGCATAACCCCCTCTCTCGATTTAGTTGTACTGAAAAAAAAATGAATGTTCTTTATCTAGTTAATCTCATGATTTCTGTGCAAGCCTGGCCCCGTGGCTGACTGTGACAAGCCATCAGAAATCTCTTCTTAATTCTATTTTTCCCCATTTCACAATAACTTGATAAATGATTATATGTGACAGCTTTTAATCCTCATAAGAGTGATCATTGGCAATAAGGGCTTTAGAAGAATTGTATGCGTGTTGTACTTCTGGCACATTCTGTTACCTACTTTTTAATCAACAGATATGCCACACGCTGACAGAGTCTTTCATTACATGCTCTATTCAGGGTTCTGGTATTTTTTCACTGCTGGTACCTGATAAACAGTAAAGATGCACCCCCTACTAGAAAAACAGATTTATTAATAAATAGCTGACACTTTTACTTTTACAGAATACCAAAGCAATTAGTGACAACAGTAGAATGATTTTCAATACCTACAAAGCTAAATATCATATTGATTCAAGCACAAAGCTTTTTCTAAATAACATCTGAAGAATTGTCTACTATATTTGGTCAATTCCTTTAAATAACAGGTAGGGGAAAAAAAGAAAGTACATCCATAAGACTGCTTTGAATGTATTTCGTCTTGGTTCAGGTGTATATATAACTTGCCAATAAAGGATAATGAGTAGACTAATGAGGTCAAAAAGCTATTGCTTTTTGTTTGGAGTATGTGTGTGTGTGTAGCTACTAGAAAAGGTTCATCTTCTCTAGATTTCATATAAAATAAAGATATTCACTTGATTCAAAGGCAGAGGGTTCACTGTGGAAGCAAATAGAACATTTAGATCATAAAATTTTAGATTCACAAAATCTTAGGACAACAAACCAGAAGAAATTCAAAGAAATGAGCTAGTCCAACTCCTTCCCTGGGGAAATACACTGTTATTCCTACTCCCAACCTCGCCTCACTCAATGCAATATTACAGATGACACATAGACGCCGGTGACGAGAACCTAATTATCCAACAAACAAGGATTTGTTTTCAATCGATAATTCTGCTCTCCCCAGTTGCCGGTGCATTTACCCTGGGGGAGCAGGCCTTCATTTGTTCATTCATTCAGCTGCCTGCCAAGTCCTGAGCACTGTTCTAGGCACTAGAGAGGCAGGAGAGAACAAAGATAGACAAAGATCTGACCCTTATGGACCTTACATTACTTGAAAAAGACAGGTCACAAAAAGACAGGTAAATAAATGGTATTTATTGTACTAAACACGATGGAGAAAAGCAAGGTAAACAGAATGGGTTATGCAGAAGGATGGGTAGGGGGACTGCTGTGTATTGAATATGGACGGTGGCCAGGGAAAACCTCACTGCAGAAATGACGAATAAGCAGGAACCTAAGGAAGAAAGGAATCAAGGGCCTCTCCCTGAGGGACAGCTCTCAGGACACAACTCACAGTGGAAGCACAGTCGATTCGCTCCCACGTGTGTGTGTCTGCGGCTTGCCGTTTCCCTTCCTCTGATTTATCGTGTTCTATCACTTCCAAACTTCTTCCTAGGAACTGCAGTTCTTGTTTCTGTTGGAGACTAATATAGCTCCGCAAATTATCACCTGCTTCTGCCATGGCTCCCAAGTCTTGGATCTGTGCCATCATCAAGTCACTTCCGCTGTTTCTATCCCAATCTCTCCACATAATTGTCGGCCCCACTCCCCATCCTTTGCCCAGTTCATCTCAGGACACCTTTTCGCTCTTAACTCGGGGAGACAGACACTCTCTCCTGTCACACTCAGCTTCTGAGCTTATTTGAACCAATTTCCTCCATCGAATTTTAGTTCCATCGTAAGACCTATCATTCCCTTGAGAGAATGCGAGCTGATAGGGCCGCTGGGACACAGGGTACTGTATCTTAAATAGAATTTCACACACACACACACACACACACACACACACACACACACCTCTTTATTTTGGCAATTATCAGGCACCACAGTGTGGTAGGCTTCATGCTAAATGTTGGCAATACTGAGAAGCCTCTGTCTTCTCTGTGCTCACAGGAGAGTGTCCTTTGCCATAAGCAGTCCCGTGTGTCTAGGAGCAGCAGCACTGCAGGGACTGCCCACCACCCAGCTCCAACCAGCCTTCTCTATAATTGAGCATTTCTCTTTGTCTTGTGTATGCATGTGCGCTTTAATGTGGCTAGCAATGTGCTAGATGGCTAAAGGTCAGAATTTATTTTTTAAAAATATATGAAATCAGAAAAAAAAAACAAGATTCCTCCAAAGGAATCAGCAACCTATAAATGAATATCTGGAATCTCATATAGCCATTGCAACTATAAAAACTATAGTTATAAAGCAAAGCCAGAAAATTTTAAAAATCACCAATTCTGGTCCTCCAGCCAATCCCCAACCTCACATTCATCTATTCAAAGGTAAGTCACGAACAAACAAAGAAAAATAGGGGACATGGAGATGCAGGTATCCAATCAATGATTTCATTTTCTCATAAAGAGCAAAAATTAATTTTCTCATGTATATAAACATCACATAGGACTCCATGATTATGTACAATTTTGATGTTAGGCATTTGTTTAAATGTTTCATAAAATCAATGCATTATTTACTTTAAAATAATAAAATTCAACAAGAATTCTCTGTTTCTATGTTTGCAAGTTTCAAGTTGTATCCGTCTTAAAACACCCAGCATATCAGAACCCATTAACTAATTTTCATGTCTACTAATAATCCTCAATTTGTCTTTTTCTGTTTCTTTTTCTCTTACTTGTTTAATTTTTGGTAAAAATAGGAGAAAATGTTGAGTATTTTCTAATTCTTCTTAAAGCTGGTCTTTTTGTCTGCCCAGCTTTACTATCTAAGAATCTCACTGTGCCTTTTCCACAGGTGCCATCCGGGGGACACTGTCACTTTCCATCTTAGGGCTGCTCCTTTCCTTCCGTTCCTGTCTCACCCCTGTTAGTATTCCATGCATGTAAACCACTTCTCTGAGCGTCAGGCCTGTTAAGTTTGAAGTAAATATGTAGAATAATATATTCAGATATTAGCTTTTCTGGTTGAAAAGCTCTAATGAAAAAGGAATACCTATGCCAAGGCAGGAATATTGAGGTTAGAAATGGGAAGCCGCTCTGCCTGTATGGCGGGTCCAATTTTGCTCATAAAGATAGGATTTGAATAGGTACAGTTTTCTGGAGTCATCATTTATTGGCAGGCTAACTAGCAAATGTATTATTTATTTATCCTATGTCAAATTATTCTCTCTGATGTGAGTTTTGAACATCCTGGGCAACATTAAGTCTGAATTCTTATCTTCTGAAACCCAGATTCTGTGTGCAGAGTCATTATTAACGTGTCCCTAAAGCAGGAGAGCGGATGTGGGATCATCAGGGCACCAGATCTGGCTAATGATCCTCCATGCAAATCCCAATGATTGGCCCCACATGACCAGTCAGAGCCCAGGCAGGTGACAGCAACTCTTCATTTGCATGTGGAACAATCACCATGCCCTCTTCTCCAGATGCTGCTTTAGTGGACATAAGCACTCACAAGAGGAGTCAATATGGGTTCCAGACATCCATCTGTGGGAAAAGGAATTCTTTTAAGGTTCAAGTGCCTGAAAATCACCCAATGTTTATTAAATGGGTTAATATGTACCTTTTGTTTTCCCACTTAATCTATTTTTAAATCAATTAATTATATATATAATTGATTCACACACACACATACATATATATATATATATATATATATATATATATATATATATATATATATATATATACACATTAATAAAATATCTCCTCCACTAGATACTCTGGACTTTGCTAAAGCTTTGGAATGTAAGTATGGATTTCCTGTTCTGGTGCTGTATCTGGCCTTGTACACCTCAGCCTTGTAGGGAACTTGTTTACCTGTTACAAAACCTGTTACTTATTTCAAGTGTTCCTGTTCACACCACTAAGAGCATGTTTTCCTGAGCTCCCAAGAACCAGCCAAGTTCTCCTTGACATTTGAGGAAGACGGACAGCTAATCTTGCAGGTCATTCCTTCTACAGGGCATGGTCTGTCCTTTATACTTCCCACTGTCTTCTCTCTCGCCATACTTTACTTGTATGGGGGAGGGAGGCAGCTGCTTAGCCAAATGGTAAATTTTGATGACTCAAAGAGGAAGTAGGGATGGAGGAATGTTCTTTTAAGTCTGCAAATATCTTCTATGAATTAGATTGGAAAAACACTAATTAGTGTGTGTTCTTTGTCATGCTTTGGGCTAAGCTTCATGGGTATCCTCAAAAAGCTTGCAACCTGTCATAATAAGAAGCATGAGAAGATGCCCTGAAAGCTCTTTCCACCTGCTATTATTTCAGTCATTGAGTGTCGTCAAGACCTCACTTTTCACCCACTTTATCCTAATTACCACTCCATTCCTATTCCTCTCTTTTCTCCTAAATTAGAGGGCCTCAACTTTGTTATAGTATGCCTACAGATGGCTGATGTAAGTAAGATACAATCTAGTTAGATATTAACATTCATCCGAAAGGCACGGATTAAGTTGGACTTGAGGAAAATAAAGGCACTCACAGATTATCCCTTCATTCCAGGTGCCCATAATCTAGTTGTGAGGACAAAAGACACACATAGGAAACAGCAGCAAATCTGTACTACACAGTGTAATGATAGATGAGGGTCTGGGAGGAGACCAGATGGGTAGAACTAGTGTGTGCTGGAGAGGTAGACAGGGCTGAGTGGCAGGATTGCAAGGGGAAATGCCCCTTGAAGGAATTAGCAGAGCAGAAGAGAGGTTCCACCTCTAGTATATCAATGAACACAGATTCTTGTATGGGGGTATTTCTTGTTATGCATTTAGTCTTTCGCCGTTTTTCAAATTATTACATTTGGGCTGATAGCTGATACCAATAAACATAATTCCATGTGGGCCTTAAGACGAGTGCAAAAAGATAGCTTGACCATCTAGGTGGGAATACATCCCCCCTGGACCCCAGGTCCCTGAACTGTGGTTATGTGTTTATGTGTTCATAGTAACTCCAATGAACTTGCAAAGATCTATTTTTCATCCTTCCTTGGAACAGAAAAGTCGGCAGCCTTCTCAGAGGCATCTGTTTCATGTGCTCAAGATGGTCATGTTCTTAGATAAACAGGGGTGGGGGAGACTTACTACAGACTGGCTTTATGAGGACAGAATCAGCTCAGTTATCGGCTTGAGATTTAACCGTCTGAGGTGAATTCATTATAACTCTATTCACTTAGAAACAAAATGTCATTTCTCATGACCCAATAAATGAAGTGTAGTTACCGAAAGTACATAAATGATAGAACTGAAAATTTTCTCTTCCTGATCATGCTCATGACAAGAAATAATTTCACATATTTAAATAACTGAAAACTGGGTAGAAATACCCCAAGACAGACCAAGCACTTTGGACACAAAGTTGACATTCAAGATCATGTTAAAAATCAGTCTTTTGAGAGATGGTAGACTCCTTGACAGTTGCTAAACTCCTAATGCCAGTGTCACATCCCTTAGGAAATATTTAACTCTCATTGAAAATTATTTGAAGAGACAGCAAACTGGGAAATATACCCAAAATGCCTAGCGTAGCCCTTTGCTTCTAAACCAAGAACTCTGACCCTTTTACCCTTTTCAATTATACCGATGACTTCCTATCACTCTATCTTTTCAGAAATTTCAATCCTCTGAGCTGTAAACATAATAAACAAATGATGCTCTGATTGCTTGTAATGAAACATTTATAAAATTCTTCAGATGATAGTCGAGGGAAGTCAAGTATATGATTTTATGCTTTTCCAGAAGCCACCAAGTCAGTTCTTTATTCCTTTCGGCTCTGGGTAACTGAATGCTCAAATTTTAAGCATTATTATTATTAGGAAGAAAAATTATTCTATCAAGCACTTCTCCCAGAGAAAATCTTCCTAAATAACTTCATATTCTTGAAATGATGCCAATTCCATTTCTAAAACAGCATACAACCCTCAATGATATATGATTAGAAATTATGAGGCCAATTTTCCAAAGGTGTTTATTCATTTGCATCAGCGAAAAAAGGAGTACTTATAATTGTCCATGCAAATCAAGGACTTTCATATGCAAATGCTTATATGTGGATGTAATTAGGCTGCTCCCATACATGGATTGAGGTTCTAATCTGTGATACAAATAAGTGTGTAAATATGCATTTATATTTTTAGTTGTGCTTAAAAAATATTGTCCATATGTATAACTATTGATAGGAACAGAAATGATAGAACCAGCAAGGGTCACTTGATATGTTCCAGATAAAGTTATTTTCACCAGCCAACACCTCATAAATGGAACTGCCTCTCTCCTGTCACTCCTATGCCCTGTTATAAAATCTTGATCATTGAGTCAGACTTCATCTTCTATTATGATAAATTCATTCTGTGCAGACAAGTCACCTTCTCTTTGCATTTTGGTTCCCACTGAGTCCTCCCATCCTCCAGCTTTCCACACATGCCTGACCTCCATTATTGTTTGAGTTAGCTTCCCAGTAGGTGCCTCAACCCCATATAAATCACACTAGGTGACTGATACTAGGGGGTATCACCAGCTCTTCTTAACAGAAGTTCAGATCTAACCCAACTGGAACTCCTGTTACATAAATGTTTGACAAGCTGTCTCGTCTCATCTGCCATATACTTTCTAAGAAATCACTTATTCCAGAGGGAATAGTCTTTATAAAGCAGTTTCTAAATAGTTTTAGAAATCGAAACCATACAGCCAATGTAAAACTATAGACTCCAGCAACATGATGAACTCACCAACAGCTCCCATTTGGGGGAGATGATTTCTCTACACAATGAAGCACTACAGAGAGATGGATCTATTTACTGGAGAAGATACTAGTGCTAATTGACAAGGTGGACTATTTTAGTTTGACCCAGAGAGGGTATTTCACTAGATGGGTAAATTATGCAGTTCGTCAAAGCATGAACATTTCTCTGACTTTCCTCAATTCTCCCAATGGATAGTGAAAGCTAATGACTGGAATAGATTTGCCTCTATCCTATTTTATGCAAAATTTGAAAAGGAGAAAGATTTACAAGTAACAGCTAGTGATCCTCTTACTAGAAATCTTAATGATATAAACTGTGGCAATATTTTTAATCTGAAAGTGTAACTCATGAACTGAGTAATTATATTTAGCTTGCTTTCAAGGGCAAGAAGAAACTGGATGATGTGACCTGGATGAAAGATATTAATGTTTCTAGAACATTTAAGTGTTTTAATGGGGACAATAAGACAGGATATTGAAATAGCAGACATCGTTAGAGCAAGCCAGAGTGTAAGAGGAGAAAATAGCTAATTCTGTTGAGGTTGCTTAGAACAATAGCTGGTCTGTGGGTCACATAGGATATTCTGGGGTCTCCCAGAACTGTTTGGGGTAAATGAGAAGAAGGACTAGTGAATGTGCAACTGTTCCTGCAATTGTTATTGAAATGCTATTTTTATCTCTATACTGGTGATGCTTGGAGTATATGTGAATTACATAATACAATATTGCCAACTCCTGTTCAATCAGTATAATTAAACTCTCCAAAGCACTTCCATGGATAAAGCAACATTATTAATTTTGCTGAAATCTAAAATGGGCATTGGACATTTAGACCTGGTCCTACTTCAATCAAATTTAACCCTAGGACAATTTGTAATTGGTTACTGCCGAAAGAGCCACAGGATTTTGTGAAACTCAGTAAATGTAGAAGTTCATAAACAATATTGGAAAACAAAACAAAAAAAGTTTAAAAATGTTATTGGACTCAAAAGTTTCATTGCTGCACCTTATCCCTGCAGCAACAGAAAAGGCTATTATCTCATAAATCTGGGCTGGAAGCTACAGGGCTCCTGTGCAGATGGTAAGACTGAGAATAAATGACGGGTCAGACAGTGAGTGGAATGCCTGTGTTTGTCCTTTCAGGGAGGCACGCTGGACACATACATCACTCAATCAGATATCATTCTGCCTAGAAATGTGCATTCTCATCACAGTGTGGAATGTTTATATTACAGTATCTTGCAAGTGACACTGACAAAACAGAAAAAAATTCTAGATTCCCAACAGTGTGATATGCTTGCTCTCCATGCAACCAGGGAAAACCGTCAGTTCCACTTTACTAATTTAAGATGGGGAAATAGTGTAATTGTAAAAATACAGATCAAAGCCTAATCCCCAGTGTCTCACTACAGGAAGCCGCCCCCCCCCTCCCCCCCGCTTTTCAAGGACAGGTATGGGGGTATAATTCAACATCCATTCTTGTCATTTAAGTAAATGCATTCCGATAATTTCCCAAGATTGTTCTTAATGGAACAATATGATTATCAGTCAAAAATATCACAAAATCCAATGTTAATCCCTTGTCTGATATAAGTTAAAAGAGTTTGATCTTGCATGCTGCCAACCGGCCCCCAGCCTTGCATTGTGCAAGGCTGATTTCCATCACAGACAAATTTATCTCTTAGAAGAGCCTGAAGTATAATCACATTGTAATACAACAGGGGTTGTGTGTTCTTGTAAGCAAATACTTCTCTTTGGGAAAAACCTCTCTTGGTCTTATCCCCTACTGGGACTGGCAGGCCCACCAGCTCCTGCCACTCAGCACAAATACATCTCAGCATCAAGCAGTTAATAGATACTGACACATGAAGTGCTTTGCCTTAATAGATCTGTATTTATATCTAGCTTGTTTCTAGTTCAATTTGCAAGGGAGCCTTATCTTGGTTGCTATCAAATATGCTACTTACCCTGCCATTTCCACCTGACAGCACCTGATGGGACAGATCTCATTGCAGTGAAACCCACAGCTGCCTTCTCTACTTGCACATGCCTCCTGGGTGCTCACCTTATCCTGTCTGAACTCACTGTGCTTCTGTACTCTCCCCCTCTTCTCCCCAACCACTTTTATTTATCATCCATGCTCCCCTATAAGGTCATCTCCTTTACCAAGCCTCTCTTGACCTTGAGGCTGGCTGTGCAATTGACCACATCCTCCCTTAGAGCACTACCTCTAAACTCACCCAAAACTTTGGAGATATCTCAAACATAGCACTGTGATAGTTTTTTTTTTCATTTTTACTTGTATGTATTTTATAACCTTGACTCTTCTTGAATTAGACTCTAGGGCCTTTGTGGAGAGGAAACAGGCTGTGTCCTCTTTGTACTCCTAGCATGTAGCACTGTACCTGGCACATATAATCAATGTTCGGGGAATAATTCCTCTAAAAATGTAATGTGAATGCATAGTACCCTGGGCCAAAAATGAAGAGTCTTTGCAGAAATAAGATATTTTGGTTATATGAGAATTGAACTTTAGGATAAATATCTCAATAAAATCTGCCTACACTGCAACCACTCTTCTGTACTTCTATGTGCATTTTTATTACAGTCTCCATTTTCAAACTATTGGTTCCCCAGGTTTTTCAAGATCCTTAATTGTTTTCAATGAGCTTAGGAAGGTAAGAAGATAAACTCTGGAATCATAGAATTCATCCCCCAAAACAAAGCTTGCACTTAAAAAAAAATCATTTTTTCCCCAAAGTGCAATTTATCAACCTTTTCTCTCGAGCAAGTGTCTGAACATAATTGTGACCTCAGTGTGAGGGTATGTGCTCTTGCTTCTTTTCATCATCCCTTTGTTCTTTCATTAAGTCAGTAAACATCCAAGAGTCTATTGTGTTTCAAACACCATGAGAGGCACAGGAGACTCACAGGCTAATAAAACACAGACCCTATGCTAAAGGAGCTGATTGCCAGGAGTTATTGACACAAAATTACGCTATGTATGATAGGAATTACCATGATGAATATAGAACCAAAGGACAAGGAGCAAGGGAACCTCAGGGACACCTTCAGTTGTCATCTCTGACAGTGAATCGCAGCATCTATTACCTTGGGCTATTAAATCTACCTTTCAGTTGACTACAGAGGACCTCTTATTTTTGTTAAAGTCTAATAGACCCATCAAAATGAGGAAACAGTAAGAGTTCCATATCCTGCTGGGTATAAAAGTATTTTCATTGTCAGATTACATTGATCATTACCAAATGGTTGATGTTCAACTACCACAGGAGTATTTTTCTAATATCTGTATCAGGAAGCCTTTTGAGAGGGACACTCTCACTACACCAGTGGCATTTGAAGATGTTGAGCCCACTACTAACTCATTTCCTCAGTGGTAAGTCTTGGAAACCAGGTAGTCCAGTTGGTTATATAGAACTGAACCTTCACTCTAAAGTAATCTTACCCAAGGATACTTATACTAAGATTAACTAGGGAAAAGATATTTGGAGTCAACTTAAAACCAGAGGTATAAAGAGTTTGGAAAGAAAGCAGGACCTTATCATATCATAATTTAAATAAATCATAGATAATGACTGGATTTTGTGTAACTCTTTGAAGCTGGAGATGTGATAAGGATAATGATAGTTAAATGGCTAGGCAGAAGATTTTAGTGACAGCTTCTGAAATTGGCAACTCAAATTTGATATCTTCTTGCAAACCTTAGATATTTTTTATTTTGGGTAAAGTTCTATAAAATTTAAACAGGCAATATGAATAATCTAATCTAAAATGCAACTATTTTATTTCTTCTATTTGACCTTTTATGGGACAAATTACTTAGAGATACAACATGAGTATATTAAAATGGTCTGAGTTCCTGGTATTAAATAATAGAGTTGTGGAATGCTATAAATATTCTGTTAGTAATCCTTATCTATTCAGCAACCAGCACTGGGAGCTCAAATCTAAATGGAAATGTGGTTAAATCATTAGCCATGATTCTCTTACTTTGGATAACAGCTGGAGTCTGTCTTAAGAAACATGAGATCTATAGATGTGTCTAGAAACTGTCAGAAATTGGCATGTGTATACAACTTGTTCCTCCTTATCTCTAGAGACCATTCATCTTGTTGGTTAATCATTTTGACTTGAAGACCAATTATATCCAGATTATGTCTCTTGTACTCTTACAAAAACATAGCAAAGCCATCAACTTATATTTGGGAATCCCTAAGCTGCATGAAATAACATTCACTCTCTTATTTCCTTAGTTTATTTATTAATAAAATAAAATTTAGGAGTCCACTATGGGCCAGTGGCACTAGAAAAACAAAAATGAATAAAAATTCAGCATGATAGACTCAGAATATAGGCTAATATATCTTTAGCCTGGTAAGTGACTATGAAGGTATACAAACCTATCCAAAAAATAACTTCAATACTCTGTAAGTTGACCAAAAATATAGAAGTATTTATTTACCAAATGACTGAGCTATAAGTAAGAATAAAGGTAGTGGGATGTTCTTTTCCAGGACTGATCTCATTCCTACTTCCCCAAGTGTAAGAGTTCAACTACGATAAAGACAGCTGTGAAAATCAGCTGCCAATGCTAGGTGTGGGGAGACTCACTTGATTTAGAGTATGGTCAATAAATGTGGTGATCTTGATAGAAACCAACACTGAGGGCCAGTACATCCACAAGGGCAAGTTTGTGGTTATGCTTAGAGATAGTAATGGATTCACAAGCTACCTGGGAGTGTTAGGAGCTAGAATGGACTCAGAGGACTGACATATCCCTGGCTAATGGAACCTGAGTACATGCCCAGAGAAGAAAGGAGAGAAGCTATCAGAAAATCAAAGTATGGAAAAGTTGGAGTCAGTCTAAACTATAAATGTAGACACAGAGACCCATTAGCAAAGAATGGAAAACTTAGAGGTATTTGAGAACAACCTTCTGAAATCTACAATTATGAGAACACAGGTAAATCCCTCTGAATCCAAATTAGGAATTAAATCAGTAAAATTTCATTGAGAAGCAATATTAGCAGCTGCACATTGGAGTGGGGGCATGTTTTCCAGATTAAAGCTGGGCAATTTTAATACTTATTAGTATATAAGTAAATAAAAATAACAAAATCAACTCAGAGGAAGTGATGTCTCAGAACCTGGATTCAGTATACTATCTAAAGTGTTAAGTGTTTAACAAAATACTGTAGAATATGCAAAGAAAAGAATGTATGACCCATTTTTAAGGCAAAAAATGTCAATAGAAACTTCCTCTGTTTTTCCCAGATTGTGGATTTTAAAGCAACTATGCCAAGTATGTTCAAAGAACATTCGGAAATGATGTTTGAAGAATTAAAGAATAGCATGGCAACCACAAATAGATGATGTCAGCAAAATTAAATTATTTAAAAAAATGGAAACTCTACATGTAAAATTATAAATAACTGAAATTAACAATTTTATAGTAAGGCTTTATTTATTTGACATAAAAGAGAATCAGAGAAATTGAACACAGATCAGCAAAAATTATCTTCAATAATTAAGATAGTTAAGATAGAGTAAAACAGAGGAAAAAATGAAAAATCAGCAGAGCCTTGGAGACTGATGAGACAATATGAAGCATTTCAACAGATGTGTAAAGAGAATTCCAGAAGGAACACACACACACACACACACACACACACAGAGAGAGAGAGAGAGAGAGAGAGAGAGAGAGAGAGAGAGAGAGAGAAGCTTTACCAGTTGACAGAATAGTGGCTAAAAATATCATAAAATTTAATTAAAATCATAACCTAAAAATATAATCAACAAAACTCAAGTAGGATAAGCACGAAGAGAATCAGACCTAGACAAACTATGTTCAAATTAGTGATTGAAAGCAAAGAAAAATCTTGAGAGCAGCAATAAAAAAAAAAAATGAAAACTCATCACAGTCAGGGGAAGAACAGTGTGATAAATAGCTGACTTATCATCCAAAACAATGAAAAATAGAAGGCACTGGAATCATATATTGAAAGTGGTATTAAACATGAAAGTCAGACAAACATTATACATTGAGCAAACTATCTTTTGATTATGAATGCATTTTTTTAAAGTCTCGAAAAAATCCATTCTTGTTAGACATGACTTGACATAGTCACTAAAGGAAATTTAAGCTAAGAAAATAGCACCAGATAGTAGCTTAAATCCAAAGAAGAAACACAGAACATTGAAAATTGTAAATCCTTGGGTAAATAAGAGTCTATAAATATTATTTTCATGATTTTTCTTTTAAATGTTAAGACACAAGATTATATAAGATGAAAAGTAGACCTTTTTGTGTATTATTAACTGAAATTAACTTTTAGATGTAACACATATAACAAGTCAGGTTGTGTGCACCTATTGCAAATACTTTAAGGTAGAAGTATTTTGGATTTGGAATCTTTTTAAATTTTGGAATATCTGAATGTATATAATGAGATTTCTTGGGGAGAGGACCTAAGTCTAAACAGGAAATTCACTGTTTGTATATTCCTAATATACATATCTTGAAGCTGATTTTACAAAATAATTTTAGTAATTGTGAGCATGAGAAAATTTCCACTTATAATACATTATCAACGCTCAGAAAATTCTGAATTTTGTAGCATTTTAGATTCCAGAAGTTAGATTAGGGATAGTCAACCTGGATTACCGAAAGTATAGACAAAAAGGAAATATAGTAGAACAGATATTTTATATTTTACTATAACTAAGTTGGAACTATTCTGAAAAAGATGAGAATATGTTAAGATACATATTTTAATTCTGAGAACAACTGCTATGAAAATACTAAAACTATATAGTAAAAATATCAATCAAGGAGTTGAAATGACAGGTGTAAAGACTGACTTTAAAAGATAGCAAAGGAGGAAAAGGGGAACAAAAAATAAGAAGGGGGCTGGGGATGTGGCTCAAGCGGTAGCGCGCTCGCCTCGCATGCGTGTGGCCCGGGTTCGATCCTCAGCACCACATACAGACAAAGATGTTGTGTCCGCCGATAACTAAAAAATAAATATTAAAAAAAATTCTCTCTCTCTCTCTCTCTCTCTCTCTCTCTCTCTCTCTCTCTCAAAAAAAAAAAAAGAAGAAGGATAAATAAGTACCAAAACAGAGGTAAAACCAAACAACAGAAGTTATGTTAAATTTGAATGATCTACACAACCTCACTCATCATAAAGATTGTCAGGCTGATGAAAAAGCAAGCCCCTATATGGTAACTACAAGAGAAACTCTTTAGATTCAAAACCACATAAATAGGTTGACAATAAAATCATGGAAAGCATAATTTACATTATGCAAATAATAACCAGAAAAGAGCTGTTGACTGTATTAATTTCACACAAAAAAATAGATTTTAAGATAAAAACTATTTGTCTATTATTAGCATCAAATAGAAACATTTAATAAAGATAAAAATATCAATACAACTAAAAGATATAAAAATATTAATGCACTTAACACTTAACAAGGAAGTCATAAATACATGAAGCAAAAATTGATAGAATTAAAAGAATGGGCAAATTAATACTATTTAAACATTCAAATTCTAAAAAATTGATTTAAAAAATCCCAGAAAGCAAATTTGCAAGGGGATAATAAACTAGAATAACCCTGTTAAACACCTTGCCTGAACCACCATCAATAAAACATTTCAACTGAAGTCTGCAGAATGTACATTTTTCAACCACACAGGGAACATTATTTAAAAAAGACCAAGTTCTGGGCCATAAAATAATTATCAATATATTGAAAGATTTCCTAATATACAGTATGTTCTCTGATCCCTCAGATGTATACAGGAAACCAAGAACAGAAGCAAATCTAAGACAACCACAGTATTTTAACATTAAACAACATACTTTAAATATTCCATGGGTTGAATGAGAAATCATAAAATAATTTGAACAAGTGAAATTATAAATACATATCAACTTTATGCAGGTCAGTTAATGTAGTTGGAAGGAAATCTGTAACTTCACATGTTTATAGCAGAAAGGAAAATGAAAGATCACAGTTGATAACCTATTTTTCCATCTTATGTTATAAAAGTGAGAGCAAATTAAACCCAAATTAACATAAACCAAATAAATAATCAAATAGAATAAATCAGTATAATATAAAATGGAAATACAAGGAGAAAAATGAACCAAACTTAGTCTTTTAAAACTTCAACAAAATGGTCAAACTCTTAGGAAGAATGACTAACAAAACAAAAATGATAAATTAACAAATTCAGTAATAAAAAGGTGACAGCACTAGTTCTTCTACAGAAATTAAAAGGAATTAAAAATAAATATCAGCATAACTGTATTCCAAATTTTGGAGGTAAACAATTTAGAGTTATATGAACAAATTTTTTAAAAAATATTTATTTATTTATTTATATGTAGTGCTAAGAATCAAATCCAGTGCCTCACATATGCTAGACAAGTGCTCTACCACTGAGCCACAACCCCAGCCCCAATATATGAATAAATTTTTACAAAGGCACACCTTTCCATGACTGATCCAGAAGAAAGAAAAACAGAATCAGAAAAACTCATAATAAGTAAGAAAATTAAGTTAGCAATTAAAATATTGTCAAAGAAAAAAATCTTGGCCCAAGTAGTTTCACTAATGAATCATATCATATATTAACAGAATAATGCTATTATTTTACAAGTTCTAGAAAATATAATAGATATGAGCACTTTACAAGTCATCATATGAGACTGGTATTTCCCTCACACCAAAATATTACAGAAATCTCTTTATCAGAAAGAGAATATTACTGATCAGTGTCCATAATAAGTACAGATTCAAAATCTTTAACAAAATATCATCGAATCAAATTTAGCAACAAAAATAAGGAATATTTACCATGTCCAAGTGGAATTTATTCCAGGAATACAAGGCTTATTAAACATCTGAAATGAAGTGAAATAATAGGCCATCCATATTAATGAAATACAGGAAAAATCCATATGATCATCCCAATAGATGCAGAATAAGCTTTTTGAGAATATATATCATCCTTTTGTAATAAAATCTTATTATGCACTAGGAAAGCCTAGATCCTCCTTAGCCTAACAACAATACAAAAGAAAAAGAAAAACACCTAGATCTAAAATCATACTTAATGGTAAAGGACTGAACACTTTCCCTCAGAAGATTAGGAACATCACAAGGATGTTCTGGTGTGCTCTCTCCACTTCCTTGCAAGGTTGCACGGGTACTGCAACCAGTACATTAAGGCCAAGAAGGACCACGATGGGAGGAAAAGGAGAGAAAATAAAAGGAAAGGATAGGGAGCTAAATTAAAGGAATTAATTTAATTTAATCTGAATTAAATTAAATTCAGATCTGAAGAAATAACACTACACAGTAGCAATGCATCAGTGATCAGAAAATAAAATCCAGAAAAACCATTCTACTCAACACACTACAAAAAAAAAAAAAAAAAAAAAAAAAAAAAGAACAATATGCTAAGGAATAAATTTAACACAAAGTGTACAAGGTTTGTATACTAAATACCATGATCTAAATGAATTTAAATAAATGAGCAGAAATTCCATGTTCATCAGTTAGAAGACTCAATATTGTTAAGAGGTAATTTTCCCTGAGTTGATCTATGGATTTAATGCAGTATTTTCAAAATGTCACCAAGACTTTTTTTTTGGTAGAAAATGATAAGCCAAATTTATATGAAAATGCAAAATTATTATAGCAAAAATATTTTGCAAAAGAATAAATTTGGTAGACATACACCATCATATTTCAAAGCTTACCAAAAAATGACAGTGTACAAACGAATGTGGTATTAAAATAAGGACAAACACACCGATCACTAAAGCTGAAGCAAGGTTCCAGAAATAAAGTTTATTTATGGTAGTTTTTTTCTTTCTTTCTTTTTTAGCACCTGTGATTGACTCAGGGGCACTCAACCACTGAGCCACATCCCCAGACCTGTTTTGTATTTTATTTAGAGACAGGGTCTCACTGAGTTGCTTAGTGCCTTGCTTTTGCTGAGGATGGCTTTGAACTAAATCTCCTCCTGCTTCAGCCCCCTGAGTGGCTGGGATTACAGTCATGGGCCAATGCACCCACCCAATTAATTGTTTTTAACAAAGAATATTCAATTGTCGTCCCAACAACTACTACTACTATACTATAATTAATTAGATATCTACATGCAAGATGAATTAAATGCCTACATTACATCATCCACAAAAATGAACTCAAAATAAATTATTGATTTACATGTAATAGCTGATGCTAAAAAAAACTCAAAGAAAATACAAGAGTAAAATTTCAAGTCCTTGGGTTAAGTAAAGATTTCTTAGATATAACACCAAAAGCTCAAATCACAAAAAAAAAAATGTGATAAAATGAAAATATAAGAGTATTTACACTTCAAAAGATGCTATTAAGAAAGCAAAAAGATGAGGATTCACGAGGAGAGAATATTTGGAAAACATATACCTCATAAAGGACTTTTACCCATAATATGAATTATAAACATAATGTATAATGTGCAATTTAATATCAATATAATTTCATAGCATGATATGATATAATGCATATGGTAATTTAAAAATAAGGAGACACATACCAAATTAAAATTGGCAAAACTTGTGTATCTCAAGGAAGACATACAAATGGCTTTTGCCAAAAAAAGGCATACAAATGACCACATGTAAAGCTCTTATACAAATCATTAAGGAAATGATGTCAAACCTACTGAGAGATCCGTTGAAATCCTACAAGAATGATTATAATCCAAAAGTCTGTGCACAGTAAATTTTGACAAGGTTGTAGAGAGAACAGAACCACCATGCACCACTGGTAGAAATGCAAAGTGGTGCAGCCTCTTTGGAACACAATTTGACAGCTTCTTAAAAAGAAAAATACAGACTGACTACAATGACCCAGCAATTCCAGTCTTAGTAATCTACCCAAGATAAATGAAAATGTGTCCACAGATGATTTAAACATAAGTGCTCATAAAAACATTTTTATAATAGCCCCAAACTAAACAACCCAAATATTTATCAAATGGTAAATGGGTTATATAACAAAATGTGGTATATATTCATACAATAAACTATCTGGCAATATAAAGGAATGAAATATTGATTCATGCTACAATATTTATGAACCTCAAAAACAGTACACTAAGAGAAAGAAGTCAGACAACAAAGACTAAATACTGGATGATTTCATTTATATGAAATGTCCGGGGGAAAAAAAATTAGACAGAAAGCAGGTCAGAGAATGCCTCAAGCAGAAGGTATGTGGGGTTGCAGTGGAGATGAACTACAAAGGAGCTCAAGGAAAGTTGCAGGAGTGATAAAAGTTCTATAAGTGGATTATGGTGACAGTTCCACAGCTTTATAAATTCAATAAATTTCATTGATTTGTAAACCTACTAAAATAAATAAGAAATAGCTCTTGTCCTCAAATCCCACCATCAGCACATTTTGATGGGTTCATACTGAGGTACCTGGATAGGGCCTTGTGCAAAGGTGAAGAGGGAGGTAAACTTGGAAAAGAATATGGACAACACTGGAATTTAAGTCCCAGATAAAGAGACAAATTAGCATGTGCACGTCCAATCAACGTGATTTGAAACCATGCAAATAAGAGTTCTATAGATGCTCCCAAATATTTAAATGACATTTTATCTCTTCCCAAAAGAATACAGGAGACTAGAAGGTAGCTAGGTTCAAGCTAGGTTTGTAGTATTCACTGAGGACCTGATAAATGGCAAGCACTGTGGGAATCTGATGACTCAGAGGTAACAAAGCTCAGTCTCTTCTACAAGTCCTTCTGTACTAATACCATTTATAGACCTTGGGCAAATTTGACACCTGTGAATACCAGCTGCCCTCTTGGTAAAAGTAGTGTTAAATGAGAAAACACACATGAGCAAAAATGGGTTTTCTCAGCTACCTTTCCAAAGTAAGTGGGAAATGGGGGAGATCTAAGTTTGTGGTTTTAATAATTGTGAAGTTGTTGCTGTTTTTTTTTTTTTTAATAGAATTGCAACTGAATGTTTGGTTCATTACAGGAATCTGTAAAAACAGTATCAGATGTTCTTTGAGTAGAAATCTACTGAGATAGACCATACAAAGTGTCCAACCAGGTCAGATGAGTCATGATTGACATTATTTCTTACCTGTGGAATTCCACTGTTGCTTTCCAAATTTGAGTTCTTTTTTTTTTCTTTTTCATTTTTAGAGAGATACCGTGTTGCTCCTCCCAAAATCACAAGTACTCGGGGGTTTCTGAAGTTCCTGAGAGTTAGGGCTCCCAGGACAGAGGTCGGAGGCAGAGGTAGGAAGTTCAGCACGCACAGGAGAACCAGATGATCCTAGAATGGGAGAGGAGGACCTCACAATTGAGCGATGTATAGTGCAATCCTAAGACGAGACACTGGTGCTCAGTTGAACCCAACTGAATATTTCTGAAGTATAAGTTACACCTCAAACAATTTCAGGATCCAAAGATACAGAGTCACAACTAAGACCAGTCTTTATGAAGCTTACAAGTGTGTAGGGATTATACATATTGATAAATAGTCATGTGTGTAAGTAATGCAATCATGAGAATATTTGCAAGGAAAGAATAATCACTTCTTTTGCCATCCAATTTTTACAGATTTCAGAAATCAGGAAGAATTTTTATACATCAAGGAAAAAATCTCCAAACTTTGGAACATGATGTAACCTTAGAGCTGATTTAGAAATTTTTTTTTTTCTTTTGTGCTACTAATTAGGATTGTTTGGCTGAAAGTGCTGAAAATACAAACCAAACTACTTTCAGCAACATAGGCAAGGGCTGGGTTTGTGACTCACTGGTAGAGCTCTTACCTAGCACATGTGAGGCACTGGGCTAAATCCTCAGCACCACATAAAGTAAATAAAGTTATTTTTTGAAAAATAACATAGGCAAGCTTTAAGAAGGTAGGGGTGCTTCAGGGCCTCAGAAATGACCAGATGATATGGTCAAAGACCACCGAGGTCTTTTCTCCACCTTCCCTTCTCTCTGGATGCCAGTTTCTTTCACATAATCAGTTTGTTTGAAATATCCTAGACTTCCACATGAGCTTTCTCTTTATCACCAAAACTGTGCCTATTGGTAGCTTCAATGGTTTCATGGTTTGGGGTCTCTGCAGAGAAAGGACTGATACTTGCACTTTCTCAACTTGGTTCAAAATCTTAGGAAGCATGATGACAACGTGAGTGAGGTCACCATCCGGGACTAGTCAACGGGGGCCAGCACAGAGATCATTCAAAACATCCCTGCCCCATCCTTGGATGATTGATCTGGAAGAGGAGAATTTCACAAAGAGGGAACATGGTCCCTGAAGAGGGGCCAACTCTGTGAATACAGATAAAGTAATACTTTTTGTATGATATTGGTTCGGTTTTAGTTTCTACTCTGCCTCCCATTTCTTTGAATTCTGCCTTCTGCCCATCTCCACCCAACCCTGTTGCAAGTCTTCTCACCCCCACCACACACGAACCTATATTTTTAAGACCAGTTTGTAGGAACAGATGGCGGAAAGGCTTCTGGATCTGTAACTGCTTTGGGAGTGTGTATTCAGAGAGAGAACAAATAGGGCTGAATCCACAGAGGGGAAAGGCCGAAAAGGCGATCCTTGGAGCAGCTAGTGAAGCATGAAGGAAATGGAGTGAAATGACACATTCGGTAATTAGAAAGGCATTTCAAGTGATCTAGAGAACAGAAAACTCTCTTGACAGATATTTTGAGTAATCAACTTTCTTTACCAAGTATAGGCTCCGAGTGCTTCTGATATTACATTGCATTTAATCATTTTTTCCCTTTTCCACATAATGGCACATTAACCACCAATAAAGAATAGTAGTAATTATCTTCCCAACGAAATATGGAGTAAAACCATTTCTGCAATCCCCGTGCCTTGTTTATCTATAACAAGATGAGCTCATGTGGATGCCTGTGTGTTGGGGAGGGGTGATAGGTTATGTCAATCAATCATATTCATAAACACAACTTAGAGGCAGACCCCGTGTAATTTTGACTCTCCCCTGGCTTGCTGTCTCTGCAAGCAGGCGTGCTTTATGTTGCATTATCATTTTGATGGAATGAACAGGGTCAACAACATCACTTTTTCTCATCCCAGGAAAGAAAATTATTCTGAATCCAATCATCAATCAATGCATGTAATCAGTCTGTTTAAAATACCTTGGACTCTCATCCAACTGGCTACTCCTAGGAACACAACTGAAAAAAGCCATAGTTTGGGCTCACTTGGTAATCCCCTACATGCCCTCTGAAGTGCTAAGAGGCCAGCCAGGACTCAACATGTGCTCTGCTATTAACAAGATTATGGCCAGGGAATCATTTGAGAAGTTAGAGTCTGCACTCTGAGACCCCTAGTATCTGCATTCATTTGCATATAATTGTTTATCCATTACTTTGCCATACCATACAGCTACACCATTTTTCTATAATTTCTAGAGGTTAATGGCTTTTCTCCCCTCTAAATTCAAAGTCAACACAAACTGACACTAAAGTCAGGAAAATGTGCTTTTCAGAGTGCTGTAACAACAGTTGGCAGTCTGTACATTGTGAAAAATGTATTTGATCAAGGAACTTTTGCTAGCAGCATGCCAATGGACCCACACTGCTTTTCTTGAGAAATAAAGGAATTAATCCTCATCTTCCGTTTAGGGGTGGAAAACAGTCTCAGACATCTTGCACCACACAAATCTTTGACTTAGCCTTCACTCAGCCTTTTTTGTGCGAGCAAATATAATTACTGAGCACAAGAGTGGAACAAAAGAACAGATTTTGAAGCTCCCCCTGAATGGCCAGAATAATCAGCAGGCAGCTGTAGACAAGTGGGTTTTAAGTATAGCTATCATCTTCCTGAATCCTCTGACCAGGCACAAGTGTTAGGGAGAGCTGAGCCGCGGGGGCAGGACGGAACGACACAGCTGGGCAAACCCACCCAACCCAGGTCTCATGCTCCTGGTCCAAGCAACAGATTCCTCCCTCCCTTGCCCATCATGCTTGTGCTTTCTGCTGTGGAAGTTTTTCCAAAGAAACACTATTTCTAAAAGTGTTTAGCCGAGGACCTCAATACTGTATCAATCAGAAAAGTTAAAATTATTTTAAAAATAAGGTTAAGGCAGAGGTAACCAAAGGGCAAAAATCAAATCCTTAAATGCTGGGAATCATAGATGAGTGAACACTGGATTTTTGAGTTCTTTCCATATCCTAGAGGTTAGTGCTCTATTTGAGGTGCATGTGGTAAAATTTGCTCCCATTCTGTAGGATTTCTATTTACCTCAGTGATTGTTTCTTTGCTGAGAAGAAGCTTTTTAGTTTGAATCCATCCCATTTATTGATTCTTGATTTTAATTCCTGTGCTATAGGAGTCTCATTAAGGAAGTTGGAGCCTAATTCAACATGATAGAGATTTGGGCCAACTTTTTCTTCTATTAGGTGCAAAATCTCTGGTTTAATTCCTAGGTCCTTGATCCACTTTGAGTTTTGTGCATGGTGAGAGATGGGGTTTAATTTCATTTTGTTATATATGGATTTACAGTTTTCCCAGCACCACTTGTTGAAGAAGCTATCTTTTCTCCAATATATGTTTTTGGCACCTTAGTCTAATATAAGATAATTGTAATTATGTGGGTGCCTCAGCTAATAAGTAGTGGTCATTTTACTTTTGTTAAAGTTGTGATCAAAATACATATAAAATGTGCCATTTAAGCATTCCGACTGTACTGTTCAGTGGCATTAATTAAATCAATACTGTCATGAAACTATCATCAGTACTTCTGAATCTCTTCCATTACCCCAAAAGAAATTCTTTAAGCAACCAACTCCATATTTCATGTTTTCACAGTCCCTGATAACCCCTTACATACTTCTCCAAGATTTGCTTATCTTGGATATTTCATATAAATGGAGTCAGAATAAATGTCCTTTTATGATTAGCTTATCTTTCTCAGTGTGATATTTTCTAGGTTTGACCATATTATAGCATACATCAGAACTTTGTTCCATTTTTAGGGCTAAATCATATTCCATCTCTTTGAATGCACCATATTTTATTTATCTATTTATCCATTGATAGATTCTTGGGTCATTTCTGTCTTTTAGCTATTGTGACTAATGCTTCCATGAGTGTTGGCATATAAATATTTGTGAATGTCCCTGTTTTAATTTATTTTGCATATGTATTACTGATAGATTCACAGTTTTAGTGCACAAAATCAAGTTCAAAGGAAGTAGGGATGGTGTGGCACCCCAAAATCCAGAGGGAGCTTGGATTAGGGAGTCATAATGACCACAAAGGGCAAGTGGTCTCTCAAGAAGTAAAAGAGGAACAGATATAACAAAAATTCCCTCCTAAAACAGACTTGATACATAAATCATGGTTATAAATGGGTAAAGCAATAAGAAAGGAAGAAAAGAGAACTAAACCAGAATCCTAAATCACAAGGGTGTGTGACTATACTTCATGCTACCTGGATGGCCTAGAAAACTCTAACTACCTGGTGCTGGGTTGATTGGGGCTCCAAGAAATTTAAAAAAAAAAAGCAAACAGACATTTCTTTGTCAAATATGAATTTTTAAGAACAATACAGAAGTATAGAAACAACTCATAAAAATAAAGGCAGAATTAAAAAATAGAAATGAACCAGAAAGGCTGCGATTCTGATCATATGAAAGACAATGATCCTTAAATTCTAGAAAATCAACAAATCCCAAACAGAATAAAGAATGAGAAATCAGTATCAGGTGAAATCAGGACACTCCTGAATAAATCTGTAGAAATTATTAATAAACAAAAGTATGCAGATGAAAACATATATATATATATATATACACACACACACACACGTGTGTGTGTGCATGTGTGTGTGTGTGTGTGTGTGTGTGTGTGTGTATATATATATATATATATATATATATATATATGAAACTTTTAGAGAAAAGACAATAAGACTGACACCAACTTTTCAATAGCAAAATAAAAAAAGGGAAGTCAGAATTTCTGTGTGAAAATAACTTTCAACCTGGACATACATATAACAATACCAACCAAAAAAGTGGCTGAATTAAATGTTTTCAGACCAATAGTTGAGGGGGGTCACTGACCACAGGCCCTCACTAATGGAACACATGAAAGAGAAAAATAGGAATAGGGGAGAGCTTGATGCCAGAAGAAAGAGCAAAGCTCCCAGAAGGAACCATGAACCCAGAATACCTCCTTCTATTGAGACTTGCCTAAATGATCACTGTCTTTAGGAAACAATTGACAATGACTACCAATTTGAGTGTAGAAAAAATAAATCAAGACAAAACTAAAATACTGAGTGATCATTACATATAAAAAGGCATGGATAAAATTTTCCTAGTTACAACCTTATCTAGCTTTGGAGGAGAATCAACACTGGCAGCCGATTTGTTAAGGAAATATGCAGGCTGAAATTTCTGAGATGATGTCGTGAGCAGCATGATGGCCTGCTAAAGATGACCACGTCCTAATCCTGGGAACCTGTGAAAATGGTACATGACAGGGTAAAAGGGAATCGAGGTAGAAAATTGGCTTAAGTTTGCTAATCAGCTAACCTTAATTTAGGGAATAATTCTGGATTATGTAGATGGGCACAAAGTAAGCACAAACATCCTTGATTGTGGAGGAGATAGAACAGTTGGTGTCAGAGTGACGTAGCATGAGGACAGCTCTTGCAAGCCATTGCTGTCTTGGAAGCTATTAGTGGACCAGGAGCCAAGGAGCTCATTTTGGACTCCTAACCTTCAGAAATGTAAGTTAATGAATGTCTATTGTCCCAAGTCACTAAATTTGTGGTAATCTGTTATAGTACCAATATAAAACAAATAGATTGATAGCTTTAAAAATATGAAGAGATTACCAGTCCCACACAAAGGGAGGAAAAATAATACACTGTAAAGGAAAATCAATTAATCTGAAAACTCATGAAAGGATAGAGCAAAGAGGCAGGAGGTAGATAAAATAGGCCCTCTAAAATAATACAATAAAATAAATGAACATATGTAGAATCCATACTTAATATTTATGTGAGACAAAATTTCATCACATTGAAAAACTAAAGTACTCTGGAAAAATGAAATTTATGAACCCCTTGGGGGGGAAGATCATTGAACAAAAGGAGAGATGACCTATGAATATGTTATTAGGTAAGCCTATTATGAAAGCTATGTAGCAAATAAATTGAAAACTTGGGTCTTTAAGTTAACTTAAGATCTTTAAGGAAAACACAAATCTAATGTAAGAAACTGAAATTCTAGCTTGCTTGTAAACATAAAAGTCAATCAAATAAATAAATATTTTCCTATAAGTAAAGTTACCAGACTCCATGGGTCTAGAGACAAGTTACAACAAAAATTTAAAAAGCAGATATAATTTTAAAAGATTCTTTCATATCTTTATACATTTTCAATGAACACAGAAAGATTATTATTCAAGTTCGCAACCAGGGGAGGCGGGCTAATCTCAGGGATTTCCAGACATCCAGCTACTTGCCCCAAATACCAAACAAAAAAAAAGTCATGGATCAGGAAGACAAGGGACTTATGTCCTCTGCCCTCTCTTTAAGGGTACTGACATGAGTTTTAGCTTTCTTAGGGAAATTACTGGGGCAGTGGGTAAGACCTATGCAAAATAAGCAGCCTTGGTCAAACCATGGTCTGGCTGATTATCAAGTGACTAACATGTCACGTGCAGAGCTGAGCAGGAATCTGACCTACAGTGTGAGCTGATAGAGGAGATGGATACAGAAATGAAGGCAAAGATGCCAGGCTTTTATCCTGCTCTTAGGTGCACATCAAGCATCTGCAGGCCCAAATGAAGCGTCAATACTTTTAGCAAAAGCAGCCTCTAAGTCCCTGTTACAAGATTACTCCCCAACTCTTTTTAAGAGGGTAATAGGACCTGATGTCTAAACCACACAAAAGAGATCACAAGACAGAAAATGTATAGGACAATCTCATTAGCATAATTAGACACAAATTCTTTAAACACACACACACACACACACACACCAAATTCTGCAACAGATTTTAAAAATAAAATGTATCATGATCAATTTGGGATCATCTGGAAATATAATTTTTAAAAACTATTAATGTGATTGTCACATAGCCATATTAAAGAAGGAAATTTGTATATGATTGTCTCAATAGTTGTAGAAGACATTCAGAAAAATTTAACCACCATTCCTCATGAAGAAATAAAAAACTCTTAGAAAACTATGAATAAAAGAAAACTTCCATATTCTGAGAAAGAATAGCTACATGAATGTTTGAATAGACATAATTCTTAACAGTGAATCATTGAGACATTCCCTTTAACATGTAGGGAAAAAAATAGGGATACCCAAGGGCTGCCTTTTTTCTCAAAGAATACTGATAATGCAGTAAGAAAGAAGAAACTGAAAGTATGAGTTTGTTCTCTATATAAAAAAAACCTCAAAGAAGGTATATATAAATGGTTAGTATTAAAATAAAATATTAATAATCATGTACTTGATGCAATAAAACTATATAAAACCAATTCTTTTTTATAAACAAACACAAAATACAAATTTTAAAAAGATCCACTTTTAAAATAGCAAGAAAAGACAATGTACTTAGAAATAAATGTAACAAAACTATGAATTCTTTACATGATTATCAAACTTAATAAGAGATTCATATGAATAGAAATACCCAACATATACACGAATAGGAAAACTAAATGGTATAACGATTCTATCCAAATTGATCAATAGTTTCTCATTGAAATTCTAATCAAATTCTCAACAGAGACCCCAGAACCAGAACATACAAACTTATGAAAAGAGAGTATATTAAAAAGCTATCATTGACATTTAGCTGAAGATTGATAGATTTTTTTAATTAATTTTGTTAAGAAAATGGTATATCCACATAGAAAGAAAAAGAAAAAAAATGAATTCCTAACTTCTGTCAGACACAGATAAACAATACAGAGATGGACAAAACACATTCCTCTAAGAATGGAGCTCGCCCTCTCAGGGGGATAGGGCAGGGTGCCCCTCCTCCATGAGGGTTGAGGCTCCCCCTTTCATGGGTTACCCCTCCTCTAGGGACAGGATGACCCTCTTGACGGGTGCCCCTCCTCTACGGAATGGGGGGGAAATTGAATAATAGGATTATATATGGATTAAGTGCCTTCTTATTGCACATAGAATCTATAAATTAGTATATAAATACAATAACACTTTGCCTTCTATATTCTACAGCTCTCTGTAGGGTCCCTCTTGTTTTCACCCTATAGAAGTAATTTGAACTGATGCTTCACCAGAAAGCAGAAGTAGTATATTTAAACATAGATTATATAGTAGCTATATAATAAGGTTTAGATTAAGTATCATCTACAGTTTGGCAGGAGACAGCCTTTGAAATGCACAGGAGAATAAGCTTTCATATTGAACCTTTAGATATGAGATGGATTTTAAATTTTCTATAACCATTCATAATGTCTGAATCCTTTCTGAGCTTCATCCATATTTTGGTAGAAAATACCACTAGCTAATTTTTTTGTTTCGGCCATCTTTTCAGATGTAAACTAACAATTTATAATTTCGGAGGTGTCCCTCTTCTAAGGAATGAGGTGCCCCTCCCCTAAAAATGAGGCCCCTTTCTCAGGGGTAGCCCTTCCTCTAAGGTGTGGTGTGCTCCTCCTTTAGGGATGGTGTCTTCCTGCTCCAGGGAATGGGGTGGGGTGCCCTTCCTCCTCTAGGGGTAGGGTCCTCCTCCCTGGAGGTGCTTCTCCTCTAGGGGATGGGATGCCTTTTTTTTTTTACTTAGAAGAGAAACTCTAAGATCATTGTTATAATTTCAGGGAGGTGAGAATATGTCAGACCAAATACAGAACATGTTAAAAAACAGATGACCAATTAGTTTGAATGCATTACAATCAGTAACCAGTGAATAACAAATCTGCACAAGATACTGTTTTGAGTGTCCCTCAGCACTTTCAGATACAGCCTGCTCACTGGCACCTTCTCATTGATGATTGCTACAAAAGAAGAGTTTCTGAGCCACCCTAGTGCCTGGAGTGTGGAGGAGGTAACCAGGGAGGAGCTGTTCAAGGTTACCAGGAAATGCCAGGCAGCTCTCTAAAGTACTTTACTATTACCTCACATCTGCTTGCACACATGAGCTTTTGCATGAGTCTGATCCTCACTGGTACTTGGTACCTCCTAACTATATTCAAAGGTGAGGCATTCCCAGTATCAGCCTTTAGAAAACAAGAAGGAAGTCACATTGGTCTTGCCTTTCTACTTTTGCCTTAATGTTGACCTCGCACTCTTCTCTCCACCAAGCCATCTCTTTCAGGTGATCAGTGCATGTGTCCCCTCTTTCCTTGGTCTTGAAATACTTGCTAGCAGGAAGCAGTGTGTTTTCAGACCTTTTTACCCGAGGGTAACTGTAAGCCCAAATGTCACAATCTCTGTTTAGATGCAGAGAGCAAGGCAATGAGTGGGACATCAGATCCATTTCAAAAAGCAACTTCCATCTAACAGAAGAAAAAATACCTTATTCTGTATTTGAAGCACACCTTGCTATTCTGAATCCAGGTACAAAGAGTGGGAGAGATGAGAGAAGTTTGTTGTTGTTATTCTTTGGGCTTTTTGTTTGTTAAAAACCTACTTTAAGCAGTCATTAGTGAGTTGAATCAGGGTTTCCATTTTCCAATCCAGTTTTATGCATTCTATACATCATAGGTGGGACAGTTCTACATTCCAGCAAGTAAGTCAACTGTCAGTACTAATTCTCAGTATTTAAGTGAGTAATTTTTGGTGTCATCCTAGGTGTTTTAGTGCAAAACCAGAGGCCACAACTGTACTCTGCATATTCACTCTTGAAACTGTAATCTCAGAGACTCCACGGCCACACAGAGCATTTCTAATACCGAACCCAGTCTTGGGGAGGAGCAGATCTTCAGGGCTACCTGCCTTGCTAGCCTGGGAGCCTCCTCCCCTACACTGCAATTGATAACCACATGATGTTATTTACTTGGCCTCCTCATGAGGCCTCAGATGTCGCTGATAGCGGTCTTCACACTCTAAAGAACTTTCAATGTTTGGCAGACATTGATAAACAGAGCACCCTGCTCTGTTTTCCTCATCAGATGAATACCAAAACCCTTGTCAAGGTGACAGAGCTATTAAGTGTCTATTCACACAGCAATCAGAAATGTGAGCATCAATCAGTAATCATGAAGTCAGGGGCATTTTTCCACAAAGTCAGGAATGCAGAGGGCTTTCATAAGCTAATCAGCAGGCATCAAATAGACAATCAATCTAATTAGCTGCTCACATTCGGATGGCAATCAAAGCAACACAGTGAGCTTCATTAGTAATGATATTGAAATTGGTGATCTGTGCAGTATTCAGCTAGAAAATGAATATCCATTTTTGTAAATAGGTAAGAAGGATGTAGTAGTTCTATGTGTACCATGTGCCAGTTCTAGAATACAAGTATCAGAATCCTAGCTAAGGCCTGTTTTTACTTCTCTGCTGGCCCAAAAGTAAGTGGCAGGGAGAGTAATTTATTTTAAGTATGGCAACAAGAAATCAGTAAACTTTGACATGTGAAGCTACCCACCTTAAAGGACCAGTAAGATAGAAGGTGGTGTGATGGTCAACAACAGTTCTGGAAGTTTACTCCTCTTTATGCAAATGTAATTTTTAAACTCTAAATCCAACATCTCTTTACTTTCAAAGTCCACAACTTTTCTAATTCAGAATACCTTGCATGGAGATCATAGGTACCAAAGAACTTTGTGGTGGGTATCTTGTTATGTTGTTTATCTTCAAAGTAACACCTTTCTCCTCTCTTGAAGGCAACCATTCACCAGAAAATTGGTGGCAGAGAGACTTGTCAGTCCACTTGAGTCCTTTCTCATAAAATGGAGGAACAACTGTGCATCATGCATTTTACCACGCAGTTTAGAAGTCATTTGGGGGATACATAGGCTCCTCCAGGAAGTTACCTTATTGGGGATAACCTGATGAAAAACAGCAAACTACAAAACCCACATATAATTAAAGACTAAGTCCTGTGCTACAAATATGCATATTCCAGGATTTGATAATTAAGCCCAGAGGAAAGGTCACAGAAATATTTAATATCAGAAGAGGTTTCTGGGCTGAAGCTAGGGGTCAGGAACTGGTGGCTTTCAAAGTGTTAACATTTCTCAACTACAGTGTCCCAAGAGAATTCATGTTCCTTTTTAGTGAAGGCCAGAACATACTTCAGGAAGCAGGTTAAAAAATTGTCCCAGGGTACATAACTTCAAGGAAAAAAATTACAAATAAGTTCTCACATATTTTTCTCATTTTAGCACACTTTTAAAAGTCATATTTCTGTATCAAATCTTCATGAGTCAACACATGTTTATAAGGAAGAGATATTTTATAAGTGTTCAGAGGTACCATGTCATGTATGTGACTAGCTAGACTACGTGTTCCTTAAGGGGAAGGCCTTGTGCCCCTCCCATCTCTGGGCATCAACAACCAGATGTGGGCAGATTATAAATGTGGTCTGTGACAGAGCACAGGCTTGAGAGGGTTGAGAAGATGTCTCCTTTAAAAGCCCTGTCCCTCAAGTCTGTATTTTAGGGTCATCTCCTCTAAAATGCCCTCCTCACTCTGCTCCTTCTCTTCTGGTATTCTCTGTACTTCTAACCCACATTTACAACATTTTCTTACACACATTTATTTACATTTTTGAATCCCTCTATTAGATTAAAAGCTTTTACAGCAGTGATTCCGATTCTGCTTTGTAACTCCATCAACTCATGGGCACCCCGCGAATAAATGAGTGAATAACTGTTTCTCAATTAGTTTGAGTTATGTGAAAACTTGTTGAGCCTTACGGAAGGAGAATGTTTTAGACACGGAGGAAGCCATAATGGGGATTTATTAAGAACACTTAGTGCCCAGAAGGCTAAGCGTGAGATATAAAACCACATCTCTGTCTCCAAGGAATTTCTGTGCTTCTGTTTGACAGATCACTCATGGATTCACACTGCAGGAAGTTTAATATGAGGGTTGGAGAGAACAAGCATTCAAAGAATGAAAAATCTGGTTTATGATCAAAAAAAGAAAAATCCTAAGAGGTGTTCAAGGGGCTTGTTATATAGAAAGAAAAGTTTAAAAGGCATGGAAATAAATGAGGACATGGTATCTTAAGGGAGAGAGCAAAGAACACCAGAGTCTTAGAAAATGTACAGTAATTCCATTGAAGATATTTAAGCTTCTACATTTCAAGATAAAATTTTCAGATGAAAAGTGCCATAAATGAACTAGGAAATAAAATCCCCAGGAGTGAAGTAATCTGCGAGTTTCATTTGTTTCCTTCCGTTTTGATGTCTCACTGCACAGGGCACTTGATTATATAAAGCTGGGGCTCGGTTACCCCTGACAGTGGCACTGAGAGGTAGGAGAGCCAAGTGTGGAGCCCATGGTGCAGCGGCTGCAAACCCAGCAGGTGCCCCCCCCACCAGGGCAAACACTAACAAAGGTGCCTCAGGGTCTGCGCCTGGTTGGGTGTGGATGCTGAAAGGCTTGTCATTACCAGGTGCTCTGAGATGAGTAACAGCCCGCAACAGCTGTGTGCAAAATTCCAGGTGCTCTACAGAGGACTGCATGCTGGGAAGGGGTCACCCCAGCAGACAGGGAAGCGCACCTGCAGGAGACCTTCAGCTGGGGTAAGAATGAGTGGGCCTGGGGGTGTTGTAACCAAGTACTTTGGATGGGGTGGCTTAAACCACAGAAGTTCATTTTCCCATGATTCTGGAGTCTGGATGCTCAAGTTAGATGCCAGCAGGGTTGGTTTCTTTGGAGGCCTCTGTCCTTGGCCTGCAGATGGCCACATTTTATTTGTGTCCTCATAGGGTCTCGGATGTCTGTGTGCCCTAATCTCCTCTTCTTATAAAGACATGAATGAATCATGAGGGGGCCATGAAATGGCCTCGTTTTAACTTAATTACCTCTTTAAAGGTCCTGTCTCCCAAACAGTCACATTTTGAGGTACCAAGGGTAAGGATTTCAACTTATGAATTTTGGGGAAAATTATTCAGCCCATAAGAGGGAGGACAATCTGACCTCAATCTCTACCTGCTTCAGAAAACACCCTCTCTATTCTTCTCACAGACATATTTTCTTAGTAATTCCATAGTAACAAAATGTTAATATCTTTTATAATAATGTTAATTATTGCCAGGCCCAATGCTAAATACTCTATAGATTAGCTACATCAATTATTATTACCTCTTTGCATTTTGTAGGATTTTCTATGGGTGGCATTTATAATAGGTACATTTTATCTGACTTCTTTTTCCTCAACATATTTTCAAGTCATCCATCCTCTTGGGTATATCAATAATTCATTCCTTTTATTTCCGATTAGTACTCCATGGTATAGATAGGTAAATGAACAAATAATTTCTGGTCTATCCATGGGTATTCAGGCTTTTTCCAGTTCATGGCTACTACGAAGAAATCTACTGTGAATGCTGTTGTGTAACCCATTGCAGGGATATTGCTTACATTTATCTTGGGCAAACACCCAGGAGTAGAGAGGCTGGATCATATGCACAGTGTTGTAGTAACTTTTTGGGAAACTTATAAACTGCCCTTAGTGGTTGTACCACATGCATTCTCATTAAGAGTGCAAGAGTTCCAGTTCCTCTACACCCTTGCTAAAACTCTATTATCTTTTATGAGAGTAATTCTAGTGAGTAAATAGTGCTATCTCAATGTGGCTTTAATTTCCTTTTTCCTAATTAATAGTCATGAGCTTATTCGTTATCTGCATATCTTCACTTCTTTGGTGAAAAGACTCCTGAAATCTTGTCTATTTTTTATTATATTATTTTATTGTATTGAGTTTTATATTCTCAATGAAAGTCCTTTATTGGATTTATGATTTGCAAAATTATCTCTGCCAACATATAGCTTTTTCTCTTCGTTTTCTTAATAGTGTCTTTCAAAGACAAGTTTTAAATTTTGATGAAGTACAATTTATTAAAATTTCTCTTTTATGGGTTGCGCATTTGGTGTGATATCAAATTATCAGGGCTTGCTGATTTTTTTTCTCTGTTTCTCTCTAAAAGTTTTATAGTTTTCTGACTTACAATCAGGTGTATTATGCAGTTGTAGTGGATTTTTGTGTAACATCAGGAATAAATCTTGTTGCTTTATTTGTTTTACATGTGTACATCCAGGGCTGTAGTAGCACTGTTTCTTGTCTTGTTGAGAAGGCTACCCTTTCTCTACTGGCATGAGTTTGTGCTTTTATAAAAAATCACTTGCGTATATACATGTGGATCTATTTCTGGAATCTCTTTTGTCAAGTAACCTATTCGTCGGGTAGTGGTAGTCCTCTAACTTCATTCTTCTTTTTCAAAGTTGCATTGGCCACTATAGGCCCTCACATTTCAACTACTAAGAACCAGGTAGCCTCCTTCTAACACCCAGGTTGTTAACTGCTCTTGTATACCACCTCAGAGACAGCCGTCTCCCCTTCACAATGAACAGATGCATGAATACACACCATCTCCCCTCAAACATAATGGGACAGTGCTCTGCTCTGAGAAAACATCTCTTGTTTGGTATACATTCTATGTTATCTTCAAATTTTATCTCTTTGTCTCCTTAGAAACTCTAAAGAGCTATTCCTGTTCCCAATAATAACACTACAAATCAAAAATTGTGAGGTCTACTCATATTACTTAACATAGCAACCAGTAACTAAGAGAGAGTCTACATTGTTACTGGGGAAAAAAACCTGTTTTCAGTTTTCAAATAGGATGTATGAGCTATGAAGCTACAGCATTCGGCACAGGGTTTTGTTATCTACATGTTCTTATTAATGACATGAAACCCAGAACTACTTTCCCACCTCTTCTCCAACTCTGTTTAAAATAACTGTACTTTTCTCTTTCTGTCTGCAGTGTAATTTAACCTCCCACTTGAATATAGAGCATAATTCAATTGAGAGGTGTGTTTATATCACACGAAACACAATAAAGCATGATGAAGTATTTCTTAAATCGTTTCCAAATGAATGGCTGCAATATTCCCAGGCTGCTCTCTCTGCTCCTGCAAACTAAAAACAACTGTGGCTATTTATTAATATATGGATACCAAATGACTTGTCGAGATATTTAAAAGCTGAATGAGATGAGCAAGACCTAATGGAAAATCACAGGGAATGGCACTGAATAGAAGGTGGGAGCTGAGGCCGGGAGGACTTCAGAGGGAGCATATCCTGGGAGAGAGAAATCCAATGCCATGAAACAAACTAGAAGCAGCAAAATAAAGTGGGAAGAAATGACCCAAAAGCTCCATAAAGGGTCAGTGTCATGTCCAAGGTTAGAGCCAACAGTTAACACTTAGGTCTCCTGACCTCCAAGTCTGCAAGGTGGAAGGTAGAAGAGAAATATCAGCCACAGCAGGGCATCTGCTCTTGTGGTTCAGTACAGTGAAGAGCCAGCCAGTCCTCTATACTTTGTTATAAGGAAAATTTTGTTCTGCCACACTTGCTTCCCAAGTAGCATTTTTTTTTATTGGTTGTTCTAAACATTACAAAGCTCTTGACATATCATATTTCATACATTAGATTCAAGTTGGTTATGAACTCCCAATTTTACCCCAAATACAGATTGCAGAATCACATCGGTTACACATCCACATTTTTACATAATGCCCTATTAGTAACTGTTGTATTCTGCTACCTTTCCTATCCTCTACTATCCCCCCTCCCCTCCCCTCCAAGTAGAATTTTTGTTTTTAAAAACATCTTTTTTTCATTTTTTTTCAATGCAAGGATACTCATATTTCAGATCATGGTAAAATGTCTTTCCAACATTTCCACTATAAAATTATTTAATATTCATCTTAAGTTCAGGGAAGAGCTGAACAGATAGATAGCAGGGAAACAGCAGGCCAAAGCAAAGTAAAATGAGCAACCCTGAGCGGTGATTCAGAATGGCAGCCCATCTTGGGCTCTGGTTTCTCTCCACCAAACACATGAATGTTCCATCCACCTCACTAACAGAAAAAGAGCAAAGATCATTTTATAATATCATATGGAACAGAAAAGAAAGCCCTTCTCAGAATTCAGCACAGATTCATAAGGAGAATAATATCTCTTAGCCATCTCGGAAAAGGAGCAAATCTGATTAAAAATAAAGTATATGCATAAAAATCTTGTAGCAAGCTGAGACACAAGATGAGGATTCACTACTTTTATTCCACATCATACTAGGGGTCCTGACCAGGACAGAAGGTAAGAAACAGAAATGTAAGACAGAAGGACTGAAAGGAAGAAACAAATCCATCAAGATCCACACTTGATTGATTTGATTAGAATTGCTAAGTGAGTTTAGCAACATTTCTGTAAACAAAAATCAATACGCAAAATCATTTTAATTCAATAAATCAACAATAACCAAAGGTGAAGTTATTGAAAATACTACATATAATATCACTAAACTAAGGAATAGCAAATAATAATTCTGACAAAAGTGAAGATTTCTAAATACAAATAATACTTAACATGAATTAGAGTTAAATAAAGGAGATACATGTAGATGGACGAAGAGATTCCATATTTGAAGTTGCCAATTATTCCCCAATAAATCTATGTTTAATGAATTAGCAAAATCCAACACATTGATCCCACTGTGTAACTAGATGAGTGGTTTCTACAATTTCTATGGAAATGCAAAAAAAAAGCAGTCAAAATTTATTTAAAAATGAAGAATAAGGTGGGGTAATCGGCTTTCTAGTTATAAAAATCATATTATAGAGCTTTGACAATGAGAAAAAATTGAGAAATGGGAGAGACAAGGGACCAGTGATCTATCCATACATGAATGCTTGGTTCCTACCAGGACAAAAGCTTACACATGAGGACAGGGGCAGATTTTCAATAGACATCTCTGGAATAATTGAATAAACCCTAAGGAAATGTTTAAAAATAAAATGAGAACTTTGCTTCAAAACACATAAAAGATACCAAGTGCAGGTAGATCTTGTCTAAATTTTGAAAGGAAAAACAACAAAGCTTTCTGCAGTCAATATACAAAAAAAAATATCTTTTTAAATTTAGATATAAGGTGGATTCTTAAAACACAAATGTGATAACCACAAAGATTGATTAATATGACTATTAAAACTAAAAATAGTTGTTCCTTAAAAATTATCAAAAAAGTCAAAAGAGTCATTTGATATAATATATAAAGGAATTTTATTCAAAATACCTGAAGGTTTTCAAATATCAAGAAGAAATCAAGACAGTTAAAATGTATGAAATGGGGCTGGGGATGTGGTTCAAGCGGTAGCGTGTTCGCCTGGCATGCGTGCAGCCTGGGTTCGATCCTCAGCACCACATACAAACAAAGATATTGTGTCCGCCGAAAACTAAAATGTATGAAATGATTCTTTGTTAAAGAAACCAAATGGCTGATAGTTATTAAACTGTGTTCAAATTTTAGTCATCAAAGGTGCACGGAACGAAAACGTGACTACCATTTACAGATACTGCATCTGCTACAATGTGAATGCTGGGAATGGGTTATGATGTACAGCACACGGAACCCTTACCCACAGCTGACGGCAATGTCCATCGTTTTAACAAACTGGAAAAACCAGACACCGTTTATGAAGGCTAGGCCTAGGTTGGCCTCTCTTACCACAAATCTGTTTCTAAGCATAAAACCAGAATATGTTCATCAACGACACTATGCAGCAGTTTTATAGCAATATTTTTTACAATATCCCAAACCCAGCAAGAATCAATGTATACATAAATTATGTTGTTTTCATTAAAAGGAACCCTAAATAGCAAGGAAAATGAAAGAGACACATAATTGGCACGAACAGATCTCATGAACATAATTGTTGAATGAAGGAACAAAGATTCAAAAGAACAGTCACAGTATGATTATAATTTACATGAAACAAAAACAACAGAGAAAATTAAACTAGATCATTTAGTGATGCAGGTTTATATAGTTAAAGGAAAGAGGTATGGAGGAAATGGTGCTTCTGGTGGCGCTTCAGGGAAGCTGGCATCGCTGTATTCCTTCACCCAGATTAGTGCTTACAGAAAGCGTTTGTGCATTAGAAGAACTAAAAAGGATTTTGTTAAAAATGTTTAATTTCCATGAGCTATTACTTTGGCACTTTGTACGTTAAAAATACAAGAATCATACAACTAGCAAAAGGAACATGGAGGGTGGGAATGTAAATTGGTGCAGCCATTATGGAAAACAGAAGAGAGATTCCTCAAAGAATTAAAAATAGAACTACTTTATCATCCAACAATACCACTTCAGGGTATATATATCAAAGGAAAGGAAATTTCAGTGTTGAAGAGATAAACACTCTCGTGTTCATGGCAGAACTATTTACCAAAGTCATACGTGAAAACAATCTAAACGTCCACCAAAAAATTTAACGGAAAAGATACATATGCATACACACACACACACACACACACACACACAGATGTAGATACATCTCTATATACACATACATGGAGAGATGCAATACATAGCAAACAAAAGTCCCTAGAATGAACTGCTCTTGGTGTTTTACCAGACTCAGTCCTACATGATTTTCTGAAAGGTTTTGACTCGTATAATTCAGTAGGCCACTCTGAGTTTTTTTTCTTTTCCACATATATCATGTAGCTGTATTTGACAATTACAGGTTTTTACTAAATTTTTTTTTTTTTAAAGAGAGAGTGAGAGAGGGGAGAGAGAGAGAGAGAGAGAGAGAGAGAGAGAGAGAGAGAGAGAGAGAGAGAGAGAATTTTTTTTTTAATATTTATTTTTTAGTTCTCGGCAGACACAACATCTTTGTTGGTATGTGGTGCTGAGGATCGAACCCGGGCCGCACGCATGCCAGGCGAGCGCGCTACCGCTTGAGCCACATCCCCAGCCCCTACTAAATGTTAAAAGAGAAATAACATAGGCTTTGTGTAGAGATGGAGTTGGAATATGGAAGAAAAGTGAGAAATGAGAGAGAATAACTCCCTAGATGTATGTTATGCTTTGCATAGGAGATTTCTCCAATGGTTCATGCGTTGAATGCTTGGTCCTCAGGGAAGCAGTGTTCAGAGATGAGGCTTTGAGTGAGTGATTGGACTCTATGTATTCTGACTTCATCAACAGATAAATCCATTGATGGGTTTATAAATGGATGGACTATTGGGAGGTGGTGGAAACTACAGGTGGTGGGGCCTATTTGGAGGAAGTAGGTCACTGGAGTCATGCCCTGGAAGGGCATATCTTGTCTCCAGCCCCTATTGTGACCTCGCTGTCTTCTCTCTCTCTCTGCCTTCCTTGTATAAGATGAGCAACTTCATTCTGCCATGTCCTCATCATGATGCTCTGCCTCCCCATAGACCCAGACACAATGAAACCAGCTGACTCTGGGATGAAACCTCTGAAAATATACACCAAAACAACTTTTTTTTTTTAAGTTGTTTTACTCAGGTGTTTTGTAACAGGGAGGGAAAGCTGATCAGCACAATATCTTTTTTTAAAAAAAAATAAAAAGCTGCCGTGCACTAGAGGGAGAGAGTTCAGGTTAGGAGAGAGTTTGTATTTATGATCAAGAAGGCAGAGAATACATGAGGGAGGGAGAGATTTTCTAACTATGTTGGAGTGAGCTGATTTCTCATGAGCTTGGAAAATGGACCATCAATTACACTTTTCAATCTAGTTCAATCAACTTAATAGTAGAAATTCCTTCTAGATTTCACAATAGGTTTACTGTCAGTCTTAATCTACCCTGTTGTGAGTTACTTTCGTAGTAATTCAGATAGAAACCAGAAGTCTTTCACCTTAAATCTGTTTTTTTTTTTTAAACAAAATGTTGATTTTTAAAATGTCAGCTGACCTTCTGGGACTTGAATTTCTGGGAATATGGTGGACTCAGCCAACAGATAAGCAGTTCATTAGAAAAATGCTGGTTTAGTTATATTTATTTTATAATGTAATTTGCATTTACATTTGAACTCAGTGGAATGAAAGGAAATTCCCTTTCTAGCATAAAAAGAGGAAACTTAAAGAAGAATGTTAAGCTAACAAGCCAAAATCTTAGTACCCCCGCCCCCAAACACTGGATAGTGTATTAGCTGAAGGAGTTGTAGGGCAGGGTTATGTAACACACATAGGGCGAGACTGTGTGCATGAGGCAGGATGCTGAAACTGAGATGTCTCCTTGGTGGTGACGTTAGCAGGAATGCACTCATTAGATATACCAGAAAAGAAAAGGCATCTCAGGAGTAATATATGAAAACATTTTTTTAAAAAATACAAACAACAACAAAATAATTTTATAAGATCTAGCATGAAAGACCCAAAGACTTTATTAGATAACATAACCCGTGCTGTATGAAGTTATAAAGCCCGAGTTCACTTTACCAATATGGAATTTGAATCTCCAGAGTGATAAATGAATTTAAAAATTGGTTTTAGACCAATAAAGCCTCTGGACTACATGAGAAAAAAATTTAAAGCCAAACTACTATAAAAACTTGGTATCAACATGTCTATAACCAAGGGTTTACGGGACCAGATATGCTGAGAATAAAACAATGCCTATGAATATAAGCTTACAATTTAGAAATCACAAAACACACAAGGAAGGATCCTTCCCTTAGAAAAATACTGACAAGTAAAAATATCTGATCCCAAAGGACTTGAAATAGTAGAAAAATTAGACTCCATAAAAAAGTACATTCAAAATGAATATAAGGATAAAAGAAAAAAAGATAAAAATTTTCTTCTATGGGAGAGGGAAGAAATGAGTGGCTTTGAAAATAAAACTTAGGCATAATGTCTAGGAATTATACACACAAAATTCTTTTCAGAGAAATAAAATTTTCAGTGGATGCGCATAGGTGGAAATTGAATGGGGGAATTGGAAGTTCAAGCTGAAGATTTTATAAAAATGTATCATGTACCAATTAAAAGATTAAAAATATGAAACATTTAATAAATAATAGAATATGTTTACTATATACTTAATAAATATTCTACCAGGATCTTAGAGAGAATGTCAAAAATTCATCACTTGAAAAGTTTGAGAATTATTCAGAATAAGTAAAATATGTGAATCCTCAGATTAAAACCATGCCCCCAAATAACTAGACTATGTTAAAAAGAACTACATGTAGACACATTGCCATGGAATTGTAAAAGCCAAAGACAAGCAGAGCAGCCATGTCAATATTTATAGCAGCTCAATTCACAATAGCTAAACTATGGAACCAACCTAGTTGTCCTTCAATAGATGAATGGATACAGAAAATGTGATATTATATATATATATATATATATATATATTCCATTGAATAGGATATTACTCAGCTTTAAGGAAGAATGAAATTATGGCATTTACTAGTAAATGGATGGAGTTGGAGAATACCATGCTAAGCTAAATAAGCCAATTCCCAAAAATCAAAGGCTGAATATTCTCTCTAATATGCGGATGCTAATTCACAATGGAGGGGGCAATAGAGAAGAATAGAGTCACCTTAGATTAGGTAGAGGGAAGTGAAGGGAGGGGAGGAGAGGGAAGGTGGAGATAGGAAGATAGAAGGAAACAGACATTATTACTATATGTATATATGTAATGGCATGATCGATGTGATTCTACAACATGTACACTCAGAAAAAGGAGAAATTACATCCCATCTATGTATGATATATCAAAGTGCATAAATGCATTCTACTGTCATGTATAACTAATTAAAACAAATTTAAAATCTTTTAAAAATTTAAAAAAGACAAGTAGAGAATCTGAGGAGCAGCAAAATAACAAAGCCGGAATATCTACAAAGAATTAACTATTAGACCTATTCTTAGAATAACACAAAGAAAATTCATAATATCAAAACAGCAAAGAAAAGCAATTAAATTGGGAATTATATTCCAGATTATTTATAATTTAAGAGAGTACAGTAGACTTTTTTCAGACGGGTTTAACAATTTGCCACACCTTACAGAGAGAAATAATAAAAGATGTACTCCAGTAAAATTGAATACAGAAGGAATAAGAGATTTGTAAGAAGCAACTGTGATGTAGTAAGTTGGCAAATATCTATGTACATTTATATATTGATTAACAGTACACTACAAGAATTATAATCATTTACAATAGTAAATAATAAAGACCTTGAATATTCCAGGCACTGTAAATTTCTGATTTTCAGAGAATAGTAGAAATTTTTTCAGTAAGAGACATTAATGGTGAGAGGGTGAGGAGGATAAAGGCAGGGCCAGGACAGGAAAGTTGGGCTTGCAAAGAGTCTGTGGTTTTGTTTGATTGGTGCAATGACTAATAAGGCTGGTTAAAGACTAAATCAAGGCAAGAAACTTAAAATAACTTTTTGTATTGTTTTATACTCTTTTATGATTGAAGTGAGATGCCATTGAAATTTTTTAAATGAGAAGTTGTGGTTCCCAAAGCTTGTTCTTGTAGTAGTGTTGAGGATGGTGAGAAGGAGAATGAACAAAAGGAAAAGGAGGGTGGAACTGCTTTACTTATCCAACTGCCTTTGGAGTAGTGGTGCAAGAAATTCAAATTTCTACCTGAAAATTGGATAAACAAAATATGGAATAGCCATACAATGGAATATTATTCAGCAATGAAAAAATAAACAAAATACCGATACCTGCTACAACATGCATAAGCCTTAAAAACATTGTGCTAAGTCAGACATAAAAGGCTACACATCATCTAATGCTATTTAATAAAACATATAAGAGAAGCAAAGAGATAGAAAGTGAAGTATATTAGCAGTTCTTAAGATGGTGGAGAGGGAAGAATAGAAAGTGACTGATAATGAAATGTCCTTTGGGGAGGTTGTAGAGTCTCCTTGTTCTTCCATTTTCTCTGTCTTGACCCAGAAACGGAGCACTTGACTGCTTTGTGCCCTAGCCTATAGAACACTGAATGTTTCCTGGCATGGATAAACTTGTGCAGGTCATCACCTGAAACACTGAAAGATCAATCTGCTGGTAGACACAGACACACTAGGCCAGGCCCTGAGCAAAGTTCCCTAAACACCAATGTGAACTCCATAACCCAAACTGTCATTGCAGATGTTGGATGGATAGAGCAACTCTTTTCTAACTATCTGTCATGAGGACTGCAGCAGCCTCTCTCTGTAAATTCCCTTAATAAACCCTTTGAACTTATCAAACAAGTGTTCAGTGTTTCTCTCTCTGGAATCTCAACCAGCTCCATCTCTGAACAATTTGGGAGAGTTCTTGGTGGGAACGACCCTGCTACCACTTTAGGTCTGACTCCAATCATGGTTTCAGCCAGACAGCAGATGGAAACATTGTTCAATGACATAGTTGTGACAGTTGCACAGCTCTGTAAATATTGTATACTCGAAAGGGTAAACTTCACAATATGTAAATATACCTCAGAGAAAGTTGAGTTTTATTAAAAATAGTGCCACTTTATTTGCCTCAAGGAATTTGTTTTTTTAATTCAAATTTTTTTGCTCAAAATCAATGTTGCATGTGAATGTCTTTATTTCCCCTACTATATAATATTCCACAGAGCAAACATAGCTCCTTCATTCATTCCCTTATCAATAAGCATTAGTGTTATTTCTACATTAGTAGTGTTATAAACATCACTGCTAACATTGCTCTATATGTGTGCTACTCTATATAAGATTTACAACTAAAAGACAATGCCTCATTCTTTTCCAGTGTGGTTGTGCCACTTTGCATCTTTACCAAGACTGTAGAAGAGTATTCACTGTCCCACATGAACAACAATAGTTCTCATTTTACCAATCTATTGGATTTTAAATTGTATTTTCTGTGCTTAAATTATGTTTCTCTGATCACTATGATATTGAAAAATCTTTTTACATTTTTATTTTCCTTCAGTGTTTATATTCTCTGAAATGTTCATTTTTCTATTAGGTTTTACATATTTTCAGTATTGGATTTTAGGAATTATTATTTAGATACTTAGAATGATAATACTTTGTTAAACTTAAGTGCTACATCTAAATCTTTTTTAAAAAACTTATTTTATGGTACGACTTAACGTAGCTCTTTAATTAAATATAGTCATGTTTTAAATATTTTTCTCCATAATTAACATTTCTACATCTTAGATACTTTCCCCAGTGCTACCTACTGAAGTGAATTGCAGTGCCTACATTTCTAAACATTGACTTCCCATATATATGTAGGTCTCTGGGGGCTCTCCCTTGAGCCCCAGTTGGTGAATAGGCCAATTCTTGATCACATTTACTTATATACTAGAAAGTTGTGGTAATGTAATAGACATTACACACATTGATTATTAAGCACTTGAAATGACTAGTCTAAAACAAGATGTACTCTAGTGTGTATAAATATACTCTAGATTTTGAGAAGTTATTAAAAAAGCATGTAAAATGTTTTTAAACTAATTTTTATATTGGTTACATGTTGAAATAATATTTGAGATGTATTAAGTAAAATTTATTATCAAAATTCACATCACCTGGATTTTTTTTTTTACTTTTTTTAATGTGGTTACTCGAAAATTTTAAATTACAACTTGAACTCCCATATTATTTCTACTGAATAACACTACTACAGATTTATAATTTCTTACTATTAATATCAAGAGCAGATGCCTCAGATTATTTTTCAGTAGTGCATTGCCTATTGTTAACCTTTGCTTTTTTCATGTATATTTCAGATTGACCTTGTAATATTACACAGAAGTCCATTTTGGAATTTTTATTGGAACTTGCATTGAATCTATGGGTAAATTTTGGAATATTTGATATTTTTGAAATACTGAAACATTGATGGAGGTCATTTTAAAGACTGTTTAAGGAGGTTTAATATTTTCTAATGAAATTTTTTTCATGCATCTTTTAAAATTTATCCCTTGTAGGTTGCATTTACAAATGGTATGTTTTGTAATTTTCCACAAATTTATTAAGGACCAAAGCAATATATCCTTATTATTACTAATTAATACAATATAGAAAAAGTTTATCTGTACCATTCCTCCTCCTTGAGGAAAATAACATCATAAAATGGTATTTTTCCTTCCATGTTTTTGCCCTATTCATATGCTAACATATGCTGGTGGTGCTCACAATGAAGTAATATATGCAGTGTACTTAGCACAAAATAAGCATTGAATTAATGTGAACTATTAGGAGTAATACCCAAAAGCTGTATTTTACAACCTTTCATTGTTGGCGATGTAGAAATGCAGGAGGTTTTATATAGTGGACTTGGTGCTGGTCACATTTAACCCTCTTATTATTTCAAATCATTTATCTGATGAGTATGATAAACTTTCCTGAGCTACAAACAGATATCTTGATGACTAATGGGTAATGGTTACTGAGAGAGGTGGAATTTCTAGGATAATTCCAAAACTTCTGCACTGAGTTCATATTCACCAACCACATTAAAGGCAGAAAGGGTGATGATACTCAGAGGAGTGGCCATCACAGGATAATCTTGTAAAATACCATCATCTTCTGTGCTTTAGTCTCCTCATCAGTAATAGATACTAATCATACCTACCTTACAGATTTACAGTTTTTTTCCTTCAGAGTTTCATTTGCTTTTTTATAGCTTTTCCATTATCACCAGAGCACCTATAATGTAAATTTATTAAGCATCACATGGTACGGAGGACAGCACCAGCTATTTATCAAACAGAACATTTGAACCCTGTATTTCCAGTGTCAGCCATGAGAAACATGATTTGTGTTTGCATTTAACTAGCAATCTCTTGCAAGTGAGTTAAAACTTTGCACATTCTTCATTTGGCTCTTTGCAGGATTTGCCTACGGTAGAAATGACCAAGCAACATTTAGTCCCACGTTTCAGATGAGAAAACAGAATGTTTCTAGTCTAAATTCATTACAGTGAATCCCAAGAAGTCCATGTGATTTCTGCCAAACTAAGATTCTGCTCATGTAACTGTTTTGAAAGTAAGTTTTCACTTCAAACCTACAGCTGCTAAATGACATCAAGTGACCTCATGTGGGCAAGCATAACTGCATTCCATTATTTATCAGTATTCAGTCCATGGCTTTCCTTTTTCTTCTTGATTGATTACCTTTCAACTTTTAATTTGTAAAATTCCAAAAGCATGAACAGAGATCTAAGAGATTCCAAAGACCACTCAGAATCTCCCTCCCACTTCCCATAACCCCCCGTCCAACAGTCCAACATCATGGCCCCAGACCTTGCATTAATTGAGTAAGGTCTTTAGGCCTAAACGAGGTAACCCCACTGACTTTCACTCACACCACCGGCTGGTTCAAGGACAGGCCCTTTCAGAAAGCTCAGCACTTTAAGCCAGATCTGAGCCTTTGTTCTCTAGACTGTTGGAACCCACGGTGAATATATTTCTTTCTCTAATTCCTGCAGCATGAGTGCCCCAGCACAGTGGCAGGTCTCTGTGCCATTTCTATTTTGCTGCAGGAGGCTTTGGGAGTTTTCTGGCTTTGTGTTTTACATTTCAATGGTCTCCTCCACAGCACCTGGAAACAGAAGATGCTTGAGGAAAACGGAAAGATGAGTGGAAGTCTTTCCATTTTTACTCTAGACAACCTTTCAGCCAGGCATGAGTTCCTCAGGACGAGGTGTCCAGTAGCCAGACAGAAGGGAATCAACCAAGGAATCTGCCCTAGGGTCAGAGGAAAGCAGCCTGTAATGAAGGTTTCTGGGTGCTCCCCAAACTCCTTACCAGCGATTTTAGACATCATTTATCATGTCTTTTATGGTATGAAAACCCTACAGCCCCTGTAGCCGGAACCCCACAGTTAAGTTATATTGTCTGTAAATATGCATGATTCTTTAATGGTTCCAAATAGGATATCTTCTTTCCTTAAGGCCACTCCAAGTAGGGTGTAGTCTGATCATCTCAACTTCCTTTTTTTTTTTTTTTTAAATGTTGCCAAGTCGTATAACAACATCTTCCATTTATATAATGATTTGCTTCTCTGGAAATCTCTCCCTTCCATTTTTTCACATTTAGAAACAAGAATGTAGAACAAGACACATTCTAATTAAAGAAGAGTTTGGTGGCCCATCCAAAGGTCTTCATCTAGTTAAACAATAGGAACACAAGACCACATAACCCCTTCATTCATTCAGTGGTATTTTTACTGTAACATGCTGCCTCTCTGTCTATTGATTGATTTGCCTGACAAACCTTGGTCCCTGAATGAGTGATAAGGACCAAAGAGCAAATTATTGAGAGCTATGTGTCTGACCCTAACTAAGTGCAGCAGAGCAGATGCTGATTTGCTAGAGACAGCTACAGTGTCATTAATGAAACAGAATTTCACATCTGGAGCCACCAGAGAATCATATATAACCATAGACAATATAATTGTTAATTGCAGGGTGCCAGCTCCAGCGACCGTAGGATTTTCAGACAATGAGAGACAGTGATGAATAATGTTCAAAACTGCTTCAAGCTGATGTTGAAAAATGAGAAATGCTTGGAAAGTCAGAGGTGACACAGGTGAACAAGAGAATAGTGACATGTGCAGAGGAAAGTCATCTTGCAGAGATTGGTCTGCAATATTGCTTCTCCCAGAGTCTTATCCTCAGGGCCTTCTGCAGGGCTGGATGAAAGAGCATATGGTCTCCACCACCCTCAAGTGATGCTCACTCCTTCAGGCGGTCCATCTGCTGAGCCTTGTTCTGTGCACTGCTTTCCACCAGGAGAAACAGAGGTTGCGAGGGCCCCAGGAGTTCTGTCAGAAAACATCCAGCCTTGTTGCCCTAAAGAACTGGTTGCTTATGTTCTTCCCAGGAGACCTGACAGCTTAAGTGATCTTTTGTCTCCTCCAAATATGTAAAAAAAATACTTAGAGTGCAGTGGGAAATAAACTTCATCTCATATTTTTATATTACAGTCACTATTTAGAACAATCATGAGTTGGAGATCTCAAAATATCTCTTTAGTGGATGTATCTACACAGACATTTGGGGGAATTTTTTGATGCAAGAGTAACTCGCCTATCAATAGCATGTTTCAACTGTTCTGCTCCTGGGTGGTGCTGAATGACTCAACAGTGGCTGTAGCAGAGAAGCAGAGCTGGATAACTGTACTGACCAAACTGCCCACAGATGCACTCAGATCTCAGAAATTCCCCCCCCCCCCTTCCTTTTTTGGTGAGAGGAGTCACGATGCCTCCCACGATGCCTCCTCTAATGTCTGTCTGCTCCTTGGTGTCTACTCCTTGTCTTGCCTGCTCCTCTAGTCTTTCCCATGCTTAACCCTTGACTGATCTTCTCATGAATCATCTGCTTGAACAAAGAAAAAGACCCATTTTCTCCTGTAGGGGCCTCAGCCAAAACTTCTAGGAAAAGACAGACTAGCTCTTTCCAGACCCCAATATGACATTGCACACTGCTCTGAAATTTCTCACCATTCTAAATTGTCTGTTAAACGGTACGTTTTACAAGGCACCTTGAACAGTATTTTATAAGGCGATTTGTAGGCACTGCTATTAAAATTAATTGAGTTATCATTAAAAGTGATGCTTGTGAAACAGAACTCATCCTTACCATCTCTCATCTCCAAAGTAGCTCAGCATTTGCTTCAGAGCCCAGGCTCACTCTGAAGCCCAACGACCCCTCCCTCTAGAAAAGTAGGTATCTTCCTCAAAGCCTATAGTACATGTTCTTGACCAGGTGGGATTTCTGCATACATACAATGCCCCGGATCCCACTGTGAAGCTTTGAAACTAGATCTGTGTGGGAACTTTTCTTCTAGACTTTGTTTTCTCTCATTTTTTTATAGAGAGCAAGGTGCACTATGATGCAGGGAGGTGGGGAGGGCTATTTCAAATTTTTCTATACTAATCAGTGTCTGTGGTTCTTTTTGATATCATTGCTTTATTTTATGTCCCTTAACCACTCTGAGAAGTCAGACTCCCTTTAGAGAAGAACCCTAGAAACCAGAAACCTTGAGCTGAAGTAGAGGGCAGGTTTTCAGGAAAGGATGCGGAGTGGCATGGTGAAGCAGGGGTAGGCACTGAGGGAGGGACAGGAGAAGTGGCCTAGGGAGGTAGAGAGGAAAACTGAGGAGTCAAGGCCAAACATTGGCCTTGGAGCTTCTCAGTGGCAAGTTCTGGATCCTGAATCTGGATCAGTAGCTGAAATCTATTTTTCTTCAAGGTCTACCTCATCAAAAAGATTCCATTCTCAGATTATCTTTGGCATATTTTGGTTTATTAACTACTCAGTGTGAACTTGGGCAAGCCACTCCACTTTCTTCTTAACTCAGTGGACAGGGTCACACAGGTCCCTCTATACAGAGTGCCTTGACTGCTCCATGCCCCAGCAAGCTGCAAGTTTTTTTTTTTTTTCAGAACCTTAAATATTTCTAGGTTCTGACAAACTTGTTTAGATTTTTATATAAAATGCTGAAAAAATGAACCACGTTGTTAAACATACAGAAACCAGCCCCAGTCTGAAGCCAAATTCATTAACTCCCCATATAAACTCCATCGCCTCACCGCTCACTGTAAACTGCACATGCAGAACGTCCCTTTTCTAGTTGTTTATTGCAGGGACAGAATGTTCTGTTTGTAAGTTCTCTCAATAAATGCTTTGGACAGATCACCCTGGCATTTGGTGCTTCTTTCTTTGGAATTCCAATAATTCCTACTGGGGAAAGCCCTGGCAGGAATTCCTCTTCTACCCCTTGTGGGGCAGCTCCAGCCACTGTGGACATGAAGCATGGAACACAGCATTTCATCAAGTGCATCCTTGTGAGCACCTGCATCAGACACAGCCACCATTCCCTGGGCCTTGTCACAGACCTACTAAATCAGAGAGGGTAGCACTCCCAGAGTTTGCATTTGTTTTATAAACACCCCGAGTCATTCTTATAGAAAATGAAATTAGCAAGCCACTCCTCTAATTTATAAGGGTAGTGCAATGTATGTTATCTAAATAAGATGAAAGCACTGGTTTCAATTGAGACATCAGAGGAAGCACTGTCTTGCTATTTTACTAAAAGCCCTTCTTCCCAGGTGAGCTTTGTCAGAACAACCTTGAAATGCCAACATGAAAAAATGAAAAAGTGCCATTAGGCCCCATTTAGTAACTGCAGAATTACCGGGTAGTTTTATTTATTTATTTTTTTCAAGTCATTGGGTACAAATTATATTTTCTAATGTGTCAGCATTTTTCTAATTCAAATTTCCACTAGTAATCTGTTTTGCTGTGAAAACTGGGTAAATTTCATGCCCAGCAGCTAAAATTTTTGGATGCAACAACTCATTTACAGAATTCTCATACATTCATCAAGGCATGAAAGCATGATTTCATAGAATTGAATTTTAGAGCTCTTATGAAACTGAAAATTATATGGACCAATTTCCTCATTTTAAATTAGAAGCATTGAAGTGACTTTTTCTCTTCCCATTCCCATCTCTGTCCCCAAGTCATCACAGTCCGCCTAATTCTAAACATCCTCCCATCAAATGCCACACCCCCACTCTTTCCCTCCTCTGTGCTGCCTCAGCATTTTTTCTCAACCTTCTTAAAGCATTTAGCACATCAGCTGATATTGGTTTCACTTACATTTTTTTACCCCTAATAAATCATTGAAAAGAAAAGCTGCGTATTGTTCATTCTTGTTCCTTGAAAACAGTACAAGGTACATATTAAGCATTTCAGTAAATTTTAGAGAAAACCCTTTGCATAGAGTATGCCGACAGGGAGTGGAGGAATGGATACCATTATTACCATTAATTGCAGGTATTTATTTAATTCTTGCCATGTACCCAATATTGTTTTAAGGCATGTCTATGCATCAGCTCACTTATTTCTAACAATCACCCCCAGAATTATACATTATTGTTCTTCTCATTTTAGAGCTGAAAATCTTAAACACAGACCAAATAACTTGTCCTTGATTATATGATTAGAAAAGGAAAAAGCCATCATTTGATCAGGGAAATCTAAATCCAGAGACTCTGATTACGAGGCCACCTTGCTCCTCATACTGAACCAGGAGGGGCTTCCTTCCCCAGCCATGCTTCGCCTGCTGTGACACCCCCATCAGGGCCAAAGTCGGGAAACTTATCATAAAAGTTCAACGTTCAAACTCTGTTATGGCATAAAGAGACTGAATTTCTCAGCAAGACCACAGAATCATGGGATGTCAAGAGTAAGACCAGAGTGGATATACTTTTAGCATCTTAGATTTTTTTTTAATATGGATCTATGAGGCTCAGATACCTGAAATTGACCAATCAATAGCTATTAAAGGTAGAAAAACTACATACACATTTACTTTGGTACTACTCCAGCAACTAACATGGAAGGAAAAGTCTATGAGAGATCCCTGAGGGAATTCCAAAGTTTTTCTCAGAATATGATAAACCAGCAAAGGTTTTTGGACAGGCAGCAAACGAACGCAAAATGTAGGCATAGGTGCGCCGGATCTATATAAGCAATCATGGCTCAATGCCTTAATCCCAGGCCACTGATAACTACACTTCAGTAAGGATCTTAGTGGTATTTATTTGATTTCCAGGTACCAAAATCCCTCTGTAGCTTTTTCTCTGCCTCTATCTCAGCCATTACCCAGTTTTATTGCTTCTTGTCCTCCAATCTTTTACATCCATCTCACCACCAACTAGGTAAGTACTTGGTAAATTGAGCCCATTGATCAAAAACGTGAGCTCACCTGGTTTCTCTGTGACCCTCTAAACAGGCTGAATCACATTTACATCTATCTGCTGGCTTTCAGTACTTCACCCTAGAGGCATGCTTGGACCTTGGGCTTCCCGGGCACCACCCAACCAGGCAGGTACATCAAGTCCACCACCCTGCTCTGGTCCAGTTCTTACAGCAACAATAATCTTACACCTTTCAATGCACCTCTATCTAGACTCTTGCAGATCCTGGGAAAGCATTGGTGGTGGTGGCCCTCTCCCACAACAGTGTGAGCTCTTAGAAATCAGTAAAAATATCTTTCTTTTTAGTTTATTTTCTTTGTTTGCTTTGGGGTTTTGTTGGTTTTTTCATTTTGTTTTTGCTTGTTTATTTTTTTTTTAAAGCCTGTATCCCCCTCCCCCACCCCGGCACACACAGAGTGCTGAACATAGTGGTTTCAGACAGCTTTTTCACTGCTGCCACTGACAGACCCAACCAGAACAACTGTAGAGGAGAAAAGGTTATTTGAGGGCTCACGGTTCCAGAGGTCTAAGTCCAGTGAAGACCAGCTCCATTCCTCAAGGCTCAAGGTGAGGCAGAACATCATGGCAGAAGGAAGCAGCTCATACCATGATCAGAAAGCAGAGAAAGAAAGCTCCCGCTCTCGGGGATACAAAATTTATACCCCAAAGCCACGCCCCCAAGGAACCACTTCCTCTAGCCACACACCCCTGCCTCCAGTTACCACCTAATTAATCCCATCAGAGATTAATTCACTAATTAGGTTAAGGATATGAACCAGTCCTTTCACCCCCAAACCTTCTTGCCTTGTCTCACACATGAGCTTTGAGGGGACACCACATCTAAACCACAACAATAGTAGGACCTTGCTTATGGAACTTGTTCCATGTAAGCTTAATTCAACTGAACTCAAATTCAGAATCAAGAAGAGCCTTACCTTGAATGCTCAGTGTTTACTGCCACCCGCACCAGAAGTGCCTCAGCGTTTGTTTATGTTTCGGTCTTTTCCAAGAGTCATAAAAATTTCAAAACACTCAAGGTCCTTCCTCCCTCTTCCACATGCACCGTTTGGTATGTGAAGTTGCAGCTGCTCTCATCATGGAGAAGTGAAGTTCCTTTCCCCTCCTCTTGATTCTGGCCTAGCTTGGTATCTTATTTGGGCCAACAGAACTCAGTGGAAATGAGAGGGTGCTGGTCTGGAACTAGGCTCCCTGAGGGTAGGCCTGCTTGTTCTGTTGGAACACTTTTAACAGCAATGAGGACAAGCCTGGCTTCAATTGTCGAGGCCTGGAGACACTTACCTATCATCCTGATGCCCGATCCAATAGCCAGCTGAACCCAGAAGCACCACTGCCTCATCAGCTTGCACCGTTGATACATGAAAGGGCCAAGATCACATGGGAACTGAATCCAATCTAAATAGAAACTAAATAAATGGTGTCCTCCAAGTCTACTGTTTCAGAGCGACTCCTTGAGCATTAGTTAGCTGACACAAGTTCTAAATTCTGAGATTCAATTACTTTAATCCCCATCTCCAGGAAACAAGGACCTGTTGGCTGAGGCCTCCGAGGCTTAACCACAGGCTAGAGCCCCGCCTTGGCTCTTGATCGGCCCTTTGGTGTTGGGTGTTCGAGAGAGGCCTGCCATCCCCACAGCATTTGCTACTGCTGTTACTCTGCAGGTTTGCTCAAACTTGAGAGTTTTAATCTCATGTTAATAAATATGTGGCTGTTCAGGCAATTTGTTTGCGTATAATTATGCCAGTCTCCTAAGAAATTACTGCCACCTAAGTTATTACAAATTCACCTTAGAGACACTGCATCTGGCTGGCTCTTGTTCAGCCAAGTGTTCTCTTGCCAGAGACCAATACATAATGCTCTAAAGCTCTTTCTGCTTAAATTCTTCTGTTTTCCTGGCATGACTCTTACCAGCTACATCCAGCATAAAACCCAGCTCTCAAGAATCAAAAGGACAGGATATGTCTGGGGCACCCTGCAGCAAGGAGGTAAGAGGCTCTCAGACTCAAGACAATATTCGCTTGAATTCCAGGTTTTCTTTTTCCTTTCTTCTCATTGTCTTGAGAAAATGAGGCTGTTTTGCTTCTATTAAATGGCTCACCTCATAAAAGAAATGACCGAATGTATGATGGCCAAGAATTAGAAATCTTTGATTTCCAGGGACTTTGTGAAAATTCCTATAGCAGAAAGTCTGTTTCTTTGTTGTTCTTTGAAGAATAGTGATTTGTATCCATAATAGAATGGGTAATATACAAAAACAAACAAACAAACAAACAAATACTAAAAAACAAGCTCTGTGCCTCCAAGCAGTGACATTCCAAGGGCAGAGAAGTGGGTACGTCCTCTGTAGGTACAGATAATTATAGGGAATATTGTCTTTAGAGAATTTAAAGAACAACAATAAAACAAGCAAAAAAAAAAAAAAAACTCTGCTTTTCATTATTCCATAAGGCAGCATGAGATAGGGTCATATAAAATGTTTCTTCTTATAGAATCCTATAGCCCTAACCTCAGTGTGTCTCTGCCTGCATGAAAGTCTATCTGGAGAGTCTCTCCTTAAGAGACTTCAGACCTATCCCAAAGATGCCAGCAAAGCTCATTCCATTTCAGGAACCTTGCTACAGAAGCTGCCTCCTGTTCTTTCTTTTAAAGGAATTGTCTCAACAGGGTTAAGCATGTATTTTTAGAGGTTGGAACCAATAGAAATGCAGTCCATTCTTTGCTACGCCAGTAGATAGCTAGTGAAGAATGAGAGGAGTCCTGGCCCTCCCCATAAATGGAGAAGCAAAGGTAGAGAGCATAGCCACTCTAACACTCCTTGTTCCAAATTCAGTTCCTTTCTCTTCTTTTAGGGAACCTTTGACCTTTATATAGGAGCCATATGGTTATATGATTTTTTATTTGTTTGAGACCAGTCACATTGCATCAGTATCATCTGGAAATTTGTTTGAAATGCAAATTCTTTGGCCCATCTTACACCTACTGAATCAGAAATTCAGGAGGGTGCTGCCCAGCCATGCATATTTTAATAAGCTTCCAGGTGATCTTGATGCTTGCTAAAGTCTTTCAATCTTTGCAACAGAACAATGATTCATAACCAGAATTATATACAATTACATGTATGTATATATCACTTTGGTTATTTATACATACAACTGATATTGACCACTATCACACCTATACAGGAAAGCTAAGATAAAACCCGGAGATCTGCGTATTTATATTTCCTAAGAATGTTGATAGAGATGCCTAGATGATAACCACTATTCTAAAGAAATGAGATTGCAAACAACCCTATAACTGGATTGGAGGAGTATTCCTAGGACTTAGTTCCATAGATTAGGAAACTTAGGAACTAAGTTCTAGGACTTAGTTAAAATGTAAGCTATGTCAATGGGGTTAGTGCATAGATTTGTTTAGAGAATTCATTATTAAAGCCAAAGGCCACAATTTTATATTTAGACTTTACAAATAGGCTCCATCCACAGTTCTGCACTTGGTGATTGTATGATCCATGAAACTCCTTATGAGAAGATATGTGAGAATGTAGCAAGTACCACACTAGTTCCAGCCCTTTGACCTGACTGACTACCCAAGGTTTCCTCTCTATCCAAACCCACTCTCAGACTTCAGAACCGGTCAGAGCCCCAATGTCTATGTGAAGTCCCTTCAGTCCCCCGATTTCCTTTTCCTCATCACTGTCTACTTCCCACCTGAGCTCCTTCCACATTTGAACAAATTGCTGGACAACTTTCAAAACATTATGTTAAGTGAATAAGCCACTTACAGAAAGACAAATACCACATGTTCTCACTTAAATGTAGAGTTTTAAAAAGTCAGTTTCAGAGAATTACCAACGGCTTGGGTAGCCAACAAGGGAAGAGTAAGGGAGAGATGTTCAACGAAAAAGGATACAAAGTCTCAGACTAGAAGAATAACTTCTAGTGATCTATTGCATTGTGCATGGTGACCACAACTAATAATAATCTGTTACATATTTCAAAATTGCCCTTAGATTTTTTTTTTAATGTGCTCACTACAAAAAATAAAAATAAAAATAGACAGGTGATGGATATTAATTGATTTAATTGAATCTTTCTGTAGTACATACATAGATCAAAACATCATATTTTGAACCCATCGATAGACAGTTATTTATCAACTGAAATAAATTTTAAAAATAAAAAAAATATATAAGGAAAAATGGCAGATGTTGGTTTTGGTTAATTGTATACGTTAATTTCCTGACTCAGAGTGTCATCCCCTTTATTTCAGAGGTCACATCTGTTAGGGTCTGGATGTGAGGTGTCTCTGAAAACTCATGTGTGAGACAATCAAGAATGCTCAGAGGTGAAGTGATTAGGTGATGAAAGCCTGGGCCTAATCAATGGGTCAATCCACTGATATGGATTAGCTAGGCAGTCACTGTAGGCAGGTGTGGCTGGAGGAAGTAGGTTTGGTTTTTGCCCCTGGGGTGGGAAGCTGTCTCTGCTTCCTGGTGTACATGTTCTAAGCTGCTTTCCTCCACCATGTCTTTCCATCAGGATGCTCTGCTTCTCCTCAGGCCCGTAGCTGTGAAGTCTGTCATGTCATCACTGGGACCTCTGAAACGATGAGCCAAAATCAACTCTGATTGTTCTTGTCAGGACTTTTGGTCATAACAATGAAAAAGCTGACTAAAACAACATCACCTATTTACAGCCACACATGCTGGTCACAGAGGAAGTCCTCAAAACCAGCTGCTTGTTAACTCTACCTGCTATTTAAATGCAAGGAAATGGTGAGCACCTTATTGCTAGTGAGTAATTCTTACAAAAGAAACAAAAAAATACATACTTGAACTCTAGGGTAACTACACTAAATGTCTGTTTAAAAAAATGTTTAATTCTCTTTCCATACTATCTAACACAAAGCTGAAGTACACTCCTATCATCTATGTTCTTTTGAATTGTGTAGAAGCCCTCTGAGGTCAGATGTGTACCCTGGACTGGTTGCGCAACCCAGTCATGTATGTGCTATAGTTCCACATTCAGGAAGGAGGCCACAGGTTTTCTATGAGATCATTTTAATATCTACCATCTTTGTGCAGATAATTTGCCAGTGTTGAATTTCCTCAGACCAAGGAGCCAAGAATGCTGCTGCAAACCTGCAAATTCACCCACTGCATCTCTACAAGATTCTCAAGAATTGAAGAGTTCCTCTTTCGTTTACAGAATCTGGGCCAATGTATCAGGTTTGGGGTTTTTGGTTTTTGTTGGTTTGTTTACTGAAAGTTAAAACCAAGCCATAACTTCTGGGTAACTGGCAGTGCAAAGATTGGCTAGAGGATGAAGTACCTCTTAATTGTGCTCAATTGCTCCAGTGTCCAAGAGAGCTCTGGTCCCTGGAGTCTACTAGAAAAAAATCATTCCTGAGACAGGCTTCAAGTGAGCTAAATGCCAATCACTATTTACCAAGAGGTGATGGTTTGTGGGAATATATCACAACAAGAGCATTCTTTCATGTTCAAGAATAGAACAAAAGAAGATGGGATCCTTCGAATTACAATGATGAAATTCTAAGAAAAGCAAACCCACAAACATCACAACCTCACCAGATTTTTATCGGGAATCAAGATTAAAAAGCAGTCCAATTTTATCAGTAGGAAATACAAATTTGACAACAAGAAGAGAATAATCAACTTCTGCTTCTGATCGGGGTACAATCACACCCGTCCCTCAGATCCTAACAACAAGAAAAAGGATAGAGAATTTAGAACACCTTGTTTTTGTTTTCATTTTAATTCATTAGGATAACTGAGGACACAAAGAAAATGCATTAAACAATATTTTAATAGTGGCAAGCCTTTCCTAGAGATGGGGGAACAAGGACTACTTTAATCCATAGCAGAGCAGCTGCCAGAAAGACTCCACTATTGTCCCAGGCAGGAGAGAGCAGACAAACTCACCATTTGTGTGGCTGTGTGGAGGCTACCTTGACAAATGAGAATTCTGAGGTGCCTCAGGGAGTCTGTACCCTCCTGTCAACACAACTAGGAACATGGGACCAAACCAAGGGATAGTCCCTATCAATGCATATGTCTCTCACTACCAAAAACTGGAGGAGGGTGAGAATGGAAACATTTACTGAGGAACAGGAATGAAGGTAGGGGGCAGAGAGAATGTTACAGTGACCCAAGAAGCTGTCATGGCTAGGCAGACACAAAGAGACAAGCAAAAACTCACCTATGCAAAAATCCCCATTTCTTTATTAAGATTAAGTGAATGCATACTTACACACACACACACACACACACACACACACACACACTGATAAATTTAGCACCACAATTCTAATTGGATAGATAAAAGGACATTGTTTTTCTAGAAGTAAACAGCATTTTTCTTTGTCTCTAATATTCATTCACACAAAACTGTTCACATAAAATCATGGAATTATGGGACACATAAATTTTTAAAAATGAGTTTACTCATCATTCAAGGAGTCTAGAATGGCTATGAGAAATGTGTCACAAGATCCTGTGGAAAAGTATAACTACATGTATAAAGATGCAAGGGATCTCAGAAAAGAGATGGAAAATTTAAAAAAAAAATCAAGGAAAGTAAATGAGAAAGCTGAAATAAAAATCCAATATAAGAAATTAAGAATTGATTTCATGATATTAAAAGTACATGACCACAGTAGAAAAAAAACAAAGCACTGTAATATTGAAACATATATAATTAATTCAAGCTGGAATAATAGTAGTCTGAGGTCCAAGGCTGGCTACCAGGGGCTGGTGGGAGTACAGGGCTGTGCAGGAAGGAAAGGTTGACCATGTGTACAAAAGTATTGTTAGGAGAAATAAGTTACAGTGTTCAACTGCACAGTAAGATGACTAGAGATAATAATAATGTACCATATATATTAAGAAAGTTAAAAGAAAATATTTTTGACTTTTTTACAACAGAGAAATAATAAATGTTTTAGCCAATACTTACCCTGAGTTGAACATTATACAATGTATATGTGACCAAAACATCACATGGTACTCCATAAACATACACCATTTTAATGTCAATTAAAATATAAATGAAAAATGAATGGATTATAAGTGTACACGTAAAAGAAAATTTATAAAACTTCTAGAAGAAAACGTAGGAGAATAGCTTTGCAATGTCAAGGTAAGTAAAGATTTGTTATTTAAAACATCAAAAAAATCAAAAGAAAACAATTGATATATTGAATTCTACCAAAATGAAAACTTTTCTCTTTTTAAATAATATTATTGGTGCATAGTAGTGACATTCTTTGTGACATATTTGTACATATACATAATTTGATCAATTTAATTCCCCACTACCTCCTTTTTCCCTCTCCTTCTCCAATGCCTCTTCTATTTTCTTTTCTTTTTTGTTTTGATTTGCATACATTTTTATTGGTTCCTTAAAGTTGTGCATAGTGATGGAATTTATTGTTACAATTCATACATGCACATAATATAACAATACAACTTGGCCAATATCATCCCCCAGCATTTCCCCCTCCCTCCCCTCCTCTGGTCCTTTTCCTCTACTGATCTCCCTTTGATTTTTATGAGATCCCCCCATTTCTTTTCCATTTTTTTCCTCTATCTTCCACATATGAGAAAAAACATACGACCTTTGACTTCCTGAATCTGTCTTATTTTGCTTAACATGATGCTCTCCAATTCAATACATCTTTCTTCAAATGACATAATTTTGTTCTTAATGGCTGAATAAAACTTTGTTGTGTATAAATACCATATTTTCTTTGTCCATTCATCTGTTCAGGCACACCTAGACTGGTTCCATTACTTCCCTGTGTGTTGCTCTGCTATAAACATGCGTATGCATGTATCTCTGTAGTTTGTTGACTTTAATTTCTTCAGATGAATATAGAGCAGTGGTATAGCTGGAGGAGTGGTATAGTAGTTTGAGGGACATCCATATGGATTTCAGAATGGTTGTACTAATTTACAACCCCACAGTGTATTAGTGTTCCCCTTTGCCCTCATCCTTGCCAGCATTTACTATTATATTTATTCTTGACAATTGTCATTTTAAGTGGAGTTTTGATTTGCATTTCCCTGATGGCTAGAGATGTCGTATCATTTTTCATATAATTGGTAGTCATTTATATTTATTCTTTTGAGATATGTCTGTTTAGTTCATTTACCCATTTCTTGATTAATTTTTTTTTTTTGCTTTTTTAGATTCTGCATACTAATCTTCAGTCCTAAGAGTAGTTGGCAAAGTCTTTCTCCCGTTCTGTAGGCTGTCTCCATGCTATTGTTTCCTTTGCTGTACTTAATGTGATGTCATCCCATTAATTCTTTGTATAATTTCCCGAGTTTTAGGAACCCTACTGAGGAAGGTTTTCCTGTGCTTTTGTGTTGGTATATAACCCTTACATTTTCTTCTAGAAGTTGCAGATTTCCTGGTCTAATTACTAGGTGTTTAGTCCATCTTGAGTTGATTTTTGTGTAAGATGAAAGATGGGGATCTATTTTTCTTGTTTCTAGTTATAATACCTAGTTTCCTCAGCACTATTTGTTTAAAAGTTCATCTTTTCTCCAACATAATTGTAGTCCTTTGTCAAGGATCAGATGACTGTATGTATGTGGGTTTGTCTCTGTGCCTTCTATTCTATTCTATTAGTCTAGATATCCATTTTAATGCTGCTGTTTTTTTTAAGAGAGAGTGAGAGAGGAGAGAGAGAGAGAGAGAGAGAGAGAGAGAGAGAGAGAGAAAGAAGAGAATTTTTTTTAATATTTATTTTTTAGTTCTCGGCGGACACAACATCTTTGTTGGTATGTGGTGCTGAGGATCGAACCCGGGCCGCACGCATACCAGGCGAGCGCGCTACTGCTTGAGCCACATCCCCAGCCCAACTGCTGGTTTTTTTTAACCATTCCTCTATAGTATAATTTGAATTAGGGATCATGATGCCTATAGCATTGTAATTTTTTTTTCATCAGCTTTGGCTATTCTGGGACTTTTATTTTTTCATATGAATTTAAGGCAGATTTTTTTAGTTTTTAAAGAATGTCATTGATATTTTAGTAAAGATTGCATTGAATTAGTAGATTGCTCTGGGTAATATTGCCATTGTAATAATATTACTTCTGCTTATCCATGAACATGGAAGGTCTTTGCATTTTCTAGTGTCCTCTATTTCTTTTTCAGGGCTCAGTAACTTTCATTATAAAGGTATTTTGCCTCTTCTTTTAAATTTATTCCTAGGAGTATGTGTGTGTTTATTTGTTAGGAGGTGTTTTGTTGTTGTTTTTGTCTTGGAGGGTATTGTGAATGGAATAATTTTGATATTTCTTTCTCAGTGAATTCATCATGGCTATATATTTTTTAAAAGCTACAGATTTTTGTGTTGTTTTTGCATCCTGCTTTTTTGTTGAATTTATCAGCTCCAGAATTTTTCTGTCAGCTTTAGAAGTCTGGTAAAACACTTAGGATCTTCTAAGTATTAGATCATATCATCTACACACAGTGATAATTTCACTTCTTCCTTTCCTGTTTGTACCCCTTTTGTTTCCTTCTCTTGCCCAATTGCTATGGCTAACATTCCAAATACTATACTGAATAGGTGATAGTTTTCCCCCATTCAGTATGATGTCGACTCTGGGTTTGTCACACATAATCTTTATGATATTGAGGTGATTCCCTCCTATCCATAATTCCTTCAGTGTTTTTGTGTTTTTTAATCAAGAATAGGTGGAGCTTTTGCAGAAGGCTTTTTATGCATCTATTGAAATGATCATGTGATTTCCGTCCTTGATCCTACTCATATGGTATATTATTTATTTGGATGTTCCTTGCATCCCTGAAATGAAACCAACTTGATCATAGAGTATGATCTTTGTAATGTGTTTTTGAATTCTATTAGGGCTGCTGCTGAAAAATCTGATGTTATTCCAATTTGGTTTCATCCTAATGTGATCTGTAACCTTTTTCCTTTAGTATTTAAAATTCTTCATTTGGCTTGTATTTTGGCATTTTAATTACAATGTGTTATTGGAAAAAAAAACATAGAGGTTTTTTTCTGTTTTTTTTTTTCTATGTGGGGTTCTAAATCCATCCATTATTTAGAAGTCAATCTCAATCCCATGTTTCAGAAATTTTTCTGCTACTATTTCACTATACAGGGTAGTTATGCCATTAGCTATATCTCCTTAGCTATATAGCCATGTCTCTGCTCCTTCCTCAATGCCTATGAACCTTAAGTTTGGTCTCTTAATGTTCTTCCAAAGTTCTTGCATATTCTGATCATAGTTTCTAGTGCAACCCCTGTTCCAAGTCTACTGATCCAGTGAAAAGCTAAGCACTAGTGGCAACTGGGGATTGGGCATTTAAAAAGAATGCATATCAGAACAAGACAAAAAAAATTTAAAAAAAATTAGGGAAAAATTATAAATAATGGAAAACTGCAGAGATTTCTAATGTCCCATTTGGAAAATGCAAATGAAACCTTTTTTTTTTTTTTTTTGAGAACATTTGGACATACTCACAGGCTCCTTGGTGACAGCAGGCCAGGACAATATGGAGGATCACAACCACATCTATATGCAGAGGGATACATACAGGATGGGTTGCATGCCCATTGCACAGGTGGATTTCTTCAGATGATTTATGAGTATACCCCTTTATTTTACAACCAGGTCATTCTGCCTTTATCCCCATCTAAAGATCGAAAACAGGGACAAACGAAGACTCTTTTTAAACTGGTACCACTTCCTCACTTCTGCTAACTCTGCTGGGAAGTTCTAGAACCCTCCTGTCCTAGCTAACCTCACATTAGTTGCTCAGTTGTGAATTGGCTGGACAATGGAGTCTTCTTCTTCTTTTTTTTTTTCTTTTTTTGATTTGTTGAGAAACTTTGAAAGGTAGCTTCCCCTCCCTCAATGAGCCACTATATAACCTGGTACTGCCAGAGTCTATTCCTTTTATTAATTCTTTTTCTATTCTAAAGACAAATATTTCTGTTTTCCACTTGGTTGTTAGTGCTCTAAGGTGCTATCCAGCATTTTCCCACAGGCTTCCTACTTCAACGTGCCACTATGTTACTGTTGTTTTGATTCAATCTCAGTTCACCATTGCCCTTCCCAAACCTTTGCTTCTTGAAAGACATGAGTAAGAAAATGAAAAGGCAATTGCCAGGCTGAATGAAATATTATGCATGAAAATATTATGTGTATCTGGCAAAGAATTTGTTTCTCAAATATATAAAGCATTCCTACAAATCAGCAATAAAGCTAAACAATGCAACAAAAAAATGGGCAAAACACTTTAACAGATCCTTCAGAAATTAAAGATACACAAATGCTCAGTAAACATGGATAGATACTCAATCCATTAGTCATCAGAGAAATGCAAATATAAAAAATGAGATTCCTGGAGTTGGGTTTTATTGCTCTGGTATGTCCCTTATATGTGCAAGACCCTGGCTCCAACCCCCAGCTCCAAAATAAATAAATGAAAATAAAAGTTATATACCATTTTACAACTATGACAAATGGCTGAAGTTAAAAACAACAAGTTAATACAAACAGGCAAATATACTGAGGATATCATATATTGGCAAAGATTTGGGACAACTGAACTCTCATACTTGTGGGCCTAAAACAAATCCAACAGTTTCAAAGATCTATTTGTGAATTTCTGAATAAGTTAAACATATTACTTATCTATTGTGCAGCTATTAGAGTACATGCCCACTAATAGACTTAAAACAGTCTTATTCATAACAGTTAAAAACTGGAAATAGGACCAAGGTTCCTCAACAAGAAAACTGGTACACACATTCTAGTGTGTTCATACCTTAGAATACTATTCAGCAACAGAAAGGATCAATCTGCTTATAAATCAACATGAGAGAATTTCAGAAACATTGGATGGAAAGAAAGGAGTCAAGCACAAAAGGTTCATACTATATATTTCAATGTAATCAAAGAACAGGCAACACCCTGTTCATGGAAATTGTACTGCAGGGTACAATTGGGAAGGAGCACAGAGATCTTTTTGAGGTAAAGCAATTATTCTATGTTACATTTGGGGTACTAATCACATGGGTATATGTATGTGTCAATATTCACCAAACTGAATGTTTTAGATCAATGTATTTTATTATATGCAAATAAGACCCAATCAAAGAGTGAATGAGGGAGGAGAAGAAAGAGGGAGAAGGAATATGTAGGGGAGACAAAGGGAGGGAAGAGAGGAGGGAGGGAGGAAGAAAGAAAGAGTGGAATGGTTAAGATGAACCATGTACCAATATTGACAGCCATAATGGACCTTTCACAATTCATTGTAGCAGAACTGCTTTTATTTAGAGAGTAAACATTGTTAACATATTTTTCTACCATTATTTCACCAAGAAAAATAATAATCCAACTGTAAACCCAGCTCTCCTCACATGCAGATAGAACAGAATCCATAGAAACTGATTTTTTTTCTATGAATATGAGGTTCTAAAAATTAGATTTGTGGCTGAATGTCATATCAAAATGAGTGATTATTTCAAGGTCTGAGATTGTACACAGCAGGCACTGTGCCCTCTCTCTCAGGTGTCCAGTGAATAACAGCTTCCTCCTACACCCCAGCAGGCCGCAAAGAGTCTCCTCAAGAACATGAATTCAAAGTCCTATTAAGAAGCTTCTGGAAACATTCTAGTCTAAAAATTAAAATTTGAGCCACAGCAGGCTCTTTTCTCTCTCCTTTTTTCATCTTAAGGGGGGAAAAAACTCAACAGTAAAGACCTTATGCTCAGAGAGATTTCACTTATGAAAAGAAATATCAAGCTTAATTATTTGGAGGTCATAGATTTAAGCTACACTGTTCATTCCTTAGCAGATAATACAGAAATGAATGGAAGATTTGCTCAGAAAAAGCAGGTGGGTTAGTAAATGAAAGTAATATTAAAGTATTCATCATCTAACAACTGAAGCAGTCACTTATTTCTTGAAGATTTTTTTTTCAATTTAAACTTTCCAAAGATAGACACCAATCAGTTTCTGATAATTAAAACTTGAGACTCAATCACTTTCTTTATTTTTCTATAAATTCATTTCTTTCTTTCTTTTTTCCAATCTCTTCGCAACAGGGAGCAAGAACCTTTCTTTGGTCATATTTAAGTGAATGTGACACTGCATTGATTTATTTGTTCCTGAGTTTTCTGGAGAGATAGCATCTGTTAAGAGTCCTTTCTCTCCACCCTTTCCTCCTGCAGTTGCAGGTAAATTTCAGGGGCTCTTTCCTATTTCCAGAAATTATTAGGGGAAAAAAACAAAACAAAACATAACATAAAAAAATCTCATCTGAGATTATCTCATAACCGTGATTGATTTCCCCTGAGGTATAACTTGTCCCATCTGGTTTCCAGCTATACACCTGTCTATGGCCCAGAAATTGGCATGTGCTCAAACTGGTTCCCTGAGCCAGCTTCCCCCCCACACCCTGCCCACCTTCATGCTTTCCACACTGCCTGTCTTTTGTGTTATCCCTCACCCCGAATGCTAATTCCATCTCTCCCCCAGTACTCAAACCTCTACTCGTACTTGGGGATGACCATGACTAATTTAACTGTGCTCTTCTTTTCACTTTAGGATGAGAGAAATGTGGGTGAGGGGGGTTCTTATCTGTGTGAGCCCTGTACCTTGATGATGGATAAAATGACAGAGATTTAAACTTCGGCTCTCACAGAGAGAGTCACTGTGATGACATAGTTTAAGTAAATGAAGATTATTGAGTAAAACCTGAAATGTCCAATGTGTCAGTTCTTAGAATTATTCATCCACACAAGATGGTTATTGAATGGACGCAACATGCCATGTACCATCTCAGAAGTCAGTTCTTAGAATTATTCATCCAAACAAGATGGTTATTGAATGGATGCAAACATGCCATGTACCATCTCAGAAGCTGGGGCCACAGAGCAATGATAAAACAGACATAATCCTGGCCCTCTTAGAATTCATCACCTAAGGGAAACTGAAGAACAGATGAGCAAGTCCAGATTTTGCACAAACTTGGGGAAGGTATTGGGCATGCTGCAAAAGCACCAGCCAGGCCTAAATCTTGAAGGAAAGGGAATATTCTCAGTGTCCCTCTTGTTTTGTATTAATACTTACTCAATCACAAAATACGTTTATACTTCATGTACTGTGCCCAGAGGTGCATTAGCCATGGATATTTTCAGATTTGAAACTCAGAAGTCCCACCTTTAAATAAAGAAATAGTGATCCTAATTACAATACAGGCATCAATAAGACTTTGATTTATAAATTTGTTAATGGTTATTCCTGCTGTTCAGAAACAAATATAGTTGATATTCTTTGTGCTCGATTGTTCTCTGTCCCCTCGTTCTTCTTAGATTTCTCAATAGCTTCTATCTGTGGCACTGGCTCAGTAAAGAAGGATTTGACAGCAGAGAGAAGTTGGGCCTTCCTAATCTTGTCCTGAGCTGGGTGCAGGAGCCCTCCTGGCTCAGATTTACCACCGCCCAGACACCTGTGCATAGCAGATCCAAAAGCTGCAATTCCAAATGCAAAGCAGCCCCTCCTGCTCTTTGATATGGGAGTCTGCTTCCTCAGTGCAGGGTCAAGGTTATTTCCCAGAGTAAGACCAAGACAACTCCTTTTTTGGTGTTCACTCTATTCACGGCTGGCATTGACATCCTGTGATGTCCGCTCTAGAGGTCAGGCGGCAACTTTCGATTCACACCATTTGATTAAAAAAACAGAGATGTGTTGCCCTTAGAAATAGGCTGCAGTAAAAATAGATCAAACTATCCCATGTCTCCAGGAACGCTCAGGTTATTGTCTCTTTATCCAATTTCTTTGGATTTGTAAAGGCAGGAAGGGCCCTAGGTCTCTGAAGAAATTGTACAGTGAAGAGTAGATTTAATAATATAAACTTTCTTTTTTTCCCCTGCACAATAATAGTGACGCACAAAAATCAGAACTCACAAAGCATTTAGGGTTGTGACATCCTGGGGAAAGCAAGAAGTTGGAATTCATATTTATCTTTCCATAATTAGACTTTGCCCTAGCTGTCACAAGGAACATTGCATCGTTCTGAGACGCCATCAGCATTCAAATTTGGGAGTGATGCTAAAAATGAAGGCAGACTCCACTTCCAAGCAAGCTGATAAGTTTAGAGAAATATCCCCAAAGAAGGCATGCCATTCCAAGTGTTGTTTAAACTCAGTGGTTTATCTGTAGTTACTTCCACCTCTCAAGCATACCCATCTACTTGAAAGAGACACCGGTGGCACATTAAATATCTCCAAAGACCCTTTTGGAGAGAGAGATTAATGTGAGTGATCATTAAAAGTTGTGTCAGGGCCTCATAAACACAGCCACCATGCAGAGTTTGCACAGCAATCCATCAATCAGAAACAGTCCTTGAGGGTCCGTTCCAAAGGCAGTGGGAGCCACTGAAGGTCCTTGATCAGATGACAGGCATATGGAACAGGCTATCTGTCTTATGAAGATGGTAGATCAGCAGCTGTAAGGGCAATCCCATCAACAGATGGGTGAACATTTTGGAGACTTACCTGGGCAAGTGACAGTGGACATGAATGAAATGGATGACTATGAAAGCTCTTATACACAAAAAGGACAGGACCTTCTGCTAAATGTAATAGAGGGGCTTGAGCAGAAGGAGGTAGGTCTAGAATCCAGACAACCATGCTCTGGAAATGAGAGAGCCAGTGTGAACCCCCCAGAACCTAGGGGTGAAATGATGCAAAAGTTAAAGTAATGTCAAAGCAAGCTGATGAGGCTCCAGGGGTCTTTGAGAACCAGTTCCCGCTGGACCACACACAAGCCACATTTTGGCAGTCCCTCACTCCCCACCCTCCAACTCATTGAATTCCTCTTCCCTTAGTAACCACTGGCCTCAAAGCAGCCTCAGCAAGTCCCATTCTAATTTTTGTATGCAGGCTCCTGCGCTAAATCTAAGGCAGGGCAGAGGAAGTCAGCTGGGTACAGAACCATCTCTATCTACATATCCCAGGCACTCCCAAGGGAGGAAAAGCACAAAGTGTTTTGGAACTGTAAACATGTTTAGGGAACAGTCATCTATCAAGGCTATAAGAAGTACTGTGGATCCATGAAGGCACAGTTAGCAGCTACAGAGATTACTGCCTTCGAAATGTAGCAAAGAGAAACGTGCAGAGACACAGGAACATGGGAAGAAAACAAATCAGGGAGGCAAAGAGCAAACTTTAACCTTTCATAGCGAAGCTCATTTCCTTTAATATTGTGCAGAGCAGATCAAAAAGATGCTTCAGTTAATTTGGTGTTGCTGCTAAGATCCATTTTATCCTCTGTACTCTGTAACATTATTTTCCATTATGCTTATTTGCTTTGTCTATTGTCAAATTGTGGCTTTTGTTTAATCTAACAAACATTTATTGACTGCTTTGTGTTACATAGTACTCTGCTAGCTGCTAGACGGGCCTGGGCTGAAAGCAGACATTGGATAAGGAGAAGTGGAAGAACAGTGTAATGCAGGAGACCCGGGCTGTGGAGAACCACATTGGCACCAGGTCTACCTTGAATTTTGACATCCATATTTATAAGAAATTGATCTTAAAGTCCCCCCACCCCCAACACTAAAGCAAATGATAGAGAAACACATGATAGATGAGGTCAGGGGAAACAACTGGCCAGAGAAGTAGTGTTGCAAAATACTGCAGAAGCAAATAGATCCATTTCTTTGAAGGTCCTCAGAGGTTATTAGAACTGTTCTCAGATCATGTACATCACAGGCAACAAAGCACACTCTGTAGGGAAGGAGAATGGACTGAGCCAGACAATTATCTAGACTCTTGTATCAGCTGACACTGGCCTTTAAAAAGCCTCCAGAGACTCAGATTCCCAAATGTTTAAGAAAGAGGTCATGTTCAACCTTCCTGTCACCCTGACAATATTCTTAGTGACCCTCATCCTCTACTCATCACAGATACTTTTCATTTTTCTGATAAGTAAAAATATCATATGATTGTCCATTGACTCCAAGTGCTACCCAAGCTCACTTAGAAGAAAATCATAAATTAAACCCTCCTGAAAACTCCCTTCATTGTCCTTCAAAACCAGAAGCATCACTAAGAGGAGTGTGTCCTGTATGTATCCATCACTTTACAGTGCAAACTTCCTGACAGGCCCTTGGGAAGGTGGCCGCAAAAGAAACAAACAAAGCAAGAGTGACTCCTTCGGAGGAAGCCAGAAGCATGTTAAATCAGATATGACCTACCTTTGCAATATGTCACTTCTGAATGTTTTTGCACATATTAGGAGAGAGCAGATTTTCCTGGTGTTGTTTCATCATGAGCCTGAGGATAGAAACCTGGGAATGGAGCAAATATAGTTCAATGGTTCACAACGCTCTTTGACTCTCTAAATCCCATTTGACCTCACAAAGGTGGGGCTCAATGTTTTCTATGTGCTACCTTATAAGCACTTCTACTGAGAGTATTTCAAGGACAGAGACATCATCGAAATCACCTCCGTATTGCTAGTGCCCTGAGTAGGCACCCACTAAATTCTCGTGTAGACACCCAATGAATGAGCAAATGAATGAACCTGGAAAGTGGGTAATGTCCTGGTGTAATAGGTCACCAATGGCTACTTTAGAGATTCAGCAACATGTGCTATTGGATTGCTCTCTGCCAAAAAACTCATCTGTGTGCTTCACAATTATTTCTAAATGGTGTATGTGTAATAGTAAGAGCTATGATTTGAGCCTCACGGCATGCCAGATTGTGGGCCATTAGCTCATTGAATTCTCACAACAACCCTGTAGATACTATCGTTATCTTCATTTTATAGAGGGGGGAACAGATGCTAAGAGGAAGAATGTAAATTGCTCAAGGTTATTTCATGAGACTGATTTCGAAAATCCCAAGTCCTCTAACTCTAAATCTTGTGCTCTAAACCACTGTGATATATACAGCCCCAGAGGCAAGCATAACAAACCGGGTTCACTGTTCCAGCACGTGCTTCTCTGCAGAGGGATTTCATATTAAATGGATTGGAGAAACCAGTCCAAAGGTCACCAACCTAGATACAGAACAATGTCTTTGATTGACTTGCTAGGTGAATGGGGTAAATTGCTTACTTTTGGAATTTTATTTTATTTGCAAATAGTTAGGCACTGAACTCAGAAATCTCTTTCTCCAACATGATATTATTACTTTAATAAACCAAGTATTTGAACACAAATTTCCCCATCAGTTTCTTCAGCTGCATTTCCTGTCACCATTCCTTGAAAAGGCAGGCATGTTTTTCAGCTTCAAAAAAAAGAAGACAACTGAAAGAACTTTGGGCTAAGTGGAGTATGAAAATGAATAGGAAAAGATTGTTAACTGAGTTTGACGTTGGAGGTGACATTGCTAATTTCTACTGCCTCTTCCGTCTTTTATGAAATGCTCAGAATGACAGAATATCTGTCAAGGAGTGGCAGAATTCCCTGTCTTATCACAGATCTGTGCAAATTTAAAAGCTGTTCAGAAGGTCAGTGAAAAAGAGGAAAAAAGAGGATAATGTATGCTGGGTAATAATTGGAGCCAAAAAGAAAGTTTTAGAGATGCAAAGGAAGGTGCTAAGAAATTTGAGATGAAGAATAACTTAGAAAATGAGGGCTGGGGTTGTAGCTCAGTTGGTAGAACACTTGCCTAGCATGTGTGAGGCACTGGATTCGATCCTTAGCACCACATAAAGAATAAAATAAAGGTATTTTTTGTTCATCTACTTTAAAAAATATTTAAAAAAAGAAAGCGAGATGTGACTTTTCTCTTTGATTTATAGGAATTTGATAAATATTACTAAATTAGTAAATTCCAGTACCCTGGAAGGATGCAATTCAGTTGGTTGGATGCTATCATTAAACCTTTCTTTCATGCAAAATGCTTTGTTGAGCTGGGGCTAGAAGGAATTCAGAGAAGTATCAACTGCATCCTATCCTTTATGAGCTCATGATGGCATAGGTTAAAGAGGTCAAAACAGGAGAGAAAAAAGACCATAAGCCATAAAAGATATAGTCTTCCCAGAAAGTAGCATTGGACCTCACAAAAAGTGTATGTTTGAATACGTGTTAAATGACAGTCAAGTGAAATGGAAGCCTGCATAGTCCTATTCCCAAATGTGAAGATCAGAGGATGAACCTGTCCAGAAATCGTTCACAGAGAAGATGTGCTCATTCTGAACTTCAGACGACAGGCAAGATCGCAGATCAGTCGAACTTGAACATGTTTAGGGAAATATCTTCTAGGGTTTATAGCGTCTTTACAACCACGGTCAATAAAGCTAGACAATTTATCCGCTCGCTTGACGTCCAAATTGTATCTGATTTGGAGCAGTCCTAGGGCAAAAGTCTGTAAGCATGATCGATCAGACAATGAGTTGGGTGACAAGATGCAAAGGCAGATTTTCAAGTCATCTTTTGTTTAGAATTTTAATATAGATTCTTTGTCGATTCTCATAAATAGTTGACACAAATGAAGAAATGAATGAGTGATTTCTTCCACACATAGCACTAGGGAGAGGTGAAAGTCAGCAGATAGAACAGACTGGAGCCAGGGTCTCTCTGTGCATTGACCCCTCCCACATGTGATCTTCCACCAGAGATCTTTGGAGCTCTGTGGATACTGCCACCTAGATTTGACCAGAATTGCACAAGCAGCAAAGGCTCCTACCTCAGTGTCCTTCTCCAAATCCCCCAGATCGACTCTTAAACAGCAGTTCTGATTTCTCACAGTGTTCAGCTGGCTGAGATCATTAAGTCCTTGATACTAACTAAGAAGTGGGCTCCAAAATATTCTTTTTATTCTATCTGCATCAGTTACTGCATTTATGAAATGGGAATAACAGAGCTGTGGGAAGGAACAATTATTAAAAGTGATTATGAAGAACTTTGCAATATAAAGTGCTTGTTAAAATTGAGAAGTGCTCAAGATACCCTTCCCAATTCCCCCCAGACTCTGAAAACCCCATTTGTAGAAATATCACAAGCTTGCCTAGACAGCAAGTATTTTGAAGTGTATGCTTCACCATTTAAATCTGTCATCTTGCAAAGTAGCTCATTATTTCAGAAATATGAGCATTTTAAAGGTGCTGCTGCAGTTCTCAATCACAAGTTTTTTTCATTGCTTTTATTTAAAATAAGCCACCTTGAAATAGGCCTCCAAATCCACATTTCTGCACCTAGGTCTTAAACAGCAGTTGCATGTGCGTGAGTGTGTGTACACTTTAAATGTGATGTCTAGGTGATGTCGCTTTTAATTATCCCTGTTAGAATGATCTTTCCCCTTTAGAATTCCCATTCAGTTGAACAATAAGTGGAAGAATTCATTTTCTCTTGTACACCTCATTGGAATGAGCTTTAGTGAGAAGTTAACTTAGCTAATTTGTTTGCTTTGCATAATTATTATAATCACCCACTAAGTACTACCAGTGACTAAGTACTAATATCCTGCAAGAACATCTCAGACACTTTTTATAAAGCCTCCCTTTTAGACCAGGGATTTTTTTTTTTTTTTTTTTTTTTTTTGCTTCCTGCCCTACCATAGGGAGACAAAGAAAATGAGAGAAAGAGACCCCGTTAATACTCCAAGTGTAAGTAAACTCAGATTTCCCTGTGAGAGGGTGACAGTGAGGAGAAGCATAAAGATGTTAACAAAAAGGAAGTCGGTTAAGCACGGAGTGGAAGGCAATGTGATTTAATAGTCAAGTGTTTCATTTCTGGAATCAGACTGCCTGAGTGTGACCCTTGTTGCTAAAAATCCATTGTGTAGCCTTGGGAATATCACTTCATTTCTCTGTGTCCCAGTCTCCTCAGCTGTATAATGGCAGAAATAATAATTCAAACCCACACTTACGTTGTGAAGGCCCAATGAGATACTAGACGTAGTGTCCTGGGAAAAGTGTCTGGACACATAAGGAATGCTCCATCCTGGCTACCTGGTACCCACAGAAACAGCACAAATGTAGAGGGACTCCTGGAAGCAGGCACCAAGGTCCCTTCTCAGGAGGGGACCACATGAAGAGCATCAAGCCACACCCGCACTCAACTGTGCCCAACTCTTCCCCCCACAGAAGACAGTGGGAGAGGGAGGTACTCAGAAAACCCGGTTTGCATTTTGCATACTGCTACATGCCTCCAGGTCTGACTGTATTCCAGACACTGTGCTGGTTGCCTTGAATGGAGTCTGAATTTCATGCGTGTGTAACGGGGAAAACAGTAACTCTTTCTATAGGTTTGTTTAGGAATCAATGGAGAAAATGTGCACGAAAGCATTTTGCACAGAGAAAATCCAGCAGCTATCGACCTGATGGTATTAATGCTGAATACATATGGCTGTGTCTATTTTACTACTTAATAGATCTATTTTCATGTAATCTTCATTTGCACCTGAGAACAAAGCATAAGTTTGTATGTCCAATAATCCTCAGAGCATTCATTATAAACCTTGTCCTCCAAGGGCAGAGTGTGACACTGGGTACGTGGGACTTTGACCAAAAAACCCTGCCCGCTGTTTTCCCTGCAGAGGTCTGACATGAAGAAGGGAGACCTCCAGAGGACCTGTCATCACTTGTTCCAGTTAGACAGAAGCTGTCAGGATGACTCCCTCACTGCTGTTGGGGCTGAGCATGTACGTTGACAAAGAGCAAAGGCATATGAATTTCAGAATATTCATACAGGGCAGGCTCTTCTTGCCTTTCACGAATCTCCTTGTAGAGTGTCCTTTCTGGAATAGTTGTCTCTGGCTGTCCCAGGGGTGTGTATTCCAGTTCTGTTGGTACAGAAAAGGCTAATGCGACATTTTATTCAACCAATACTTATTAAAGGAGCTACTTGAAACATTGGGGATATATTTTTGAACAAAACCAAAACATGCCTTATCTTTTATTCATTATTCATTCATTATTCATTATTCATTTAGCAAAGATGTCCCGACTCCCTTGGACAATGTTCTAGGTACTGGGCCTATAGCAGTAAAGAAAAACAGTGCCTGTTTCCAGGTTCCTTGGACGTTGTATTTCAGCGAGAGAAACGGATCGTACGTTGGTTCTGTAAATAGATATTTCATTTCACTGTTGGTGCATATTATGAAAGGAAAGTAGAGAGTACATGAAATCATTTTACTGGGCCCTGACTCAGACTAAACAGTCAGAGAAAACTGCTTAGAGAAAATGAACCTTCATCTGAGATTCAAAATTCGAGTAGGGGCTTGCTGGATAGGAAGGGGTACAGAAGGAATATGCTTAAGAAAATAAGAATATTGACAGGAAAGTCCCTGATGTCGAAAGACCATGAACTTTCAGAGAACTAGGAGAAGGCTACGTGACTGAGGCATGGAGAAGGTGGGGAGGAGGGTGAGCGGTCACCCTGGAGGGAGAGGTGTTCTGCATCAGTCAGGCCATCTGAAGTTGCGCCGGGGATTTTGAAATTTATACTGCAGAAGTGGAAAATATTGAGTACTAGACAATAAAATTATTGTTTTGAAAAACCATTCTACATATTCTGTGGGAAGTGGGTTGGTGCACAAGACTAGGTGTGGAAGACGACACAGAGAATTAATGCAGCAGCCCAGGATGGAGGCAGATGGTGACTGCCAGTGTGGAGATAAGGGGAGAAGTGAGGGCATCTGAGAGATGCTTCAGCTGATAGAACTTTCTGAATTTACTTTCTAAATGATTGGCCTTAAGAAGAGAGTAGACCAAAGATGCCAACCACACTCCTGGTTTGCCCACTGAGGTAGACTGTAATATGCCATTCAGTGAATGGATGACTGTGGGGGTGAAGTACTGCAGCTGCAAGCTCTGCAGCTCCTGGGCCACCGAAAGCTGGAACAGGCAGAGAGGAGCCTTCCCTAGAAGCTTCAGAAAGAGCATGGCCTGGAAGACCCTGGGATTTCAGACTGCAAGCCACCAGAGTCTGAGAGAATGGATACGCTTCTGCTGTTTTAAGTGATACTGTCTGCTGTAATTGGCTAAAGCAGCCCTAAGAAACTGAAGCAGAGAATCGTTGGCTAATCGATGGCCAGAGAAGCCAAGCCGAGGTGAGATCACTTGCAGAAACGATGTAGAATGGTGAGGCAGGATCCAACTGAGAAGCTCTAAAATCCAAAGTTCAGGTAGAAGAGAGAGATTGAGATGACAAAGGAGACAGGGAAGGAGCCGTATTCCCAAAAGATGCTTGCAGGGTTTGGCAAATTAAGGGACAACACCATCCCTAAGCCTCTGAGCACTACAGGCAACAGGCCATGATGATGGAAGGGCACGTGTACCACCGAGCAGCCTGCTTCTTGCTGAACCACAGACCAGAAAGGCCACATTTCTAAATTTAGACCTTTAAAAGACTTTGCTTTTAGCATCAAATTAAAAAAAATACATACAGAGTATAAAAATTTAATATCCCAAATTAATTTGGGGAGTAAACTTCTCATTTGTTACATAAAAATAGAAATTATTCTCACTGGTCATGATACTGAAGGTAAGGAGGGACTATCAACCCTCCTCAACCCTTCTCAAGTTGGAATTGAAATGTTTTGTAAAGAAATAAAAATGCGTAAGGGGTCCACTTACACAAAATTTGCTTTCTCTGAAGAAGAACACCAGTATCAGAATTTTTAACACTTCCTAAGAGGATTCTGTGTGGCTGAGATTGGGACCCACTGGAGGAGAGCCAGGGGCCTAGGTGTTCTGCTTCTCCTGTGCTTCAGTGGATTAGCTCTCTGATCTGTGGGTGGGAAATGTGCACTGACCCCTTTCCTGTCTTACAGTAGGACCAGACTAGATGGGTACATGCCTGTACATTTGTGCTCTTATGTGATTATGTCTGTTTATAAGTGTAGATGCTATGGGCCCATTGATTTGTTGACTTATCATATAAGTCTATAATGTTCAAGGAATTAGGCAAAATATTAAAAATAAGATTTAGGTCTTCCCAGTCCATGAAGTTCAGTCTGGGAAGGGAAATAGATGAAAATGGGCTGTGGCAATATGAAATGTTTAGCTTACAAGCAAGGGGTATTATGAAAATGTGGGAGTGCTAAATCTGCTAGAAGGGCCAATGATAATGGATTTAAAAGTTTTATATTGCTTTTTTCTTTTTCTTTTTTAAATACTTTTTAGTTTTCAATGAACCTTTATTTTACTTATTTATATAAGTATATGGTGCTGAGAATCGAAACTAGTGCCTCACATGTTAGACAAGCACTCTAACCCTGAGCCAACCCCAGCCCCTAGATCACTTCTTTCTTAAAAAAAAAAAAAAAAAAAAAGAAAGAAAAGAAAAAAAAATCAGAGCTAGGCAATCAGACACAAATAGAAGGATGTTCGGCAGAGGAAAGAAAACTTTTTGGACAAAATTGCAGCCATGCGTAGGAACCTATTCACAAACTGCACTGTGCATCATGCTTGGCACACAACCAAGGCTCCGTTTGAGTGGCCACTGTCATAGACTCCAGATAGGATAGGTTGCAAAAGCAGACAAGAGTAGTCACGGAATGCCTGGCCTACTCTCGAAAGGAGCTTGGCTTTGTTTTCCAGACAGTTCTGAAACTTGAATTATATCTTAGTCTATGCTGGCTGCCATACGTAACAAGCATCACAGACTGTGTGGCTTGAACCACAGGAATTTATTTCTCACAGTTCTGAAGGAACTTGGAAGTCTGAGATCAATGCACCAGCCCTATCTATTTGGCAGTGAATTCTGTCTTCCTGGCTCACACATGGCCACCTTCCTCTGATGGTGCTCACGTGATGAAGAAAGACAGAGGGTTCTGATCTCTTCCTCTTCTTAGAAAGATGCTGGAGCTCATCATGGGTGCCCCACCCTCCTGACCTCTTCTAAAACTAATTACCTCCCAAAGCTTCCATCGCCAATTACCATCCCATTTCCAGGAGATACACACATTCAGTCCATAACAAGTGTGTATGAAAATCACCTCGGAATCTCATTAGGACACATTCTTACCCAGTAGTTCCAGCATGAGGCCTGAGATTCTGCATTTCTAACAAGCTCCCAGGTGATACCAAAGCTGCTGGTCTAAAGACCATTCTTTTGAGAAGCAGGGAAGGGCAATACTTGAAAATTCAGAATTGTTCTTTTTTTCCCTTAATCTTTAACAATGAAAATTTTTCAAACATACAGGAACTCAAAAAGCATAATATAATTTAAAAAACTGACAGTTTTAAATAATTTGCCATATTTACTTCATCTATGTATCTTTGCATAAGTACTTAGTGTAAATTATAGAAGTCATGGCAATTAATTACTAAATACTTGAGTATATATCTTTAAATGTAAGCACTTTATTTACATAACCACAATGTCATTGCTAGCCTCAAAAAAAATTGACAATAATTGCTAAATATCATCGAGTCACATGGTTGAATTTGTGTTCTAGAAAGGTAATTCTAATGAACTGTGTGACATTTTTTTCCAGTTTCACCAGAAGGAGTGTGTGTATGTGTTTGTGCATGTAAATAGGTATATGTAGAAATATGTATAAGTGCACCCATCCACACATCTGTTCATGTGTGTACAGAGGTACTTTCCTGTGCTAGTGTGTGTTTGTGTTGGTGTGAGCTTTAGTACATAGGAACTCTGAATGGTAGGGATTTCTCTGCTTGCTGGGCTCTCGGGAGGCAGCTGCTCTGGATGATGTGACTTCTGCTTCTCCACATGGTGGGGAGCTGTTTGAGTACAAGACTGGAACCCAAAGCAATGCGATGGCAGATGCTGCAGCTTCTGTGTACCCAATGCAACTTAACCTCAGCAGGGAAGGAAACATGACAAGATATATAAATGTGTCAAATACATTTTGGATCTAGCAATCAGGGAAGCATCTGGAATTGAGTCAGTTCATACTGAGCAAGCCATTTTCATGAGAGCAGGCTGACGAAGAGAACTTCTGCAGGCTAGTGACCAGGGTGAGATGGACACGCACGTGTGTTCAGCTAGTCTTGTTCTGCCCTCTCTGTGGTTCTATGGAAGACCTGGGTCCAGATGGAAAGATCCTTAAGTGAAGGATTTTGGGTGCTTATTAGAACAGAATCCTTAAAGAAGGGCTTGGTGTATGCTTCTCTGCCCTTTTCTCTTTCCTTGGTAATGTAACATATGCACACTCCCCTGAGGTCACGGCTAACAGGAATGAGGTGTGGAGAAAGAACCATAGTAAAGGATGAACAGTTGAACTGAGCAGTTGAAAATTCATTAGTTCATTGAAAAATTATTTGTGCAAATTCCTGTCCTGATCAGGGCCGACCGATCAGCTAGGGAACTCCCAGCCTTTGGCCATTCCAGTGAGAACTCCTCCTCCTTCACTTGCCTTGTTAGAAGTAGTATGCATGCTCAGTTTGAAAACCCCTGTTCCTTTGATGTTCCCAGGACAGGAGCTGGTGGAGAAGGGGTAGAGGTGGCAGCTGGATTACTTAGGCACTGCAACTGTTTTGTGTGGTTTTAGGTCATACAACAATTACACAAGACTTAACTCACTTCCAGCTGTTGGAGAGGTCAACTAGGGTGTCTCAACATAGCCCTGTGCTTTGTAGGTTGTCATGAATTTCTGAATACTTTGTACCCACAGTATTACTCATAGACAACTGCAAACGCTGCATCTGCCCCAATCTTCCCTCACTCTGGGCAGATAGTGACTACACGGCAAGGTGCTGATAGGTCAGTGTTTCCCACTGTAGCCCTGTGAAGGGTGGACCCAGGGAAGAGCAGGCAATATGCACATGGCATTTATTGCTAATTTAATCAGAGACCTAGAGACCTCTGCTCACTCTTCCATAACCAAGCTGCAAGAGGGATTTCAAAAAGACCTATTTTGACCCTTCTTTGAGTAGTATGTCACTGTCTCCATGTGGTTTGTTTTTCCCTTAAGGGCCATGGTTGTTTGTATTAATCTCCATTTCCTACTCACCTCTCTCTAGTGACTGCCCCAGGAGCTGGGGGGAAGGACACTTTAGTATGTCCTTTTAGTTTTAATTTACCTATACGAATCATGCAGCAGAAACTGGCATAGATGAGATTTGCTCCCAGAGCTACTATTGATCAGCTTACTTGAGCACAAAATGCAGGCATTATTAAAAGGGTTACATGAGAAATAATTGCATCCAAGGGGGATTGCACGTACTTTCAATTTAGCCACGACCTGACACAGAAATTGGCCTGTTTTATCATTATAATAACAAGTGTGGCTTCTTACTGAAACTGGGTTTCAAATCTGGACATATGGTTATACATTTTAAAAAGTTTTACTCTCATAAATTGAAAAAATAATCTTGGGATATGCTTTTACCCTTGAAATTGTTCATGGGTGCTACCCTTTTTAGCAGTGAGAGGCCATCCCATACAGAAAAGACTATTTTCTACAGAAAGAAGCTCCATGATGGAGCCTCTTCTGTTCATCAGCATAATGCCCAAGCTTGGGCCTTAAATTGTTTTAATTCCCACTCTTAATATAACAAGTGCTGGATTAGCTTTTATATTCTTATCATGTAATTGCATTTGCTGCCATCTGGATTGCTAAAGTGAGAGCAAGCACATTCTGAGATGGGGGCAGATTTTGACCCAAAGAGTATCTGCATAAGTCATTTGAAATACAGTGAGCAGGTTATTTTCAAATGGCTATTTCTGGGAAATCTCATTCACCTGGAGGCAAAGACACTGCAGTTTTACTTCCAAACCTCACTTGTAACCCGGGGTAAAACATTAATTCAGTAGAATAGAGATACACTTCTTAAGAATATATATCTAAAATTGAAAGCCAGAAATGTGCTTAATGGAAACTCTAAAAGCCTTATCTTTAATGTCAGAGACAATACAAAAATGTTCACAATTTCCATACTTATCATTAAACAAGTACAAGCCCATGCAATTAGGGGGAAAAGATAGCGATAATGGTGTAAGATTGAAATCAAGAAATGTTTCCATTATTTTTGAATGATGGATAGTTGTTATAATACAAAACTCAAGACAGTTCAGATAAAGCCTATTAAAAAACAAAAGACATTTCAACAAATTTATAGTTAATAGTACAATAAAGTTTTCTTATATATAAAATATAACCATCAGAAGATAAAATGGAAGAAAAGATTTAACTTACATTGCCACCACCCAAAATAAAATTTCTTAAAATCAACTTGAACAATATGTAGAATCCATATTAAGCAGAATTTAAAACTACTGAGGAACATGAAATAAGATTTAATTTTATGGCATGTCTTAATATGCTGAGACTCAATGTTTTTTTTTTAAAAAATCTATAAATTCTCTCAAAATTAATATACAGCTTTCACATGATTCAATTTTAAACACCAATTCAATCTATTAGTAACTCAACAGATATGCTAAATGTTTTATAACTCTATCAATCAATCAACAAATCAACATAGTCCTAGAAGAAAGCATATATATAATGGAGCCATAAAAATATTTCTAAGGCAGGTTAAGAACACTTAGAAGCCATGAGAAAATATTAATAAATATTAATATTTAGAAATTTATCATGTCTCTATGGCAAAAAAATTTGTCAAAAAGAAGAACTGACCAAATTCATGCACATCAACCATAAAGCAGAGAATTTTCTTAACATATATGGAATACAGAATAATTAATGATTGAAGTGAATAACACAATAATAAACAAATTATATAAATATGTATAGGAAGATAAATACAAATGGTCAATAAAGATGGAATAAATGCATTCAACTTGACTCAATTAAAACAATGAAAATAAAAATAAGATATCATTTCTTACTCAGTAATTTGATAAAAAGTAAATTAATTATTATAATGAGTCTTGGCAAAGATATATGCTCCTTCTCAAATTTCCTGAGGGTATATACATCATTGCATTCTTAATAGAATATTTTAGTGATATATATCAATTTTTAAAACTATATTTTTTGTCTCAAATTTAAATTTGGAATCTATCATAAATATCTCTAAGTAGACATTCATTGCAATAATTTCAAGATAAAAATATCTCTAATCAGTTTCTCATGGTGTCTGATTAAATTGTGTTGCTGAGGCAGGAGGATCACAGCCTCAGCAACTTAGTGAGACCCTGTCTCAACATAAAAGACAAGAAGGGCTGGAATGTAGCTCAGTGCTATAATGCCCTTGGGCTCAAGCCCAGTCCCCAAAAGATAAAGTAATAATAAATGGGGGAACTGGGAAAAATCACTGCTGAGATGAACTTAGTAAAGAACAAGGTAAAGCGTTACACAAGATACCAGTGCATGGGTATATATACATATATTTGAGAGCTTTTGTTTGGGGGAGTGAATGTGTGTTTGTGTGTAAGGATGCACCTGAAAACTTGGCAAAACTCCACAAGGAATTATTACCCTAATCATGTTTGAGTGATACGGGGAAGAAACAGGCTTGCTTTCTATTTTGAACCCTTCTATTTCTATTTCTGTAGTACATTATTTATCTTAATTAAGGCCCATGTTGATTTGTCTCCTCTGTTTTTATTTTTTCATAAAAATTGAATTATCACATTATTTTTCTGTTAGCAAAAAAAGTAATGTTCAATTATTTATCAAAAACAACTTACAAAAATAAAGAAAAAAGGCCCAGAAAAGAAAGTTAACATTCATCAATCATCTTCTTGCTGAAAGGGTGAGGGCATGTCTGTACATAATTTGCCAAGTGTACATAGCTATGTTATTTGTTAACGGTATCATATTGGGCCTGCTGTTCAGTGAAGTTTTTAATGTTCATAAGCATACACATATTCCAAATATGGATTCATGTCATCATTTTTGCTGCCTGCATATGGATTACATTGTAAAGACTGATCCATAATTTATTTCATTATGAATCCTATTAATGGGTATTTTTAAAGGTTTTTCTAATTTTAACATAATTGTGATGAATATTCTGTGTTCATCCCTTTCTACTCATCTCCTGTTTTTTTTTTTTACAAAATATATTCCTGCAAAGTGAATATATAACAAGAATTGCAGTTAAAGGAAAATAATTTTTCTATATTGATTTAATATCTAAAAAAACAAAAATCAAAAAACAGCAACAAAAGTCCCTTTCAAAATCCAGGTTCCTATCATATTCTTACCAATAATGAGAATGCCTGTCTTGCCAAGACTTCTGCCAATTCATCTTTTCCCTGTTAATTTCATCTGCCTCCTTTATCATGCTCAAAGCACAAAAGCCGTACTTACATATATTTGAGAGCTTTCGTTCGTTCCTGTTTTCTTTATCTGTTCGCTCATTTTTCTATTAACATCCCCCACCCCTGATTTTGCTACTAACATTTTAATTCCTAGCAAGGTCAAGTCCTCCTCCTATTTTTTTTCTTTAGAAATTTTTATGACTATTTCTCATATTATTGCATTGTTATCTTTTCTGATGAAATTTCAAATCATTTTATAACATTTTTAAGTGACAAAGTTAGCACTTTGCAGAGAACTTACAGCTTCATTGATTGCTGCTGTCCATTTTGAATTTTTTTATTCTTCTGTGTGGTTTCATAGATAGGTGCACCTGGATCCCACATTATATACTAAGTTTTTCTTACAATTGGATAAAGTTGACTATTGTTTATATCTATTGTGGCATATTGTTGGTTATTTTGCTATACTAAAAAGCAAACTGATTTTTCTATATAGCTTTAAAACTGACTACCCTGTGAACTCCTATTGTTTCTAATGGGTCAACATTTTTTGTTGTTGTTGATTATTTTAGATTTTTCAGGTAGATAATATTCTCTGCAAAGTAATATTGATTTTTCATTTGCCTTCTCAGATAATGCTTTCAAATTACTGAATGATTTTCTTCTAAATAATGTATATGTCATTTATACACACTTCTCTTGAGTAGGAGTGGATCCTGGCTTTGGTATTAAGTCAAGATTCATCTATATCTAGACATACATAGAGACCTGATGGATTGAGGTCCCTAGAAGCTCGCATTCTGTGCACCTGTGAGCTTGATCTTAGCCATTTATAAAGATATAATTTGAGTACATCATGGTGTCTGTTAGTCAGATGTCTTGTCCTGCAATCCATTGGTTTATGTCTGATTTCTATGAAAATGGGTAAGCTTATTTTATTTTAACCAAAACTATAAAAGGTTTGCTACACAGTCACTATAATCAGATCTCTTATAGCAAAGAGTAGACTCAAGTAGAGAAAGGCTGCCCCATTTACACCACCATGGGCCACCAGACACAGAGGGCACCATGTGTGATAAGTGAGTCTAGGGAGGAATGCTAGCGCCCAATGGGAGGGGAATCATTCCTGTGGACCTAGGAAGTGTGGTTGGGAACAATTGCTCAGTGCAGTCCCTGGAACATAGCCTAGAACTCAGTGTTTAGTGAATGAATTAATAGATGGTGGCATGTCTTATAGTCCCACTTGTGACTGGGTTTTTATTAATTTGCCTTTTAAAATGTCAGTTCTTATTGTATGTATTTTGATGCTACATTATTTATCAGATAAACCTTCTTTATGTTTAAACTTCTTATCAATATAAAAAAATCATTCTCTCTCCTACTCAATGCTGTTTTTACCTTTGAAATTTGCTTTCTCTTCTGCATGTTGCTACCTCATAGTAATTTTGTTTTCTAATGGTGCCTAATTATACCTTTGTTAATTCTTGTTTTTTTTTATTTGGGGGTCATTTAATTTTGGGGGGCTCTTTTGAGACAGTACATTGTTAGATTTTTATGATTTAATACAATCTAAGAGTTCTTCTTTTAAACAGAGTAATTTAACATTTACATTATTAACTCTTCCATTACCCCCTGTCTTCTCTTTGCTTCCTTGTGATTTCTATTTTAATTTTATTTTGTCAGCTACTTTGTTGCACTTTTAATTTAATGATTTTAAAGGTATTAATAGTTATTTTATTATATTAATAGTTATCACAAAGTTTTGAAAATGTATATTTATATTGCAATTAAGATAACTGAGGGAGTCAGCAGAAATAAAATAGAAGTATGAGCAAACATTGTAGAAATGGTTCTGATTTGCCTTCTTTCCTGGTTCCTCTTTATTCATTCTGAATTTACATGCCATGTCATTTTCTTTAATTCTATTTTACTTTAAGAAGAGTCTTTTTCAATGGAGAAAAATTAAGTAATTGATAAATATTACCAATGCATTTGAAGCAATTATTCATATCTTACTTTTGCTTTTTTTCAATTGCTATGACTGTATTTGTTGTTCATTTTTGGGTTTTGTTGTTTTTTTTTTTCATTTGTTGAGTAGAGGTCATTTGTCATATATGAGCTAAAAACCCTTGTAAGTAGTAATTGTTACCCGATTTTTAGAGTTAAAGAACTGAGGCATGTAGTGGTAAATACATCACCAAGGGACCCAAGACTATTACTCTGTGGCTACAAAGTTTGAGAAGAAGCCGGTGCTCTCTAAACTCCACATCCTTGCACACCACACCCAATGGCCCTGTTAATGTTTCAGGAACATCTCAACACTCTCTCCTATATTCTGCAATTAGGGAATCCCACATGGTTATGTTTGGTATTCTCTTTTACGACATTTATGTGAAAAACAATATATTCTCACAATTCCAAACCTCATATCTTTCCCGTGTCATTGTCTTCTATCATGTTTCCCCCTTATTATTTCTGTTCTCCTTGTTCACACTCTCTGGGATTCCTACAATATATAAACTTAGACTTTTTTACTACTTTAGTCCCTCATCCTTGATCTTATTTTCATCTCTATCTTTTCTTTTGATTTCCTGGAGAATTCCACATATTTGCTCTTGATTTAATTCAGTGTTCAATTTGGTATTTTCTGGTCCCATTGAGTTTTCAATTTTATAAGTTTGATTCTCATTTCCATGAAATCCTCCATGGTCTTCATGAGTTTTATCCTGGGTGTCATTCTGGTGGCAGCAACCTCTTCAATCTTGCTGAGGACACATTTTTCTATTTATTACAGTAAATACATTTCTATCAAAGGCTATTGTTCTAGCTTCCAAGAGTGGCTTTCTTTTTGTTTTCTTTAAATCTGTGATATTTGTTTATTTATAGGTCTTTCTTAAAAAGACAGAATAGAATCTGTGTACAAGTTGATTATCCAAAATGCTTGAGACAATAACTTTGAATTTCTTTATGGATTTTAGAATATTTGCATATATATATATCTTGGGACCCAGGTCTAAACACAAAATTCATTTGTGTTGAATATGTAGTTTTTACACGTAGCCTGAAGGTGATCTTCTGCAATATTTTTAGTGCACCTGCATTTGGACAGCAACTTGTCACATGAGGTTAAATGTGGAATTTTCCATTTATGGTATCTTGTCAGTGCTCAAAAGTTTCAGATTTTGGAGCATTTCAGATTTGGGATTTGAGCTTCAGAGGTGCTCTACCTGTATTAACAGTTTTTATCCAAGTAGCCAAGAAGGGCTAGCCTCTGTCAGAGATTTTCATTGTCTGAGTCTTGAGCTCTTAAACAAATTAAGGAGAAAAAGTCTATATATCTTATATATAAAATTTTATAGATTTTTCTACATAAAATGAATTGTAACCTGTTGCTGCTCAAGGTGGCTCAACAGGGTAGTGGTGACAGAGTAGGGCCTGAGGTAACATTGATTGACTCCCTGCTAAGTGCTCTGTCTCTGTATTGCAGGAGTTGGTGTTTGGGCATCAATACCCTTAAGAAAACCCGGAGTCATACCATTGTCATTAACATCTGTTGATCTGAATTGGGCCTGCTGCTTTGCCCCCACCTCACCAGGGCTTATGAAATAACATTCAGGGACTTTCTGCCACCATTTTGTTTCTAAATAGGAATCACACACTGGTCCTCTAAACATATTCAATATTGTACTACCCTAACTTTAGTTACTTGAAATTCTTATTATGTATTGACACTCTTTCCTTATTTCTATAGCAGGCCAAAGATTTTCTATAATTTGTATTTTCTATTTATTTCAGTAAGGGAGGGGAGACAGTTTATCATGCATGGGATTCCTCTCATTAATTCTTAATTTTCCTTTCTCTTTAATTTTATTGGCATAAGAAATAGAATAGTTATAAGCATCTTTTCCCCTTCCTCAGGTTTCTGATTGACATCCTATAGATATCTCCATTTAACATATGCCAGACATAACTCTAATCACTTGATCTAGAAACCTAGGAGTCACCCTTAATTCTTTCTTCTCCCTTACTCACACAAAAGGGCCAACCAGGCAACATTTATTGGCATCAATTTAAAAATATCTTCTTCCGGTGGAAAGATTGTCATTCTTTATACATACCCAAAACAACCTAGAAATTTTCCTCAAAAAAATATCAAATTGTATTTTAAAGAAAATAAGTTCTGTATGGCAATAGGTAAAACAGTGGATGTGTAACGGATGTGATTCTGCAATCTGTATACGGGGTAAAAATGGGAGTTCATAACCCACTTGAATCAAATGTATGAAATATGATATGTCAAGAACTATGTAATGTTTTGAACAACCAATAATAAAACTTTTTAAAAAAAGAAAATAAGTTCTTGTTTTAGTCAGCATTTTTTAACCGCTGTGGAAGAGTACGGCAAAAGGAAGCATCTCATATGGTGATCAGAAAGCAGAGAGAGACTCCACTTGCCAGATACAAATATATACCCCAAAGCCACATACCCCCAACGCCTCATCTTCCCTAGCTATACCCCACCTGCTTCTACCACTCAGTGAATACCATCAGGAATTAATGCACTGATTAGTGTAATGCTCTCACAACCTAATCATTTCCCCCCTGAGCCCTTTCACATTGTCTCACACATGAGCTTCTGAGGGACATCTCACATGCAAACTATAATAGTTTTCATTTGATTTATTTTAAAAATGTATTTATGCATTTATTTTATTGGTGCCTATTAATTACACAGAATAGTGAGTTTCATTGCTTTTTATTTATCTTTTACTATTTTGATGCTACTAAATTTTCTTTGTTGAAATTTATATTTTCTATTTTGACCTTATAATAGTTGCAACTAAGTTTGACAAAATGTGGAAGAAGCTTATAAGATTGCAAATTATCATGCAGTGTGCAATTTTGATTAAAAGTGTGCATCATGCTATTATTATGGATTAAAAAAGGGGGAATACATGGTGTTACCTGAGAGAAATGAGATGAAAATTTTAGTCCACAAAAATAATGGGAGCAACTCCATTGTCCTATATGTTAAACTGAAAAAAAAAATTACTGCTAAGTTCTCTCTACACCTGGCTCTTGAGAATACTTGAATAGTACTTTAATATTTTTTTATTATAGAATTTATAGATAACTAAACCACTGGTACCATCTTTCTGTAAGCTGCATTGAATGCATAATTACCTAAGAATATTTTATATATATTTGTCTATGAATGCAAATATATACATAAAAGAATATAAAAAATAATGTTGCTGATCATGACAAAATATGATCAGGGCTTGGTGAGTTGGAAATGGGGCTACAGATATCACTGTGAGTTCAGCAAGACAGTAACTGAGTTATAAGATAATTATTCCTCTTGGATGGCTCTCACCATGACAACTCAGTTCTGAAATTCAATCATTATTCAGCTCAAATTATTGTCAAAGTTTAAAGCTTGAATTTTATTGACCTCCTTCTGATGTCTATGACATCTAATCATCTGGGTATATGAAACCAGATTGTTAACAGCAAGAGCAGCTCAAAAGATTTTTACTGCACACACCTGGACAATTCTTTTGTTAAGCCCAAGTGATGATTCAGTCTCAGGGCTCTGTTATATATGCATAACCACTTTGGGGCAGAAGCTGAATATGGCATTCCTATCTCCTTTACTGTCAAACTTCAAGTTTTTCCTATCCAAACATTCCAGTTGTTTTTATACTCAATATAGACGGACTTGCAACTTAAATTGCAAGTCCCTGATCAACTTTTGCTAAATAAAGAGAAAGAGGAGGAGGAGGAAGATGAAAAAGAAGAGAAGAAAGATGGTAGAAGAGAGAAAAAGGAAGGGGAGGGATGGGGAAAAGAATAGGAGAGGAAGAAGAACAAGGGAAAGAAAAAGGAGAAATATATAGAAGGAAACTTCAGATTTTAGGGAAAATAACCTCTGATAAAGCCCTCCTCAGCTTAAAATTAGGTGGGCAGAAATACTATTCATCTAACCCCTTGTCAGATTTTGACTCATCTCTAGAAATGAAACTATTGTTTTTAAATGTCAAATACAAGAAAAGCATGCTCCACCCCACCACCACCACCAAGTGACATTTAATTAGCATATTAACTTGCTAGCGTTGCCCATAACAAAATAAATAAATAAATAAATAACCGTAAACTGGGTTACTCAAACAACAGATCAACAGATTTATTTCTCTCCGTTGTGGAGGCTGATAATCCAAGATCAAGGTGTCAGCAGATTGGTGTCTTCTGAAGCCTCTTTCCTTGTCTCCCTTGTCTCCTCATGTGATTGGCCTCTCAGTCTCTGTGCAGTGTTCTAACCTCTTCTTTTCTTAAGGACAACCAGCCATACTGAATAAAGAACCACCTGTAGATCTCATCTTTACCTGAATTACCTCCTTAAAGACCCTTTTGCCCAATACAGTCACATTCTAAGGTACTAGAAGTTGGGACTTCAACATATAAATTTGCTGGTGGGAACACAATTCAGCAAAAGAACTACAACTATTCAATTGGACACTTTGTTTTGTATTCTACTAATATAAGTAAATACTATTAGGCATACAAAAATACATAGACTGAATTTTGTCTTTAATAAATTTACAGACTCTTTGGTGAAATCAGACCTACACATGGAAAGATTAATAATTAAAGAGCATTCAAATGAGTGGTGAGGGCTAGGGAACAACTTGCACTTTCCCTGGCAAGATAATATCCTGTCTCTCCCCACAGGGAACTTGAGCTAGAAAGGGGACAGACCCACAGACAACTAATTGGGACTTAGCCTGTCAATTACTCTAGATTTATGAGCAAAACACTGGGGAAATGCAAAAGAGGGCCAATTTCTTCTGAATTGTTGAGGGAAGAAGGAGGGGTCAGTAAAGCTTTGCTCAAAGAGAGAAGGGGGTGAATTCCATTAACCACTAGAAGATCAAATCAAGCACCTATTTTGGGAGGAATGTGGAGATAATGATCTGGATGCAGGGCATGTTCCACATGCCATCATGAGGAGAACTGTGAGTGTTTAGGTAATTGGGAATACAGGTTTAGAGATCAGAAGACAGGTAGCTGGCATACTAAATTTGATTGTGGAATCACAGGCACACACACAGCAGGATATGGGGGAAGCTATGGACAACAGTGAAACAAAAGGAGTGCTAGAAAGAACTTGGAGGAATAGCTGTACTTAGGGATGGAGAGAAGGAAGAAGGAAGAAGGTCAGTGAAGGGGACTTGGGAGTGGAGGAGAGAGGCAGGAGTACAGAGCATGAAAGGACACTGTTCCAAGACCAGGAGAAATCCCAAAGAGGCAGGTGATTGTAGGCTGTCAGCCACCAGAGTTGTGTGCTGTTCAGATGTCCAATGTTTTGGAAAGGCCCACAGGTTCCAGTTCAAAGAGAGACATTGAATTTGGTAAGTAGGTGGTGACTGGTGACCATGCAGGTACGGTTTCAGAGGGGTGACTAGACAAGGAGCCAGACTGAAGAGGAATAAGGAGCAAATGGCCCCCGGAGACATGGAGTTGTCAGAGCTAAGCTGTGTAGAAGAGCAGCTCTGAAAGAAAGGGAAAGAATTAAGTGCCCAGATGGAGATGGGGCCGTGAAGCAAGGAGAGAGAGATAAAGAGCAGAGGTTGGTGATCTACAGGGCTGGGTTCTGTGCAAGGAATATTAAACAGGCCTCCTCAGTCAGTGGCCCCATGACCCCTTTAGACCATGAGGAAACTGAAGCCCAGAGTGGGGTCCACGTTTGAATAATTAGTAAATTGATTCATGGAGACTCGGTTCTAAATAATAGTTGTCCATGTTTGGACTCTCTTTTCCTCTACAAGAATTTCAAGTTCTAGGGAGAAGAGGACAATTAAAATATCAGAGTCAGCATCTTGCTAGATTTACAAAACGTCACTTCACAAAACAGCTGTAAAGGACCTTGGGAAGATATTTTCTGACTGTGAGGAAAAAAGTATAGCAACTTCAGTGTGTGTTAGCTGTGAATGGAAATGCGTCCGGCAATTTGAGATGATAGCCCCCTAGCTGACATGATTAGATAGTTGTTGGACAGGGTTGTGGTCATCATGGGTGCTACAGGGACACTCGGGGCTCCTGGAGTGTCCTGCGGGATGCCTTGATAATATAGATCTTTTCCAGTGATTCTCTGGTGCCAGCTTAGGAGTTAGTGGAGCAGGACCACACTCTTTGTTCTCCACTCCCTCCCTCTACTGCTGAGACAGGCAGCCTGGAGCTGGTAAAGGTCTAGAGTCCGAACCAGACCCCTGCATTTCAGTCTTGGTTCTGCCACTTACCAGCTGTGTGATGCATGACATTGGACAGCAATTTAACCTCTCTGTGAGTCCATTTCCTTATTTGTTGGGGATTGTTCCATGGAATAAAAGTTGTCATGACAATTAAGTCTCTGGATTTGTATGGACCTAGTGCATTGTTAAGTAAATAAATCGGGACTAATAATAGTCCAACCATCTTTGGTACTTACTACTTGGCAGAACTTAAAAAAAAAAACAAAGTAAGAATATGCTTTCTAACCATTTGCAAATATCCCATTAAATTTCTGTATAATTTTGTGCAATGGTAGGTAGGATATTTTTATATCCTTTTTAATATCCATTTTTATATGAAGAAACAAGCCCATGAAGTCAGGTGAGACTTCCTGGAGAAGCCAAGAAACTCCTTGGAGGCGCTGACTGAGAGGTCTCCTGTCTTCTCCTGTAGAGTGTGACAGCATCAGTTCCTCACACTCCTTCCTGAAGAGATGGTGGCATTTATTACATCTAGCCCACCAGATGGTAGGTCCTATTGAAAGTGTAGATGTTTTGAAACATGGTGATATGAAGAATAACGAACCCCTCAAAGGTGCCCACATCCTGATCCCCAGGACCTGTGGCCAGTTTACCTTACATGGCAAAAAGGAGTTCACAGATATGAGTTAAGGATCTCCAGATGGGGAGTCTTCTGACCTCACTGGTGTACTGCCGTTCAGTTCTGGCACTAACCAGTGGCAGCTGGTGTAGACCCCACAAGTTAAAGGGCCCTATAACAGCAAGCTGCTGTCACTACAGACCAACTGGCTACAAATCCAGGAGCTCCCACAATGTCCCTCTGATTTCACAGTACACTACAAGGACTCATTGAACACAAGGATTACTTAGAATTACGGGTTTATTATTAAACCCATTTGAGATTTCTGACTTCCAGAACTGTAAGAGAATGAATGCACATTCTTAAATGAATGTATGTTCATAAATCCACCATTTATGTGGTCATCTGTCACAGGAGCAACAGGAAACTAATGGAAGTAGCATGATGACGCACTGGTTAGGAACACAGGCGTGGGAGCCAGGCTGCCAAGGTTCAGGTCCTCATCTCCCCACTCACCAAGGGTGTATCCTTAGCCAAGTGCTTGTTCTTTCTATTCTTCAGTACTTGCATTGTATTACATGGGTTCATTGTAAAGGCTACTTCATAAAATTCTTGGAACAGTAACTAAAACAACAGATATTCACTATTACTTGGTGTACAATGTTGGAAATGTATGAAACTACTCGGGCAAAACAAAGTTGAAATTGTTTCAACTCTCCTTGGGAATTCTGGTCTTGGCTAATGTCTTTCCTGTCTCTTTGGCAGCCTAAGCATCCATTCTGCTGCTAGAATCTGGATTCCTGACAATTATTTAAAACCTTCTCTCCCTCCCCCTCCCCTTTCTGAAGTGGGTCAAATCTCTGGCCTTCCTTTATAGGGCACTATAGGCCCTTCCAAAAGTCTTCCGGAGCTCTCACCACCTAATACTATCCATTGAAGGTTAGGATTTGTGTTGGCTTTCCACTACTTGAACAAATTTCTGAGCTATTTGTTATTTGTAAAAAATGATGATTTTGGCTCACAGCTTTAGAGCTTTCAGTCTATGATCACTGGCCCCATTACTTTGAGCCTGTGGTGGCACATCATGAAGGGAGAGTATGGCAGAGCCAACCTGCTCAGGAAGTGAAAGAGAAATAGGAAGAGAATGGGGTACCCAGTCCCCTTTAAGGGCCCTCCCCAGTGATCCAGAGGCCTCCACTTGGCCTCACATCTTAAATTCCCACCACTTCCTGAGAGCACCCTGCTAGCGACCAGGCCTCTTACCCATGAGCCTTTTGGGACACTCAAGATCCAAACCATAGTAGGATTCAACATATTATTTGGGGGGAGAACACCAACATTCAGTCCACAGCAAAACTCACAGCCTAGATGTCTGTGACCCTCCAGAGCCCTTAATTCCATGTGGCATTCTTCATCAATCAAAATACATCTTATGTCCCCAGAGTAGGCTAACGGTAGCACCACCACCAGACACTCTTGTTCCCAAGTCTGGTGCCCTTCCTGGTGGTAGCCTGACTCCTGGCTGTAGCCTGACTCCTGGCTTGGGAGGCACTTACATCGTTTTGCTTTCACAAGATTCTCCAGGTTTTACCCACTTTTTGTCTCTAGTACTCTACCTGTTCTTTCCTCCTGAAGGCTGGCTCTGCCTTGGTTTCTTTCCAGATTTGTTACCAATTTCACTCACCTACCAAGAAGTCAAAAGTTCACAATTTTATTTATCACTAGAGTAAATAACCTAAAATGAGACCCACATAAACAGTATGAATTAATCCAGCAAACATATCCTATGAAAAAATATTTCTGGATATCTTCTGTGGGCTAGAGTAAAAGCAAAGCCTACCCAGGGGCTAGACTGAGATAAGAATGTTTTAATCTTACCCCACTAACAGCTCCAGATACCCAACATCTCCCCAGCTACACTAAGTTCTTATGCACATTCAGGAAGTTCCACGGGCCTCCAAACTGCTGCGCTGAAATCTCCATCATCATTTTAAGTAGGAGATTAAGAGATTCCATGTTGTTAAAACACTTTTATGGATGCGATCTTGAATGACACTATTTAAATCAGGGAAAAACTGCTTTGATTTCCATTCCCATGGGCACAAGTTTGGGGAAGGATGAAGAGACAGGCATCCAAAGTCCTCTCACAGCTGATTGACAACTGTGGCTGTATCTAACGACAGCCAGGCACTGCAGGCATGCAGTGGGGGTGCCTGACCTCATTGATTTTCCTAATAGGTCACCCCCACCCAAGCTCATTGTTCTTTCTCCTATGGGCATATAGGCCCAGGGCGAAAGAGAAGCCCGCATCTTGTTTCAGTAAGTGCTACCTGAATCCATATAAGCATATGATTCTATCTAAAACTCAATAATTCACTGAACTGACATCCTTTTAGCATCTCTGCAGTCAATGCCTCTCAAAGAACAGTGCTGCAATTGAACTAGAAAATTAGAGCTTTTAGCTGGACTCCCTGGAGGTGCATATGTAAAACAGAATAATAAATGATTGTCATTTCAGTTCAGAACATAGAATTAATCATGGCCAAAGAGGGAGTCCTGAGTCTTGCAGAAAGGGCCATCAAGGGTCGCTGATCACCATCGCCTGCCAGCAATGAGGTCAGCATTGGAAGATGCATGTATCCTTTGTTACCTGCAGTATCTGTACCTGTTGTTGCACTGAACCTTTATAGAACCCACTGACAGGAAAATTATTTCTTAGTGCAGGCTTTTTCTTTTTTTTCCTACTGAAAAATTCAAAAGCCCAGCCTCAGGCAATAAAAACACAAGAAGACCAGAAGCATGATAAACACATCTTGGTTCTTTCCAGGCAGGGAAGAGGGCAAGAGAGTAGTCCCAGAACCCTCGGGGAGAAGAGCTAGGCAAGGTAGATGCTGTGAGAATTTCCAGGTGCTTCTTTTTGACCAGAACAATTAGGTCATTGAAAGACCATCCATCTAGACTCTTCAAGCAATGGCCAACAGCAATAGGAACAGAGATGCATTCCGACAGCCTGATAGAATGTATGCCTATGGACTGATCAGTTGAAGGGCTTCGGACTCCCTGTGTAAAAACAGCTGAAGTCTTATAGTCAAAGTGGGGTGCTCTGTATTGGCATTGACTGGAAGAAATGCAGGATCTTGGGCTCCCATTGAATCAGCCCTACTGAATCAGAATCTTGTACAAGACCCACAGGTAATTCCTATTTAAAGCGAATTATAGTTTGGCACCCACTTATAGCACCATGTCTTGGTCTGTGAGAGACGTTTTACAGATCTCTGCCTGGGTTTACTTTCTGTTTTGTTTTCATGTTTGATGTATATGCAGTGCAAAGACAGGCCTCTGTTCTGGGCTTTCTGTTCTGCATAAATGATCTGAGGGCCAGATCAGATCACAGGATGGTGGTCTGTAGATCAATGTCATGGAGAAGAGTTGACCTCTACTTCCCAGACCAGCAAGAATGACTTCCAAAAGGAGGAAGCTGCTGAGTATGACAAGAGCCCAGGCAGGAAGAAGTCTGTAAAGAGAGGCTCCTAAACGGTAACATTTGAAGTGCCCTTCAGGGAGGGACTGTTTCTGCAGGGAGGACCCTGTGACAGAGGGTAAGGGAAAGCTCCTCCCGGGAAGCTCTAGGAAAGAGAGGGCATACAGAGCTCTCATCTTGGGCCTCTGCGTTTTCCCTGATCTCAGAGCCTGTTTTGTCCCCACCCCAGTGCCACTTCCACCCAGCCCTTTCCCTGCCCCAGACTATGCACCCACTTCTAGGCCTAGCCCCTTACCTAGGCTTTGCCCCTCTCACAGACCAAAGCCCCTACCACCACACTCAACCTTTTCCTCTACTGATCTACTAGCTGACAAGGCTCTAGAACTCTCTGCACCTCTCAAAGCCCATCAGAGACCCGCCCCCTCTCCTGAGGGTCAGCAATGCTGAGTTAGGGAGAAGTGCTGGGTAAAACCTGTTTAAAGCCAAAAAATGCCTCCCAGGGGCTTCCCCAGTTTCCTCCATCCCTCCCACCTTACTGTCTCTGCACTCCTTCACCTTATAAATACTACTGAAGTTGAATTGAATGAAAGGTCAGGCAGGGCAAAGAATGTGGAGGAGCCAGAGTGGACTCAACCTGTCTAGACCTCTGGGAAGAGAGTCCTTGAGGAATGTGTTAGTCTATTTTTCATCACTATGACCAAAATATGTGACACAAACAATTTAAAGGAAGAAAGGTTTATTTTGGCTATAGTTTCAGAGGTTTCAGTCCATGGTCTGCTGGCTCTATTCCTTTGGGCTTAAGGTGAAGAAGAACGTCATGGCCAAAGGCATCATGGAAAAAAGGTGTTCAGTCCACATGTCCACATTAGGAAGACAGAGAGAGAAATAGCAAGGGGCCATTGACAAGATAGAGTTCCCAAAGGCAAATCCCCAGTAACCTACCGCCTCCAATCATGCCCCACCTGCACTCTAGTTTCTACCCACTTCCCAGTAGTCCCTTCAGTTATCAATAAACTAATCGACAAATGAGGTCAAAGCCCTCATAATCCCAATCACTTTCCAAAAGCCCCACCTCTGAACATTGCTACACTGGGAATCAGGCCTTCAACACAAGAGTCTTTGAGGAATTCTTCATGTCCAAACCATAACAAGCATTGTACCCTTGCCAAAGAGTGAACTTTCTCCAGGATCTACCCACAAAGAAAGTGGCTTCTGTACTCATCAGATATTTGTAATGGTATTCAGAATTGGCAGGCAGAATGGCTGAAAACTTATCATTATGGACTTGCGTGTAACCAAATAAAACCAATATGCTCATAAGCTTTTATAGCAAAGCTTGATGCTTTGAACAGCCCAGGATTGTTGAAAATAAAAACATTTGTGGTTAGAAAGACCTGGTGTTGACTGCTAACGTCATTCTCTATCAGCCTTGTAACCTCAAGCAAATTAGTGAACCTCATTTTGCCCCTAATTTCTCTTCTGTAAAATACAGAATAATATTAGTGAATTCATAATGTTATTTTCATGAGCAAAATAGTAATATAAATTCTCTGGCATATCAGAAAGCCTGGTGGATTATTTTATGCATTTTCTTATATCAAAAGGATAATGTCTACAAACATATTTCTTATACTTAAGAAAAGTTTCTAATCTTAAATGGTTTTTAAATATCCAAGTGCTAAAATTTGAACTTGAGACTTTATTGGTTAAATGGTGGGAACAAAGAGTGACAATTACTTCAGATTTTGGAGACAGAAAAGTAAGATAATGTTTTATCAATATAAACTTGATTAAAAATAACAAAATCTGAAGAATAAGCTGGTTGAGGGAGAAGAGATAGGAGTAGAAACTTCTGTGAGACCATGTTTGTCCAGTGTCTCTGGTACAATAAGAACCAAAAGACATGAAACATAACCATCATGAAACAGCCATAGCATTACCTTCCTCTGTTTACATGTTTATCATCAAAGGTAGTCATCTGGCTTATGGGTAATAATACATTAAGGTATATGCTGACTTTAACTCTTTAATACTAAGTATAGTTCTTATGTGATGCAAACGTGGTTTTTGAAATGCAAATATATGTTTCATTTGCCAGAAATCCTGAATTCACTAAAATGAAATCTGTTTATATCACCATGTTTAGGAATCAAATCTTACTCTGAAAACTTAAATAATCTTTCAGAAACAGTATTTATCAGCATTTATACTTGATTCATAATCAATTTATAGGCTAAAGTATTTATAATTAATTATATATTTTGCAATAAAGGATTATAAATCATATCTAAAAATCGACAATTGTATTTGTATATTCATGAAATGAATGAAATGTGAAGGTTGAAAGTATATTTTTTAAAAATCTTTATACCTAAAAAACAATCCAAAATTCAAACCTCATTCTTCACTGAATTCAGTTCAACATCAAGAAATTTCATGATGAGAGATTCTAATTTTGGAAAGCTTCCATCTGGGGAGAAGCAGGGTCAATCTTAAAAGAAGCACAGGTGTGTTTTTGACTCTAGTGTTCATCGCTGCCAATATGACAAGAACGTGTTGGGATTTGAGGAGAGCAATACAGAAAGAGAATAGAAGAACAATTGTATCTCAGGGTTCTTTCACACCAAGGCCATGCCACTAGCACCTCTTCTCCATAGGGATGCATGGAGACAGACAGAGGCTCTCAACCTGGGTACTGAAAGGTGGAACTTGCTGCTTTAGGCCCCTGTGTTCACAACTCCTATTGTCATGGGGTGAGATCTCCCAAGGGGAGGACCCTTCTCAGTAAACCATGTGCTCTATGCATGAAAATCAACACTTTCCAAAGGGCCTCAGTTCTTCAGTGTGTGATGTCTCCAGCTGTAATAACTCACTAGTGTATGATAGAGAAGATATTGAAGAGTAACTCTGGGAGATTTTTTGGCAATCTATTTAGAATATGCAAACTACAAATACCCATTAAACACCTAGTGTTTAAATCAGAGATCAGAATGTACCCACTGCCCATGGGGAACTTGCAGAAAAGTTGGATTGATGGAAATCCATTGATGGAAAGATGGATTCTTTCTCTTTAAAATTGTATGATCAAAGAGAATTTCTAGGTATTTCATCAAGTGTGCTAAGTAATTGCATCTGTCCAAGTACAATGGACCATTTTATTAGCCATCTCTGCAAGGAAAAGGTCACCATTTACTAAGTGTCTACCATCTTAGTTTTTAGAAGAGACTATCATGATGCCATTTAAATTAGATTCTGATATTTTTTTCAGGGGTTTGTGAATATCACAGTGATGACCAATGAGAACAGCTGAGTAAAAAAGCCAAGGACAAAACAAAAGGTACAGACTGGGGTTTTAAGGTACTTTAATCATCCTTGAGTGAAGCAAAGCCTATGTCCTCAAAGACACTTCTCCAAAGGGCTTAGAACTCAAAATGAGCTCCATGCCCCATACCTGATCCTCAAGTTTCTGACCATTCCAGCCATCTCCTGATTCTGTTTTAAAAACCATATGCTTTTTTTGGTAAGACTGTGATTATTTTGGTTAAGTATCCTTCCAGGAACAGACAATAGCGGTTGAGGAAGACTCCAGTGGATGTTATGCACAAAAGACTACAATTTTACTCAGTATCCCCTGCTGCTAGACCATTCTCCTTTGCAAATAGAAGGGGGTGGGGTAGTTTTAAGAAGTAAGCATGGCTTTTTCTTTGTTTTTATTTTTCAGCATATAGATCCCACAGGACATTGTCCTGAAGCACACTGAGATGGAAGGTTATATCCTTTATGCTTCTCTACATGGAAGCCAATGACTAGCACCCGCAGTCCTCACATCAGCCCCTCCCAATCTCCCACAGAGATGCACTTGACTCCAAAGCCTTGGAAAACAAGTTTGGCCTCTGTATTGAACTGCTCTAACATTTTCCCGGGTAGGGTTTAGTACAGCAAGACAAATTTAAGATGCTATATTTTATGCTCTTTAGAAGGATTTCTGCTTTACTTTTATTTTTAATGGGGCTTTAGGAAGTGACTTGTTCAATCTCTCATTTTACTGATGAGAGACAGAAATTGAGTTGCCGGTAATTGTCAGGCAACTGAAAACCCTAAATTTTAGTTGAGGGCTCTTTCCACTATTTGGCTACTAAATGATTGATCATGATCTGACATAAATGATTAGAAAGACTTGAGGAAAATAGTAGCTGGAGGCTACTGTTTGTAATACAAGGGCATTAATTTGGAAACTAGAGACTTAGACACCCATGCAACTGCCTGTCACCATCTCTGTAGGGTATTGTCTTCTTTCTCTCCCATCTTCCAAATATCAGATGAATGGAAAGTTTTTACCCCAAAACCCTAGGAGCAAAAGCAGCCTGTGCAAGGTGGCTCATAGCTGCTTCTCTGGAACAAGAAAGTGATGACATTGAGTTGACAACCAAAGACCAAGCATCTGTGGATTCACTAGTGTCAAAAAGCAAAGCAGTGTCATGGGGTAAATCAGTGACTATAAGGGGCTTGTTGAGCTGTAACCTATTAACCAGAGAAGTGACCAATCAGAATAAGGTTTTCCAAATTCCCCCACCTTTCTCTCCCCCCGCCCCGGCTGCCAACTTGCACTTCTTGGGCCCAAATTACTTGGAAAATTGCTTCCATATTCAAGGAAAAGAAAAGTACCACTTGGGAAGTTAGAGGATACAACAGGACTGGTGCTCTGGGAGTCACCCTCCAACAAAAGGGGCCAGGATGTGAGTGGAAGGGAAGGCACTGGGAGATTTGAGAGACCCCAGCCTGCTCTGCAGAGCTAGCCACACACCAGGGAGTGGGGCCTCAGGTTTGGCTATGAACCAATCTCCAACTTACCCAGAATGTGTTCCTAACAGCTCCTAAGAAGTTCAGAGATGCTCCATTATCCCTGATGAAAGACAAAGCCAAATTAAAGAACAGACTGTTTACCTTACAAATTTGCCAAATGGCAGGGTGTTTCAGTGCTTTATCATAGTTATGTCCTTCATTCAACCCGTATCTATTTATCACCTATGAGAGGCCCTGTGCTAGAGTAGAAAATGCACAGCTAAAGACACAAAATGCCTTCTGATAAGGAACCAGTAATCTAGATTGGACACAAAAGACATAAGCCACTGCTATTGAACTACTACGTGAACTGCTTCAGTGGAGGAACAAAAGACAGTGGGGGTCAGTGAGGAAGAAGTGTCAGGAGTTAGTAAGCATGGCAGAGGAGATGGCTGAACCCAGTCTTATAAAATGAATGGGAAGTCAACAGGCAAAAGAGTATGCATGTTCAATAAGTTAAAAAGTATAACAATGGGTAAATGGCAGAAAGGTCAATAGAGGGAAGGGAGGATGGTGGGGAGAGGGAAGGGGTTCTGGAATCTGAATTGGGACAAGATATATTTCATGCTTTTATGTCAAAATGGATTCTACTGTCATTTATAACTAAAATGAGCTAATAAAAAAGGAGACAGAGAATATGTGTGTTGTGTGTTTGGGGGTGGTGTCAGGGGGTGATCTAGACAATGGGAATAGTTCATGTAAGAGCAAACCATGCAGTGGCTACATGTTATGTGTCAGACTATGGTACCCAGTTTTTTGGTCAAACTCTAGTCCAGATGTTATTATGAAGGTTTTTCACATATGTGATTAATATCTATCATTAGTTGGTTTTAAGTAAATGAGATAACCTTCCATACTGTGGACAAGAGGTGTTGAAGACCTTCAGAGAAAGAATGTTGAGATTCTTGGAGAAGGAGGAATTTGGCTTCAAGACTCTATCATAGAAATCTTGCTAGAGTTCCCAGTTCAATGGCCTGGTCTACAGATTTCAAGCTCGCCAGTTCCCACATTATGCAAGGCAATGCCTTAAAATATATCGATTAATACATATCCTGCTGGTTTGATTTCTCTGGAGAACAACACCTGATACACATCAGGTACAGGATGTGCCTAGGCAAGAAAAGGAGATCCATGCAGCAGATGTGCAGAGTGGTGAGTCAGAGAGCTAAAAGGGAGACTGGCACCATTGTGAAGAACTTTATGCATCATGCTCAACAATGGGAATCTTATTCTATATATAAACAGGAACACTGAAGGATTTTGTACAAGGACTGCCATGCCTATTAGAAACCTACTCTGGGAACACTCAAAGTACAGGATGAATGGAACAGGGCAGAGCTGCGGCAATGAAAGATGGCCTCATAGACCCTATCTCTTTTTGATTTCTGCCTTAGGACTGATCCTTCACTCTCGCTACTTCTCCTTGCTATCGATTGCACTAGGTCTCTTTAGCCTCTTCACCTTATTTTTACAGTGTACACTGGGTGGGTATGTGAGCAAGCCAGGCTGTGCTGGCAACTGGAATTTCAGGTCATCCACCCCTCAAGGGATACTAATGTAGACCCATGGACATAAATACTTTGCCTGTAGTCTGCCTCCCCAGGCCCATCAGCATTGCAATTGTCACCTTCCTGAGTGACACCCTTGGATATTCATTACCATGTCACATTTGGCAGCTGCACCAGGTGCTTCCTTTATTTATGTATGAGCTGAGCACTGGGGAGCAGTGAGCTTCTGTCTCCAGATCTATAGCGCTGCTGATCTTGAGAGAGCAGCATATTTATTCAAAACCATCCTGAGCTGCGTGAGACCTTTACACATTTGTAAGTAAATAGACTGAGATTATTCATGCTTCCAGTGCAAGTCCCATTCATCGCCTTCCCTAAAGGCTGTAGGCGGCTCCGAAAGCGAGAAGGTTCCAGCCAGTCAGGAGGGCAGCATTCATCATCAGGTGATTTGTTTACTGCCTTTCACCTAACGGACTCCCAGATGCATTTGTGGAAGGATCACTAAACTGCCAGAAAAATGTGGCCACCTTCCTCCTCAAGCAGTAGAGACAGCGGCTAGCAAGAAGCACCAGAGGTTGGGCAGAGAGGGAATTCAGTGTCTGCCTTTGAGAATGGCCTCACAAAGGGCCACCAAGACTTGACGTCACTGTCCAGCCAGCACACTCAGTGCTGCATGCTCCTAACCCAGAGAGGGCACAGAATCTAAAAAGCTTCCTCGTGACTCCCGGCAGCATAGCAGGCCCTCCGTTTTTGTAGGCTTTTTCATCACTGTGACCCAAAGACCTGACAAGAAAAACTTAGAGGAGGAAAAGTTTCTTTGGGGATCATGGGTTCAGAAGTCTCAGTCCATAGATGGCAAACTTCATTGCTCTGGGCCTCATATGGGGCAGAACCTCATTGCAGAAGAGCACGGAAGGGAAAAACAGCTCAGGATGTGGCAATCAGGAGGCAAAGAGAGAGTTCTCTGCTCACCAGACCAAAATGGAAACTCTAAAGGCACCAGTGACCTACCTCCTCTAGTCACTCCCCACCTACCTACAGTACTGCCCAATTAATCAAAATCAATGGATTAATCCACCGATTAGGTTACAACTCTCACAATGCAACCATTCCACCTCCAAACAACTTCTACATTATCTCATACATGAACTTTTGGGGAAACCTCATACCCAAACCACTGATCCTCCATGATAATCTTCTGCTCTCAGCAGGCAGCAGGGGCAACTAAATTGGATTTGGATGCATGAAATACTAAGAATCCAACTCAATTCTTCACTCAGGAAACCTATTAAAACTTTGGCACATATGTTCCATATTGTATTTCTGGAGAGGGCTTTAACAGTTTTCTAATCTGGCAAAACCTGACTTTTTTCTTTTCCTTCAGACAAATCCAAGAGGCTAAGAAAGACTCTGGTAGGTTATTCAAAGAAGTTGGTCTGATCTTTGGAGTCTAGGAGAAAAGTCACAGAGTGAGCAAGGTGTCCCCAGATTCAATTTCCTTCCACTTTTACCAACAGAAGATGAAGGACCCACCTCCACTGGCTCCTGCAATCACAGGGAAGCCAGGTGGGGGCTTTGAGCTCAAGGGACACTTCCAATTAGAGGAGTTTTGGCAGATTTCTAGTCTGTAGCCTAAAGTCTGGACTTTCATTCTTGTCCAGAAAACAGGCAATCTTGACTGAAGTCTTTTGATGAAAGACGCAGCAGAGATAGAGTGCAGCACACCTGCATGACCCTGAACGTGCCGTAAACCAGCAGCCTGGCCCGATATTTGTCAGCATTTCAAGGAAAAGAGAAATGTGGGGCAGCGTGGAGATCTGCAAACTCTGCCTCTTGATCTGCAAAGCCCAAGATTTACAGCCCATATTTCAGTGTAAGCCTTCCTTCCAGCAGAATTGTTGGCTGTTTGGTGCCATTGTTTTGTCATAATGACCTTCTATGCTGTTTGTGAATATAAACTAGAAGCAGCAGGTGAGTGGTGCTGGAGGATGGGTGACCAGCCTCCTGCTGGCTGATGGCACTTTGTCTTCAAGCTGTCATCCCCTCTTCTGTTCTAACCTTCACTTCTCCACTGCTGAGCTTCTCCCAGACATAGCCCCTCCTTGACCATGACCCCACAGAACACAGTAACATGGTTGATACATACACCCTCTGGACCTGGAAGACAAGGAACCCCTGTCCTTTTGCAGCCACTTGCCCACCCACCCCATCCTCTCTAGTTATTTCCACTAGAAGTATCTATGGTTAGAAGTTGTCATATAAATCTGTCACACATGACATAATCTTCATATTCATACAACCATCTTAAGACCACCCCAAAATCAGCTAAAAACATATTTTGAAAATGGGTCACTAGTAGTGCAAGTAAGGCATTTCTCATAATTAACATAAGAATACATTATAAAGTATATATGAGGCAAACATTTGAATTGTTTTAGAATTGTAATGCAAAGAAATTGAAATAAATTACCATAAAGATTCATATTCTGACATTGCCAAAATATGATTTAACATTACCTAAAGCTGCAAAGGTGAAGCCAATAAGTTAATTCAATAAGAGAATAGTGTGAGAGAGAATAAGCTGTCATTCCATCTTAGAACTAGTACTGAACCTAAGAACAAGTAGGAGATGGTGAGACCCATGGGCAAAGTAGTCCACTGGCTCCAGGCACCTTGTGCCTAACCACACCCCAGACACACTTGACCTTAGCCTTTGCCCACTGTTTACTCATCTGACATGGAGAGAGTTGTGCCAAGTGATTCTTTGAAGAACAAAACATTTGGGTTGAGGATATAGCTCAGTGGTAGATGCTTGCCTAGTATGTGCAAGGCCACGGGTTCAATCCCCAGCACTGCAAAAACTAACAAAAGAAGAAGAAAAAACAAAGCACAAGAAAAGGAAATTGTCAAGAAGCTCAGCCCTAAAAGAACAGGCAACAATAAGCTGTGGAAGACAGTTCCCTGAGAGCAATTTCTTAGCAATGATTGCTGAAAGCTAGACAACTGATTTGATTGTATTAGAAGTATTGGCCCAACTGGGAGAAGCTTCACCCCAAAACAACATCGGGTAGAGGCCTTAAAATGGCCAGAGAGGGCCAGAGACACAAAGAGGCTCTGGCTGATCCAGCACTTGCATCCTGCTGTCTGGTTGGTAGTTGTTGCTACTGCAAAGAGTTGTTCTGCAAGGATGGCAAAAATACAAACTTGAAATAGGGGTTTCCCCGAACATTCCCTAGCATCTGCAGAGTGTGGAGTGCCCTTGTTAGACATAAAGAAGATACTGAGATGAGAAAGACACCACCACTACCCTTGAGGAGCTCCTGATGTACCAAAGAAGACACACCTATGAGTAATTACATAGACAGCATTGCCTGAGTAAAACTAAAGGCAGTGGTGCAAACTAAATATGAAAAGACAGTTTAAAGATACATGTTATTGCTATGGGTTAATGAATTGGACTGATTTTTGCGAAACAGGGAACCACTGATATTTTAAGTGCAGAATTAGCACTCTATATTTATAAGCAATCGCCCTAGCAGCATCTGCAAAAGATTGGTGTAAAGAATGGGGATTTGAGAGAGGCAGATCTGGAAAGATGCTATGGTTAGTTAATACAGTAGTCCAGGAAAAGAAAGCAAATAGCCCAGTGGGAGTGAGAAGGAGAGAATATGTGGCCCCAGAAACTCTAAAAAGAATTCTAGAAGAACTTGGCAAATCGCCGTTGTAGGTGATCTATGATGGAAAGGAAAACACTTAATGTTGTCAACTCAGGGAAGGGAGAGATATTCAATAAAGACACTGTCTTAGAATAATAAAGATGAATTATCCATTAGACAGTTTAGTCAAGTCAAGGGGATGAAACTCAGGAAGATGGTCTACTTTGAAGATCAAGATTTGGAAGACTTCCAGCCATACCTATAGATACATTCTCAGTCTATGGGTATTGTTGGACACTTTAGGAGATCAAACAATACAGAGTACACAGTTGTGCCAATGGCCAGTCCTAGCAGCAAAAGCAGGGAGAATAGCTCCAGAGGCTGGAGTCCCTATTTTTCCTTTTCCTTGTACTAGGAAAACTAAAAGAATTGAAGAACATCCTTTGTGGTAGGAAGAATAGTACTCCTCACAAAGATGTATAACATTCTAGCCCCTAGAATCTGTGAATATGTTAAGTTATATAGCAAAAGGGAATTATGATTGCCTTAAAATAAGGCATTTATCTTGGATTATTTTAGTGGACCCAATGTAATCAAAGGGGTCCTTAGAAATTGAAGAGAGAAACAGAAGAAAAGGTCTGAACCCAAGAGATAGCAGTGTGAGAAGGACCCAGGTGGGACTTGAGAGCTTGGAAGATGGAATGAGGGGCTTCAGACCAAGGCCTGCAAGTAGCCTCTAGAAGCTGATCTTCCAGCAGGAACACAGCCCTGCCCACATCTCAATTTTAGTCCTCTGAGATTCATTTAGGACTTCTGACTTCTAAAATTACAAGTTTCTTTATATCACCTTTTTTTCTCTAAGCTTTACCCGCTTTCCATATCTTTCTTTCTCAAGACATCCCAGTTCACCCTTTTCCCTGAACAAGTCCCGGAAGGCAGTTATCAGATGCCACCATTTGGGGCTCTTCTGGGAGCCACCCTTGCCTGGGAGAACCTCTCTCACATGTTTTGAGAGCTAGCAATAGCAGAGCATCCTGCTGAGAGCATCCTAGATCGACCACATGATACAGCCATAAAGCCTCAGGTAGTTCCCTCTGGAGCTCAGGAGTTGGGATGGTTCTCCCAGTTTGGACGATTGTCCAAATTGAGACAAGTCAATGCCAGCATAAGTCTGTTAGATATTTCACTGATGCATAAGAAAGAGAAATGGTGGCCAGTTTAATCCCAGAATAACCGGAAAGACCTGGAGTTGCAGATTACACAAAATTCTTAAGTACCTGATAAAATTCTTCTGATTCCAGTGAGTTGTTTCCAGGAAAATGGCTAAGCTAGCCCAAAAATCTCTGCTGGGTTTTGTTGCAGAATGATCACAGCAGGGCTGGAGGAGAGGAACATCCTAAAACTCATCCAGCACCCCAACTAGAGCAGTTATGAAGTGGGACTCCCAAGTTCTCCCCTTCTCTGTTTCTCAGCCACGGTCCTTCGAGCAAAATTGCCTCTCAATTATATGTGACATAAACTTTCAGGTCTTTGGTTCTCTGTTTAATAGCCAGACAAATAATGGTCTTAATTGCTCGTGAAAGACCTATAAGAGTTTTGAAGAAGAAGCTGATGAAATGAGAAAAGTGTAAAGCTGCCCTGGCTTGCCCTCTCAGAATAAAGAGCCCCACTGGGTCATAGCAGGTGACCCTTGATTTTTGCTTTATCTTTCTTACCTTTTCATTTCTTTGGTTATAGCTGCGGGGGTGACAGAGCAGAAAGTACCACTTAGTGAGCTGTTATTGGTCTGAAACTGTCTTATTGCTTTGTGGAAAGAAATTGCAGGAAGCATTTTTAGATATTGATATCTGTTTGTCAGAGAAACTACAGTCATTCATAGAGGGTTTCGACAGGTCAATTTTGCAGGGAGAATCAAACATATAGAATCTGTGCTTTCTTATTTTCAAATGTCTAGTTTTGCCCAGGATTCATAAAATGGGCTCTGGAATCTTCGACCATCTTCTCCCTCTCCTCTCCCCCAACCCCCAGGTCTGCCCCAAATTTGGAGAAAATATTGCCATTCACTTTAGATCAGTGTAATCACTCATTCTCCAATTTATTTCATTTGTAAATGAGAATTGAGCTGATTTTATTATTCTGCATTATTAAGCATCGTCTGTTTCCAGATGGTCTGCAGAGTCCATCTGAGCTGAGAATGTGTCGCCGGGCCTTTGCTAATCTACCACAGGGGGCACATGTTCTGCAGCCTTCACTTTCAATAACTGGTCTGTGTTTTTCCAAATGGATTTACATTTTTATGTTCAACTGATGACTTCTCTAGAGACACATACCATGAACGTCTGGCTCACTATTATTACATGTACAAGTCATAAAGCTATGTAATAAGACTCATAAAAACATGCAAATAGTCCTTCTCCATGGAGAAAAGAAACAGGATCAGCCTTAAAATTGGGAGCTTTGCTAAGCTGATTGCTCTGATGAGAAATGACAGGAAGGAGGAAAGACTTCCTCCTGGATGTACATTCCTAAATAAATAAATAAGTCTTCCTGACTACTCTAGAATTTTGTGTGGCTGAAGTAGCTACCTGGTGGTCAAGAGAAAGGGTCCTTCACTGTCCTGTTCCAAGCAAGTGTGTGCTCTTCTTGCTTCCCACCATGAAACTCTCTGGAAACCCCATCATTCATTCTCTCCATCTCTAGGAACTCAAGCATAAAATCCACCTCCCTATTTGCCCACATAAAATTCTCCCTTTACTTTCACATTCTACACTAGCACCTTCCCACTGGAATCCACTGACTCATCCCACTTAGTCTTTATTTTATCTTAGTCTGCATTTTTTGTTCTCTACAGGGTCATAACTTCATCTCAAAAAAGATCCCATGCAGCTCAAAAACATATTCTTCCTCCTTTTTCTCCACCCAACTCACATTCCCTGCCTACTCCACAGCTCATCCAATACTTGCAGGCCTTAATAGACACTTGATAGGACTGGCACGATAGGTGCTCAAAGCCCTTTCACCGATGGATTCCCTGCATCCATGCGTGCTAACCTTCAAACTATTCTTTATCCTGGAGCCACGGTGATGTTTCCTTTTTATCCAAGTCTGGTCACAGCATTCACCAGCTTAAATCCTTCTCAAATTATAACCCACAGGACAAACCCTGCCATGTCCTGCTGAGTCTAGTTCCTGCCCTCTGCTGTAGCTCACTTTATCTCTCTCTGTCTCAGCTCTCTCTGCTCCAAACTCACAGTCCTACTTCCATGTCCCACATACCAGGCTCCCTCTTGCTTCAGATGATTTCAGTCAGGCTTCTCCTGCTGTCTGAATTCTCTCTCTCTTCTTTGAATGGTTAACATACACTCAATGGTCTATTCATCAATTCTCAGTTATTCAATGTTTCTTCTTCATTGAGTTCTTCTCTGATCCTCTAAATCACTTTAAAACCTTCTGTTCCACATTCGCATGGCACCTGATACTTCCCTTATGCAGTATTTTCTACAGGTATAATTTATGTAATTATATAATTAATTTCTATCAACCTCCAGAAACTTGGAACAAAGACCTTCCTCTTCCCCTACAATGACTTCTTCTATCACTGCAAACTAAAGATTAGCAGAGTCTTGATCACAATAGGCACTCCGTGAACTGTTTTTAATAAATGAATAATTACAATAGATGATGCATCTCCAGTTTCCCAGGCATCTTGAGTTTGTGATAAAATGCTAACCACAGATATTTCCAAAAATGTCAGGCCATTGCCCCAGAGAACTTCAGTTCACTCTCAGTGCCTGCTCCTTATAACTTCCCTCAGCCACAAAATTAAGTAGCAACAAGAATGTCCAAGATGAGGAGCAGCACGTGGGGGTGGTAACACATTTGGTATTGTAGAAATCTGTCCCCCCTGAAATGTGCTCTCCCCTTGCTTCCCTGATGCCCTATGCCCTTGGACCCCCTCCTCTCCTTTCCATAACTCCTTCTCCGTTTTCTTCAAGAGTCCATTGAACTAGGTTTATCCTGTAAATGTTCATAGTCTGTTTTTGAAACTATCCTTAGATCTCTCTTTTCTCACTTTGAGCCTCAGATCTAAATGTAGAGCTACTTCCTGCACATTCATCCTGCCACAAATACCTTGGTCCGTGTAAAAGTGAGCATTTCCTCTTTATTCTCCAGTCCCAAACAAAACAAGATCAAATGAAAATATTCTCCCTCATCCCCACCGTTTCCCTTCCCAGAAGATGAAAACACTCCCGGCTTCTTTGTGGGTTAAGTCAACCAATTATGAGTCATACTTTATGATGTCTTAATCCCTACAACCATTAACCACCAAGTTCTATTGCTAAAAACTTTCCAACTGTTTCTCGATTTTCCCATTCCCTGTCTTGACTGAGCTCAGCATCACCATCTTTCACCTGGATAACTGTAACAGCTTCCCACATGGTCACCCTGCTCCTGTAGTTGCTTTAATTCCAAACCAATTTGCAACTGCAGCCAAAGTGACATTTCTAAAATAAAACTATGACCGTGCCACTTGCCTACCTAACCCATCAGAGACTCTCCAGTGCACTGCATATTAAATCCAACAGCTCAGCATGAGCTTCACTTGCCCCTTCCTCTTCTTAGACTTTAGGGTCCAGTTGTCCTGACAACTTGCTTTCTCATCATCATCTCTGCCCTCTCTGGGTTTTGGCAACCATTCCTACTTCTGCCTGTCCATTCGTACTCGATCTTCAGGTCTAACATGGATATTGCCTTTTCTGTGCTGATTTCCTGATTCTGCCTGTATTAGGTAGTTATTCCTCCCCCATGTTCTCAGGGCAACCAGTCATCTGCACTTACCCTTGTCCTTCTGCTTACTATAGGGGTTCCCACCTCTTTAATCTCTTAGTGTGATCTTCTGCCTCCACCCTTGCTTCTTGACTGCTAATTCTTAAGATTTCATGTTGCTCTGGGCTTTCACCAAAGGTGAACTCACAGTTAAGCTCATCAAGATAAAGAGGTAAAAAAAAAAAAAGTGACCATAGATAAATGGGCAAACTCAAGCGGCATCTGCATTTTTAAAGGTTATCTGGATTAAAAGATACAAATGCAGGCCATATTTCACATGAACAGAGGGAGATGATAAATTGTGGCCCAGGATTTGAAATGGAAACAGACATTAAGCTCCATGTGCAAGACTTGTGATGTGATCCTCAATGTTATTCACCTGTGGGCAGGACCATGTCTATCACTGAAACCCTAGTGAAATAGGTGTTGAAAGAATGGCTTGCAATTGTAAAAGCTACATAGAATTGGTAAAAATCAAAGTGTAAAATTCATTGTAAAGACAGTGTTTGCACTAGCTTGTTCTTCGATAATCCTCCACTCATTAAGTATAAATTCTAGAACAATTTCTGGATGAAGGATGAACAGATGTGATATTGTTCACTAAGTCATGTTTTCCAGAACTGATTTGTATCTGGGCTAAACACTGTGAGGAGTACAGAACTGAATAAGGAAGAACTGTCAAAGCAGACGAGCATTGGATTCAAAGTAATGCTCATCCCCTAGGAACTTCACAAGTGTATTACCCTTTCTGAAATTTGGGTTTCTTTCCTTCAGATATGGGATAGTCATACTTACCTTGTAAAGCTGATGTGAAATGTGAAAGAGATAATATTCTTGAAATTTTATAGAAAGTCTTACTGTACTCAGGCTGCAATAACAAAATACCATAGACTCAGTAACTTACAAGCAACACATACTATTCCTTATTGTTCCAGGGCTTGGGAAGTCCAGGACCAGGGCAATGATAGGTTTCATGTCTTCAGAGATGGTCAACTTCTCACTGTGTCTCCACAAGGAAACTGGGGGTAAGGGAGCTCTCTGGGATCTTTTTATAACAATGTAAATCCTATTCATGAGGATGATTGTCATGATTTAATCACCTCCTTGCCCTCACATTGGAGATTAGGTTTTAACATGAATTTTGGGAGAGCACATTCAATCTACAGCATAGGTGCACATAAATAATAATTTGATTTTTTATTTCATAAAACAAGGCTTCATTCTTTAGCAAATTCAATAGTTGGCAAGGAAGATTTCATACATGTCTACAAACCAAGATATAATGCTGTTTGGGACTGGAGACTTCATGAAGAAGGAGAAGGCACTTTAACAGAGAAAGCTGACCTGGGACTGGAAAGTAGTGCACAGTGCTGCAGTGGACGCCTGCCACCTCTAGGTTCTCTTTTCCTCCTGCCCATCCCAGATGGTCTGACCTGTCAAGGGTAATGTACAGTATGCTACATGTGAAACCAATGGAAGCCATTTCATTGCCTCTGTTTTTAACAAAGTAGTACATCTGCCTTCAAAATGATTTTATCTATAGCAATAAGAACAAACTAAGATATCAAATTACTAAATATAATTCAGTCCTCTCACACTCCAGGTGATTTCTTTTGAAAAGTTTATTTCCTTAGGAATCTGTTTTTCTTCCCACTGTCTTCCCCATAGTCCCCTCCCCAAGTTTCTCTCCCCATGAGGACTCCTGGCCTTTGGAAAAATGTGAAGCTCCCTCTGTGCTCCAGGCAACACCTGCCTCATTTCCATTCAAGGTAGGAACCAGGCAGAAGAAAGTTTGTGCAAAAGCCCCAGTTTACCAGCTGGACCTAACCCCACCAGCCTTTGCCTTTCCTAATTCTTTAGATGGAAGTTGATTTCTTGTACTATTGTCACTCACTGTCCTTCATCTACCCAAGGTCACATTTCACCTTTGCTTAATAATTGCTACTGCTCAATCAAGACAGAACTATCACCTCTTCAGAGAAACTGTCCCCAATTCCTTCTGAGGGAATTTATTCATTTTGGCCACTATTTAACAGCCTTTGGGTAAATTTGGTCACATTCATTGCAATGTCTAATGGTTTGCTTGTTCATCCCACCGTCTGCATAATGAGTCTCACAGTGCCTCACACCTGTGCTGAGATAAAGCTGCTCCTTGTGGGAATTCCATTTCCCCCTGAAAACCATGATCTCCCTGGAGCCATTATTGCTCCTGTAGACCCCACTACCTCCTATTTCCTCTGGTAACACTAGGATCTCCAGCAGGATTTCCCCATCCCTAAATACCTCCATGTACATGTTTGAACAATGTTTCCATAATGTACTATTAGTATAAGAGCTCTGCAGAATGCCAACATGCATTACAAAGAATAAAAAAAAAAAGTGCTGTATCCCCTGATCAAAAAAGGCAAAGGATTCTAGATATTTGTTTATCAAACTGGTCCTTGGACCAGCAGTATCAGCATCACTTGATAGCCTCTTAAAAATGCAGAAACTCAGGCCCCCAACCCAGACCTAAATTTTAACAAAATCCCCACATGAATTGTATACACATTAAAGTCTAAGAAGTGCTGCTCTAAATTAAACAAAATTAAGCAAGCTGCTTTATGCAAATTCCTTAGAGGTTTTCATATGGTAGTATGCAACATAAACTCAAGAGACACATAAAGTATGCAAGACTAGTGCTTTTCCGTGTGCATTTTGAGAAAATTTGTATTGAGATTTCTCCATGCCCAAATGTACTGTAGTCTGGAATGGCTTGGGAGATGAGATACAAGGTCTTCATCAGTCAGCTTCTTAGTTGCACTCTGCTAGTAGTATGAGGGCAAACTTTTAATATCCAGCTCTCCAGGGAAGGGAACAGCCCTGACTTATGTGCTTGTTAATTTCCATGGTGTAAATACCCCACCGTGGCAAGTTTCCAAAGTGGCCTTTGCATGCACGTCATACACAGTGATATACACTGCCTGGTGGGCTCCAACAAGCCAGTGAGAACCAGCACTCCACTTGATAGAGCATTCTAGCTGTGACGCTTGCAGCCCAGGTATTGCACATGGTTAACTGGAGCATCTGGTCCCGGTTGTAGGTTGTATTTCCCTCTCCCCCACCCCCTACAGGGGTAGACTGCAGGCCACACACAGAGGTTTCTTACTAAGACTAGATTTAACACACTTCCCTCATGGTCTTTCACTCAGAACAAGCTCCCTCATGAGGTTCCTTATTTTTCTCACAAATTTCTGAAAGTTTGGCTCAGGGTGAGAAACACACATACAGAATTGTTGCTCCCATGGTACCTTGCTGAGACTTCCCTGATGGCACACACAGGCACACTGTGTTACTGTTGGTTGAGGCTCCCTTCCCCTGGTATGCCATGAGTTGCTTCAGGGCAGAGATCTTGTCTAAATCAGCTTTATGTCCTCAGTTCCCAGACACCAGCACCTAGTAAATGCTTGAGAATGTTACTAAGTGCCAGAAAGCATGAAGGCATACTCCTGGGCTCCCATGCACCCGCTCCAGCCTCCTCCATCACTCACCCCTGCCCAGAGTTCTGCTGTAAGACACGAAGATCACATGAAGAAACAGGTTTTTTCCTTACTCCTGACTCAAGTGGGGTCCACAATTTCTCCACAAGTTGTGCTGGTTTCAAGCATAGTCATGATGCAGATTTGCTGAAAAGAGAAAGTCCATGTCCCTTGTCACTACCAATTAGGATAAGCCTGAGTCTGGCTCTCTCTGTTCCTTCTTTTCTGGAATACTTAGCCTGCCTATCTGCACCCGTGCACACGTCTCTTTCTCTCTCTCTCTCTCTCTCTCTCTCTCTCTCTCTCTCTCTCTCACTCTCTCTCTCTCTCCCCCTCCCTCCCTCCCTCTCTCTCTCTCTCTCTCTCTCCCTCTCTCTCTCTCTCTCTCTCTCTCTCTCTCTCTCTCTCTCTCTCTCTCTTTTTCTCTTTTTCCCCTACTCTCTCTCCTTAAGCTTTTAGGTTGCTTTCTTATAAAGTGTGCATATAAAGTACTGTTCCAGGACAGAGAACTAAGCAGATGGAAGAAAATTAAGTAGGGGAAAACCTCTTAAGAGAAGGACTGAGTAGCTCCTATGAGGCAAATGATCTGCTTCCATGCAGGACTCCTAAACCCACTAATGTCAGTTTCCCAGGGATGCAGGATTATCCACAGTGTCTAGGGAATGCTGGTCTGGCTGGGCTTCCATATGGAGCCAGTTTCCCTCGGGGAGCACCTGATTGCAGCAGCTGCCTTACTCTGCTCCAGAAGGGCTCAGGCTTCACAATGAGTACTGGGATGAGCCTGAATCTCTCCACCTAGAGTTAGAAACTGCATATCAAGAATTGGCACAAAGCTAGAACATGGTTTGATGAGAAGGAACCAGGGATGTCTGGCCATAATCTTGGGGTTACCCTGTATTCTTTATCTTCCACGCTTTGAACTTTGTTTTTTCAACTTTGTGGGTCATAAGGAATTCACTCATTTCTATAGTTGCATGTAGCACATGTTCTGAGCCCCTGCTTTGGACTAAACCTGAGCTATAGAAATAAGAGTCAGTATCATCCCATAGTGAGCTAGAGTAAGAGGGTACGTGGCCAAGTCCACAGAATAAAGTACAGGGTTGGGGTTAAAAAAAATACAAAAACAAAAACAGTGGATTCTCAGCCCAGAATCCCTTCTCTGTAGATTGCTTTTGGGAACTTCCCTTTGTGGAGTTGCTAATGTTTCTCAGTTTGAATTGTTGCTTGTGCCAATCTATGTCATTTTGGATCTTCCCATAGCCCACATCTGTGAATCGATTTCTAAGATACTTGTTGCTTCCTGCTTTTTGATGAAACTGGAACTGGAAATACACTACGAACTCCCTCACCACAAGGAGAGTTGCTTCCATTCATTCATTTTATTCACTCAGCAAGTGCATACTGAGCACTCACCTTTGGCCAGTACTATCTTAGACACTGGGAAAACTGAATGCAGAAGAAAAAGAAACATTTGCCTCTTTCGTGTTTATACTCTAGTGAAGCAAGGTAGAAATAAACAGTAAACTTAAAGGCAGGTTGTATGAAATATCATAAGGGGATAAGCATGATATTTTTTACTTCAGTCACCTGCCAATACCATCCAATCTGCTTTCAGAAGAACCTTTATAAAACACAAATCTCACTGTGCTGTTTCTCTGATTAAAACCCTTCAGTTATGTCCACTGCATTTAGGATAAACCCCTGGCTCTGGCCCCTGTGGAATCCCCTGGCTGAATATCACAAATTCCTTTGCCAACTAATCTCCAAGTGTGCCATGCCCACGGATGCAGCAGGCTGTCATCTGTCCTTCAAAGGGTCTGGAAGAAGAGTCTGTCACCCCTTCCTCTGGCTCTGCAATGTGCTGTGTCCTTCACGGATCCTTTGTAATGCTTAGGAACTGTACCACCATAACAGCTTTCTCTCCCCTGTGAGCCCCTAAAGGGCAGGGGTCATTTGCTTACCTTTATATTCCTATGACCTATTCACAGAGCATGTCTAGTCTAGTACATACTTGTTGGTTGAGAAAACTGAAATATGGATTGGGTATCTAACTGGCCAATCTGTGATACCAGACACACAACATGGAGGGTCATTAATTCCAGGCCAAGAAGGACTAGTAGTCACCTCATTTCATAACTTGTGTGTATTATGTAGGTCAGGTATTGACTAAATGTGGCCTGCAGGCCAAATCTGGCCTAACACCTATTTTTATAAATTAAGATTTATTAGAACACAGTAATTCCCTTTCATTTACACATTATTTGTGGCAGTTTTCACTCTACAATGACAGAGTTGAGTAACTGTAACAGAGACCATATGGCCCATAAAGTGTGAACTATTTACTCTCTGCATCATTATATAAAAAGTTTGCTAACTTCCAGTCTAGGCTGTGCCAGTCAGAGTTGGTTTGATCAAATTTCTAACATGAACAAAATCTGCATAAATTCTCCCCAGATTACTCCATTTAAAAAAAGATGCAGAATAGGCCTAGAGACAAGGGTTGTTTGGGGGCCAATGAATAGGAAGCAGCACAAAGGAGAGTTGCTAAAAGGGAAAGTGCATCCTGCTGCTCTTTTTCTTTTTTTTTTTTATTGGTTGTTCACAACATTACAAAGCTCTTGACATATCATATTTCATACATTAGATTCAAGTGGGTTATGAACTCCCAATTTTTACCCCAAATGCAGATTGCAGAATCACGTCGGTTACACATCCACAATTTTACATAATGCCCTATTAGTAATTGTTGTATTCTGCTACCTTTCCTATCCTCTACTATCCCCCCTCCGCTTCCCTCACATCTTCTCTCTCTACCCCATCTACTGTAATTCATTTCTCTCCTTGTTTATTTTACCATCCTCCTCACAACCTCTTATATGTAATTTTGTATAGCAATGAGGGTCTCCCTTCATTTCCATGCAATTTCCCTTTTCTCTCCCTTTCTCTCCCATCTCATGTCTCTGTTTAATGTTAATCTTTTCTTCCTGCTCTTCCTCCCTGCTCTGTTCATAGTTGCTCTCATTATATCAAAGAAGACATTTGGTATTTTTTTTTTAGGGATTGGCTAGCTTCACTAAGCATAATCTGCTCTAGTGCCATCCATTTCCCTGCAAATTCCATGATTTTGTCATTTTTTAGTGCTGCGTAACACTCCATGGTGTATAAATGTCACATTTTTTTTATCCATTCATCTATTGAAGGGCATCTGGGTTGGTTCCACAGTCTAGCTATTGTGAATTGTGCTGCTATGAACATTGATGTGGCAGTATCCCTGTAGTATGCTCTTTTAAGGTCTTCAGGGAATAGTCCGAGAAGGGCAATAGCAGGGTCACATGGTGGTTCCATTCCCAGCTTTCCCAGGAATCTCCAAACTGCTTTCCAAATTGGCCACACCAATTTGCAGTCCCACCAGCAATGTACAAGTGTACCCTTTTCTCCACATCCTCGCCAGCACTTGTTGTTGTTTGACTTCATAGTGGCTGCCAATCTTACTGGAGTGAGATGGTATCTTAGGGTGGTTTTGATTTGCATTTCTCTGACTGCTAGAGATGGTGAGCATTTTTTCATGTACTTGTTGATTGATTGTATGTCCTCCTCTGAGAAGTGTGTGTTCAGGTCCTTGGCCCATTTGTTGATTGGGTTATTTGTTATCTTACTGTCTAATTTTTTGAGTTCTTTGTATACTCTGGATATTAGGGCTCTATCTGAAGTGTGAGGAGTAAAAATTTGTTCCCAGGATCTAGGCTCCCTATTTACCTCTCTTATTGTTTCTCTTGCTGCTGCTGCTCTTTTTCTAAGAAGGATTTTTCTTTCCTTTTCTAACAGGATTTATATAATTCTGCTTAGCATTAAAGCTGCATTACTTAAATGATGAATGCCTCTTTAAAGGAGATTGTAGCAATGAGCGTATAAAAATGTCCTAGATATTCTTCATTGTGTTCATGCATTGAGCATCTACTATGTAAATAAGCATCATTGTCATGATAGTAATTTTTGCATTGGCTGTAACATTTTAAAAGTACTCCTGCAGGTCAAACTGTATAGGGAGCCGGCTCTAAGTGGAGGGTAAGATTTACAGTGTCTCAGGCAGTGCTCTGATCCGGCTCTATATCTCTGGGAGGAAGGAAAAGGAAGCAGATTTGTGGGGGAAAAAAAAGAAGTTGAGCAATAATGCACTCATAACAAAAGTCTCAGCTGACCCACTGGGAAATCTGAAACTGGAATGCTCTTTCAGAATTGTGCCCAGTGGGATGAGGGCAGCTGGCCTTTGGCACTCTGCAACCACCAGTGCTTGGGGCCACATGCCTGTCACAAGTGGACTCTACAGAGGACAATTCCTGGAAGGGGCTGATGGAGGGGGGCTGTAAACCATGAGCTTAAAGCTCCCCCTGAGGGGAACACCTGGGTAGCAGAATCCTATGTCCACTACTGTCCATCCTTAAGGCAGCCAGAATTCCTTCATAGAAAGTCTTAGATCAGCTCCCCCAGGATTCCTGGAAGCCTTCGTTCCTGGTTCTAATTTCTAACAGAAATAGTAGGAGGAGAAAGGGCAGCCCCTGCTACCAGGCCGATCTCAACTGATATGGATCATCTCCATTCCCCCTACCCATTGTCAATTCCTCTTATCCACCAGCACCTCTGCTATCTAGCGCTCCTCTCAAAGCAGGTCTCAGTCTTGGTCATCACACTTTTCTAAGGCCATACTCATCCATTTACTATTAAAATTAGGCAAAGGATTACCAAGAGAGACCCAAATGCAAAATATGTTTTCTGTGTCCCCATTATATAACAACAGCCCTACTGCCTCCTGACTCATCAAGGTCAACCACCCGCACAGGACGGTTACTCCTCTCTTGCCTTGCTGGTCCCTTAGGACAAGGAACCTCAAATACTTGAGTAGCAGTGAAGCTGAATGTTTAGTGGCAAGCTTGTTAAGTCCACTGGTTCCAGCATCTCCTTTGGAAATCAGGACCTAATTCTCTAACCCTACAGAGCCCACAGTTGTGGGAACAGAAGCACTAATTCCCCCCAAATGATTCTCTGAAATTAATGAGGAGACAGCCCACTTCTTCTTTTACATCTTGGTTCCCAAACTCATGTGTCGACCTGATTGGAACACCCACCATTCACTTACCACTCCAACCTGACCGCATTAACAAAGTTTTGCCCATTTTCTTTCTGACTGCTAAGCACTTGCACTTGGCTTTTATTATTTGGGGATCTTATCATCCTATTGCTATTAGTTCTCTAAATACTCCAACTGTCAGCCCTGGTCTTTAGAGACAGGCACTGATGAGTTCTGGGAGACGCCAGCGCTTCTTTCTAGTACCTCTCTTATTGCTTTGAGAAATTGAGCATCTTCTGGGTCCTCCCACTAAATATAACCAGCTGGTGAGTTTTCCAGATTACATGCTATATAGTATTCTAACATGCTCATTTTTCTGAGCCTTTTGATCTGCCATCTGCCATAGCAATTCTGGTATTTCTACCTTACATGAGTTGAACCATAACTTTCTTCATGCTTCTAAGAGCCATTCTCTCATGTTAGAACCATCTCCTCAGGGTTTTGCCAGTTTGTTCAATCCTGTATCACAGAAGAGTTCATTCATATAGCTAGACCTTCCTTCATCCAACTTTATGTTCCATCTCTCTTGGGTCAGTACCCTCTGGATCCACTCTGACATGAATATCACTCTCCTGATTCCTATCAGTTCTGCTCTTCCTAGATTTAGGCATGATCTCTCCAGGTCCTTCTCACACTAGCACTTTCTCAAACAATTTATCCAAACTTCAAAAGAAGACATTAGATAAAGTCTGCCTCCAGGAGGGGAGGTGATAACCCAGGAGAGGAAGAATTTGTCATCCCAGGGTGATGCTTGGAGAGAGAACAGCTGGATAGAGTCCAGCCAACAGAACTCCCAACATTATGGAGAAGAAGATCTTCAGCAGTAAAGTGGGTGGTTCTTCATGGCACAATCCAATGTCCACTACAGTTGCTTTCCCAACACCCACAAGTTCTGACAGGTATGAAACTACTCTAAGAGAAATCGTGTAACCAGATTGCTGCAACAGAAAGAAAATTTAGACTCCATTCTCAGGTCATGACCAAGAAGCTAAAACTGAAAGTGAGGTGACTTTTCACAAGATCACTGATGGTTCATGGCTAAGCCTATAGGTGGGGTTGATCTCCAACCCTGCTCCAGACATCTTCTAGTAGCTCAGTTTGCCCACATCTAACCCTCTTAATACTTAATACTTAAATATTAAGATGATTCCTGGAATCTAACATCCCACATCCAGTAAGCTGCTGACACCAGGGTGAAGAGGGATTGTCACCCATTAGTGGCTTCTCACCAATGGCACCAGTGCTACAGATAGGCCCAACAGTTCAGTCCAGGCACAGCTAATGCCTACCCCTGATAAGCAAGGCTCTGCCTCCTAATCCTGCAGAGGAAGTGTTCCCATTAAAGAAGTAAGGAACTTGGTGGTGACCCTATTCAGTCTCCTCACTTTACAGGGATCAATGACTTATCCCAAGTTACGATAAATTCTGCTAGAGCTGAAAACAAAATAAAACCTGGTGAAGATAAAGTCCTTGTCCTTCAGGTCGTAATTGCTGAGGGGAGCAATCTCATACCTTCTGTAATTATGGAGTTTAGGAACCAAAGAGCAGGAAAGACATGCTACCGCAAACCTGCGGAGAACTGAATGCTACCTCCTGCTGCTAAATGTCCCTGGCAGGGCACATGGACAGTTTCTAGGAGCATTCTACTGGATGGAAGGTAAAAAAAAAACTTAAGTGGATCAAGTTCAGACCTGTCCTACGTTGTGTGTGTGTGTGTGTGTGTGTGTGTGTGTGTGTGTGTAGTGACACCAGAGGCCACAGGTTCCTCTTCTCCTTGTGGTATCTAGTCTCATTCTCTAGGCATAAAAGCAGCCTGGATATGACCCTAGATATGACAACCCCAAGATATGACTTCAGCATATCGTAATGCCCAGGAATGGAGGACCCCTTTACAGTGGTCCTGGGTACATAGTCAGATATTGGTTGTTTTGCTTTAGGGATAGAAGTATGATCTATTTGTAGAAGATCACAATTATACAACTGGAGTCTGCTCAGGGTCCCCAGGATGGCAGAAGATTTGAAACCAAGATCTTGATGATCAATTTTGAGAAGGGAAGCTTTGGGCTGGGCCGGGTCAAGAATTGTTAGCCTCAGTTTTCTGAAGAGTAGCCATGGAGACTTGTATATTTCTCCAAAGAGAAAGAGTAGGAATTACAGGAAAGCAGCACTCGGCTCTTCCTAACACGTGACCTCCTAATACCTAATGCTATTTAGCAATGCTGAATGGCACAGTCTGCTCTTGGATGCAATAGTGAGTTTCTCAACCCTTTAAGTGCTCAGCAAACCATATGTCAGTACCACTGCCAGTAGGGTTTCTAAATTGGGAGGGAGTCTTCAAGATATATATGCCTTGGTGCTTGCCAGCAAGAGGTTCCTCTGTTCTGGCTCACCTTGATGAAGAAACAGAAGGCAGAGCAGCAGCCCCTACAGGTAGTATGAGTTTATTTAGACTCTAGCTATTATAAGAAGAATAATTCTTCTGACAACCACTTGAGCAGCCTTGTGTCGATATGCAATGCTGTGTACCTCTGCTAATGAACCCCAGGAGTTAAGAATCCGCCCCAACAATGCTACAACAGTGCTCATGATTGGAGCTGCTGCACATGGAACCCTGAAGAACTCCACAAAGCCACTGGTGTTTCCTAAGACTTTTGATGTGTTCATCAGTTTAACAGGGCATTTAAATAGCCACTTTGCTCTCTGATTTCAACCCCAAAACAGAGAAGATAACGAGATCATATATCAAGAGAATAATATTACTGGCTTCTGCTGACAGTGTTCATTTTAGGCACTAAATGTTTATGAAAAAGATGAGGTGGTCACTTGGAGCCAGTCCCAAGCCAAGAGGAAATGGACTCAGTCCCTTTTAAAGCACCTCACTCCTGCTTCCAAATTACTTTATGGAAAAAAAGTAATTAGCCAGTTCATTATGAACATTAAAGTGATTCAAATAAATAGCTTGTTAATTAAATTACTGGTAAAAGGTAAGTTGGTGTCAGTTTTAAAACCGGGTTTATGAGGAGGGCTAAGAGATAGAGGAGCTCTAATCAGTTTGGCAAACAACTGAACCCTGGTGTGTACAGAAGTGTCACTCCTGCAATGGCCTGATGTCCCCCTCCAAAACGTGTATGTTAAATCCTGCCCCAAAGTGAAGATAAAGAGGTAGTACTGTGGGGGCAAAGGAGGAGGAAAATCTGTGATGAGAGTGGAGGCTTCATCAATGGGATGAGCACTGCCCCCCTAAAAAATAGGCCCTAGCAAGTTCTGTGGTTCTCCTTCTGTCGTAGGGGGACACAGCCAGAGGACAGCCTCTGTAGCACCAAAGAGGGCTCTCACCAGAACCCGGACATGCTGGCACTCTGAGCTCAGAC